>NW_027553586.1:2700000-3375000 GCF_045843805.1 Urocitellus parryii
ATTCCCAATTTTGTAATTTTTGAATCATTATCATTTTTTACTATTAAGTCCATGATTTTTTCAATTTTTTTTGACCTTACGAGAGGACAATTTTTAGTCTTGTTGTTATTTTCTCTTGGTTGCCTTTTTAGTTTGTCAACTTGTTTCTATTCATTTTTTATTCCATGCTTGGGCTTTGAGTTTAATTTTCCATTCTCTGTCTAGCTTCTCAAGTTGTACAATTAATTCATGGATTTTTATAAGTCCTATTTTATTTTCTAATATAGGCATTTATAGCCATTTTTCCTCTAAAACATTTGCTGTGCTTAGACAGGTTTTTTGCCTGTTAAAATTTTCATTCATTTTAAAATAACTTTGTATCTCACTTTGTGAGTTTTCTTTGCCCCATGGGTTATTTACACAGACACCCTTTAATTTCTAAATATACAGGAATTTCTCAAATTTCACTCTGGTGTTGATTTCTCATTTAATTTCTTTTTTCCCTTTTTATTATCATTAGTTGTTCAAAACATTACAAATCACTTGATATATCATATTTCATACATTTGATTCAAGCATATCATTTAATTTTTTTGAGTTGAAAAACATTTGTATGTTTTTCAGCCTTTGAAAGTGAGTCTTGGGTTACAGCCTCACCTACATTACTGTGAGATGTGCCTTGTTTGCTCAAAAAGAAAATGACTTGTTTCCAGTGAGGACAAATAGACTGATAATGTCATTCAAATCCTGTATATCTTTGTTGAGTTCTGTCTAGTTGTTCTAATATGTTATGGAGAGTGTGATAATTAACTCCATATATATTGATGTTCTATCTACTATTATTGTATGATCATAGTATTTTCTTTTTAGTTCAGTGAAGTTTTGCTTTCTGTGTTTAAGGACTCTATTATTAGGTAAATGTACATGAATTGATCTGTAATTAAAAATTAGCCACGTTTTCCTCCAATAATATTTTTGCCTTAAAGTCTACTTTGTCATTTATACTGCCATTTTTCTTATCTTTGAATTTCAGGGTGCTCTATTTAGTTATAAATTGATTTCTTAATCCAATTTCAGCTTTTTTATTAGAATGACATGGTTAGTTTAGTATAATAGTTCTAATTGTTGGATTTCTATCTGTGTTTTGACTTTCTTTTTTACATCTTGTACTTTTTTTATTTCATTCTTTACTACCTCCTTTTATGATAAAGAGATATTTTTAGTGTATCCTTTTGATTTTTTCTTGATGTTTTTACATTTTTAAGCTTATTAGTAGTTTGCTGTAGGCATTATGATATGCATCTTCACTTATAATAATCTATTTTAGGGCTGGGGATATAGTTCAGTTGGTAGAGTGCTTGCCTTGCATGCACAAGACCCTGGGTACAATACCCATCACCACACACACACAGACACACACACACACACACAGACACACACACACACACAGACACACACACACACATACAAAATCTACCTTAGATTTACACAAAATTCTGATAAAATATAGACTCAAACATAGACTCTGGTAAAATATTAAAATGACAAATACAGTCATCTCTGCCCACCTACTTTGTTCTCTTACTGTCATACATATTAATTATATATGCTATAAAACCAATTACACAGTTTTGCAATTTGTTTTATAAAATATAACATACATTCCTTTTATTTTTTTTTAATCCAGAAACTTTCCTTTTTTTAATGTTCTCACTTTTGTATTTTGTTATTTGGATTCAGCTTACTATATGATGTCATTTTATTTCAACTCAAATGACTTGCTTAGGATTTTGAGACAATTATTAAAGGAAAAAGTTCCATCCGTCTTTGTTTACACATAAAAGTTTTTACTTCATTTTTGAAGAATTCTTTTACTGGAAATTAGCTTTTGCCCAGAATCTTGTTTTTCTTTTATCACTGGATACATTCTTCTCTTCATTACTTCTGGCGAGAATCAAGAGAGTCAGATTTTCATAGAATAATTGCTTCCCTGTATGTAATGCATTGTTTTCTTTTTGATGCTGCTGTGCTAATTGAGACCTGGAGAAGATGTGAAAAGAAGGCAAGAAGCCACCAAATGCATTGTACTTTCTTAAACTTGGCTATATTTTTTAATTAATTATTGATTCTCAATTAGTTATATATCTTTTTTTTCTTCTCCAGTAACCTTAAATGGTTGAAGTCGGCAATTTTATTATGTTTTATCATTGCTTTTGGGCAGAAAATTGAGGGTGATGTCCTCATAGCTCCATCGTGGAAAATAAACTGATTGATTTTGTTTTAAGAAACAAGGACTTGATACTGCTTATCTCTTTTAGTTCTAAAATTTACTTTAGTATTAATATAGCCATCTGAGCTCTCTAGATCAGTGTTATCACAATAGCTCTTCTGGATTCAATTCGTCCTAAACTTTTTTTGGTCTTTTTATTTAATGTGGGATTCTTGCATACATCAGATGGTTTTGTTTTACTTTTGATCCATTCTTACAATAATTGTGGTGTTCAGGACAATTACACACTTACATTTAATGCACCTGTTAATATAGTTAGGTTTAAATCAAACACTCATATTTATTTTTTATTTGTCCCATTTGTTCCTTTTTACATTTTTTGATATTTTCAGCCTTTTTTATTAACTTAATATACTTTTATTACCCATCTTCTTTTTATTTGTCTTATTATCTATACTGTGATATAATTTGTTTCTTTAGAGTTTATAGTTCTCAGTTAACTTTAAGTTTGCTTTTAGTTGATAATATACCACATCACATGTAGTATAATAAACTTAGAATACCATGCTTATTTCTATAACTATTTCTTATTGAAATGTTTTGCTATTTTATTTTTGCTAATTATCTTGAAAATAAATTTTAATTAAAAACATTATATTTAGCCAGGTTCAATTGCACATTCCTGAATCCCAGTGACTCTGAGGGTTCAGCAACTTAATGAGACCCCATATCAAAATAAAAAATAAAAACAGTTGGATATGTTGTTCAGTGGCAAAGATGTCCCGGGTTTAATCCCCAGTAGCAAACAAACATACACACACACACACACACACACACACACACACACACACGGGGTAGAAGGGAGAGAAAGAGAGGGATGGGGGAGGATTTTGAGTGATCTTTATTCATGCAGACCCAGATTCCCAATTGGTATAGTTCTCCTTTCTGCCTGAAGTACTCCCCTTACATTTCTTGTCTGCTTGTGATATTATTTTAGCTTTTTTAGGTCTAAAATAAGGTGTTTCCTTCTCCTTCATTTTTAAAAATTAGTTTTGGTCTGTAGAGAATTCTAGATGTACAATATTTTTCTTTAGTTCATTGAAGCTGTTACTCCCAGGTCTTTGTGTTTGGATTGTTTTCAACACTGCATTTGCTCACCTTCTCATCTTACTTTTCTACATGAACCATGCTATTCCCTCACATTGAGCTTCTAAAATTTTTTTATCATTGGATTTAAGTTACCTTGTTATGAAGTATATAGGTATAATTTTCTTCATTCTTCTTATAATTAGAGTTTATTCTTCATTTTTGATCTGTGAATTTTTAGCAGCTCTCTAGTTCGGCAAAATATTTGATATTATATTTCAAATGCATTTTTCTGCCCCACCTATTAGAGAATCCAAGTATCATGTATGTTAGACCACAAGCCACAAATTACCAATTCTCTATTTTTTTTAAAAAAAAAACATTTTTAAGTTTTGATAGTTTCAATTGCTCTGTCTTTAAAATCATTAACATATTTTCTTCATTAGCTGTTATTTATAAAATCCAATTTTTTTCTGATATTATAATTTTCATCCAAAGTCAGATTTTTTTCTCTTTAACATCTCTTCCAGATTTCTGCTAAACATATTTATTTTTTTACTCTAGATTACTGTGTATATGCTATATACTTGTAATAATTTTTATGCCCTTGTCTGCTAATTTTATCATGTGTGTTACTTCTCAGTCTGTTTCATGTGACTGACATTATCTTCCTCAATTATTATTTTCTGCTTATCATAGTTTTGATCTTTAATGGCCCCAAAAGGCCCATGTAGTAAAACTTGTTCCCCAGAAAGGCACTATTGGGAGGTGGAGAAACTTTTAAGAGGTAGAGCTTAATGAGAGTTCTTTAGGTCTTTGGGAGTTTGCCCTTTAAATGGACTATGGACTCTACTCCCTTCCTTGATTAATTTTTTTTTATCTTTGGCCATGAAGTGAGCAGTTTTGCTGTATAACATTCTCCCTGCCACTGCTATCTACCACCACACCACACCAGAGGCCTAAAAGTAACCGGATCCAAAACATAAGCTAAAATCAACCTTTTGTATTTATAAATTGATTATTCCAGGCATTTGTTATAGTGACAGAAAGTTGATGAACACCTTGCTTTACATGAGTGACAGTCTTTGTTTAGATTTCAAGGGTGAGATGTGAGAGTTACTTGGTTGAGAACTGTATTTATTCATTGTTATTTTGTAAGACCAGTGCTATAATCTCTGAACTGTGAAATTATCTTCTCCAAGATATATCTGCTTTGTACTCTCATATTCATTACAGCCTTGTTCACAATAGTCAAGTTATGAGTCAGTGTAAAGGTACATTGAAAGTTAAAAAGATAAAAAATGTGTGAGAAAAATATATAATTTATAAAATAAACATATAAAATGTCATATAATACATATAAAATATTTAATATGTAAATATAATTTTATGTATATATACATATATAGACACAAACATACAAATGAGAATGCAGTGAGAATACCTACATACACATGCACTAGAGTGTTATTCAGGCATGAAACAAAGGAAATTCTGTTAGACATTATGGTAAGCAAAATAAGCTCATCAGAAACCAATACTGTATTTGTCACTCATGTGTAATCTTAAAACACACACACACACTCACACACACACACACACTTATAAAAACAAAGAATAGAATGGTGATTGCCAAAGTCTGGAGGGTGAGGAAAATGGGGATATGATAGTCAAAGTCCAACATTTTCAGTTATAAAATGAACAATTTCTAGGGACCTCATGAATAGCTGGATGTTGATGGATCTGTTATATATTTTGATTGTGGTAATAGTTATGCAATGTATACCTACATCAAATCATTCTGTGGTGTGCATTGAAAACATGCTATCTTTATCAACTAAATATTTTTAAAATAAAAATAAAAACATGTAAAATATTTCTCTAAAAATCCTTGAATGTTTTGGAATTTGATTAACCTATTTGAAAATATTTGGCCATTTTTTGCTCTTGCTTTTATGTTTTGACAAATATTACTAAAACACATGTAGTCAAGGATTAATTTTTTCAACCATTGAGGAAAATATCTTCTCTCTATTCAGTGAACTTAGATTTTAGTTTCCTCAAATGAATGCAATCATTAGTACTCAGCTGAATTCTCATAGGGGACCCTCTGCTGTTCTCCAGAGTTCTCACTGAGCAGTTCTTTTTCACTCCTGCACTCAGCCCTTTGAATTCTAACCACCTTGACCTTCATGGACTCTAGAATCTATTTTGTTAATGCAGAGAGATTTCTGGACTCCACCTGGTGCCCCCTATCTCTACATCATTGTCAGGAAACTCTTAGCAATGGCAGTTCTTACTTCTCTAGTTTCCCTTATCCTTTATTGCCCAGAGTCCAATATCTTTAGAACAACTTTTCTATATATTTTATGTAGTGTCTTAGTTGTTTGAAGTAACTCTTTCTCCATCTTGGCTCTGTGCATGTTTCATCTACTGGTCTGTATACTTAATGTTTGTTAAGCAAGATAAATAATAATGATAAATTTTAATGCTTTCTAGTTTGCAATACTTACTTAGACACATTGTTTTATTTGATTTCACAAAATACATAAAGTGCCAATTTTATTATGAAATGGAAATTCTTTTCAAAATTCTCTGTAATTCTTAATCCTGCATTAAACACTAATAATCATCATCTTGTAAAGTGTAAATAGGGGAAAGTCTGTTGGTCTCTCTAAACTTTAATTGTCTTACCCATTGATAGAGAACATTAGAATTAAGTTGTATAAAGTGATTTGTCTAAAGGCTGGTCTATATTAAAACTCAGTAAATTGTAATTATTATTATTAGTAAAAACAACAGGTGAGAATATAAAAGTTTAATTGTCAACAAATTTAATGCAGCAGCAAGCCTTGGCTTATCCTCCCTCAACCCATCTCCTGGTTTAAGAGAGGGGAGAGAGAGTTGACAAATAAAACATCTTAATCCTATTTAAAATAGCTATTTGCCTTTGATTGTATAGTTCTGAATGTGCTTATTATATTTTCTATGCATAGCATACTATAAGATTAAATTTAGAATAGTCAGATTAAATTTACTACTTTTCTTACATTTGAATTATTTTGATAATTTTTGTCAAAATATCATTTTGTCTCATCTAGCCTAGATATTAGATAATAAGACTTTAAGAATCCTATAGATGTTTCTATAGTGGTCAAATCTGTGACACTGAAGTTTTGGTACCAGATGTGTCCATGGACATTCTTTCAGTGATAACTATACATGATGTTTTTGCTATTGACTTCAACTTCTTTACTAGCTGAATGCTGAAGTTGAAGTGTGAACTTGATATAGAAGATGTGAGTCTTAAGTCACTGAGTACTGAGTATTGATGATGGCATCTTACTCATTTGAAAATTTTCACACCTAAGATAATTCTGAAGAAGTGTAATATATAAACATGCTGTCCTCCAAAAGATATTATACTTTAAATGTTTTTAAAGGTTTCCAATGCTTAGTTAATAAATTTTTATGCTTTTTCCTAAAAAGGAAGAAAAGTTTAAAATTATTGTTTATCCACAGACAGCATTGCAGCATTACAAGAATATAAATGTCCTTACTCTCAGAGATAACACACCTCTAAGGGACAAAGCTTTCCACGTATGGCTCAGGCACCTTCCCTCAGAATCCTTTTTCCAAAATTTTGATTTGGGATTCAACTTTAAGTGTTATAAGAGGTAACACATTTCATAAAATCCCGTTAAGTAAATTATAATTACAGTCCAGATTCCAATTAGGAAAATTCAGCATTGCTAAGCTGAGGAATGAAGCTTAAAGATACAATTAATATGAGCTTATATTAAAGGATTTGATGGAATTAATAAACTCTATAACAACAGTTTATTACTTAATCATGAACACAGGTAACAAGTTCTTGCTTTCAGTAACTAGAAAGTCAGCCTACCTTCTGTTTATTGCTTTTGAATAGTTTTCTTTCATCAAATGAAACCCTGTAACCAGTGTAAATATGAGGGGCTTGGATAGTTTTCATGAAAAAATAAAGAAAAAAAAGCACTTGGGATCTTAGAAAATAAAGTTTAAATTTAACCCTCAAATATGAAAAATGCAAATATTTGCAAATATTTATTCTGAAATATACAATATAAAAGAAACAATATTGGAAAAGGCAAGAGAAAGTACTTTTCTTCCAGATGACTAAGAAATATGTCCAATGATATGAAGAGAACAAGAAATAATTTCTGACTTTGGTTAGAAAAGCAAGCATGATAACATTGGCTGCTTCAGGGCCTGGGCTATTCCTTATCAATACAGGGATAAAATTGATAAACTGAAGTGGTATTAGTGGTTCCACTCAGTGATCTCATTTAACTAGAATTTATCCAAGCAATTTCTTGATGTAAATTTACTCAAATATGTTGTCTATATAAAAGCCGCATCATTTTCAGTATTTCTGGCATTAATCAAACTCTATATTGTTTCACCCTAAAAACTGCCCTTTCTGAAGATCAAATAAATATAATGCTATTAATTTGGACTATATATTTATCTTGAGTCTCTCTCTCTGTCTCTCTCTTCATGTCTCTTTCTCTGTCTCTCTCTCTCTCTATGTGTGTGTGTATATACACACACACACATATACCCACATATACATATGGACATACACACACATATATCTATGTGTGTGTGAATATATATATATATATATATATATATATATATATATATATATATATATATCCAGTATTAGGAATTGAAACTGTGTCTTTGAACATGCTAGGCAAACATTCCATCCACAGCCCCCTGGACAATATATTTTGTGTATTTTGAAATTAAATATGATTTTTTTATCCCATCTTTCTGACATCATTCTGACATCATTTAATTTGTATCACCTCCTCATAGGCCCACATACACATACTCCAAATATTTGTATTTCACAAGTCACATTGAATGTTAGGACTTCAACATACAGATTTGGGGCCAGGGGAGAAGGGCAAACATAAAGTCCTTAACAGAAGCTGAAATATTCATGCCCCAGTTCTCATCAATCATCAGATGAGTACTTCTTCTGGAACTGTTTTCCCTGGCATTTTGGTCCAGTGCATGGATAAAATAAAGACTTTAATAATCAGAGGAAGTCTCACATAAGGAAATGCAATCTGGCAATTGCAAGTGTGTGGAGTGTAGACAGAAGCGGTTAAAATGTGGGAATATGAATGGAATTTTTTATTTAAAGAGGTTAAGCAACTGCTTAACCTCTTTAAATAAAATCTGCAGAAAAACCTACAATAATTTACTTATGAACTTAGTTTTGTGTTCGTGTGACAATGATCAGTTATTTATTTACTTTTTTTTTTTTTTTGGCTGGGGAGGAGTACCAGGAAATGAACTCAGGGGCACTCAACCACTGAGATATACAGCCCTATTTTGTATTTTATTTAGAGACACAGTCTCACTGAGTTGGTTAGCACCTTGCTTTTGCTGAGGCTGGCTTTGGACTTGTTATCTTCCTGCCTCAGCCTCCTGAGCCACTGGATCAGATTTTACTTAATTATTGTATTTTTAAGTTATTTCTTTTTCATGGTTTTAAATTTTATTTTTAATAAATTTATTGGGAATCTTTTAGGGTATATAACATGATGTGATAAAATGCACATGTAACAAAATGACTAGTATACTGGAATATATTTTATTTCATAACTTTATGCTTTTGTAATCATTGGTACTTTCTTACTATTGTGTCAATAAGATAATCACAGTTCTTAGAATATAAAATGAGTTTCATATTTAGATTTCCTTATGAGAATATAGGGAGTTATTGTCATTTACTTATATTTTTAAGAGAGAGATAATTTTTTAATATTTATTTTTTAGTTTTCAGCAGACACAACATCTTTATTTGTATGTGGTGCTGAGGATCAAACCGGGGCCACACGCATGCCAGGGGAGCGCGCTACCGATTGAGCCACATCCCCAGCCCATTTACTTATATTCTAAAAGCATACCTGATTTTTAATTGCATGTTTATTACATTGTGTATTGAATTCACTGACATTTTAAAGTCAGAACTACTGTTTACGTTCTGCACCTTGCCACCTTGCTCCTGGATAATATAATCTTTTATAGTTATCATTTGAACATTTTTCTTCTTAAAATTTATAGAAACAAATGTTAAGCTAGCAATATAAATTCATTTGCTCTTCTTTCTGATACTATTTTTGTGTGTATATATATATTGTATTTTACAAAAATTATGCTTTTACATGTATAGTCTCAACATAAATATAAAAGACAATAGTCATTTGCAAATGATGTATTTCAACAAATTTAAAGATAAAAAGCAGATGGAGAAAGAGTGAAGGATATGGTGGGAAACTGGAAACAAATGTTTGCCTTGCACACAGGGCAATGACAGCAACAAGGAAATCACTTTTAATGCAGGATCTGAGTTCAGTATTTACAGGCAGCTGACAGGAAACACATTTGGATAGAAATTCTGGGTAAATTGAAAGGTATGTTTGTTAAAATAATGCAAAGAAATGAACTAAATGGAGATAAAGCTCTCAGAAAAATGGATGTGCTCCCTGGAGCTGCATAACCCTTATTCACATAGACAAAGTAATGTGAGCAGATTATTGACATGCCCTCTCCAAATCAAATTACAGACATAGCAGGGAAAACAAGCTTTGTTAGCATTCTGTAACAGAATACAAGTGTTATCAAACCAAAAAAAGACCTCCATTTAAAGGTAGGCATTGGGAAGAAAGGTCCCTGGAAGGGAAGTGATGATGATAAGTGTGTTTCACAGAGGGGAACTACACTAATCTGTATCAACAAAGTTAGGAACAAATGTATTAGGAGTGTAATAAAAATCCATTATTTAGTGTATTTTCACAATCTCTCATGAATGACTCCCAAATCCTAAGAGCTATAAAAATGAGATTTCTTACCCCACCCCCAATGCATTGCCTATAAAATTTACGTAATCTTAATTCACTTGCTGACAAAATCTGACCTAAATAATATGAAGCTATTGTTTCCTTTTGTTTATCACACTTGCTATGGATATTTATGCTTTCTGTTTCAGAAATATTTGTTGATTTTAATTATAGAGCCTGCTCCAAATCTACAGAAGATGTTACATATTCTATAGTATATAGTGTCTTTATAGTAATGTTTTCATAGTATCTAAATCATTCTGAATTTCAAAATACCTTTAACTTCAAAAGGGTTTGTAACAGGAAAGATGGATAAATATAAGTGAATATGTACTTGTATGGAAAAATAAACACCGAATTTAAGTGGAACTTAACATTTGCAAGGAAAGGAAGGAGAACGTGATACAAGTGTTACATTGGAGATTTATTAAATTGGGCTATGTTCACATTTATTTATTATATTAATTTATATTCCTTCTCTCAAATAGTTCCAAATGATAGAAATTACCCCCCAAAAACTTAAGAATAGTGATGTAACCATACCCAGAGTACATGGAGGTGATGTGGTAGTTTAAATGCTTTAAATATTTTTGGTCATATCAGAAGACAATAGACAAGTGACTTTATTTTCATAAATTAAGAAATTATACACACATATTATTTTGAGGTGTGGATAATGAAATATACAAAAAGTAAGCTGGATGTCATTGCTTTTAAGAATTAATAGTGGACTTGGAAGAGTAGAGTTACTTTTAAACATATTACTGTGATAATAAATTTAAAATGTAGTTTTAAAAACAATGAACATTGATGTCTTTCAGATACATAGATGAATAACATCAATTTGTATTATTTTTGAGAAAGCTTCTATTCTTTGTAGTAAACTGGGATTTATTAGGTTGTCATGATTTAAGGAAAATGAATACTATAAGAATAGGTGAAAGTGGCAAATGTGACATTGCTGGGTACTGTGTAATTCATTATAGACATGCATGTGTCTATGTCTGATGTTAATAATATGTTTTTACTTTCTCTACAGCTACATAGAATATAGTGCATTTGCAAATAAATACAAATTCCTCCCATTTAAAAATACAAACTCCTTCCACATAGAAATACGTTAATATTTTCTCTGAAACTTAGGTAATCCAAATTATTGCTAAATACTACTAATATATACATAAATTTTACCCTAAAGCCTTTTGGTTATAGATACCTCTGTACAAGTTTTGTTTGTTTGTTTGTTTGTTTGTTTGGTCATTGTTGTCATTTTCCTTGATCATCAAAAAAATCAAGTTTCTTCCAAATCATCATTTCTAGGGTTTGCTGACATCTAATAAAATTCTTAGCATTTATCATAATTTGAACTTCATATTTCATGAGACATGTGTATTACAATTTCAGGAATTATATAAGTAAATTTAGGCATCCTGCTCTTCTGCATTCTCCCCCTGGATACAGTCTGGAATCCTTCTTGATGACTTTATGTCTAGCATGTCAATCTTCATGGAATAACAATTTATCTTCCGATTCTTATTATTTAAAACTCTGAGGCCCAGTTCAGCTGCAATTTTGACCATTATACCTCCTTTGATCACACTAACATATTTGGAGATGTTTTTGCAATTTGGAGCAAAGAGAATTTGAGTTGGCCTCTGAGATCCATGCCCAAGAGCACTTGAAATTATGTAAGTGATGTAAGCATTAGAGGACAATTGTGAGGTGGATAACATATACTGGCTATTGAAGAATGGTAGGAACCACTCTGTAGCAATGACTTTGTGCAGGAGTTAACAGTATTTCACTTTTCTTATTTCTAGGGGAAAAAAAGCAGAATATGCCTCACTATGGAAATAACCACAACCTATCTCCAGGGTCAGGTGATAGACCCCCAAACAGTAAACCTTTTAGTTTTAGAATTTCAGCTATGATATGACAGAAGGTGAAATTCAGTCTATTGAAACTAATGGTCATAAGTCTCAGAAAGAAAAACATGAAGTTCACTTGAATTCTGATCCTGAGCATATGCTTGGCCCTTTCTAATTCTTTTCCCCTCTAGAGAGTTTGTTCTCAAAGCTCTTTATGAGTAAAAAAGGTTTGAAAAGGTTGTATGTTTACATATATACCCAAAGGACCTAAAAACAGCATACTACAGGGACACAGCCACATCAATGTTTATAGCAGCACAATTCAGAATAGCTAAACTGTGGAGCCAACCTAGATGTCCTTCAGTGGATGAATGGATAAAAAAATGTGGCATTTGTACACAATGGAATATTACTCAGCACTAAAAAAGAATAAGATCATGGCATTTGCAAGGAAATGGATGGCATTAGAGCAGAGTATGCTAAGTGAAGTTAGCCAATCCCCCCAAAACAAATGCTGAATGTCTTCTCTGATTTAAGGGGGGTGACTCAGGATGTGATAAGGAGGGAGACCATGGGAGGAAAATTACCTCTAGATAGGGAGGAGGGGTGGGAGGGAAGGGGAGAGAGAGGTGGAAGAAGAACCTCATCATAGTACAAAGTTCATGTATGAAGATGTGAATTTGGTGTCAGCATGTCTTGTATAGGAAGATATGATAAATTGTGGTATAGAGGTGTATTAAGAATTGTAATGCAAATAATAATAATAATAATAATAATAATAATAGAGCTTATGTAAAAATATAAAAAAATTAAAATGAAAAAAAAATAAATAGCAGTTTGGATTTTCTAGAACTATGGGATCCTAGTTATCACATTTGATACTAGTTGTGAATATCATTTTAATTCAGCTTTCAGTCCCCTTTGATTATTTATCTCTTAAACCCTTCTATTCAATATTTTAATTACAGATGATTAATATAAGTAAGTTATATTAACTAAGTTTAGGAAAACTAATGCTTTATTTTCATGGTTAAGAAACAAGAAGACTACATGTAAACAGATTCCTTGGTCTAGTTTATTTTTGCAAATGGTTTAGGTTTAATTCTGCGAACACAAAAATATGCCAAATCTTAATGTTAGATTTAACATTCATATAGATATATCAATAGATGAGAGATCCATCTATTGATAGATGAAGGAAGAAAGCAAAATAAAAGAAGGAAGGAAAGAAGATACTAATAAGAATTGTCCAATAATAATTTGCATGGTTCTTTTTTAAAAATTTTTGGTACCCAGATGTTCCTATAATTCAGGGTTCTTTTAGGTGTTTTCAACTAATTTATTTCTCATTTTCTCTATTTGCCAGATCATCAAGGGAAATACTATCCAGCCCCTATTTTCTCTTGGTTATTTAACAAAGCCATTATCTTTGTGGTTCTGCCTTTTGAACAGGTCCCTATCTCTTTCTAAGATAGCTGATCTAGATCATCTCCTTTTTCAAAATTCCAAAATCTTTTTGCATGCACATTTTATTTTGAAGCAAGGACACTTGAAATAATTATTTTAAGGCAAGGTGTTATATAAAGTGAACAATAACTACATATCTTCAACTATCTAAAATTCATACCTACCTGTATAACTCTAAATAATTACCAAAATGAAGTGCAGATTAGACTATCATGTATATCATGTAGCATCTGATGGCTGCCCTTATGCTGCAAAGTGTGTTTTCAGAAATAATTTACTGCCACATTCCTGACTGTATTTGCAGCCTGAGTTGATACCTTCCCTGCTGTTCTCTGATCTGCCCCTGGGTTACTAACAGCCCCAACAGACAGACTGGCTCTTGCCCCCTGCTGCTCAGACACAGATTAACTCACTACCAGCCATATGGGCTAGCAACTTCACAAATTCCTCTCCTTTTGCTTTTGGCTCTTTGGAAAGTTAATGTACAGTTTTCTGGTGGAGAAAAAAAAAACAACCTTGTGGTGTGTGGACTGGGCCGTAATTACCTGCACCCCACACAACTGACACCTCTGTCTGCCTTTCAGCAGCTATTTGTGTAAATGGAATGAATTACTGCATTTATTTGGTACTACTCCTGTGTTGTGAGCCACTGTTATTTGCCTTGACTAGAAAGTCAAACAATTCAATACCTAATTCATATTTATATAACTTATAATTATTAGATATATCTATTGTTAAAAGATGTCTCAGAATGTTGCTACATGTATATATATATATATATATATATATAGATAGATAGATAGATAGATAGATATAGATATATAGATATATATAGATATATATATACAGAATATTTATACACACATAAATGTGTATGTATTTATATGCAAGTGTGGTGAGCCGTTTCTGTGAACTGTGGCCGCCATTACAAGATGGCGCTGGTTTCCCCTGTAGTCTGTGACAAACAACTCCTTATCAGAATGAGTTGGCACGCTGTGACTTGGCACCCTATAAGAAAAGTCCATGTGGCAGCTTCGCATTGGGGCTTGAGGTGCTTTATTAAGGCTGGGAGGGGCATCCGGGGAGAAGAAGAAAAAGTATCAAGGACCTGAATAAACTGCTGAGAGAAGATTCCCGAGTTGTGTCTTCCTTGCGGGCAAGGGGTCGCGACAAGTGGCGCCGAGACCCGGGAACCAGAACTTTCAGTCAGTCAGGGGTGGTGCACCAGTTAGTCCCAGGTAAGTGGGATCTGCGATCAAAGCAGGGATAGTCCCAGTAAGTGGGATCCGCGTCCAAAGCGGGGTCAGCTCCTCTACAAAGAAAGAGAGAGCCTCATATTTATTGCAGCTGCACTGTGTACTTTCAATTTTGTTTTCTGTGTTTCTTTTGTTGTGTCATTTCGCTTTTGTTTTTTGTGTTTCTTTTGTTGTTGTGTCATCTGTAGATAAAGAGAGAGCAAAAAAAAAAAAAAAAATAATAATAATAAATAAGACGCTCCTCTGTAGATAAAGAGAGAGCGGGGGAAAATAATAAAATAAGACGCTCCTCTGTAAATAAGGAGAGAGCGGAATTTTGTATTTTCACTTTCTTTATACTGCTTGGAACAGTATGGGTGCTACTCCCTCAAGCCCAATTTTGCTGGCCTTGGACGGGTTACTGCGTTCTAAGGAACTTAAAGTGAAGCAGAGCACATTACAGAGGTTTTTAGAAGAGACTGACTCTATAGCTTCTTGGTTTGCTTTTTCAGGGAGTCTCACGATTTCCAGTTGGGACAAATTAGGGAAAGATCTGGATTTCGCTTACAAACAAGGAACTTTAAGGGGCAGTACCATTCCGCTTTGGAAATTAGTGAGGGGGTGTATAATGGATGGTAAATGCCAAAAAGCTGTGAGCAAAGGTCAGGCCGTTCTTGAGCAGTTGCATGAAGAAAAATCGGAGGGGTCACATAGCGAGGTAGCAGAAAGTCTTAGGAGTAAGAGTGGTGAACAGATAAGGGAGTCTAAAGTTAAACAGAGGAGAAGGCTCTATCCAGACTTGACTGAGTTAAAAACTCCCAAGGACACAAGTAGCTCGGACAGTTCTGAGGAATTAGATCCACCCTAGCCGCTCTCAACCCCGCCTTCTCATCTTCCCCCTCCCTACCAGGCCCACAGAACAGTCTTAACTGACCTTCTCCAGAATATTCACCATGGCTTATTTTAGGACTTTCAGCAAAAGAATCTCTACAAAATAGTTCAATATAGATAAAACTTCCTATTTTCATGTTGCCCTGTTTTATTTGGCTACTGTCTGAAAAAAATCAGCATTCCAGGCACTGGACACTCCCTTACTAGTTTTTCACAAAAATATGTAACAAGGCCTCTGGCCTTGAGCTGGGCTTCACAGTGCTGACTACATTTCTAAGATAAGGGAGTTACTAACTGGGCTCCATGGTAACAGCTGGCAGGAAAAAGAACTGGAAAGGGAGATAGAGGAACTGGAGGGTCAATTGGAAAAGTCAAGATTTAAAGCACCTACGGCCCTGATGCTGTCACGCTCCCTCCTTATAACCCCGATTGGGACAAGGACAACCCCAGAAGGCTGGGGGATGTTCAGTGGCAGCCTAAGACGGCCCAAACTTCCCAGTAATTGAAAACTTGGATGGACAGCCGGCCAGAGTGCATGTTCCTCTAACCTTTAAGGATATTAAGCAACTAAAGGAGGCAGTTACTAATTACAGACCCCATCCCATGCCCCCTTTACATTGACTCTCTTCGAGTTTTTCTCTGCCAATCAGCTGACACCTAGTGACTGGCAACAGCTTTGCATGGCTGTTTGTCTGGAGGGGATTTTTTGTTGTGGAAAAGTGAAAATCAAGAGAGGTGTCGCGAACTAGCCCGAGTCAATCAGGACACCGGCTTCCCACGGCATAACCTTGAAATGTTAACTGGCTTGGGACTATATGCTATCATAAGTCAGCAAATTGATTACGATCCTGGGGTCTATGCTCAGATAGCTACAGCAGCCATTTAGGCTTGGAAGTCTCTACCTATTTCAAATGCTAAAACAAAAATTTCAAAAATTGCTCAAGGACCCTCTGAGCCTTATTCTGACTTCATTGCCTGATTGATACAGGTAGCAGAAAAAATATTCCCTAACTTGGAACAAGCCATGCCGGTCATTAAGCAATTGGCTCTTAAAAATGTAAACTCCTATTGCCAAAATGCTATTAAATCTACCAGAGCAAAGAGTGTTGATGACATGATTCGAGCTTGTAAGGATATTGATGGAGCTCATATTACTGGACAGGTTCTGGCCACTGCCCTCAAACCAGGAACAGGGGCCCACCCCAAGGTCTACTGGGCAATCCAGGGGCGGAATGGTGCCCCGGGGAGTGGGCAACTTCGTCACCTCCCACAGACCAACCCCTTTCTATCTGTAGACTCCCCAGGGGAACGCCAGGAAGTGCAGGATATACAAGAGCTGCAACCGCAGGTCACAGAGACAGAACAAACTGCTACCGCAGTAAGATCATGGCCAGGCGCGAAAAAATACAGACAAACTCAAACAAAATGCAATTGGCTAGGAAAACTTGGAGAACTTTTGCCCCCAAAATGGGCAACGGACTCCATGTTGTTTGCATCACCATGGTAACCATGGGGTGCCTGGCCGGAAGAGTAGCTTCCTGGTCCCACCTCCCACACCTTTTCGGGCTTCTGATTGGTTCTTCCACAGTCACTCAGACAGGACTTCTAGTCCCGCTTTCCAGCCACTAACCTGTACTGCTGTGTTTCAGGTTTCTACCGGAGCTGCTCAGAGCCTGTATTTTTTTTACAAAAAAATGCCTACCTGTAAATGCTAATGACAGATATCTTTTTCAGACAAAACTTAATTCCACAGGTTTCTATGTTACAGTCCTAAATTTAAGCTAATTCTAAGTTAAATAACCTTTTTCTCTATAGTTGTGTTACTAAATAATGTTCTATTGATGAGAGATATCAAATATGCTTCTTTATATTTTACTTTTAATTTTGAAGGTTATGAGGATACATTTGCTCGCCACAGGAACAAGCCGGCAAAGTTCCTGTGATGACCAAAAAATCCTTCTTTTCATTGCTAAATATAAAAATAAAAATGTATACTCAAGGATCTTATTTCAGTTACATCAAGTGACGTCACATTAAAGAGTGCACTCCTAGTTAAAAATAAATTTAAATGGATCCAAATATTTTAAGACCACGTGGTTACATAAAGTTAATACAATTATAAGTTCTGTTCTTATTCTTAATATATATATATGTGTTTAGATATTTAGATAACCTATATTTGTTAATCTATAAATTAATTAGCACATGCCTAATTAATTAGTTAATATATATTTGCCTAATTGTTTTTCTTCAACAGAAAACCCATAATTTATGTTTTATATTTATACATTTATCAGATACTCTGCCTTTTCAGTTACAGATATTTGAGATAAATGTATTTACTATAAATTTGCTTTTAAGTAAAAATACAATCAAGTAATTTCTAATTCTCAAGGTTATTGTTCAAACTCATAAAATGATAAATTATTATAATTATTTCTCCAAAATATCTAAAGGTTTTAGCTTTATTTTCATTGATATTTCTTATCAAAATATAATAATTTGTTTATAGATTCTAAGGTTTTCAAAAATTGTTCCAAAGTATAAAAAGAAATTTAAAAAAAAAAAAAGGCACACATGCCTCCTCCTGGATAAAGAACCTTGGTGTCCTGTGATTTTTTTTTATTTTTTAACCTCGACGTCTCTCGCCGGACTCGGTTTCCGTTAGCCGGACTTGGCATCTGGAGGTCCTTACCGAGATTCGGAAAGCAGAGGTAAGCGGAGGAGGCTCACCTTCTAAGGGAGAAGGGGGAAGATTGGATCAAAGATAATTTAAAGAGACAGGGTACATACCATGGGTCACTGAACAGTGAAACTTCGTCTGGCCAACGAAGTTAAAGAACTGTTAAGCAAACAAGAAACAGAAATAAAAACCAAGACAACAACTAAATTCGTTAAAGCTATAGCCCAGGCTTATCCTTGGTTTCTGACAGGAGGCTTTCTTAATAACAGTGATTGGGATTTGGTAAAGCAGGATCTCCAAAAGTTGTTGAGGGACCAGGGTCCAGATAGAGTCCCGATTGCTACTTTCTCTCTATGGAGATTGGTAAAGGATGCTCTTTTAACTGATAAAGTGAAGATTAAGGAACAGCTTGCTGAATGCAAACAGGCTCTTAATCAGGTCCAAACTGCTGCCACTATTAATCAGGTTATTCAACAAACTTCCAACATACTCGAATCTCAAAGTAAAATTAATCAACATATTTTGTCAGGGATTTTAGCTGCCAACCAAAGAATAGATTTACTCCAAGCTCAGGTAGAAGAATTGGCTGACTTGGTGCTTTTGGGTTGTGTTGACCAACGTGCACATTTATGCATAACCTCTGTCAGATTTAATAATTCCAGGAATGCTTCCCGCATCATCGGCGAATATTTGGCCGGAAACTGGTCCATGGAAGCGGAAGACATGATCCAGTCTCAACTAACCAAAATAGCTGTCTTGAACAGTACCCGTGTCGATCCCGTGACCTTGGGACAATTCACCGATTGGATATCTTCTGCCTTTTCCTTTTTTAAAGAGTGGGTGGGGGTAGGCGTTTTTGGTGCAATGTGTTGCTTTGGTATGTTCCTCTGTTTGTGGTTTCTCTGTCGCCTCAAGGCCCGCAATGCTCACAATAAGGCTATGATCATACAAGCTCTTGCAGCTTTAGAAAATGGCAATTCACCTCAAGTCTGGCTTGCGCATCTTAAACAGTAAATCTTTGACATGGTCGTTGCACCCCAAGTTATTATAACATTGCACTGGGATCGACATGTCTTTCCTCGCTATTCTCTTAGTGTTGGAAAGCCCTTGCACTCTGCCGGTCTTGCTGCCATTGCACGCAGATGGGTTTCCACACTAGTGCTTCTCTATCGCTTTAAAGTCCGTGCCTTTCTTTCAGGGTGCTGTCAACTTGTTTGTCGTTGTACACAGCCACAGTTCAGCCTCAGCTATCCCCCTCCGTCCACCATCGTCACGGTACAGGATGCGAGGCAAGGCACTGCACTTGAGTGATCCTTGGAGTGGACCTCAAGGAGAGCATGTCCTACTGCATGCGGGTTTGACGTCCTTCCTTACCCCACCTTATCCACGCCCCGCCCCACGAAAAAAGGCGTCGGCTGATATGGCCTCAGATCTGGGGAAGGCGCCTCCTTAGGGCTGAGCCATACTATGCAGCCACTTCTGCACAGTGGGATAGGACCTCTACTCTCGCCTGTATTGTCATATAAAAACAAAAAAGGGGGAACTGTGGTGAGCCTTTTCTGTGAACTGTGGCCGCCATTACAAGATGGCGCTGGTTTCCCCTGTAGTCTGTGACAAACAACTCCTTATCAGAATGAGTTGGCACGCTGTGACTTGGCACCCTATAAGAAAAGTCCACGTGGCAGCTTCACATTGGGGCTTGAGGTGCTTTATTAAGGCTGGGAGGGGCATCCGGGGAGAAGAAGAAAAAGTATCAAGGACCTGAATAAACTGCTGAGAGAAGATTCCCGAGTTGCGTCTTCCTTGCGGGCAAGGGGTCGCGACATGCAAGTAAGTTCAAACACCTATGCTCATTCCAAAAGGCAGTAAAAGCAATGATTTAAGATTTAAGGAACATTTTGATGAAATAACCCATTCAATAATTAGGAAAATAAATGGGCAAAAGAACAAAACAGACACTTTTCAAAACAAGCACAATTGACCAACAACTCTATGAAAAACAAATGTTCAAAATCTTCAGCCATCAGAAAAGATGCAAATCAAAACTACATTAAGATGCTAAATTGCTATCATGGAGTGTACGAATAGCCATAATGGCTGGCAAGAATGTGGGGGTTCTAGTGGGGTGAAGCATCTCTTACACATTGTTGTTGGGAATGTAAATTTGTTCAAGCAGTATGGAAATCAGTAGGGAGGTTCCTCAGAAACCAATATAATCTAGCTATAGCACGCCTGTCTTTGTCCAAAAGAATTAGAGTCAGCATACTTCATACATACATGTATACCCATGTTTATCACAGCAAAATTCTTAATGTCCAAGTTATGAAACCATCAACCAATTAATGGATAAAGAAAATGTGGTATATATACACAATGAGGTTTTATTCAGCCAAAATGAAGAACAAAATTATGTTATTTGTTGGAAAATGAGTGAAAGTGGAGCACATCATGTTAAGCAAAATAAGCCAGACTCAGAAAGACATATGTCATATATTTTCAGTCATATATGGAAGCCTAGATGAAAACAAGAAAAAAAAAAGATGTCATGAAAGTAGAAGGGAGGCCAGTAGAAAATAAGCCAGTAGAGTATAGGAATCAGAGGAGGGAGGAAAGTGGAGAGAAGAGAAAGGGAGGTGTTTGGGAAAATATAGATTAATTATGTTATATGCCATAATGAAACACAGAACTCTATAATTAATTTGCATAAATATAAAGTTCTGATGGACATGATTCTCCACCTAAAAGAAAAAAAAAGAGAGAAAAAAACTGTGGTGAGATGGGAAGACCACAGACTGCAAGCTTTCCATTCTGGGTTCATGGTGACTTTAGACAAGTACTTTCTCATGCCTTGATTCCCTCTGAAACAGTGTGTGGAAACATGCTGTGAACTGTACCGGAATACTATAATAAAACTCCACTGTTTAATCATAAATACTATGGTTAGATGACTGGATTTTTGGAAATTGAAAGCAGAGGTTCACAAAGTTCTTTATTTGAAATCTCTAAAAATATTAACAATCATTTTTTTCATTCTCAAGTGATCAGAGTATGATTATGCTGTTGAAAGATTCAAGTGCTTAGCATTATTTCAATCTTCAACTCATCTCAATTCCTGTCCCTAAAAAATAGTATTTCATTGATTCTTATGGATAGAACAATTGAAATCAAATCACTGGCTTTAGAATTGATAATCACTTGTAAAATGTTTTACTTATTTTTCTTAGCTACAGACATAACTTTTTAATCTTTTAATTTACATAAACTACAAAATATGGTAATTCATACTTAGTCATTTTTGTGGTTTATGTTAAGATTGGAAATGGGGCAAATAATTAAATGATGTCTCATATTAAATATCTCATTTCATTTTGATATAAATTCCCCTGGAGGAATTTTAAAAATGAATAAATATTCTGTACTATTATAAAATTAACCTTACAGCATAAATACTTTTATATGCAAATATGATAAAGTTGCTTTTTAATTTTTTTTAGTTTTTTTTTATTTGAATCTGCTGTTTTATTAAGATTTTGTGTAAGTAACATTAATGTTAATTTATTTTTATTTTACATTGGGAAAAGTATTGTAATATCAAAATAATACAATTTTATTCATTTTATAATATATGTAGTTTTACCTGTAGTACATTGTGTTAAGCAGCTTTTAGTCACTGTGACCAAAATATCTGATAAGTATAATTTAGAGAAGAAAAAGTTTATTCTGGGCTCACGGTTTCAGAAGTCTCAGTCCTTGGTTGGTTGCTTCCATTGCTCTTGGGCTGAGGTCAGACAGAACATCATGGTGGAATATCTCAGCAGAGGAAAGCTCCCGGAAGCAAATATCAAGCAACCAGAGACAAAATAACCCTCACTGTCATGCTCCCAATGACATAATCCTTCAGTCATGCCCTACCTAGCTACAGTTACTACCCAGTACAGTATTCCATTCAAATTGTTAAATCACCAAAATAATTAATCCACCTATTAAGTTATGGCCCTCATAATCTAATCATTTCACCTCTGAACACTCCTACATTGTCTCATGAGTTCTCCAAGGGGCATTTTATATCCAATCCATAGCATATTATGATGTGTGATATTCATTGAATTAGATGTGCTGGCATGTAAAGCATTGTATGTGTGTCTTTAAAAATATATCTTTGTGTAGATATAGAGTAGTTTAAAAACCTGATATGTAATCAAGATAAATTTTAAATAAATGAAAATTTATTCTGGTTTTCTTCATAGTCTTTATTTTAAAAGTTTGTAATTTAGAAAGGATGAGGTATACATTTTAATTGATTTTGTATACTCTTATCTGTCAGAACATGGCATTATTAATTATAATATGAACCTCTAATTGTTGAATGATTGAATGGGAGCAACAAAAAATTAAGGAGACTTTTGGGTTGCTTTCCTATTATATATTGAAAAATTGTTATACTGGCCTGAAACATTAGAACACATGAATAACTTGAGTAACTCAGTGAGAAGACAAGTGAACTGTAGATGCTTAGGAAGTCTAGATCACATATGATATTGTGGACAATGGCCTAGCTAAACTTTATATGCTATTTCTATCAGATTCATAACAGGAAGTTTTGATTGTACTTTGAAATGGTTTGTTGACTATATATAGCATTTTCAAAATAATTATTTTCAAAAATAATCTACAGCTTCTGTTCTGGAGAAGATTGCAATATACACAGTTGCCTCCGCTCTTCCCCAATATACACAACCACAAACTATGAGAACAACATAAGGAGCAACCAAAGAAAAACCCTGAAAGGAGGTAAGAGAAAGGCAAATTGGTTTGTCACTCAGAACTGGCAGAGCCCCTTAACTGTAAGAAGACTCATGATCCCCACCCTCAACAGAAGCTGACCCAGGAGTAGACCAGGTTGCTTTCTTCCTTCCCTTGTTGGTACAGGAGCTTACTTAGAATACTAGGTAGCCTGGCACCACAGAAAGGGAGGTCAATTACAAACCCCTGTAACAATAGAAGCCAGAGGAAACACTCTTCATATCAGCCTGAGACACCAAACCACTGGGCAGCAACAGCAAAAGAAATGTGTCACACTGAGCAGCCCAACATAAGAAGATAGGAAGATTTTTTTTTAAACCCCTATGTAACTGATAGTCTTCTCATCAGCCAAAACTAGAAAAACATTTTGTTTCTGAGGGTTTGAGTCATGCCGTTGCCAGAGATGCTAGGCCAGGGAAGAGGAGTGCTGGCAATACTCTGTTCTCTGATCGTGACAGTTAGGAGAATCCCACCACAATAAATTTCTGGCCACAGAAGCAACTTCATCCTAGGATCAATGACTTCCTTTACCTGATAAAAAATACTTTGTAGTACTTGCCGTCAGAAACCTCTTTTTCCCTTTCAAAACGTCGGCAGTGGAAGAGACCCATGGAAGCCCCAGCAGTAACAGAAGGAAGATTAGACAAGAATATACCACACAAGCTCTAAAAATTGAACTGTCAGAGAAAAAAACAACTCACAGAAGAATGCCAGGACCTGAGTGCTAAAGCTAAGAAGAGTGTTCATCTACTAGAACAAGACATTTTAGAAGATCCAGAGTCTGCTAGTAGTAAAATATATTCAAAATCATCTAGTTATACCAAGAACAAAGAAGATCACAGCATTAGTGAGAAAAGACAATCAGCTGGCACCATGACAAGGGGTTTTAATTAATGGCCAGAAAATTTACTTAAACAATCAATAATACACTTTCATGGAGCAAATGAAAAAAAAAATTAAAAACTTCAACCAAGAATTAGCAGTCATACAAAAGAAACAAGTGGAAAATGTTAACCTGAAAAGTACAATAACAACATTATTAAACTGACTTGTAAGGCTCAATCATATATTGAAGATAACAGAAGATAAGGATGGTTAACTTGATGGATTAAAAAAATTGCTCAATTTAAACAAAAGAGAAAAATGAACTAGAAAACAAATTAAATAAACTAAATACTTTCTGGTACTATGGACAATATTCCAAAATTCAGTATTTGTGTTATCAGAATCCCAGAAGGAGAGGGAATGTAGAGTGTGTGTGGAAGAGTATTCAGAGACATAATGAAAAATAACTTACAAAACTTGGCAAAATGATACAAATATATAGATACAAGAAACTGAATAAATTCTAAACAAAATAATTCCAGAGAACTTAATGCTGAAAAAAAATTTAAACTTATAAAAAATAAAGACAAAGAAAAAGATAATGACAGCAACCAGAAGTGAGATTCACACAATTTACCTAAGGAGGCCCAGTGTTTTCCTTGATAACTTCCTTCCTTTGTTGATTCAGGAGCTTACTTACAGTACCAGGTAGCATGGCTCCAAAGCAAGGGAAGTCAATTGGAAATCCCGGTAACAACAGAAGTCATCTATGTATGTTGAAAGTCACATTTATATGTTGTAATTCCCAGAGCAACACTGACAGAAATGATACAAAAAGACTGTCTTGTCCAAAGCCCAGTGTGCCAGGGCCCTCTGATGGGCTCTGGGAAAGTCAAGAAAGTGCCCACATGAGACATATATGACTAGTAAGGGAAAGCTTAGGAGAGATCAGTGACTGCTCTCAGAAAGTTCAGTTCTTGGAAGGCTGAACAAATAGAACCTCTGTACCTCAAGGTGTTTCACCAAGGTAGAGACTCTTCTTCCTCTTGATGCTTTGTCTAATGATGGCTGGATGAATGAGTGTAGAATGATATAAATCCTTTCCACAGTGCCTCCAGTTCACACCATCACGCAACTCCCCAGAAGATAGATTCACATATTAGGAGGCAGAATCAGTGACATATCACCATTAGCTTACTTGTATGACCAGAATCTCAAGGAGCAACCATCACTGTACACATGCAAGAAAGTAACTTTCTACAGGTAACACTAACTTACCCTCACTCTGTGTTCACAGAGAAGGCCATGCCTTCAAGATAATAGGTATCTTGACTTTCCTGCCCAGGTTTGCTCTCATACTTCCCTTAACTTGGTGAGGTTTCTTGGGAGTAGAAAAGGAACATTCAAAGATACAATTTTTTTTTGCTGTCCACTTTTCTTTAGAATTGATACAGAAATACACTATCACAAATCCATATGGAACTGGACAATTTGATTATGTGTCTCATAAAAGGTGGAGAAAGCAAAACAGAGGAACAAATCCAGAGGACACACACAAAAAAAATCGCAGTAAAAGATTTGAGTTTAATTTATTATTAATTATACTAAATGTGAACAGTGTAAATTCACCAATGAAAAGACAAGTTGGCAGCAGCGTCAATGAAACAAATAATGAAACAAATACACACCCAATTAAATTTTATTTAAAAGAAATTCATTCTCAGTTCAACAACATATGTAGACTTACAGTGAAAGGATGTAAAAGATGAACCAGAGAAACATTATCTTTTTTTTAAAAAAAAGGAGGAATAACTAAATTAATTAGAGACAAAGTATATTTCTAAAATTTATCAGAAATAAAAAATGGCAATTCAATAAGAGAAAAGCAATATACCAGAAATACATAACAGTCCTAATTATGTATCAAACTAGAGAGTGTCAAAATACAGGAAGTGCAAACCAACAAAATTACAATGAGAAATTAACATTTCCACAATTATAGCACTGACTTCACCATATGCCTCTGTCAATTACTATAATAAAGATAAATGAAAATCAGATAATAGGAAAATAGAGAAAATTAATTAAACATATACTTAACACATCAAAAAACAAAGTCAACAAAATTAGTAAATCTCTGGTAAGACTGACAGAAATAAAAAGAAGAAAAAAGAATCACTAATATCAAGATAAAATTGAGGCTATTGCTAGAGACCTGAAACCAGTGGAGGGGTAATAAGTCATCATTCTGAAGAAGTTTATGCTCATAAATTCAATAATTTAGATAAAATTGACCAATTATTTTAAAACCATGAACTATCAAATCCCATTAAACCATTAAAAAGTAAAATTTGCAATTAAAAATTTCCTGAAGAAGAAATCCTCAGCCCCAAATGGATTCACCAGAGAAATTTAGCAAACATTGAAAAACTGAAAAACAATTTCATATAGTCTTTCTCAATATTTCTCTAACACCAACAGCAGACAAACATAGTTTTAAAAAAGAGAAATGCTGATATTGCTCATGAACTTAGACATGAAAATCACCAATAATTATTAGCAAACAGTATACAACATTTTTAAAAGAGCTGTATACCATGGGAAAATAGTACTTATTCTCAGGTATGCAATGTTGGATCAGTGTTAGAAAATCAATCAATGCCATTCATCACATCGACAGGCCAAAGAGAAAGAAAAAATAATTTACACTTCAACTAACACTGAAGATCCTTATAGTTAAGGAAATGTTCAGTATCCTGAGTATGTTTGGTGCAACATAAAACTATACAGATTATCAAGCTATATATAACATCCCCCCCCCCCACACACACACACACTAGTGAGTTTGAGTAACAGCAACATGGTGTATAAATATCAATATTGTGATTACAATATTATATTATAATTTTGCACAGTCATACAATAAGGGAAATGAAGTAAAGAGCACACAGGCTCTCTCTGCATTATTCTTACAATTGCACGTATATCGAAAATTATCTACATCGTATTTTTGGTGAAAAATTCTCACAGTCAAACATTACTTTCTTATGTTAATATTAGTTGAGTGATAATATAGCAGTCCAAGACTAAACATAGTAATTGAAAACTTTAGGATCAGATTGTTTCAGTCATTCCTCATTGTATACATACTTTAAAAAATCATGTTTGTACACCATAAAACTATACAATTTTTATTTGTTAACAAAGTAATTTGAAACAAAAACAATTTTAATATTTGTGAAATAACTTCAGTGGTTAGGGTGAGGTCTTATAGGCATCAAGAAAATAACAAAATTTTATGAACACTGTAAAGGAAGTTCACTCAGGGTGTTATGTTTTTACTTTCCTCTTCTACTTGCAAGCTTACTAGGATTATAATAGTAATAAAACTATTATGTTGAACTTTTTTACTGAGGGTACTGAGATAGGCAGTGCATCAATTAATACTTACACATAATACATGCATTTGTAAATCGACTTTAAAATTTCAAAACCAAAACTTTTTGAATGAATATGGGGGTACACGATGTTCATGACAGGCTTAAAAAACAAAGCTTGAAAATAGGACTGGACACTCCATTTTTTACTCTCAATTTATGATTTCTTCTATTGTCTGTTTAATTAAGGGAAGCAGGTCTTGTGTGTTTTGTGTTTCTTTCACTGATGTTTTTGTACCATTTGTTTCTTGTCTGGGAAGAAAAAAAAATTGTTCACCTGGGTCAACTTCACAGTGGCTATAAGCAAGCACCATTTGCCTTTTTGTATAGAAGCATTATATTTATAAAATGGTAATTCTACTATTTATTGAAGACTTACTATGTAGTATCTGCAGCATTAAGTACTTCACTTACATTACTTCAGCTAACCCTCAAAATAACCCTGAAAATAAGCAATGATCACATTCAAGAAATGAGGAATTCAAACTTTGGGAGAGTAAAAATGCGGTCGCAGAATCTGGATTTGAACTCAAGTCAGTTTGAATCACAAATATGTACTCACAAATATTATGAATGACTAGATAATGAATGGAGGCATATTGGTTGAATGCACACAAAAAAGTTATGTTGTAGTAAAATTAAATATGTGTAAAAAAATATATTAGCTTTTTTTAAAAAAAAATATTTATTTTTTTTAGTTTTCAGTGGACCTTTATTTAATTTATTTATATGTGGTGCTGAGAATCGAACCCATGCTAGGCACCTAGGCACGCTACCACTGAGCCACAACCCCAGCCCAAAAATATATTAGCTTTTTAAAATTGAAGCATAATATATATATATATATTAGACAAATCTTAAGTGTTTGATTTTAAGAACTAAGAATTTGGGCTTGGGATGTGGCTGAAGCGGTAGTGCACTTGCCTGGCATGCTTGAGGCTTGGGTTCGATCCTCAGCCCCACATACAAACAAAGATGTTGTGTCCACTGAAAACTGAAAAATAAAAAATATTAACAACATTCTCTCCTCTCTCCCTCTCTCTCTCTCTTTCTCTCTCTCTCTCACTCACACACACACACACACACACACACTCTCTCTCTTTAAAAAAAAAAGAACTAAGAATTTAATGCACAGACAAGGAAGATGAATTGACAAATAGTGGGGACAATCTGTGAACCAAGATTGCCTGGATTTTAATGACTTCAAAGAAAGAATAGAAAAGGGCAAATTATGCCTGGATTTCTTTTGGTGAATCAGAAGAAAATTTTAGGATTATCTTCTTTGACAAAAATCCAATGCTTTTGGACATTGGAAAAAACGGAAGAGGCAATAGTGTCTTAAGCATTCTTTAATTTGAATGCTCAAATAACAAAAAAAAAGCTTCAATAATCAAAATATTCTAGAAATATTCAAACTCTCAGAAGTGTAATCAATCTAATAAAAACATGGCTATTGGAAAACTACCTCTTAAACTTTACCTCTTAAGTTTGAACCATTGGGGTCCCAAATTTGATTTTTCACTTGGTTCTTTTAATCTTGGAATGTATCTTGTCTCAGAACTAGAATAAGTTTCAGGTTAGTCCTCAAGACTTGAGGTTTTACCTAAGTTATCCCTGAGTAAACAAATCCCAACTACAACTTACACCTTTGTTTTAGGTGACACTCAGTCTGCTGTGCTTCTCCAGAAGACAGGAACACATTTTCAATAATATTTGTGCTTCTTATAAGAATTTTACCCACTCCACCTGTACCTATGGCTTTTGAGAGCTCAGAAAGGGGCCAAAGGAAAGAGCTCATTAACACATGGAATAAGACATATGCCCAAGTCCAGCAAAGGAAAAAGATGTGTGTATCACAATAATCACCCATAAGGGGTATACATCTGCCAGGCTTCCCCAAGTTGGAAATGCCTGAGCTTTACATTCAAAGTAAAACACTGAAAGGTTAAAACCTTCTAAAAATATGAATAACCTCAGATTATTTATGTAATGTAAACAATTAATGAAAGAAAGAGTTTCTAAGAATTATAACCAAGATCCCAAACTCTGATTCTTTATGCCAAAAATCACTTTCATACTTGTCATGGCAGCCTGATCTATATCTAGACCTATCTAGGAGAGATTACAGTTTAACTCAAGAATTTCATTACTTTACATATCAATACTACATTATCTTAGTGTAAACTTTGTGTTTCTTATATTCTTTCATGAATTACATACATATATAAGATAAATATTGACATTCTTATTTTGTTCAAGAACTTGAGAAGATTCAGGATGTTTTAACTAGACAAAATGATAACAAATTTTTTAAAAAGATGTAATTCTTGTTAATAAAAAATTAAATGGGTACCCTTTGAAATGAACATCAAGTAAGCATTTTTCAGTTAAAATCTTATTATCTTTTCTTTAAGGAGGTACAAATAACGCAGGGATAGTTTCTATATTGTTTTCTTTCTAGCTGAGTACTTCACTAGTGGACCTATACATTAATTGGATTAAATGAAGTTATGCTAGAGTAATCAATACTTTCCAATTGTGGTGGCTTTTTATAGGTTTATATTTTGGTCATTTTACGTACCCCCTATGGACCATGTGCAGATCTGTTTTCTGTCATTTCTTCCCTGATAAAAATCCTATGGTAAAGCCTCTGTGTAGAATATTGCTGGTAGATGGCAGAGAAGAGAGGCCCCATGTGTCTTGCTCAAGCCAAGACATTACATGTGTCATTTCCTTTCATAACTCATAGACCGTATCAGTCGCATGACCACTCAACCATAAGATAAAGGAGAAAGTACAATCATCTATATGAAAACAGGGAGCCTTTCCTTGACCTCCTACATCCTGAGGCTTTTCCCACCAGGGCTTGAGACACTAAAAAGGAATTCTATTTTTCACTTTCTATGAAAGAAAAACAAATCCCTAGCTGTGTTGAAGACACCAATTTGTCCTTAATACCTTTTAAAGACTAATAGTGTTCTTTAAGGAAGTTGTACTATGTTTGTAAATTAGATATTGAGGGTTTGGGGGGAAAACCCTAAGAAATTTTGATTCAGAATATTTAAAAGTGATATTTCCATATAAAAATTTCTAAGTTGTTGAGAGAAGGCTCAAAAACACACAAAAAATGAGGGCTGAGGATGTAGCTCAAGTGATAGTGTACTCGCATGGGGCACTGGGTTCGATCCTCAGCACTACATAAAAAAAAATGAAATAAAGATATTGTGTCCACCTAAAATTAAGAAATAATTATTTAAAAGAACACAAAAAATGAACAAAGTACTTAAGTGTTTAGAAAATAAATCACATTTATGAATTAATATATATTTTCTCAAAAGTGCCATAAAATAGCATGAAAATATAATAACCTGAAGAAACCCAAAATGATAATAATAATAGTAATATTAAATGGGCTGGGGTTGTAACTCAGTGGTAGAGCACTTGTCTAACAAGTGTGAGGCATTGGGTTTGATCCTTAGCACCACATAAAAATAAATAAATAAAAGGTATTGTAGCCATCTACAACTAAGAAAAATAAAAATAGTAGCAATAACAATGATAAAACTGAATAAAGTAGTCAGAGGAACTGGAGACCTCTAAGTGCTAGGGTACAAAACTCACACAATGCAGTGGTCAATTATTTTTCCCTTTTCTGTGCATACTTTTAATAGGGGTTATTTTTTCAGGATTTTTTGTATTCTTGAAGCTGCTTTAAATCCTTCCTAAGACAATTCTTAATGAACAGGTGGTGCTGACTTCCAGAAACCAAAGTATCTAGACAATGCATTCAGGCAAGGTCTTCTCAGGGACTTGCCTTTTGCAGAGTCTGTGGGGCACCTTCACAATGGTGAGATGGTGATGTTCTTTGTGCCAGGTGTCACAAATTCCCTTGGTCTCACATCAGCAGAGTTGGTTCAAGGGTCATAAGCTACCCGCTCCAAATCCCAGAGTGAGTGGCACATGGGCCAGGTCTTGGCTCATCAGCCCAGGGCTTTTTCTAGCACATCTGTCCAAGCTCACGTTCAGTCCCACCCTCACTTATTTCTCTAGGAACCTTCTTTGGGCCTCACCCAGGAAGTGAGGGAATGAGAAGACTGTTGGAAATGGGAGTTCTCAGGGGATCATATTCTGAGAAGCTTTAAAGAACTGGGACCAATAGATACAAATTACATGGAGGTGGGTTCCTGCTCAGCCAAACACTGTGATTCATCTAAAAATGCAATGAGCATTGTGTTCCTAGGATAATCCAAGTCCAGAGTTAACAACCATCTGTCAGAATTGACAGTAGAAGGTTCTGTGCAAGGGTGGTCTCAAGGATCTGAAAAGTTGCATATTGTTCTCTAGTCTTTATAGGGGGATATTCTTTCTTTCTTTCTTTGAGCAGAAACATGGGCTTGCTCAGTCTAAGCTCAGTTCCCATGGCCACTTAACCAGCATTTTAAAACCCAAGGCTAACTTCTCCTAATTGAGACGATATTCAGAGAAAAGAAGCTGGAGAGGTGAGAAAAGGGACTGGCAGTTAATATGCAGCATGATGGATAACTGAAAGCATATTAGACCAGAGCTATGTGAAGCATTGATAGCTCCTAATAAGCAGGACTGTACACCTAGAAGATGAGATGTGCCACTGGCAGAAAGGGGGCTGCAGGGCAGGTGCCTGGGCAGGAAAACCACCTCAGGTTCTGCCCTCTGTTTCCTGGCCATCCTGTGCATCCACCCTGGTTAACCTGAAGGTGGTATAGGAATAGGAGTTTGTAGAGTAAGGTCAAGTACCTGATATCCAACTGCCCCCAACCAAATCAAGAACTATCACAGCACGCAGTCTCTCCATTTTCCCCACTAAAGATTGTTACCTCCTCTCTGAAGTGGATGCTCAAAAGTATTTCTTGAATGAATGGATGAATGAATGGCCATACCTGGTCTTAATTCTAGAACCTAGAGTTCCATGGAAGTTTTTTTCTTTTGCTTGACATATTTCTGATTTGGGATTGGGTTGTGCTGACAGGGCAGCAAAACGGCAAAGATTCATCAACAACACTTAGGGGCATTTGTTTCATCTGATCTTTGTCCCCATAGGAGTGATCACCTGTGCAATAAGGGTTGCATGGGCTGCACAGGACAAGCTGGAGGTCATTGCCACTCACCCTGCCAGAGACCACTCCTTCTTTGTGCGTGAGTTTGACAACCTGTACAAATCCAACCCCAGGATCATCCAGAACATTTGTACAGAGTTCAATGCAAAGCAGCAGAACTGAATTCAGAGCAGCAAAGCATAGCAAATGCTGCCTTACTGACTGGCTCTTTGGACCATCCCTGTGCTTTCTGGGGAACCCACAGGGTGGGCGAGTCTTGGGGAGGACTTGGGCAAACAAGATGAATTTCTATTCTTTGCTATTGCAGTTCTCATATGTCAACATTTGGCACTGGAAATATGATCATCAACTTATAGATTGAATCAAAATGATAAGTCATTTTTAGGGTACTGAGAATTTACATTTTGACAGTTGTTTTCAAAATCCATGTTCAGAAGAGAGTGCAGCACTTATAATAGGCTTAAATGGAGCTTTTGTGAGAATTTTTTATTTTTATTTTTCATTAAACTCTGTAACCCTCAACAAGTTTCATTTTGTCATGACAGTGTAGGAGTTGCTTAATTAAATGTTTAAAAGGATCACGTGCACTCTTTCTCACTGTGTCACGTGTCATGAGGTGGGAGTTCTGTGATGTGGGCCACTCTCCACTCTTTCAGCCCAAGGTAACAACATACCCACTGGTATGGAGAACGTGGTAGGGTCCCTGTTGTTCCTATTGTCTGAATCACTGAATGCCTGCATCACGCTGCTTTTGGAACACTGGCCCTTAAGGAACAGGTAGATCTTGCTTGAAAGTGGTGCTACCCAAATCCTGATTCTCAGGTTCCATCTTAATACCAGTGAAATCTGAGTCTCTAGGAAGAACTGGAATCCAAAACAAGTATTGGCATGTTTTAAGAGCTCCCCAGTGATGCTTAGAGGTTGCTAGGATTGAGAACCACTGCACTACCTCAGAGGGATCAGTGTTACAGTCATTTCCTACAAGTTTCCATGCCTCTTGTCCTAAGGGATCCATCTAGTTTAGCATTTGTCCTGGATTTTTCAATGATAGCTAGGTTTCTTATTTATTTAATTAATTATTTATTTGTACCAGGGATTAAACCCAGGGGCACTCAACCATTGAGCAATATCCCCAGCCCTATTTTGTATTTTATTTACAGACAGAGTCACTGAATTGCTTAGTGCCTCAATTTTGCTGAGGCTGGCTTTGAACTCAAGATCCTCCTGCCTCAGCCTCTGGAGCTGCTGGTTATTAAAGGCATGCGCCACCACAGAAGGCTGAGAGCTAGATGTTTTTATTGATGTTTTTGCATTACAATAAGCAGGGAGAAATCTGGTTCAACTTTCCTTTTTACTTCCATGTTCTGCCAAGAACATATCTGTCAAGATGTGAGATACATGTATAATGGGGAGACATTCAAAAGAATCCTAAAAAGGGATCACTCAGTGTCTGGGTATATGTGATGTCTAAAACTCCACTAGACTTGATTTTTCTCAGGAATTAGGGCCTTTGGAAAAAAAAAACAACCTTTTTTGTTGTTTGTTTGTTTTTTGCTAAGGTTCAATGTTTGCTTGGGGTATTGGAGACTGAACCCAGGGATCTTTTACCAATAAGTCACATCCCTAGCCCTTTTTATTTTTAAATCAATTAGTTTCCAAAGTTTAAATCACTTAACTTAAATCACTTAGTTTCCAAAGCTGTCCTGGAACTTGGTGATCCTCCTTCCTTTTGGCCTGTGATCAGAATCAGAAGGCTAATTATACATTTAATAACTTTGCATACACCAGAGTAATCATCATGAGGCATTTATACACAATGGAATATTACTCAGCACTAAAAAATAACAAAATCATGGCATTTGCAGGAAAATGGATGGCATTAGAGCAGATTATGCTAAGCAAAGTTAGACAATCCCTAAAAAACAAATGCTGAATGTCTTCTCTGATTTAAGGGAGGTGACTCAAAACAGTGTAGGGAGGAAGAGCATGAGAAGAAGATTACCATGAAACAAGGAAAAGAGGTGGGAGGGAATGGGAGGGAGAAGGGGAATTTCACGGAAGATGGAAGGAGACCCTCATGGTTACACAAAATACATATACGAAGGTGTGAGGGGGAAGGGAAGAAAAAAGAGAGAAATAAGTGTCACAGTAGAATGGGTAGAGAGAGGTGATGGGAGGGGAGGAGTGGGGAGGGGGTGGATAGGAAGGGCAGCAGAATACAACTGACACTAGGATTGCTGTATGTATACACATGGATGTATAACCAATGTGCTCCTGCAGTTTGTACACGTGGAAAAATGAGAATTCATACCCTATTTGAATCAAATGTATGATATGTCGAGATCATTGTATTGTCTTGAGCAACTAATAAAAAATGTTATTTTTTAAAACCCTGAGTTTCTTTTGTTAAGTATTTTTTTAGTTGTAGTTAGACACATTATCTTTATTTTATTTATTTATCTTTATGTGGTGCTGAGGACCAAACCCAGTGCTTGCACATGCTAGGCAAGCACTCTACCAGTGGGCCACAACCCCAGCCCACAAAGTTTCTTCGTAAAGAATGTCTTCCTCATCACCACCAAAGAAAGCCAAACTGTTAATAACAATATTGGAAGAAGGGAAAGTGTAAAGACTAAGAAAATGATAGCTCTTAACCTGAAAAGGAACAGATTATCAAATTTGGCAATAACTTGTAGCTATGAATGTGAACAAGTCCACCAAATGTTTGAGATTAAAAAAAAAAACAGCCATTGAACTGATTCGCCAAATACTCCAACCTGATCAAAAATAATTCATAAAGTAAAATAAAACATTCACTAAAGTTGAAAAGAATATTAACATGTAGAATAGTAGTATATACAAGAAACATAAGACTCAATAGAAATACATTCAGGGCAAGTAAAGATTTGTACGAAAATCTTACAATGTTAAAATCTGAGGATTTGAAATGGTCTCAGAAAGCATGCCATGCAAATGGCAAATCTTCTATACTGTATGATGTTTATGGCTCCAAAGGGGTTCTAAACACATTTTAAACCAATAAAATTATTTTGATATGTACATTCATCCTTAAAGTAGCATTCTTCAAGGGGCCTACTTTTCTATATTTAAAACATTCATTCTCTATGTATAAAGTGTAAACCTATAAATCTCAGGTGGCATATAAAGTCCAGCCTGTTGAGAGCCACAGCCCAGTCAGAATGACTCCTGGCATTTGCCAGAGGGAATGGTTGAAAGGTGATGCCAGCGAACCATTGAGATGATGATTTGAGTTAAGCTGTATATAATTGCTGTGAGGCTGGATTGATTGAATTGCATATTTGACCTTTACTGTCAGGCAATGGGGCAGCTCTTGCTGCCTCGGGCGCCTGCTACTTTGGAGTTCCTGTGAGTTCTTAGGGGGGGGGGTTGGACAGAGCCCGGTGGAGGGAGTGTGTTCCCGTGTGGTGTGCGCAGTGCCGGTGAGAGTTGGGAAATTAAGAGTGGCTGTTTGAATCTACAAGGCTTTGTGACGGCTCAGTTATTTGTGCCCAGCCAGACTTTGGCACCAGCCTCTTCCAAGCAGAATAAGGATATCCACAATCTGTCCCAGACTACTCTTCCTAGCTTCACCTTTCATAATCCCTGCTCACACACTCTGGGCTTCAACTGAAGCAATGAATCTTCAGATAGAACTGAACTTTTCCAGGTCCATGCCTTGCTGTTTGCCTTTCCCTTTTCCTGCTAACCTCCCCAAACACTTTTTCTTTTCATATTCTACCAATATTCAATTTGAACCCACTTAGCTCATAGAAATCTCTCTGAAACACACACACATTTACTATCATTTAAAAACAAAACAAATCTCTATATGTAAATATTATTTTATGGAACTTTTAGTGTTTAGTCAAAACGGAAGAAAATAAGCACTTCAAAGTATTTACCATGTATTAGGCACTCTGTTAAACACTTTATATAATTAATCTCATTAAGCTAGGATTATTATGTAATTATTTTCTTGCTTTCATTTAATTTTTCAAGTGTTTATGGTTCATCTCATCTCCAACCAGATTATAAATTCCCTATGGGCTTAAATCTTCATTTATACTGTAAGAGTAAAAGAAATTGAAATTGAAGATAAAGTGTAAAAGACCAGATATTGTAAACTTTCTAAGCTGCAAAGCCTGAGTTAAAATGTAAAGGACCAGGTATTGTTAAGTTCCTATGCTACACTACAAAACCTGGAATTCCTGTAGCTGTTAAGACAATTCCCGGGACTGCCCAGTAGATATTCCCCCTGACCACTTAGTAGATAAATAACCTGGACCCTGTGCAGTTTGGCACATAGGCATACAGGGCCCAAACCAATAAATTTGAATGTACCCCCCTTCTTAGGACTGACCTATCACTCCTGCCCGACCTGTTCCCACCAATGAATGTACTAATCATGTTTGAGAATTGTTATTTGATTTTCCCACGCCTCATGATGATTGCTCTGATGTATGCAAAGTTATTAAATGTATAATTAGCCTTCTGATTCTGATCACAGGCTTTTTATTTCTTTTTGCAATACATTACCTATCACATTTTTAAGCAAATTTTGTAAAAGAATGTCTTAACATTCAGGAAGATCTTGAGTTCAAAGCTAGCCTCAGCAACAGTGAGGCACTAAGCAACTCAGTGAGACCCTGTCTCTAAATAAAAAATCAAAATAAGGCTAGGGATGTGGCTCAGTGGCCCAGTGGCCCTGGGTTCAATCCCTGGTATTCACCATACCTGCCCCCCACCCCAAAAAAGAATGTCTTAAAATTCTCCTTCTGAAATAATCTATGTTGTTGTATACAAGGCTTAGAATACGACTTATGATGGCAGAATTTTCCAGGCCAACATACTAAAATTCTCAGATCAAGACAGTTGGACTGGGCTGGGGTTTTATCTATGTGGTAGAGTGCTTGCCTAGTATGTATGAGGCACTGATTTTGAAAATCAGCCCCACATTTAAAAAAAAGACATTAGGACTGAGAAAAAGTTGGAGAAGATAAAAAAAAAAAACAAATTAGTGTGTGTGTGTGTGTGTGTGTGTGTGTGTAAGAGAGAGAGAGAGAGAGAGAGAGAGAGAGAGAGAAAGAGAGAGAGAGAGAAAGAGAGAGAGAAACTTACAGACTGACCAGAGAGAGAGAGAGAGAGAGAGAGAGAGAGAGAGAGAGAGAAATGGTTATGAAATATTCATTCTTGACAGTAACAAGAGGAATAAAACCAGCATTCTTTAAAACAATCTCATTACCAATAAATAGTTCTCAAAGAAAAGTAAGAAGAAAAAAATGGAAATAACAGGTCAAAGAAAAGCAAAGAGGCTGTGATCATGTATCTGAATGCCATGAGCAAGGCCATGAGTATTTCACCAAACCTGAAGTTATTTTGAATTGTGAAGATTAATTTTTCTCTCAAAAGAACATATCTAGTATAATCAAAAGTTTAAGAAATTAAGGAAAGCTGATTGTAAGAATCTCGGAATTGGGCTAGGGATGTGGCTCAAGCAATAACATGCTCGCCTGGCATGCACGGGACACTGGGTTTGATATTCAGTATCACATAAAAATAAAATAAAGAGGTTGTGTCCACCGAAAAACTGAAAAAGAAATATTAAAAAATTCTCTCTCTCTCTCTCTCTCTCTCTCTCTCTCTCTCTAATAAAAAAAAAGAATCCCGGAATCATGTGCAACTGAGCTGCTCTCTCAGCCCCAAGATACCTTTTGAAAGGCAGTGCACGTATAGCCAGTTCAACCTAGTTTAAATCCTTGCCATGTACTGAATGGATAAGAAGCCTTGAGCTCACCTGTTATTTGCTATTTGTATTTATTTTCATAAAGTGGCCTATAATCTTTTTCCCAGTGCTGTCAAACTTAAAAGTTATTAAAACTACTACATTGATACTGTTTTTAATATTTTAGAACATACAATTACTTGATTTTTTAATTATTGTCCATCCTGTCACTGTTTTATGGATTCTGATTGAAACTTTTTATGATTTTTCATGTAATCATCCTTTATCTCTTATCTTTTCATAAAGTACTTCTGCTAGGTTTGAAGAGAAGATTTCAGGGAATGAACCCACAACCTTAACATGCTAGGCAAGTGCTCTACTACTGAGCCACATACCCAGGCCTCTCTCTTCCTTATCAATTTCACTAAACTAGATAAACATTTGCCAACTCAAACATAATTCCAGATATCTTTGCCTATCTATTAGATGTAAACTATTTGTTTTTGCAAGAAACATTTGAATAAAGCTTTAATTTCCTAAAATAAAACCAATACTATAAACTTTATTATTTTAAGTATGTGAGTTTACTTTTTTAAAGTACAAATAACACATTCTACTGTAATTTTTTTTTCCAAAGCCACTTTTGCCATTTTATCAGACCAAATACCTAACATAAATCATACTGAAAATATATTAACAAGAGGCAATGATAACATCTATCTTCTGCACTTTCACAAAGCACTTTCATATACCTATATTATGATTATGAATCTTCACAATAGTGATACAAATTAGAAATCAAATTCCAAAAAAGTCAACTCAACATCTAGTCACTTTAAAGCTTATTTTGCCATTTAATAATGGTAAATTCTTTAACCTTGTTACACATTTCATTTCCTTATTAGTAAAAATGAAATAATGCTCCCAAACTCACAATGTTACTGCAAAGATTAAACTAATTACTATAATGTATACAAAAGGATCTAGCACAGTTTGTTATTCAAAACATCTGTTTATATCCTACCTATGGGTTTGGGTCACGATCCTGAACACACAATCTGGAATGACATAATCCTAAATGCTGAGATCCTGAAAGACCAAAACTCCAAAAATATAATTCTGGAAAAAAAAAACAGCTTAAAATTTTCTTAAAAGGGCAATTACATTTTCATAATGAGATTCAAGAAACACAAAACATATCAGATTACTTCATTTTACAAATTATAATAGGCAATAATATATATTTTTTGCAAGCACACTCAAATATACTACCAACAACTGCACAGATAATGAGGTATGAGCATACAAAGTACTCAAATAGGTTAACAAGCTAAACGTACAAATGCATATCACTATAACTGGTAATTCTGTGTACTCAGTGTTAGAACAATGGTTCTATGAAATACAAAGATGAATAATCTAAGTTTCTTGATGAACTCAATCAAGACCCACAAGGGGTCATGACCTAAACAATGGAGATACTAAAGATAGATTTAATCTTTCATAAACATAGATGTACAAAAAAGAACACCTCTTCATTTACTGAGGAATTTTTTACATTTTTACATATTCCACGCTCCCATACAGTCAATGTTGTGAAAAAATGCACTTGCACAGTTAAATCTGCAAATAATGCATACAACAAATCAGAACTCAAAAAATTCTTTACACAATTTATACCTCCAGTATTAGAAATGATACTAATGAAATACCCACCATAGTAAATTATTTTAAAATGCATTTAATTTTTTTAAAAAAACTAAAAGGAAAATCTGACATATCAAAAAACATATCACAAGAATAGAAATTGGCAACTGCAAGAAGAGTCTATAAGACCTCACAATCTTTAGTTATATTTTGAAGCCTTACATCATAATATATAGCTTCTTTTTTCTTTTAGGGCACATGGTGTTCCTCAAAAAATCCATTCATGCTCATTTTCTAACTAGTACTGCTCTGTTTAAAAATTCTTCTACAATTCATTTATACATGAAAGGAAGTCCCTATTAAATTGTCCCATCCAGTGTGCTATGCTTCTGGATCTTCTGATTCTAGTCCACTCGAGAATCTCTCACCAATCTACACTGGAAATACTCTCACAGACACACCCAAAATAATGTTTTACTGGGTTTCCAACATTCATTCCATATATCATTATGCAGCTATCTCATATATAACTGTAAAAGCACCAACCCCTTTCCTACTTAGCATCAAATTTGTACTCTTATCATATAATACCCCCCTACCCCCGTGTATCCACAATGGGAACTGTGGTTCTGGGAATTTCAACTTTCAGTATTTCGAAATTCAGAAAGGTAACCTTTGGGGATTGCCATTTGGAGGACTTTAGATGTTCAGAACTGGTATCACTTAACTTAAGGGAGGAGACCTAAAGATAAACCAAACTCCAATAACATACTAATAAAAATGCTTATACAACAGTATGTTTGAACTATTGAATAGGAAAATAATAATTTAACAAAAGGGGAATGTATTAATTTTTAGAAATAGAATGTATACTTAGAATACTCAGGAAATTAGAAAAATTTAAATACAATAATTTAGCAAAATAGCAGGACATAAAACCACTTCATAAAACCAGCACCGTTTCTCTTTTCTACAGTTTAGATGGTCACCTTTCAACAATAACAACGAAAGCAACATAAGGTAGCTCAATAGTGATTATAGTTCTCTATGCTAAATGCAGTCTGTTAAGTACCTCACTAACCGAACCTTGGAAAACTCAAGTTCAGGAATGACAGCCACGTATTTTGAGGCCTAAATTGTATAACAACCTATTTTTCAAAGCAGTGATGTAGAATACAAGGGTGAGAGTCTTCATGGAGAATATAAATATGGACACAAATTACAAAAATTTTCCATAGTATTTAATACAATTCAATCAAAGGAGATACAATTAAACTAGAAGACATGAGGTTTTGGGTTACTGCACAGGTATATATTATCACAAGAATAGTTCATCAGGATTTTCCATATTCCTTTGGCCCAATCCAAAACCAAATTTTTATCAGTGCATATTAATTATACAAAATAAAAAGTTTCATTGTGGTATATTCACACATGTATATTCATATATTCTCACCCACTGTCCCTTCAATCCTTCCCTCCCATGATGCCCTTTTTCTTAATAGTCTCCCTTCTACTTAATCTTTTTTTCCCTCTAGATCACACATGACAGTACATGTGATATTTGTCTAAGTCTAGCTTATTTCTTATACCATGTTTTTCTCCAGTTCTATCCATTTGCCTACAGATCACAATTTCATTTTTCTCTATAGTTGAATAATACTCCATAGTATATGTAGTCTCCATTTTATTTACTCATTCACCCATTAACAGGCACCTTGGCTAATAGCACATAACAGTTAATGTGATATGTGCTGCAATAAACATAGGTATGCAGGTATCCTTCAGGTATACACCCAGGAGTAGTACAGTTAGATCATATGATATTTCTATTTTTAGGTTTTGAGGAAACTCCCCACTGATTACCACAGTGGCTGTACTAGTTTACACTCCCATCAAACAATCATTAAATTTTTTTAGAAACAAATCCACAACATCAAGAGAGAATATTCAAAAAGACAAATATTAAAAAAGACAAAAGACTTGATAACTACCTATTTTTGGAAGGTAGAAAAGAGATTCAGAAAAAGTCATTAAATTCGGCTTGGAAGCTCAGTTTACCAGAAAGGCTAAAATAGAGTTGCAAGCTCAAGCATTGTGAGACACATCTCAAAATAGAATGTAAAAACGGTTGGGCATGTAGCTCAATGGGAGAACTTCCCTGAGTTTCAATTCCCAGAAATATAAAAAAAAATATATTTATTTCTTTAGTTTTTAGGTGGACACAGTATCTTTATTTCACATTTATGGGGTGCTGAGAACCAAACCCAGTGCCTCACACACTCTAGGCAAGAGCGCTACCAATTGAGCCACATCCACAGCCCCAGAAAATTTTTTTAAAAGGTCACTAACTCAGTAGCTCAGAAATCCAAGGGAGTTCCTAAAAGAAGCTAGTTAATGTGATATGTGCTGCAATAAACATATGTATGAAGGTATCCTTCAGGTATACACCCAGGAATAGTACAGTTAGATCATATGATATTTCTATTTTTAGGTTTTAAGGAAACTCCCCACTGATTACCACAGTGGCTGTACTAGTTTACACTCCCATCAACAGTGTACAAGGGTTCCTCTTCTCACAGGTCCATAACAGCATTTATTTTTTGTTTTTTTGTGTGTTTGTCCTGGGGATTGAACACAGGGACACTTTACCATTGAGCTACATCCACTATCCTTTTTATTTATTTTGAGACAAGGACTCAGTAAGTTGCTGAGGCTGGCCTCAAATTTGTGATCCTTCTGCCTCAGCCTCTCAAGTCACTGAGATTACAGGCAAATGCCACAGTGTCCAGCTATTTTTTTAATATTCTTGATACTAGCCATTCTGACTGGGGTAAGATGGAATCTTTTTTTTTTTTTTTAGTTGTAGATGGACACAATATATTTATTTATTTATTTATTTATTTTTATGTATTTTTTTAAAAGTCCTTTGGGATAACTCACAGAACTTGATAGATTTATGACAAAACTGTTACAAAAATATGAAATCCAAAGAATCCTAGGAAGTAGGAAGTAAAAAATAAAAGGAAAATTAACAGTGATGAAAGGAAATACATATTAGATTTTAAAACATGCCAGAACAGCCCCTTCCCAAAAACTTACCAAAAGCAAACATTAATTTAAAAAAAAAACCACAACATGAAGAGAAAATATTAAAAAAGACAAATGTCAAGTGATAAATACCTATTTTTGGAAGGTAGAAAACAGATTCAGAAAAAGTCATTAAACTGGGCTTAGAGGCTCAGTTTATCAGAAAGGCTAAAATAGAGTTGCAAGTTTAAGCATTGTGAGACATGTCTCAAAATATTTATGTGGTATTGAGAACCAAACCCAGTGCCTCACACACTCTAGGCAAGTGTGCTACCAATTGAGCCCCATCCCCAGCCCCAGAAAAAATTTTAAAGTCACTAACTCAGCAGCTCAGAAATCCAAGGGACTTCCTAAAAGAAGCTAGTATATTTTCTCCAAAGTGCTTAAAAGCTTAGAAGTTAGAAATATAAAATGCATAGATGAATCATGTATTTACAAGACTTAAAACTTTTATATGAAAGTATGCAAAGTAGTCTGATCTCCAAGGAACCTACCTATCTACTTATTGCAATTAAAGGACTATGAATTCTTCCTCTACAAGACATCAGACTTTGGTCTCTGAAGAAACTGAAAGGAACAAGCTCCAACTTAACAGAGTCAGGTATAGTATAGGACAATAATGAGGCACCTCACCAAGAAATAAATAAATAAAAGGTTTTTGAGGGCGAGGCCTATCACCTACTATCCACATAGGTTCCAATAATACCTATTATCTAAACTCCTTCTCCCAAGGAAAAAAATTAGAAAATAATTTTTCTGGAAAAGTGAATAAATCCAAAGAGGGTGCACTTAAATGATATCAAGGGCTCTCCCCGCAGAAAAGGTGATTCACCTCAATCACACTGTCCAAGAGTGAAGGCTTCAACATCCTTTAGGGAAGAGTCCATGGCAATACACCAAAACTACAACTAGAGAGCTTTGGGTAACATTCTTAGTGTCATGCTTTTAAAAAACTGTTCACTTACTGAACCCCTTAGACACTTGAGAAAAAGTTCCATCCCATAAAAGAGACAAAAACAAAGATGACAAAACCCACAACAGAAAATACAGACACAGAACAAAACTTCAAAAGATCTCTGATATCCTTAAAGGAAAAATAGCTAACATGACTGAGTGCTTTCTATGTACCAGGGACTTTTCTAAGTGATGTACTGGTATTATTGCTCTTAATTTTCATACAGCTCTTACAAAAAGTCTATTGTTATCTTCATTGCTGAAATTAGAGATAATATCACATACACAAAGCAAAAGGATGTTAAGAAATGTTTAAAGATCAAAACACTGAAATTGAAATGATGACAAGCAAAACAGGAGGAAAAAACAAATCAAGATAAAATGAAGGATTCTCCTGAAAAATAGAACAAAAGCCAAAGAAAATGGAAAACAGATGACAAATATTAAAATAAATAAATTTTAAGGCTCATATCCAATTATAATCATTCCAGAAGGGGAGACCAGGGAAAATCAAAGAGGAGAATATTAAAGTAATAATGTTTAAAAGAATTCATAGAACTGAAGGACAGCCAGGATGGCAATTATCAAGAATACAAGTAATAACAAATATTGGCAGGGATGTGGGGAGAAAGGTATACTAATATATTGCTGGTGGCACTGCAATATTATTAATTCCAGAAAACTTGGAATAGAACCACCATTTGACCCAGTAATCCCACTCCTTGGCATATACCCAAAGAACTTAAAACCATCATGCTATAGTGATGGTTATAGCAGCTCAATTCACAATAGCTATGCTCTGGAACTTACCTAAGTGCCTTTAACAGTTGAATGGATAAAGAAATTGTGGTATAAATATGCAATTATTCAACCATAAAGAAGTATAAAATTATGGCATTTGTCAGTGAGTGAATGGAACTGAAGACTATCATGTTAAGTGAAATGAGCCAATCCCTAAAAACCAAAGACTGAATGTTCTCTGCTCTGGGGTGCTAACACACAATAGGGGTGGGGGAAACAACAGAACTCACTGGATTAGGCAAAGTGGAATGAAAGGAAGGGAGGGGAAGAGAATAAAATGAATTGGACATACTCTATACAACCATAAGAATGGAAAGTTATATTTCATATATGTATACTAAGTTAAAATACATTTTATTGTCATAGATAACTAAAAAGAAAATATTTTTTAAAAAAAGAACTGAAAGAAACCAATATACCACTATATAACACAATAAGTGAAAAATTTTAAATATATATTATTGTGAAACGTAAGATCAGAGATAAAAAGCTTCTAAAAGAGGAAAAATAAGACAAATATAAAGTCAAGAATCAGAATAATACTGAAACTGCCAAAAAAATCAAGCAATGTATTCAGATTATATCCAACCTAAAATTCCATCAACTAATCATTTTCATATAGATTTCCAAATCTTATGTCCCCAAATATCTTTTCTCAAGAGACTAACAATATTACTAAAATGAAGGGATGGGGCTGGTTCAGAGGCAGAGCACTTGCCTTACACACGGGAGTCAGCACCACAGAAAAAATAAATAAACAAAATAAAGATATTTTGTCCATGTATAACAAAAATAATTATTTTTTTTTTTTAAATTAAGGGATAATCCCAAAAAGAAAACATGGGATGCAGGAAACAGGAGTTCTAAGAACGGAGAAGGGCAAAAGGAAGTTCTAAGACAATGGCTGGGCAGATACATATCTTTGAGTTTATATCTATGAGGGTTCTCTATTTGAGGTCCCAGGAGGAGATGAGCCCGAAGCCCAGAGCTTGGGAGGCGCTGAGCCAGGACTGGAATCTGAGTGTGCTGTGTCCTGAGGGCCGCAGCCCTGGCCTCCGGAAGGCAGCCCAGGCTCTGGGCCTAAGTAGGACGGTGTCAGGCTGGGGCAGGGCAGGGCCGAGCGGGGAAGCATGGGGCCAGCCTGCCAGGAGGGAGAGCGGGGTGTGCGCGTGTCTTTTGGGGGCGTGCGTGTGTCTGCGCTAGTGCTCTCTCTCTCTCTCTCTCTCTCTCTCTCTCTCTCTCTCTCTCTCTCTCTCTCTCTCTCTCTCTCACTGCTGTTCTGCTTCCTCAGCAAGCCTCTCCCTCCCCCTCCACTGGGGTTTTCTTTCTTCTTGTCCTTATTCCTTATTGTCGTCTTCATTTTTTAATGAGACTTAATTAGCGTCGAGTTTGTCCTCCGGCTCCCTCCCCGCCCCTGCCCTCCCTCTCCCTCCATCCCTCCCTCCTGCCCTCCCCCCTGCCTTCCCTTCTCTCCGTCCCTCCTCTCCCTCCTCCCCAAGGTCCAGGCCAAGCGATCTGACCAATGCACGTGAGAACAAAGCATCAGGCTAACGGGGGCCTGGGCAGGAAGCCGGAGCTGAGCTGATGGGTCTGCAATAGCGAAGCAGGATGATGCTTCCTCAGCCTGGGGCCGAGCGGGTGCAGGCTCAGGCGGGTGGGAAGACAGGCAGGCACCAGACGTGGCTTCTCCAGGGTGGTGAGGGCCAGGCTTCAGTGAGGGCCAGCCTTCCGCACCCGTCAGTCCTCTTCTGTTCTCCTCTGGAGCCTCTCACCTTGCCTTTCAGTCCTCAGTGAGGACAATCTGAGGGTCAGCCAGGATCACACACACCACGACAGGAACCCACAGGTTAAGGGCAAAGCTGAGGCCAGAATCCCAGAAGTCAGGCTCCCTGGCTTCCCTTCTCCTGGCTTGGCCATGCTGGGTCCAGGCCGAGTTGGTGGGAGGAATGGCATGGTAGACATACAGAACAGGGCCTGGGATCCCTAGAGGGTCAGGCAGAGCCCTCCAGGGTGACCAGAGAAGGGGCAGCTGGGACAGTTCTGGCATGTTGAGCAAGACGGAACATGGACAGGATGCCTATCAGAGGAATGGGTCAGAGTCCCTTGGATATCCTCTGCCTTGGCTTCCTGCAGCTTATCCAGAGCTCAACACCAGACTTAGGGGGAAGGGGAACAGGCAGGAAGAGGACCTAGGATGGGCAGGAATAGGAATCCCCCTCCACAGCCAGTCCTCCCAGCCTGCCTCCCTGACCCGGCCAACAAGCCCTCACCCTGATGCCAATCATGGCCTGGGGCCTGGCTGAGAGAATATCCGTGAACCTTTACTCCTTGACCCAGTTGTCAAGTTGACTGTCCTTCTGAGACCCAGGTGTGAGCATGTGTCCACTTGGCTTCTCTCGTCCACCCAATCCGTTGCCTGCTCCTCAAGAGCCATGCTCAGAGGCTCTTAGTTTTGTAGGGGTGTCAGAGAAACTGAGAGAAACCATGTCTGTGTGGTGATCCTTGGAGTCCAAGAAGTCATGGGAGCTGATGAGATGTCAGGGCTTGGCATCAGGGAAGGCCTCCCAGAGGAGGTGATATTTGAACTAGGCGTGAATGATCAGTTGGGTGTAGATGACAGAGGATAGAAACGGGTTCCCTTCAGCCCTGAGAAAGCTGGAATGCGTTTTGCTGTTCTAGTGATTCTTTACAACTTTGGGATCCTGCGCCCAGAAGGAGGCACTTGCCAGACCAGGCACATGGGCAAGGCTGAACTAGAACACAGACCCTGGTTCTCTACCACCTCGGGCAGTGACGGGACCTAAGACAGGGCCATAAGCCCTTTTTCACCTGACTTCCCTATCCCTTTATCCATCATGGGCCTTAGCCACCTGATGTGACCTAAAGTTCCACACTGCACAGACCTCCCAAGTCTTCCTTGGTTTTTGTTTGTACTAGAGATTGAACCCAGGGGCACTTAAACCCTGAGCCACACCCCAGGGCCCTTTTTGTATTTTATTGAGAGACAGAGTTTCACTGAGTTGCTTAGGGCCTTGCTAAATGCTGAGGTTCGTTTTGAACTCATAATCCTCCTGCCTCAGCCTCCGGAGCTGATAGTACCATAGGCATGCGTCACCGTGCCTGGCCCCAGGTCTTCCTTTGTGAACCTTATCTCTGCCCACTGCTCCAATCTGTTCCCAACCCTGGACCTCACTCTCTAACTACAGGAATTCCAGAGATGGAAGGCCCATTCCATCTTCACATTTGCTTCAAATGCAGCTTGAAGATCAACTTCCTTTGTGACTTTTCACCTCCTGAGCTGTTCACTTACTATAACCTTCTTGGAATTTTCTTTTTGTAGGGACTCCAAGTGGGATCCAGTCCCATTTTTCTGAGCATGCCTCCCTAGGCTCATCCAGAGCCACTGTGGAGAGCATCCAGGTTGTAAACTGCACAAGGTTCCTGGCCAAGGACGAGTGGGGGCCAGAATCCCACCTGCCTTCTGCTTACCAACCCTGTGGGGCCCTGGCTCCTCTTCCCACTCCCATCCCCACCACAAGGCCCTGGAGGAGGAAGGGGACTGGAGATGATGAACTCTGTGATCCTGTCCCAGCTGAGAGCCTGGGGTTTGTGAGCTGCGACACAGATCTGGTGAGTGGAGCCAGCTCGGGACAGAGGCTGTTCTGGGTATGTGAAGGGACTGTGTGTGAGGATTAGTGAGAGGAAATGAAAATTGGGGATGGCCCTCAGGGGAATTGACTACAGATGATGTCAGAGAAGAGGTGGCCTCCTGGAGAACAAGGGACTCAGATGGCTGCAGAATGGCATGGTGGGAGGGGGGCAGGAGGTGTGGGAAGGAGGGGCTCTCTCTACTGTCCCAAGCAGGGAGGCAAAGCAGCTTCCTTTAGGCCCCACTCATACCACCTGGCTCTTTGCCCCTAACCACCTCCTAGCTCTCCTGGCACCTGGGGACCTGGGGAGGTGTATTCCTGTTGAGGCTGTCAGGTAGGGAAGGCTGGGAGGAGGGCAACCTCAGGATGGCTCTCACCTTCTGGCAGCACACTTCGCAGCTTGCACAGGGCTGGCTTCTCCCTGCAGGGTCACCCTTTAAAGTGATATTGAGAGTTCCCAAGAGATGGCTGTGTCTTTCTCGCTTCCCCTGCCTTGGGATGGAGACAGGTGGCTCCTGTGATGTCCCCCTCCCACCGGTTTCTTCTCTGTCTTCCAGCCCAGCCCTACCCACCATGGGGCCTTGAGCCAACAAGTCCACATTGATTCAGGGGCTTCTCTGGAGTAGAGATAGAGGCTGAGCCTGGCTCCGTCTGCTTTGGTTGGGTTCTACTCATTGAGTGGTTTGGGGGGAAGAAAAAAAGCAGTATTGACCATGGGCTTCCACCTCCAATTGGTAACATCGACCTTGGGCTGGAAACATTCCTGGGTTCCATGCTCTCCAGACTGGTAGATTGGAAATTAGGTGGATTGCTACTCCCACCATCTTGGGAGCCAAAAGAGAAATGTCACCCCAGCCTCTCCTCACCTAGCTCTGATGTTATTTCCCCATCCATTTGGCTTCCAGCTCTTCAGTTCAGGAGACTGCAGAGTGCACTTGGCTGGCTGCCTCTGTGGTGAGTCCCACATTCTGGAAGTCCTTCTTGATGTCTGAGATGAAGCCTTCTTGCTGCAACCAGCTCATTTTTTTCTCCTCATTCTGTCCACAGAAGTGTCAGAGGGAGTCTTCTCATTTAAGATCATGCTGTGAATGGAACTGAGAAGACTGGGAAGCATAAGCTGGACTAGGAAGCCCAAAGAAACTCAAGAGTCGGACTGGGGTAGAGAACTTGCCTAGCATGTGTGACGCAGTGAGTTCAATCTTCAGGACCACATAACAATAAATAAAATAAAAGGATCGTGTCCATCTACAACTAAAAATAAAAGTTTAAAAAAAATGAAGAGCAGAGTCTGCTAGTGTGGGAGCCTCTCCTTAGCTTAGTGAATTTGAGCAATGCTACTCCTACGGTCCTTGGCATTGGCTCTTGGTTCAGCATGCTGTCCCTCAACAGTCTCTCCTGCTACCATTCATCCTGCCTGTTAGTCAATTATTCAGCCAAGGGCTGTGTGCTTCTCGCAACCCGTGGCACTACTGGGGGTAGGGGGCACTGTCAAGGAGCCAGGCTGTACCCTTCAGGGGCTCCCAGCCTCGAGGTCCTTGCTGGCCTCACCTCTTCCTCCACCCAGGCTGGGGTGGGGGTGAGAGGTCTTCCAGTGCAGCTGAATTGGGTCATTAAAATCACTCCTCTACCCCTGACAGATGACCTCCAGGTCTGTTCCTGTCCTATGTTTCCGTGATCCCAGCTGGGGGTAACCAGTTAACCCTTGTGATGCTTGGCTGGTGGTGTGGGCTGTAGAGTGGGAAGGCGTGGGGTGGAAGAGGCCTGAGGAAGGCCACTCTCAGCACACACCAGCACACACTGTCCCCTTTGTCCCATCCCTCCACTTCTGCACCAGGCCCTGCCAGGGTGCTGGCCTGGGAATTCAAGTGCCAGAGGAAGGAAGGACAGGACTCTCAGTGGTTGTGGGTCAAGGCCAGCTCTGGCCATGTGTGGGCTGTACCAGGCCTTTGGATCAGGCTCAGGCAGAGGGTGTCCCCAAAGCTTTGAAGAACAGAGATAGGAGGAGGTGGGGGCTTTGGAAGGAAAAGAGAGAGCAAGACCCCTGGCCAGTAAATGGGCCATCCAGGGGCCTGGCATCTTGGACCATGTGTCGCCACCCATGCAGTGCGGGTGCCAGGTGGCTTCCTCCTGGTGGAACATTCCACCAGCTCTCCAAGGGCATGACGTTAGGCAAGGTTTGGATTCTTCTCAGGATGCTGGTGTAGTTATCCATGTGCCGATGGTCAGAGGTGAGGTGGGCCCCAGAGATGGCTATAAACAGGCACCTGGACCACTTAGAACCTTCTGAGTGTCTCCTTTGGCTCCCATCATGCCTACATCAAGAACAAATGATTAGCCATCACTGAAAATTCAGGAGTTTTCTACATAAAATTCCAGATTTATAACTTCAAAAAAAATCTCTGTCAATCTAGTAATCCTGGGCTCACACTTACAAGGCCACAGGCAGCTGGAGTGGAGTGGCAGCTGTCCCCTGAGCCAGGGCACATACTCTCGGCTTCTCCATGGCCTTCACCTGCCTGAGTTTGCTCTGCCTGGGGTGAATGGGGAGATCAACACCCATAGAGAAAGGAGCGCCCTCACTGGATATTACCCCAGGGTGAGGGACAACATTCCCCCTTCACCTTCCTCCCCAGAGCTTGGCCAGAGGCTCCAAGGCCCCTCTGCCACCACCGTCCCCCTCTTCTCTGGAGGCCTGTTAGAGTCTGTAAACAAGTCTGGATGGCGCCTGGCAAAATGCCAGAGGGAGTGGTTTGTGAAGTAATGCCAGCAAGCTATTAAGTGTGGAGATTTCTTATTGGTTGACTGCTGTATCTAGTTTATGATAATTAAGATAAGCTGTGTGGAATGTATATATACCCCTCCTGTCCTACAATAAACGGCTCCCACTCGTGCTGTATCAATCTACACAAGTTGTTCGTCACCCCCTGCCCCCCCCTTAGTTTGCTGCAGCCGGACTGCGGCAGAGGCCTGGCTGCCCTCCTGCCCCAGCCCAGGCCCAGGCCCCCTTTGGGTGGGAGCAGAGGTGCTGTGGGGCCTCCACAGCCTGGCCTCAGCACCCACAGCTTGGAACATGAATGTCATGAAGTGCAGGGGCCACCGCCGCCAGGCCTGGGGCACCTGACCACTGAGCTGGGGCTTCCTTCTGCAAACAGCCCTGACTGGCCCAAGCTGGGCGGCCCTGTGTCTGTGAGCCCAAGGGGCACTGCGGCCACCCATCCTGGCCACCCAAGCCTCTCTTGCTGCCTCTGACTTCCTGGGCCCCTTCTTTCCTGTGACCACCCCAGTCCTGTTTCTCTCTCTTCCTTCTGCTGCTCCTCTTCTCTCTCTCAGCCAGGCTTGCTTTCTGCCTCTTTCTGTCTTGGTTTGGTTGTTCTCTCTTGCATGGGCCCTTGCTCTTCTTCAGGGTCCTGCCTGCTTGCTGGGTCTGTCTGCTGCAGCGCCATCTTGCTGACCCACAGGGGTGCCTGCCCGGCGTCTGTCTCTTGCTCTCCATCTCTGAGCTGCACCATTTCTCCCCAGCTCTGCTGTCCCTCAGCTCTCCTGCACTGTGGGTCTCTTAGGCGCCAGTATCTCCCTCACTCCAGCTCTCTGGGCCTCCCTCAGTCTGTGTTTTTGAGGCCACCACAAGGAGGGCTTCTGGGAGGTTGGCTGTGCTGGATCAGCATGGCCCCAGCATCAGGATAGGAGGAATCCTGCTGACAGAGATTTTCTCTGGGGCTGAGGAGGGGCAGTGTGAGCCAGCAGCCAGGGGCCCCAAGGAGAGGGCAGTGTCCTTTCCATGCCTGTGTCCCTTGCCCCAGCCAGCTCAGGGCATGTCCCCAGCTGAAGAAAAGGAACAGCCTCCAAGGGGCTGCTCCCTCCTATTGCTTCCTCACCATTGATGCCCCCCAAAATAGACACAATGCACACACTGCCACCAGCACCCCCAGTCCAGCACCAACGGGATGGAATTCAGGGGTGTGCTGCTCCTGGCCTTGCCTGCCTTGGCCTCGATGGCAGGGGCTCTGGGGAAAGGAAACCACCCAGGGGCCCCTGAAGCAGACCATGGGCTACGAAGAACTCATGGCAGCTGACCCTCCTCTCCCAGATGACACCCTGCTCCTCACAACTCTTCTACATTTAAAGGCTCTGCTCCTGAGGAGGAAAAGTGTGTGACTTCCCCTCTCACGTATCTCTGAGGCCTGATCCCACTGAGGGTCAGCAGGTGCCTAGGCCAAACTGAAATCCTTCCTGCTGAGGTTCAGGTGAACAGGGTGTGTGTGTGTGTGTGTGTGTGTGTGTGTGTGTGTGTGTGTGTGTGTGTGTGATGGGGGTGAGTCCATGTGCCTAGACAGAGTGGAAAAGCAATGGTCAGTGTGTGCCTGTGTGGCAGGGACCCAGGGAACTCAGAGGAAAGACGATGGGTCCTGTGGCAGAGGGACAGAAGGGACAAGGCCTAGAATGGCAAGAACACCTGTGGACACAGATGCAGAGAGAGGAAGAGGATGGAGAAGAAGGTTCCAAATGATATAAGGCCAGGAAGTTTCCCTGAAGAAGAATCAGGAAGATTTGTTGGGGGGAGTCTTCTACACCCCAAAACACTGTAGGAGTTATGTGGGGTGGGAGAGAGTCTTCAGAGACACACAGTGGAACCTACTGTTTGCATGACGAGTGTGTCCCAGTTTGCCAGAGACTGTCCAGATTGGAGAACTGAAACCCCTCAGGCCCCAGTGACCTAGGACAAGTGAGTGGCCCAACTCCCTGCCCCCCCTGCCCAACAGGCCTTATGCACCCGCAGACAGCTCGTGTCCACCTCCAACAGCCCTGGGCCAAGGATCACAGTAGGCAGGCCCCATTTGACAGAAGAGACCATGTGAAGACCTGGCTCTAATGTCATGTGGAGAGTGGCCAGTGTGAAGTCAAGGTCTGTTGTCTGTCTGCCTTGGACTTTTTAATCCTAGTCGCTGAGACCTTCAGGGACAGACTTAGGAACCTCACTCCTCCTCCCACACATCCCCACCTCAGCAGTTTCCAAGTCCTGCCATGAGGCACTGTCATCTGGAGCCACTGCCCAAGTTCCCCTGGGCTGGGGCTGGGAATGGGGGTGGGCTGGGAGAAGGGGGGCCTTGGTCCCCTTCAGCCTGAGGCTTGCCAGGACTTCACTGGGGATGGCCACCTGTTGATTTTTTGGCTTCTCCCCCAGATGGAGGCAGGACCCGCTGCTGGGGAGGGGGTGAGTGTAGGAGGCGGGAAACTGGAGGGAGTGCTGAGGGGGGTGTCTCCAGAGTCTGGCTGGGTTCCTGGGCTCCAGGTGGTAGGTCTGGGGAGGGCTGGCCAACCTCTGAGAGCAGGCTGGGTGCTGGCCCCTGGAGTCCCACACTGTTGGTCAGTGCCTCTGGTGTGCTGGGGGGTGAGGAAGCAGCGACAGAGCAAACAAGCAGAGCCTGTGAGGACAGGAAGCAATCACAGAGCACCTGGCCTAGGCTGCTGTGGGGGGCAGGCTGAGGCCAACCTAGGCCACCAGCTAGGGGTGGCCTTGAACAAGGCCAGCAGAGCACAGGGAGTAGGCTCTAAGCTGTTGAGATTCTGGGGAGGCCATAGCAATTGTCTTCTGCAGGGGGATGAATCCCTTCCACTTAGAAGCAACTCCAAGTCAGGAACTACCTTGGTGAACTTGGGATACTGGTTTCCTGTCAGGAGGTCTTGGTCCTAGGTCTAGCCATGGCATTCATGAGCTTTGGGGAGTATCTGTTCTGCACTCTGAGTCTTAGTTTGGCCAACTGTATAATGAGGTGATTGGAATAAACAATCTTGAACAGTTCTTCCAGAGATCATAGTCCATAATACAATAATGTTCCTGAGAGCTAAGGACTTTTTTTGGCTATGGAAGATTTCTTGAGTGTCAGTTGGATGTATTCTCTGGCTTCATTAGCAGCATCAAGAGAAGGAATTATTTATCTATTTATTTACTTATGTATTTATTGGCTGTGGAGGCTTAATCCAGGGATGCTCCACCACTAAGCTACATTCTCATCCCTTTTTATTTTCTTATTTTGAGATAGGGTCTCACTCCAGGGCCTTGATAAATTGATGAGACTGGCCTCAAACTTGTGATCCTCCTGTCTCAGCCTCCTGAGATGCTGGGATTATAGGCATGTGACTCTACCTGCCTATAGGTTTAAGACACACGTTCTCTCCTTAAAGAATAATGTTATCTTAAAAAATACTATATATTAGGCAAGGCACAGTGGTGCATACCTGAAAACCCAGCTACTCAGAAGACTGAGGCAGAAGGATAACAAGTTCAAGACTGGCCTGGGCAAGGCAGTGAGACTGTGGTGGTACAGTGCTTGTCTAGCATGTATAAGTCCCTTGGTTCCATCCACAGAATGGAAAAAAAGTCAATAGCTACACAGTAACTATTTACATGGGCTAGAAGTTTCACTGAAGTGGTCTCATTGAGGAATTTTCTCCCAAATCCTGTAAAATGGGTATAATTATTATTGCTATTCTAGAGACAAAAAAAACCAAAACTGTCACTAAGGGGTGTTGAGTGACTTGCCTAGGTGTGCTGGTTGAGGAAGAATAAACCACAATTGTACCTACCTCAAGCAGACTCCAAAGGCAGCACTGTGAATCATGACTCCAAATGGCTTCTCTGGCCAACGAGGAGCCAGTAAACGTCCACATTCGCTATGGTGGACTTTCCCACTCAATAGCTTTGTTCAGCTTTACAATAGGCCTGTGCACCTGCCAAGATGATCCCCACTTTCCAGATACGGACAATGAGGAGCATCGAGTGAAAAGCACAGCTGCCCTCTCCCTGTGTTTCCTGTGCATCGCGGTACTGCTATATTTCCTCCACCCCACCTTGCCCACGTGGCTCACATAGAAAGCCAGTAGCACTCCTAAAGTACCTGGGAAGTGCTTTGTCTTGTCACCTACCCCCTAGGCTACAGGTGGCCCAGAGCATTTCATGCTTCACTCTGGACTGAGGGTCCACAGTCTTCCCTTTTCTTCCTACCCCAGGGGTTTATTGAGCACCTACTATATTCTAGGCATTGTGGTGGTGTTCTGTGAGTTATTCCCTTAAGTTCCACAGCCACTCTGTGATGTCATTCAGAACTTCATTTTGTGGATGAGAGACCTGAGGCTCAGGAGCTTCTGTGGATCCCCTAAGTCTTCTGGCCTCCTTCTCTCCCAGGCCATAGGACAGGAGCTAAAGGGCCCTTGGGGCCTGTTCTTATAACTCTGTCCCCTTCAAAGGACTCATTCCAGGAAGTGACCTGCCACAGTCAGATCTTCCTTTCAGCTCCTGGAAGTGAGTCCAGGGTGAGCGGTCTCACAGTGACCTCTGTCCCCGTCTGTATCACATGGAACTCCCTTTCCCCACTTGCCTGGAGCTGGGCTCAGGTCTCGGGTGGAGGGCCGTTTGGGACACTGATCTTCAAGTGCTCATGGGCTACCAGGGCCTCATCTCATAGGTACTTTTCTGAGCTCTTTGACCCAAATTCCCTGATTTCCTATTCTGTATAATGCAGCGAAGCAGATGCTGTTATTATCATCATGGCCATTTTGCAGATGAGGAAGTTGAGAGGTAGCCAGGTTCTCTGGATTGCCAGAGGCCACACAGCCAGCAAGTGGTAGAAGCAGAATTCACACATGTGAGGGAGCCTGCTGCACACAGGCCCTGTTCCTAGTGCAGTCACATTTGTGCTAATAATAGGGAAAGATCCCTAAGTGTCATCCTCAAGGAGTGTGCCCTTGACTGGAGGCAAGAGGAAATAATTGAGGGGCTTAGCCTAGGAGGGACATGATCTACTTTGCTTGTGACATCAATCCATCTGGCTACAGGGAGCAGGGGCATTGGAGGGACCAATGAGAAGCAGGGAAGCTGGTGGGAAGACGGGGGCCACTGCAGTCTCTGGGAGGAAGCCTGGTTCAAGGCAGTGACAGTGTCGGTGGACATACAGGGCAGAGGTGGAGACATTGTGGCCATGAAGCAAGGTCCCCGGTGTTCCTCACACTGCCCTAGAGGAAAAGAGCATCCACCCTCAAGAACAGGGACTCTCTGCTCAATTATGTGCCTAGAGGGACATGCTTTTCCAGTTGGCACTAGGCACCTTGTGAGCCAGCTCGGGGCTTTGACTGGACAGCAGACTGAGACAGAGGACAGTCGCCTAGGAGGGCATAGGGAAGGGAGGATCCCAAAGTGGACCTCCTCCCTCCTGCAAGGCACCAGGGATGTGACAATATCCCCATGTGACAATAGGGGACATGCAATAGACCTAAAGGTGTGGGGAAAGAGAAGTCTAGAAGGTTAGACAAGAAACTCTTCCCAGTGCCTATGGCTGGGTATTGGTAGAGGGGATGCAGAGAAGTGGATTTTGGCCTTATGCCCTGAGGCGTTCTGTGGATGTCCTTACAAAGAATGTGTCTCATTGAAAGAAAAATAGAAACGTTTTGAAAAGGAATGAACCCCTCTCTTTGGTGGGGAGTGTGGATCTCAGTTAAGATTTCAGACAGCACTTGGCAAATTGAGGGGCTAGGATAATGGATGAGTGACATTTCCAACCCCTCTAGTGAAAAAGGCCAAGGCCATGTCCTCAGGCTAACTATCCCCCAGCTCAGCACCCTAATTGACCTGAACCCTGGGAGGTGACCAAACTCAGCTTCCCTGAGCTCCTCAATTCACCCTCATCCCTTCAGCCTCCTGGAGCCAAGCAGAGTGTGTACAAAAGTAATCTTGAGGTGTAGGCCTTTGCTGAGGCCCTGGGAATCAGTGACAAGTTGAATGGTATAATAAGATAATTAAAGCTATCCCATATGTATGTGATACTAGGGCAGAGGAAGAGTTTTGACCAGGAAATCACATGGGGCACCTTGACCTCTGACCCCCAGACTCCTTCAAGAAACTAAGGCCAGTTGCTCCCTGTGCCTGCCTCAGTTTCCCCATCTATACAATAAGGAGGCCGGATGACATGGTCTCTTTAGGCTGTGCCAGCACTAATGCTCCAGGAGTCTCTGATTAAAATTGTCCCCTGTATATTAATCTTTTTGTCAAGTTTTAATTACTGGCTGATGGAGTCAGAGCAGGCACCAGCTGCCCCTCCCCTGCCTCCCAGCAGGGGACACCCACAGGATGCTTGACCTGATTATCACCGCTATGTGGCCTTTATCCCCATACACCCACCTCTCCACCTCAGATCTCTCCTCAAAGCTCAATGATTTTTTCTACTATGCTATACCACCTAGGGTTTGAGGGATTGTGTGTGTGTGTGTGTGTGTGTGTGCGTGTGTGCACTTGGTTTATGGAAAAAGGTCTAACCTTCATCTCAACTAAAGCTACTAACTAGTTCTATGATCTTTTTTTGTAACTTAACCTCCCTGAGCTTTGTTTTCCTCTCCCATCAAATGGAAAGAGCATTTGGCCTCAAATAAATAAAATAAAATAAAAGGCTTACATAATACGCTCATTAACTATCCCACAGAAGAAGTCCTCCATAAGGGTGTTTCAATAGTGGGTTTATTCGAATCCAAGAGGCCAGTTCCCTCCATCCTTCTGTTCTTGACTTCTGTCCTGAAGCCTGTCTCCTCATAGTCATAAGGTGGCTAATCAGCTCCCAGGATGGCACTCTCATTCAATAAGACCCCAAGACAGGAAGAAGTCATGGCTTTGCTTTGGGTCACTTTTTCAGAACAAAGTGACCTTGCCCAGTACATTTCAGCAGCTTTCTGTTAATGCCTCTCACTGTACAGAATTGTCACATGCCAAACTGAAGCCAACCACATGGCAAAGAAGTTACAATTATCGAGGCTGACTGAGGTCAGTACTCTCAATCCTGGCTACCCATTAGAATTTCCTGGTGTGCTTTAAAAAAATACCAGTGCTCAGACTGCTCTCCTGGACCAATTTAATCTCTGGAAGTAAGGCCCAATTACTACTATTTTAAAAAACCTTTGCAAGTGAGTCAAATATGCTGAGACTAATCAAGATCAAGCCGCCATAGTGCAGCATCTCACATGCTGGCTGCTCAGAAGTGGATGAACAGACTGGGATCTGAAAGGGAAGAGGAAGTGGTGATGGATGGTTAGCTAGTCAATATCTACACAGCCCCTGCTCCCATTTTATCACCAGAAGTACGGTTGAAATTCATGGAAATATGTATCCTCCAGAGGTATTTCTTCCCAGGACTTGCCCTGCCTTTGGACTGGAAGACTCTGGCTACCTTAAGCAGTTATTTCTAAATCTGGCCACATGTCAGATTCTCCTGATGTGCTTGTTAAAAGTAATGATCCCTGGGCTAGGGTGTGGTTTAGTGGTAGAGCACTTGCCTGGCATGCGTGAGGCTTAGGGTTCCATCCCCAGAACTCCCAATGAAACAACAAAAATATTAGTCTTTCTGGGCCTACCTATCATAGAGCCCAAACACACACACACACACACACACACACACACACACACACACACACACGCTACACGCTAATTGTTCAAGTGGGTCTCAGTCAGCCTATCCATAGTGATGTTTTGAACTCACTGCTTCACAAATGTCCCTCATGGCCTTGAAATGGGCCTGGAACTCCATCATCAGGTGTGCTTTCCTAAGTCACCATTTCTATTACCAACTCCCCTGCCCCCAATTAACTCACCACATTCTTGATTTTTAAGGAAAGATAGTTGGAAAGATGCTGTGCCTCTCTTGCCTTTAGTTCTTTTTCCTAAAATGAGGGTAATAATGGTTGCCTCATTTGTAATTGCAAAGGGCCCATGAAACAGTGGAAAGTAGTTTGTCACCAGAACATGCAAAGGGCAGGTGAGAAAATACCTGTGTACTGGGAGATTGGAGGTCCATACTCCAGTTTTGTCCCCAGGTCACCTGGGGTCAGACCTGTCTGTTCTCCCAACCCCTACTCCCCTATGGAAATTTCACTGACTCATGAAGGGCTTGGTATGTGGGTGGAGTCTTCTGTTTTGTGGCATTCTTAGTGACAAGAAGCCCCTCTTCTGCAGAAATCTCTTGGCACTTTAGCAAGTCACCTTGCCCTGATGGGTAGGACAGAAGTCATCTTGGTTTCACAAGCAAGGACAGAGGGAAAAGGCTGGACCGGGGAGTTCTTCTCAGGGGAGAAAGGCTGGGGTGGTGGTGGGGTCCAGGATGAGGACATTTCCAATGACCCACGTCCCAGGCCTCGGGATTTCTGCTAAGAGTCTGTGGGACCCTTAGCTTCATCCACTGGCATTCCTAACATCCCTGCTCCAGAGGAAGATTTTTTCCTCCTTGTCTCCATGTGATCTATGGAACACCTACTATGTGCCAAGTTTCTGAGGGGTTCACCAGGTCTATGGATCCTAACCATAGCCCCAAGGCTCTGCAGCCTCCCTCAAGTCCCCGGATCTCCCATTTTCCCACTTCTCTTTGCTACACATCTGGCTCTGGGTCAAATGTGGATCTCCTTTCAGCCTGAGAGCATCAATCTGTAGAGCCAGAGCTGGTTCAACAAGGAGCTCATCCATCAGCTGAGTCCAGGCAGGGGCTGGGAAAGACCACAGGGTGTCAGACCACCCAGGATGCCAAATGAAGAGAGGAGCTTCTGGATCTCTGGGCCACAAGGTTGGTTCTGGCCCAAACATCCAAGGAGTGGGAGGATCCAAGATGGAGCATGAGGACTCCTGAGTCTAGTTACCAATAACGCCTTGTGTGACCTCAAACATTCCCTGCATCTCTCTGGGCCTCAGTTTCCTCATCTGTAGCATGAATAAGTTGAATTCAAATGCCAGAGTCATGGAATCTCAGGGTTGAAAGTACCTTTCGAGGTCATCTAGCTGCAGCCTCCACCCAGGGGTCAGTTGAACTCTGCTGGCACACCTCTATTGATGGGAGGCTCCTTCCTTCCACTGGCATTCTGGGATCAGTCATTCCAAGTGGTCTTCCTGTGGCTTCCACCAACAGGTCCAAACTAGCTCTGTCTCCTGTGGCTACACATGGCCTGTGCCCTGTGAGAGCCCTTCAGATGGCTCAATCCCAAGTTGACTCTATTTCAAGCCAAATGGTCCCTTCTGCCCAGAATGTTCTCACAGAGCCTGCTCCGTGGTCCCTCACTGCTTGAGGCCTGCCACTGGACAAATCTCCCAGGTATGGTCTTGGCAAGGACTCAGAGGGCCAGAACATCACCTTGCTCCTTCCGGACACAATAGGTCTTACAGCTTGTCACCTTTTAGTTTCTAGTTGTAGTTGGACACAATACCTTTATTTTTATTTATTTACTTTTATGTGGTGCTGAGGATTGGACCCAGCACCTCGCACGTGCTAGGCGAGTGCTCTACCGCTGAGCCACAACCCCAACCCCAGCTTGTCACCTTTTGGGGGGGTCTCTTTGGGGTTCTCTTCTAGCTTAATAGTTCCACAGAGAATGGTTTTCTGATTTCTGTCTGTTATCCCAGTGCCTGGTTTAGGTATTTGTTCAGACCTGTATTTGGAACATAAGTATCCCCTGGTTCAAATCCTGGTACAACAACAACAAAAAGACACCTATGAGAGCTGGAGACCTGTGGGTGCATGTGTGAGCACACGTGTACGTGTGCATATGCTTGCCCCCAGAGGCAACCTGAACTGCACGTGTGTACTGGGCCATGGAAGGCCCCAGACTACCCAGATACATCCAGGCAGCTCCAATGCCTGCATTCCTGCTATATTTGTCACACAGTGAGGACCTGGAATAGGGGCCTGGTAAAACTGGTGCTCATCAGTTCCCAAGTCCTGAAGAGGCTGGTATCTATCTATGCAGCCTTGGGACCCAGAGTGTCCTTTGCAATTCTATCTGCAACTTGCCCATGTTGTTTATGTCTTGAAGAGGTGGCTGTGTCCCACCTGTTGGCAGGGGTGACATGGAGATGTGTCTGAAGCTATAGGGAATGACTGTGCCCCGTCAGTCGGCAGGTGTGTTCCTGGCTGGGAAGAGGAAGTAGGATGGAGGTGGAGCCCTGTCACTTGATAGGGGTATTCCCAGCTGTCTCTATTGTGGGTGCGGGAAGCTGCCCTGGCAGGCGACGGGGGGATCCTGTCCATGCCTGCTGTGATGTGGCTCATTGATGTGTGTCTGTGTATGTGTGTCCTTGTTCCACTCAGCTGTCATCAGCCCCAGTCACCACACGGGAAGTCAGCCTTGCCAGAACTCAAGGTCATAAGAAGGACACTTCAATTATTCCAATGTCATCTGCCTGGGTCCCAGTGGAGAGGACAGACACAGGCTTCAGGGCTGGCTGTAGAGAGTGTGTTCCAGAGAAGAATAGGGCAGATGGAGGGGAGAAGAGGGAGGGCCATCTTGAGCAGAGGGAGCCAACAGAGGCTGTCGAGACACACCGTCACAGATGGGGCCTTCTTAGAGCCAAGTGACACAGTGCAAGTGTGGGTCTAGGAGTCAGAGAGTCCTGGTTCTGGCCTGCTTCTGCTGCTTCCTGGCAACTTGGCGCTTTTCTCATCTGTGAAATGGGGTGACTGGGCAAAGGTGTGGCTGGGGTACATGCCAGGAAATCCAAAGCTCCCCTGCCTGTCCCTTCCTCTGTGGCTCTCTGAGAGAGGCAGATGGTGGCTGGCCATTGCCTTTTGGGGACCTCTACCATGCTTGTCTGCATTCTAGTCCAGAGTTTTGATTCTCCTGGCTCGGTCCCCTTGACTGGGAAGCCTCATTGACATAGAATGAAGGAAGGGACCAGAGTCTCTGTGAGTGACCCCTTGGTCATTTGGCTCACACTTGGGGATCACTGTCATTCCCCACATGTAAGATCTTTCTAGAAACCCAGCCAAGAAAGGCTCTTTCTTCTTCCATCCCTTCCCCAGAGGGGAGAATTAGTGTTGGAACCAATGAGGAAAATGAGGCTGTGTTCAGTGACTTCTCTCAGGTCACACAGCTGTGGGACAGACACAGGATTCCAATCCACCAGGCCACACCCATTGTCCCTGGCCGTGACAGTGACTACTCAGGATTCCCAAAACACTCCCAGTGTTTTCCTGCTACTGTGTTTTTTCCTCACTCCAATTCTTTGGCCTGGAATATTCATTCACCCAGTGCTGCCCTGACCCCCGCCCCCCACTTCTACCTTTCTCACCTCCTGGGCCTGTGCAAATCCTCCTTATTCTTCAGAGCTGCAACACCTCTTCTGATTCCTGGAATCTGGGGGGCTTTCTGGGCTCCCAGAGAGCTTTGCTCCTCTCTTGTGGCACTAGATGCCATGCCCACAGAACAAGATGAATCTTGAAGATCACTGAGTCAAACTGTCTCTGTGCTCGGAGAAGAAACCCAGGAGAGCCAGTGAAAAGATGGGGCTCATGTACACACTTGCTCTTCTCCCCAGCCCTCTGACCACTGTTTCAGTCTCTCACCTGTTGAAGGTCCTCAGGCCTCTAGGACCCCTCCCTCCTCTGCCTCCCTTCCCCCACCTCCACTTCTCTCACCTCCTCAGCTCTCCTTTCCTTTTCCTACCCCTTCCTTTCTTCTTTCTCTCCTTATTGGAAGTTCATCTATGATCAAGGCCTTAAGGAAAGTATTTCAAGGGTTGGGGGTACTAGGGATGAAACCCAGAGTTTCTGTACATCTGAGCTATATCTCCAGTTCTTTTTATTATTTATTTATTTTTATTTGGGGATGGGGCCTCTCTAAATTGCTGAGGCTGGCCTCAAACTTGTGATCCTCCTGCCTAAGCCTCCTGAGTGGCTAATGAGATTTTGAAGCACACCCACATTTGGGCTCCAGCCAAGATAAATTAGAACCGAGCTTCTGGGCCTAGGGCCCAGGCAATGGCATTTTTATAAGCTCTCCAGGTGATTCGAATGTGAAGCCAGGATGGAGAATCTCCTCTTTGGGGAAACTTTATAAGGATCGACCCTGAAGGTATGTTCAAGTCACCTACCTTTTGCCTTAAATGTCTGTCCCCCTATCAAGCTTTGGGGTTTGCTGATCATTTTGGCAAGTCTGGCTGCTGAGTGCATGGGGTACTTCCCATCCTTGAGAGGCCAGCTGTGCCCCCCTCTTCCCTCCCTTGCTTCCTCCTGCCCCTCTTTGAAGGAGGAGGTGTGCTGATGCAGAAGAGACGAGGGGGCTGAGGGCACAGCTGGGATTCCAACCACCTCCAACCACAAAAATCCATGACAAGCCATCTCTTCCCCCCTCCCCACAAGCTAGACTCTACAGAAGCACCCCACTTCCTGAAAGCAGCCCAGAGTCCCCAAATTGATACAGGGAAAGGGGCTCTGCGTGTGGATATTAAGGAGAAGAGAAGGGAACCCCCAACTGTCCCTTGTTTGGGGGATGTGCGGGAAGCTCTCTGTGTCCCTTGAATCTGATCAGCCCCTAAGTCCACACAGCCTCCCTGGCCAAGGAAAGGAAGGCATGGGGGGCCGTGAGGGAAGGTGGGTTTCTTCACCGTGGGACAATGTCACCCTTCCATCTAAAACAGGACTTCCTTCGAGCCGATCCAGATGAACTGGTTCCCCTTCCTCTTGCCAAGATGGAACTGGGTGTCTATCATGGAGAGCAGGCTTTCTCTTCCAGGAACATTCCTCCAGCAGCCTCCTTTCCTTACCTTGGCTAGGCAAATCCAAAAAAGTTCCATTTGATGCTGCTGGGTCAACAAGTGTGAAGAGCAAGGAAGGCCTGAGAAAGGAGGGTCACCCTTTGATAGGACTCTTGGACCAGGAAGATCTTTCAAAGCCAAGGGCTGCTGGGATTGGAGACTGGATAAACCCCAGTTCATCCAGGGTCTGCTCAGAGCCTGCAAGGAAATGCACAGGCCAGGCCTGATCTGGGCTTCAGGAAGATTCCTGGGGCCTCAATAGGCAAGCTCTTGCCAGAGGGATGGAGCAGGGGCAACAGAAGGTGACAGGCAGATTCACATCTTTATCCTGAAAGCTGCTGGGAGGTATGGACGTGTAGGTGCTCCTTGACTTACAATGGACAGGGCTCAATAAATGCACTGTAAGTGGAAAAGAATCCTAAGTCAAATATGCACTCACTGTCCCTCCAGAACATTGTGGCTTAGCAACACAGCACACTGTAGAGGATCAGTTGTTTCCTCTCATGATCGTGTGACTGAGGGGAGGCTTCTGCTCTCTGGCCCTGCCCAGCATCATGAAGGGTACTGAATTGCATACCACCATCCCAGAAAAATATCACAATTTGAAGTGCAGTTTCTACCAAATATGTATCAGGCTTGCACCATCATAAAGCCAAAAAAGGCATTAGTTGAATCATCATAAGTTGGGAACTATCTGAACCTGAAGGACAGTACGTAAGTGAGATGACAAATTGGAGATATATGTCTGGGTGTGGTGGTGCCCATCTGTAATCTCAGTGACCTGGGAAGCTGATGTAGGTGGATTGCAAGTTTAAACCCAGCCTCAGCAACTTAGTGAGACCTGGTCTCTAAATATAAAAAATAAAAAGGGGTCAGGGATGTGGTCCAATCCCTGGTCCCATATTATCTATCTATCTATCTATCTAAATATCTATATCTATCTATCTATATCTATGTATATCTATCTATCTGTCTATCTATCTATCTATACATTATTTTTGCCTTCATGGTTTTCTTGGTTGGAGGTTGGCTTGGGGCATGAAGGGTTGAAGACCCGAAGATGAAGGACTATCTGAAGACTAGCAGAAAGATCTCAGTTCATAAGGTTGGTGAGACAGCCATGAAAGAACTAGATTTTTTTTTTTTTGTAGCAGAGATTGTACCCAGGGGTTTTTAACCACTGAATCACATCCCCAACCCTTATTTTTTTTATTATTATTTTTAAATTTTGAGACACAGTCTCGCTAAGTTGATGAAGTTGCCTTGAACTTTAGATCCTCCTGCCTCAGCCTCCTGAGCCACTGTACCTGGCTTAATGAAGCAGTTTGAATGTCAAGGTGAGAAGACTGGGCAATCTTTTGGATATTTATGGCACAGTTTCACTTGCTCACTTAACATGTTCTAATGGCTCCCAGCATTCTTAGGATGCAGGCTAAATTCCCTCCAATAGCCAGTAAGGCCTAGGTGTTCAGGTGCCTAGTGATTTCTGCACGCTCATCTCCTACCAGGTAAGACCCTATCCCCCAATTTATAGCTTTGCCTCTCTATATCCAGAGCATGATGTGATCAAGTTTCTCAATTGCTGAACGTTCTCTTTTACTTCTGGCCTTTGTACATACTCTCAGCCCTGTGAGGACTTCACTGATCTGCATACAGGATTTGATTAATGGCTTCCTTCCTTCCCTTCCTCTTTCCTTTTTGGTAATGGGAATTGAACTCAGGGATACTCTACCACTAAGCTACATCCCAAGTCCTTTGTATTTTGAGACAATTAGAGTCTCACTAAGTTGCTGAGGTTGGTCTCAAACTTGCAATCCTCCTGATTCAGCCTCCTGAGTCACTAAGATTACATACATGAACCATTGTGCCTGGCCCGATACTCCTCTTCTGGGTTCCCTCAGCCCCTGGGATTACACCCATCTCAACTTCTTGTCAACTGATCAGTGATTTTTCTGCTTACTTATTGGATGAGACTATAAACTGAAGTGGGTGCAGGGACTGTGACTTGCTCACAGCTGTCCCCCATCTCCTCAGGCAGTACCTGGTACCACCTGTTCATATATGTTGAAGGGACAAAGTTAGGTGAGGAATATCAAATATGATGTCCAGCTGATGGGTGGTGACATTATTCCTGGAGTTCAAGGATGAATTGTGTTTTAGGAGTGGGGCTGTGGGGGAGGGGAAAGAAGAGCTTTGCTTAGAACCAATTGAGCTGGAGGTGTCTGAGGGTCACCCTGGAGGACACGTGAAGGAGGCTGTCCACTCTGTGGGCCAGGAGCTCAAAAGGAGCACTTTGGACTGGAATGGTCTGCCGAGAGGTGAGAGCTAAAACTGGGGGAATGAATTTGAAACCTGATGTTGTTGATTCCTAAGTCAACATCCAGCCAAGAACCAGTGTATTTTGAAACACTGGTGGCCAAGGACGTGACAGGAAGAGATGGAGGGAGGCAGTGGGAGGTGGCGCCCTCACCCTGTGGGGTTCAGGGGGATCCCTCCTCTGGAACTGCCCCAGCTGTCACACATCTCTGCGGGGAGAGAGGGCCTGGCTGGGGAGTTGGCTTGGGAAGGAAGGCTGGAGAGAGTAGAGATCCTGCTGGCCTCTCTCTGTAGTCCCCACCCCTCCAGGTGCTCCCAGTTCTCCCTGGAGCCTTCCCCTGGCTGCAGCCCATGGAACCTGGTTGGCGGTGTGTTCCCCCATCTCCAGGGGCTCATGACACCCCTTTCCCTCCTGTCTCTTCCCTGCCCTAGGCCAGCCTCGGTAACTCAATGTGTCTTCTCTCTCCTCAGCCGGGCCAGGAACCATGCCAAGCGCTGTGCTTCCTGGCCTGGGGGTGACTCAGGCTTCCCTTCCCAGATCCCCCGCCCTCAGCCCCAGAGTCATGCCATATGCTGAGTAACAGAGGAACTGAGGGCAGTGCAGACTCATGAGCCGGAGGGCCACGGAGGCAGGCCCAGGCCCCGACTCCTGATGCCAGCCAGGTGGCATCCAGTGAGGGGGACAAGGAGCAGGGTCAGAGCTAGAGGTACTGCGGACAAACTGTCAAGACTGGGGACTGCTCAGAGGCCTGGCAGGCTAACATCAGCACAACATGACCATGCCTCACCAACCAAGGAGTCCATAAGTACGTAATATGTTGCAAGGTCAAGCTCATTTTGCAGCAGGCCAAGTCTTCTCATGTTCAGACCCTGAGTTCTCCACTGCAGATGAAGGAGACATTTGAGATCCATGGGCCTAACATTAAGTCCTGGTGCCACCTCTCCCTTGCTGGACAACTTGGAGCAAGGAAGTCACTTTGCTTGTGGAAACCTCAGTTTGCTCATCTGTACAATGGGGACAAGAATAATCCCTTCCTCCCAGGGTTGTTGGGAAGATGAGATGAAGAAGCACATGGGGAGTCTTTGGGAACAGTCAGGGGCTGTCATAGGAGGGTGTTATATTTACCTACATAGCTTGGATGGAGAAGAAACAGGTGGCCTTTTGCTTCTCTGTCATCTGAGGGCCCATTCCCCAGTTTCTTCCACTTGATACAGTGGGATTTCTTGAATCCTTGGCCCATGGAGGGTCAGGACTCAGAACACTGGGTTCTTGTGTGGGTGGAGGATCTTCTGCAAGCAGCTGGACTCTTTGGAGCCCCAGAGAGGTGTACAAGGAGGGGCAGAGAAAGGACGATCTTTCTCTTCCACTTCCCCTCACAACTGCTCTCCCTCCTTGTGGCTGACATGATCAAAGCAGAGGTTCGCACAGAGATGAGGCCCACCGGTCCAGCAAAGCTCTTCCCAGACGTGGCGTGGGGAGGGTGTTGAAGAACAAATGTGGTCACGTGGAGGGCTGGTGCATGTGTGATGGAGAACAGGGCTGGGTGGGCAGGTGCTGGAGTGAGTTCCTTGGTTGCTGATGGTTTGCTCTTTTCTCTCAGTTGCTGGGAGGCCTTGGTCTTCACACCCCCCTTGTGCTCCCTGCAGAGCTGTGCCCACGGCCCCCACTCAGGCCCAGTAGGAAAGAACAGCAGGCCACCTACCTGGCTGGCCACAGAGTGCATTAGCAGGCCACCCACCTGTGCACCTGGCAACACTCCGCCTCCCGAGTGCCCCCTTGCCTCTTGGTGGCATGTACACCCAAGGGGCCCCTCGATTCCTGGGCCGACAATTGGAGAAGTCTTCTGCTGCCCCTGATGGCACAAGTGTCTGATGTGTCCCACAGCCTGGGTTTTGCCCGCCCCTTGTGTGCATAAAAAGTGGCCTGTGCTAGGGGGCAGGGGTGTTGTCCTCCTGGCCCAGGACAGGGACTCCTGTGTGGCAGGAGGGCTGTGCCCTGGCCTGGGCTGGCTGGAGAAGAAAGGATCAGCTCTGCAGCTCTAAGGCCTCCTGCAAGGTAAGATGGGAACAGAAATAGTCGCTTTGTTTTAGAGAAGAGGAAGAAAGATACTGTGTCTCCTGGGTTCACTCCAGTATCCCAGGAGCTTGTCTGCCAACTCGACCAGTAAATGTGCCTTCCAAACCATGCCCAGACCAGCCCACCCTATGCCCCACTTCCCATCCTTGGTGGAGATCTTGGGGGAGATGCCTCTGACTATTGTTTCCAGAGACGGCTCACTCGGGTCAGGCCTAGGACAGGCTAGGGTCCTCAGCCCCCACACCCTATAGGGAGGCACAGGCTGTCCCAGACAAACAGTCCTTCCAGCCTTTGTTCTTGGCTGGGCAGGAAGCCACAAGGACACCAGGGCTGGGTGAAAGGCAAGCATTGGGTAGACAGTTTCCCTTTTGATTTCCCTTGGGAAGGGTTTTCAATGAGAGGAGACCGAGGTAAGGAGCAGATACTTGGCTCAGGATCATGGCAGAGTTAGAATGGCACCATAACATAGAAGGGGGCCTAGAGTTGATTTAGTTACTCTCTTGAATTTTAGGGAATGGGTTTGTCTTGATCAGGGTTGTGTCCTCAAAAATGAGATCCATGCCTGGCACAAAGTATGTGTTCAATAAATATTCATTGGGTATATGACTCTCTCTGCGTTCCAAACTGATTTTCCACTCACATCACCAAAAGCTGACAATTCTCCTGGTGCTCTGGACTGGGAGTTCTGTTATATCCCTCCCTCCCTCCCTCTGCCCTTCCTTCCTTCCTTCTTACCCTCCTTCCCTCCCTCTTTTCTTTTTTCTTTTCTGTTTCTTGCTCTTTCTTTCTTTCAGCACTGGGGATTGAGCCCAGGGGTGCTCTTCCACTGAGCCACATCCCCAGCACTCTTTATTTTTTATTTTGAGACAGGGCCTCAAAAAAAGTGGCTGAGGCTTTCTCCAACTTGCAATCCTGTAAGCTTACCCATCATCCATGGCTGGTAACTGCTGCAGTCTAGCTGGGTGTAATAACTGAGCTGCCACAAAGCCTTATAGATTCAAACAGCAACTCTTTATTCCCCAACTCTCACCGGCACTGCACACACCACACAGGAACACACTCCCTACACTTGGCTCTGTCCAATCTCCCTGAAATTGGGGGGGGACGGGGACGGGGACGGGGACGGGGACGGGGACAGGGACGGAGACTCACAGGAACTCCATGGGCCAAGGCCTCAAGAAATCCCACTGTATCAAGTGGAAGAAACTGGGGAATGGGCCCTCAGATGACAGAGAAGCAAAAAGCCACCTGTTTGCGCCTGAGGCAGCAAGAGCCACCCTATTGCCCACAGTAAAGGTCAAATATACAATACAATCAATCCAGCATCACAGAAATTATGTACAGCTTAACTCAAATCATCATCTCAATTGTTCGCTGGCGTCACCTTTCAAACATTCCCTCTGGCAAATGCCAGGAGTCATTCTGACTGGGCCTTGGCTCTCAACAACTGACCAGGGATTCTCCCATGCTTGGAGTCTTTGGGCTTTGAGTTCTTCCCAAATTAGTACTTAGGAGGAACTGGCTTAGCTCCCTAGGCAAGGACGGCCCACTCCAAGCCCAGGAACAGCTCCTCCATCTCTGGGCCAAAGGCTCTCCCCAGCCAGCAGGCACAGAACAGCTTTGTTGCCCCATTTAGGCCTTTAAACAGCCCGGTCTGCTTTCCTCTCCTTGGGCCCAGGGCCTAGCTTGGCTGGACTGCATTGAACAACTCCCTGGTGATTGATGTTTCTGTTCCCCCCTCAGAACTCTGTGGTCTGCTTATTGGCCTTGCCCTTGTCCTTGTAATGGACTGGTCTGAAGCCATTTCCATTTCCTTTGGTGTGTTCTCCTGTCCCATAGCAACTATGACATGATTATGTTGTTCTCCCTTATCCTTAATCCTCTCAAACTACCTAGTTATCTTTAATTTCCTGTCCATTTCCCATACCAGGGAGTTAAGTGGAGCTCAGTAAGGCCCGCAGTGATGGAGTAGCATGGGAAAGCTCAGAGATGCTCACCCTGGGTCCCTGGACCCAGAGAGGTAGCTTGGGCCCTGGAGCCTGTGGAGGCTGGCAGGATATACCACCCCCAGGCTGGACCCTCTCTGCTCCAAACCAGAAATCATGAGCAGACAGCAGCGCTGGGTTTCTGGGGCCTTCCTCCCACTTGGGCAGTCTAGGTTCTTTTGAACTAGTAGGATCAATAACCTCCAAAGTTTCCACCTCCCCTAGCCACCTATATCAAATAATGCACTCTCAGATACCTGTCCCAGTGTCCCTAAGTCTCATGGACCCAGCAGTGATAGCCCATGACAAATTCTACCTAGACTGTGCTGTGTGTGTGTGTGTGTGTGTGTGTGTGCACGCATGCATATATGTGCAGTCTTGCACACGTCCCCATGACCACAGACTTCCTTTGGCATAGAGTCTGGCATATGCTAGACACTCAGGATGTGGCATTTCCTGCCTCTCTTTGGTGACCATCATGCCTAAGGTTCAGCAGAACTAGTCAGATCAGCACACAGTAGACATTTATTAAATGACTAGATTGATGAAGTGTATTCTTCCTAAAAGTGTCCTCTGTGCATTTCTACATGTGCACGTGTGTGCGTGTGTGTGAAATGGCTGCACCTTGGGCATGGAGTGTGTGTAGAGTATGTGTTATATGTGGGCAACAGTGTGCATGACATGCTGCTCTGTTTGTCCCCAGGGGGTTGGGTGCAGGCAGGAAAGCACAGTCATTCAGAATCTGGGGCGCATACTCAGAAGTCAGAGTGACCCAGACGTGAGTCCCCGCTCTGCACTTTCTCATGGTATCACCTTGGTCCATCAATCTATGGAAGTCCTAGCTTCGCTTCCTGTCAAAATGGGAAACACATTTGAAATACCAAACTCACAGGGATGTAGGGAGCTTAAATGCTCCAGTGTAGATCAAACTCCTACTATGTGAATGACACATGCTGAGTGCCCTATAGGGGATAGTGGCTGATGGTGAGGATGATCATTAGAATGTGGAGCAGCTTGCCTGTCAGGGGCACGTGGCGGTGCCCGAGTGGAAATGCAAGCGTGTGCATGTGCTTGCTGTTGTGGAATGTTGTATGATGACGAGTCTAGAAGGATTGGGTAGCCCCTGGAGATGCCCCTTGGGAAGGGAAACTCAAAAAGCAGGGGCCCAGGTTGCTCCAGATACAGGGTGATCTGGGAGCTTCTGAGGCTTGGCAAGAAGTGTCTGATGACCTTTTCTTTTGAATACTGTGACTTAATCCCAGAGACACTTCACCACTGAGCTACGCCCCCAGTACATTTTAGTTTTAAGACAGGGTCTCACTGAGTGGCTGAAGCTGTCCCCAAACTTGCCATCTTCCTGCCTCAGCCTTTCTGAGGTGGTGGGATTCCAAGTGTGTGCCACTGCGTCCAGCAGCATCTGGTGACTCACTGACCGTCTTCCCCCTGAGCAGCAGAAGGAATGGGGTGGAGTGGGCAGAGGACTGTTGAGCTGGAGACTCAAGAAGCAGCCTCTGGAACGGCATCCTGAGTTTCCCCCGAGGACCTCCATGGATCTCCCCTGAGCACTTCAAACCTTGGCTTATCCTGGAGAGGGAAGGAGAGCCAGAGAGGGCTGGCAGGCAGGCTGCAGCACAGGCTGGTGAAGGTAGAGAGTTTGCAGGGCTGCAAAAGGCTGAAGAGCAATAAGGAGCAGCAGGGAGCAAAGGATGGGGAGGAGATGGAAGGGAAGAGGAAGGCCCCCTCCCCCTCCCCCTGCACCTGCTGCTGTCCCCTACAGGCTTCCCTTATAGCCCCCCAAGGCCACGAGGCCAATCTTAAGGGCCACCTCCAATGCCTGGGCTGCAGCTGAGAACATGGAAGGGAACCAGAACTGCAGGGTGACTGAGGGGTGCCAGAATATGTGGGAGACACGATCCTTAATCCAGAAAAGAATCTGAGAGCCAGACACCCTAGCTCTAGCCCCAGTTCTCCAGGACATTGTCCCACTGTCGGGCCCTCTCTGGAGGATTCCATGTCTCAGGGCAGCATCATCCAGCCTGACTATGGGCCTTTGTCACTTCTGAGGCTCTGCTGAGGGTCATCTGGATGGAAGGCCACTGCCCTCACTGTTTGCAGTCCTGTCCCACTTCCACGCACTCTCCAGGATAGACCTGCACTCCGGCAAGGGATGCCTTCTTTGGCCATAGTTGATGTGGACATCAGAGGCCTCCATTCTCCCCCACTCTGGGTCTTGACCCTCACTGTCTTTATTTTCTGTCTTAGAACCTATCAATTTTCTCTAGGCCTTTGAATGCAGGGGCCAAAATGATCTATCTCATTAATGATAAAAAATAGTGATGATTTTTGTCATTCTCAGGAATGACGATGATTACCACCGGTAAACACGCTGAAAGTGTCAATGGTGGTGATGAAAGTGTCAGTTAACAATGGCATTGATGGTGGCGGTGGTGACAAAGGTCATGGTTAGGATAACAATAGAGTCAATGATGGATATGATGAGAGTGGTGGTGAGTGTGCTGGTGGTAATGGTGTTAATAGACTTGGTAATGTTGACAGAGGTAGTGATGATGGTGGAGGTGATGGTGGAGGTGATTTGGTGGAGATGATGTTGGTGGAGGTGATAAAGGTAGAAGGGATGATGGTGCTGGAGGTGATGACGGTGATGTTAGAGGTAGAAATGGCAGCAAGGGAAAAGAGGAGGGTGAAAATGATGATTGAGATAGTAACAACTGTGGTGATGACAGACGTGGGGATAAGAGTGCAGATGTGGTGATGGTGTCAATGAAGGTGGTGTGATGGTGGCTGTAGTGCTTGTTGTCGTAGCAGTGCTGATGATGCTGACTGACGCCCATGTCTGGGACATTGAGTGCAGTGAATGAGACAGTGTCAGGATAGTGGAACTGGAGGTGAGAATGGTTGTGATAGCAATACAAATGGTGTTGAGGAGAGAGATGGTAGTGGCAGTGGTGATGACAAGCAGAGCAATTACAGAGGGCAATGATGGTGATGATCTGGTAACCGAGGATCTAAGAAGTCCACTTCCTACACCTCTCATCATCCCTCTTCCTCTTCCTCCAGTGATTTTTGTCATACCCTCCATCTTACTTTGACTTTACTTTCCATGTTTCACAATCGCTGTGGAATTAGAAAATGGGGCCAATAAATAAAGATACTGTGCAGCTGTTGGTTTTCAAAAGAGAAGCTGGGTTCCCCTGGTCTCATTTGTTATTGGGGGTGCCTGAATTTAGGAAGTGGTGTCCCTCATTTACACTAAAGTGAAACGGAGAAGAATTGGCCTCAGAGACTCAAGTTGGGGGTTATGAAGAGCATCATGATGGTGGGGCAGGCCAACCTGGAAGGTGATGTCAGGAGGGCTATGGAATGTCTTGCCTTTGAGATGGCTCAGAACAAGAGAAGGCCCCCACTGGTGCCAAGGAAGGATTATGAATGGCTTTCAGAGTCTGAATATTTACCTTGCCAGGTGGGGACAGGAAGTAGATTTGTCTACTAAAACCTTGGGATGTGGGCTGGGGTGGTGGCTCAGTGGTAGAGTGCTTGCCTTGCACACGTGAGGCCCTGGGTTCGATTCTCAGCACCACATAAAAAATAAATAAATATTCTGTCCATCTACAACTAAAAAATATTTTAAAAAACTTGGTATCCATCTCCAAGGATACCAGGAAGGAGATGAGAAGAGGAGGTCAGGGAAGCCACAGGCAACATAGCCTCGTGGTTTGGAGAAATGCTGGAGTTCTTGTACAGATTTCTTATGGTTCTGAGTGGGAGGCAACCTGGGATATGGGCCTCTGTGGCGCTGCCTCTGGCCCTGCATCTGCCAAGAGGCCGCCCTCCTGGGACATTGCTTCCATCCCCCTGGCAGGCTGCGCTCAGAAGGAAGGGAAGAGGAAGGAAAGAGGGAGGGGACCCTGCTGACAATTGGGAGGAATCTGATTTCTCCCACAAACTCTCGGAGCTCTTGCCTCCCCTGCAGTTCCCCTTTCTAGGCCCTCACCTCAGTTCTGAAGGCCACTCACTAGAGCCTTTGCAGGGACAAACTTTCTGTACCAAGTGGAAGGGTACCTACGCAGCTGGTCACATGGCCAGTGTAGGGGACACAGAATCCTGCCTCAAAACATGGGTTTTATATAAGCAGGGCCAAGTCCTAATTCCAATACTTACTCGCTGTATGACTTTAGGCCTAGAAATGTCACTCTCTAAACCTCAGTTTCTCTTTAAAATGAGAGACTGTCTTACTGAGTTTATCAGGATTAAATGAGATAATATACACAAGGTACCTAATACACTACTTGGCCCCTGGTAGACAGATGTTCGAGAAGCATTTGTCTTCGTTCCCATATTCCTATCCCTTTCAGAAGAGAGCAGATATGCCTGAATCCCTACCAGGTACCTTCCCAGGAAGGGATGCTAACTATGACACTCTTCCCCCTGAGTCCGGAAAAGTCCCATTCTAAGATTAAGGGTCCCAGGCATCCTGGTAACCCAGATGCTGGATTTGGTGGGTGGACTTGCTGGTGGTGTGACCTTGGTAATTGCTTTGCTTCTCTGGGCCTCCATTTCCTCATCTGACCATAAGGTTAATGCTCCCTGCTCTGCTAGCCTCCCAGGGTTATTGTTGGACTTGAATGAGATCATGCTTTGGGAACTGGAAAATGCTGGATATCTGTGGGTGAGAGGGAGAGAGAGAGAGAGGGAGGAAGGTGAGGCTTAGTCCTTGGAGACTGTGTCAACACCCAGCTCTGGGGATTTCCCCTTGGAGATAACATTGTCAAAGTATTTGGTGGTTCAGGGGTGGCTGGGGACATAGATTTAAAGCTCAGTTCTGAGACCATCTGTGTTCTGCTTGTGAGGAGTGGGACAGGAGGGTTCATTTATGTCCCTTGGCCTGTGTCACATGTATGTATGTCAATTATGCGGTTTGAGTCAACTGCCTGGAGACATCTTGAACCAGGTGATGACCCAAAAGGCCAAAAGCCTCCCTCCTTCTTGTCCTCCCACCTTTTGGTCCTACTGAGACCTATACTTGATTTGACCAGGCTGATCCTTCCCCGCCATCACAGGGCACTGTGGATCCCGTCCTTCTGGATGACCCAGAGTCAGAGGAGGGTTTTGTCTGAGTTGGGAGTTTGGAAGAGCTGCATATCTTTCTGGCACCCTCTGCCTGCAGGATGCACAAAGGCCCTGCATCTGAGGCCTGGCTGCTGTCACCATTAGTCTCCTTCCTCACACCTGTCCTCACTGATGGTCCACTCTTCCTTCACACGGTCATGGCCAAGTGCTTCACACCGTCAGTTCTTATCAGTGGATCTTCTTTTTCCTGACTAATGTCTCATTCTTCACTGCAGTGTCTGGGCAACAAGGGTGTCCTGTGCCTACAATGTGCCCCCTTTGTAGGAGAGCACTGTGGCGGGGACATGTCCCATAGCTGCAGTGTGATGCGAGTGTACTTGGAAACTTGGGTGTCCCAGTGCTAGTGTGTGGTGGGGATGTGCTGGGTGTCACCACTTCGCCTCTGAGTGTGTTTCTTTGTCTGCTGTCCCAGCCTCTCCCTGAAGGTCTCATTTGAAAACGTTGTCTTGGGCCACCTCACAGCCCTGGCTCACCCTGTCTCACCTCCCAATCCCTGTCACTGTCATCCTCCTCTGGTGAGAGCCTCGAGGAGCCTGAAGCTTCTCCTTCCACCCTGTCCCTCTGTCCACCCACCTTCCCGCCACAGCACCCCTCTCACCTCAGGACTCAGCTTCTGTCTCGGCCCCTGCTGGCGAGGCTTTCAGAGGCTCCCCATCCCCACCCCAGCCTGGACTCCCCATCCCCACTCCTTGTGCCTGGACTCTGCCTAGCAGTGAGCCAGGGCTTGAAGATCCATCTGTCCACAAGCCAGCAGGAGTGGACGCCTGCTCTTCTGGCCTCTGCCTGTGCCTCCCAGCTGCCCTCCTGCCATCACGGCCTTGCCTCAGGCTTCCAGGCCTCCCCTGTAGAGGCCTTCGACAGCCTCCCCACCACTCTCTTTACTTCCATACTCACCAGCCCCCTGTCCCAGCTGTAGCCTGGGGACTGTCACAGGAAGCTGTGCTTACTCAGCCAAAGTCACTGTGGTCCTACTGCAGGTCAGGCACAGTTCTAGGCACTCAGGAGCCATGAGTCGAGCAGGAAAATAAGCAAGACAATTTTATCATTAGTGAAGGATGTAGTATGTGAGAAGCCGGAATCCACTTTAGAAAAATAAAGGAGAAATGTAACAGATGCAGGAGTGTGAGGAACAATGTTGAACTACCTAAGTGAAATAAGCCAATCCCCAAACCACAGGCAGAATGTTCTCCCCGATCTGTGCATGCTGACTCTCAATAAGGGTGGGGGGCAGGATACAAGTTCACTGGAGTAGACAAAGGGGCAGGAAGGGAAGGGATGGGGAATGGGAATGGGAAAGACAGTGGAATGAATGGGACAGAACTTTCCTATGCCCATATATGAACACACACAGTGAAACTCCACATCCTGTCCAACCACAGGAATGGGGAGATGCACTCCATGTATGTGTACTATGTCAAAATACACTCTACTGCCATGTGTACCTAAAAAGAACAAATAAAAAGAATTAAAACAAAACAAACAAAAAACCTCAAACTACCTAAATGGTCAGGGCAGGCCTCATGGAGAAAGTACTTTTTGAACAAAGACTTCAAGGAGGTGAAGAAGTCTTTATTAAACATCTAGTACATGCTAGGCACTATTGTAGATGTTAGCAGTATAGTAATGCACAAGATACAGCCCATCCTCTCATAAAGCTCTCTTCCTAGTGAAGGTAGACAAATAATCCTATAAATGAATAAACAATATGACTGATAGTTATGAATGCTATAAGGAAAACCAAGGAGGGCAATGATAGAGAGTCCTGGAAGTGATGGGAGGGGCTACTTTAGCTGAACTAGGAAATATCTGAGAAGTGACATGTGAGCAGAAATCTGAATGAAGTGAGGAAGGTAGACACACAGGTGGCAAAAGAAAAATCATCCCAAGCAATGGGGACAGTAAGCACAAAGCCATTCAGGCAGGGATGTCTCTGGAGTGTTTGAGGAAGAAAAGGGGATTGGATAGGAGGAGTAGGCAAGAGTAGGTGATAAAGTCAAGAGATGGGGTGGTGATGGTGACTGATCACATGGGCAGTAGTTCTCAACCTTGGACACATATAGCTTCATTTGTCAAACTCCCCCACACACAGGATACACCCAGGACCAGTGAAACAAGAACCTCTGAGCCTAAAACCCAGGTACCAGTATTTTTAAAAACTCCTTAGGTGGGGCGAGGGATGTAGCTCAGTGGTAGAGTGCTCACCTGTCATGTGTGAGGCACTGTGTTCGATCCTCAGCACCACATAAAAATTTAAAAAAAAATTAAAGATATTGTTTCCATCTAAAACTAAAAACTAAATATAAAAAAAAAAACTCATTAGGTAACTCTGAAGTGCAACCGAGATTGGACACCCACGATAGAGAGTCTTTTAGATCATTGCAAGACCTTTGGCATGGATCATGGTTTATGAGAGGCCAAGAGATGGTTTTGAGAAAGGGCATGATATGATGTAGTTTATGCTCTGTTAAGATCCCAGCATCCTCTGCGCTGATGGTGGACTGTATGCAGGGAAGAGGAATAGAAGAAGGGAGAAGCCGTGAGGGTAGGGGCAGTCATCCGGATGAGAGATAATGAAGGCCTAGGTTATTTTAGAAACTGAAAATCTAAAGATCAATGTGGGCAAGGGACTGGTCCAGGGATTCATTGCCAGTCCTTGGTAGTGTGAGAAGTGCCACTAGGCCTCTTGCCTTGCTCTGAAGGCCAACCTCATGGCCATTCTTAGAATGGGAGGCAGAAGTAAGTCAAGAACAGGGGCAGGGCTGGCCCAAGTTGGACTGAAGAAGCATCCTGGGTCAGGCCACTGAGAGCTGCTGGGCTTCCTGGGCACCCCTAAGGGATTTCTAGGGTTTCTGCTCCTTGATCCCAATGGAAGTGTCTGGAAGGAAACTGCAAGAAGGTCCTGACTCAACAGTCATCCCTTCATAATCAATAGCAAATTCCATTTTAAGAAACATAAGGGCAGTCAGCTGTGGTGGCACACACCTTTAATCCCAGCAGCTTGGGAGGCTGAGGCAAGATGTTTGAGTTCAAAGCCAGCCTAGGCAAAAGTGAGGTGCTAAGCAACTCAGTGAGACCTTGTCTCTAAATAAAATACAAAATAGGGCTGGGGATGTGGCTCAGTGGTTGAGTGCCCCTGAGCTCAATCCCTGGTAAATCCCTCCCCAATTTTTTTAATTAAATAAAAAGGGCTGGAGATGTAGCTCAGTGGTCAAGGGCCCCTGCAGTTCACTACGCCAGGTGTTCCAAGGAGGAGACAACAGAATAAAACTGAATGATGATGGCAGAGGAGACCATTCTGTTTTTGTTTAGGGAGTCAGAGACCCCAGGGCAGATGGAGACTCAGAGGAGCCAGGGAATCAGTTCACAGGCAGTTACCCCAGCAGTGGAAGCAGCAGGTCTGAAGATTTGGGACATGACAAGTTTGAGGAATAATAGTGAGTACTAAAGGGATATGGTATGGGGAGAGACAGGAGGAAATGATACAGAATGTGTGAACAGAGGCCCAAAATCAGAGAGCTTCTGAATGATTTTTAAGAGTTCTAAAAGCTCCCAAGGGTTTAAGAGTCTAGTAGGGCCTCATCATCTCAAGTCACATTGGAGTGCTCAGGTGCCTGTTTAATATTGTGAAGGCTTGCCAGAGTGGTGGTACATGCCTGTAATCCCAGGGACTGGGGAGGCTGAGACAGAAGGATTCCAAGTTCAAGGCCAGCCTCAGCAACTCTGTGAGGCCCTAAGCAAACTCAACAAGACCCTATCTCAAAATAAAAAATTAAAAGCGTTAAGGATGTAGCTTGGTAGCAAAGCCCTTGGGTTCAATCCCCAGTACCAAAAACAAAAAACAAACAAAAAATGTTGTGAAGCCTTTGTGGGCTCCTGGAAGAAACAGATGATTCATTTTGAATACAGCATACTTCCTGAAGAATTCACTCCCATCTTCAGAAGGTCAGAAACAGCTGACCTAGACTGCTGGTGTATGTTAGGTTCTAAGTAAAGAAACTCAATCTGGACTTCAACAGTCAGGGCCTGGGTCACTCTGGTCCCCAGTGAACTACTCCCCTACAACACTGATTAGAGCCATGATTCACTTTCATCAATCCAGAAACTTAGTGAGAACCATGGGGTATCATTCTTGAGGTGGGAAACAGAAGGAGAGAGCAGAGTTCTGGCCTTGCAGTCTTATGTTTTGAGGACACGGGGAAGGATGTATGTGGAGGAAAGCAAAATATACATAAAGCAATCAGAAGGAATTCCAAGTAAAGGTCTAAAGACATGGAAGGATTTGGGCTGATAAGAGGAAGGAGAAGGAATTCTAGATATCAAACAGGTAGCCAATAGGCTAATGGCTTGAAATGACTCTCGGTCTTGAGACCCAACAGGGTCTCATCACAGCCATCTTCTGTAATCAAGGTTCCAACACAACCCTTAAAGAACCAGAGGCACCAGCAGGGTGTAGCCTGGGCGCCAGCAGAGAGCAAGGGAAGCCATATCCAGGGCTCTCAGAACACCCACAGAGATGGGAGGAAGCCACATGGAAGAGGGTAAGGGCTGTGGAGTCAGGCTGGGAAGAGGCAGAGTGGGTGCAGGAGGCAGGACGAGGAGAGGGAAAAGTCTAACACATGTTCCTACATGCTGTATGACTCCCCCCAGTTGACACATGTCCAGCCACACCATGCCCTGATTTAAAATGCTCCTGACTAACCATCAAAAACAGTCTCAGAAGACAATCTGAACAGCTGACTTGACTCCAGATATTTCGCTGACCATCCTTTGGTCTCCCAGAGATCCCACAGGCCATCTTTGTAGTGCTGACAGTTCTGGTCATTGCGATGGTGGCTCTCGACAGAGCAGACGATGCCTCTCATCCCATTTGATTATAAAAGGAAGAACTGCTGTGGTCAGGAGTTAGGAGGTCCTTCTTTGATGCAGGCCACATTAAGTCAAGTAAAAGTTGAAGTGTAAGTTAAATTTTAAAAAAAGCCTCCTCCCCTGTTCTGATTTCCATTTTTACCACAGCCCCCAGCTAAGTTACCATCATATGGAGAAGCAACAGGGTATTTGTTTAATATGCCAAGATGCCAATGGTCATGAGTTGTAGAATATGTATTTTCCACACAGGCTGTTTCCCTCTACCAGAACAGTGAGAATTCAAATCTATAGGCCGGCCAGCTGGAGGCAGGATGCAGAGTCTGGCAGGCTACCTGGGCCTGCACATTTACCTCGCCCTCACCAGGGGAGGTGTGATGGCAGGGCTGCATTTTTATGCTGGGCTCCTATAACCACCCAGTCTTCCTTGGTCGGGAGTTTTGCCAGTGTTTATACTCCTGCCCTCAGGTACAAGCTGCCCTGCAGCACTCGTACCTGGATTTCCCTTTAATAGTGAAGCCACCCTCCACGCCCTGCTCTGATGGTGGACCAGTTTCCAGGGAATTCTCTGTGGTCACCATGCACAAAGAGAGCCATGAGCTGTTAGTCTGTCCAGAAAGAGAGCAAAGTCCCGGTCCATGCACTACAAATGCATGGGCTTCCCTCGAGAAAGCATCTTTCATTCCAAGGGGTGGGATCCATGGGAGTAGAGGGCCTTCACCCCTTTACCAGACTCACAGGGAGGCATTCTGCAAGTCCTTCAGTCTGCAGAAGGTACCAGGGTCCTTTTTCCCAGGGCAGGGCCAAAGCCATGGCCCGCTTTGCATCCCCTAGGAATGCCACTGCTGCAGAAGAAGCCCAGAACCTCAAGTCACAGCTTCGCCTTTTTTCCTTCATGAAGGCTCACCTGCCTTTTCAGAGAACCTAAGGAGCCACCCACATCCCCAGAGGCCCTTGTATTTTTCCGTCTTTCTATTAGGCATCTTTTTCTTATTAATGCACTAACACTCAAACTATGTGCAGAAGAATGATGAAAAAGAGACCTTGTGTGAGGCTTGGGATTTGTTCAAAGCCCGGGGAAACTGTTTTAGAGGGTGTATGTTTTTTATTCCTTTTATGAGAGATGCATGTTTCCCTCCCTCTGTGACTTGTTTAAAAGTAAAGTTTAATATGCTGCCAGAGAAATTGCTGGTTAATAACTTAATAAGCTATGTGCTGGGAATTATGGGGGAAAAGTAGTATTCAAGAAAACTTATTTACAGTTTGGGACTTGGAGGATATATAGTGTCAATTATTACACAGAATGTTAACAGAGGTCCCCTTTCTTTCTAAGAGCATAAAAAGATAAATAGGTGAGGAGAATGGAGCTTCTTGATGTTGCATGAGAAGCCTGGAAACATCAAGATGAGGATTTCTCACAGCGTGCTCCATAGAACCATGGTAACATGAACTTGGCACATGCTTGGACCTCAGCCCCATCAATAACAGTAATCATGATCATAATAGTAAACTGCATATTTTTACTAAAAGTCTTATCTTCAAAAATATTTCTATTCTATTTCATTTAATCTTTATAAAATTCTTAAGAGGGATGGGAAATAGGCATTATCATCCCTATATTCCTTTTTTTTGCGAATCATCAAAGTTGTTCAGAGAGCTCAAGTGATCTATCCAGGATCAGCACAAAGCCAAGAACAAAATTAAGGTTTTCTAGACAAACAAATTCTATCTTTGTGTCCCCAACACAATCAGATGAAAGGAAGATACTGTGCCACGCAATTACAGCATGTCAGTTTGTACCCACATGCTCTGGTATTGTGCCTGAGAGCCAATCTGGGGAAAAGCAAGGCTCCAAGCACTGCTGCTCTGGTGATGATCGGCCTGAGGGCCTATTGCAGCATGCTGATGATGTTGATGACAAATTACTGCTGGGTAAAGTTGTGCACACCTGTAATCCCAGCAACTCAGGAGGCTGAGGCAGGAGGATCCCAAGTTCCAGATCATTCTGGGTAACATGGCAAGACCCTATCTTTAAAAAAAAAAAAAGATTGTGGGTGGTGGTATTACTAGGGATTGAACCCAAGGGTGCTTTGCCTCTGAGCTATATCCCCAGCCCTTTTTATTTTTAATTTTGAGGCAAGGTCTCTCTAAGCTGCTCAGGGCCTTGCTAAGTTGCCAAGGTTGGCTTTGAACTTACCATCCCCCTGACTTTGCCTCCAGAGTCACTGGGATTACAGTTGTGTGCCACCATATCTAGCCCTGTCTCAAACTTTAAAAAAATAAACAGGGCTGGGGCTGTAGCTCAGTGTATAGCACCTCTGGGTTCAATCCCCAGTATAAAAAACCAAAACTTGGGAACAGATACTTTCCATATCTGTGTACTCTTTCATGCTTTTACAGCCATTATTTATTATGTCTTCTCCATCCTCATGTATTTCACACCCACATTTTAGAGCTTTCTATTTTACAGATGAAAACTCAGGACTGAAGACAGATAAGGCCACACCATGCTAGTGGGCAACCCAGACCTGTTGACATCAAGAATACTCTGCCTCTCTCAATGTCAGCACAGAGTTGTTTTCAGACTAGAGGCTTTCCATTCACCAAGCACTTCTAGAAGAGACCCTCTGCACAGTCACTCTAAAATACAGAACCCACAGGCTGATGGGGGCCCTCTCTGGCTCAGGGAGTCCTGGAATGGCCCCTAAACTTTTGTGGGATGGTGTTACTCCATGAGGCTGCAGGTCCGTCCAATCACTCAGGAAGGCTGGGCAGCAGGGGTAGCTGAAGGAGGGAGAGAACAGGGAGCTGAGGAGGGCCCCTCTCCAAGCTGCTCCCTTGGCCCATTCACATAAGAACAGTCCACGTTCCCCACAAGCCCTTCTGAAGGTAGCCTAAAGCCTGGCCACTCAGAAAAAACATATTGGGGCTGAGTCAGCTCAAAATGAGGGCAGGGACATGTTCCAACCAGGTCTTCACACTGCTAGAAAGCCTTGGTCAGTTACTAACTTCATAAAATGTACTATCTCCAAAGGATCACTGCTGCAAACAACTGTGCAACCCAGGAGAACTAACTTACTCTCACGTTAGAACTCAGAACCTGTTGGCACGACTAGCTGGTCAGATCCAGTGGTAGTCAACCAGCTGTGAGTGGATTTCATTCTTTTTTTTTCCTAATATTTTTATTTTATTTATTTATTTTTTGGTGGTACTGAGGATCAAACCCAGCGCCTTGCATGTGCTAGGTGAAAGCTGCTGCTGAGCCCCAGCAACAGCCCCTGTGAGTGGATTTCTAAGGAAAGAATATCTGGAATAGCTATTTTGATGGCAAAGAGGACTGATGCCGAGTGCCCTAGCCAGCAAGGGCAACTACTGAGGGAGGACCCCAGGCAGCTCTGGGGCACAGGGTTGCAGGATTTTCTAAAAGGATGATCAGGAAGCAGGAGAGGGAAGCAAGTCAAATAGCAAAAAAGCAAAGTTGCTATTTACATTACAATAACTTGAGCCACCTCTTGGGCCAGCCACACCTGCCCCCACCCCCACCCCGTGTCTAATCACCTCTTCTGCAAATATCAGTTTGGATTAGACTTTTTTTTATTAATAGGGAGTTGGAGTGCTTCTCTTAGTCCCTTCTGAAGCTTCCAATAGGAAGGAAGTCATGAAGGTGGGTCTCCTGGCCCCGATCCCAGCTTAAACTGTATTTACCACCTCTACTATCTTCAACATCTCCCATCTTGAATTTCCACAAAAGTTTCTGTTTGAAGAAAGAATTCCACTGGGTTAAGTGACTCTAAATTCCCTTTCCTGCTATAAATTCTAAGGTTCTATGGTCGTATTAGCAAGCTTAGGAAGACAAAAACGATGTGGTCTTGGGTACATACAAGTGTCTCTATTTCCATGACTACTGGCCCAAGCAGAAGACAAGGACTTCCAGGTGACCAAGACAGGAAGTGGGTAGACTGCTACTAGGGAGCTTCTGGTTGATCACCAGGAAAGAATGGAAATTCTGTTGACCAATGTGGGGCTGGAAAGCCTTAAAGCCTCTCTGGGCGGGTTCCATGTAAGCACACACAGCATCCTCTCACCAGTATCTGCCTGAGCTTAGTACTTCCTCTTCACCCTTGGCCACACTCCTCTGGCTGACACTTAAGGGCTGACACAATGGGTCTTGTATCAAATCTTGCACTGCTCCCTAAGCACAGCACCTCTTCTTCACCTTTATCTCCCTGCGGCCCACAACAGACTGACGTGCACTGCCTGCAGTATGCCACACTACACTTGCTGTATGCTCCCCCTCAGGACCTGCTCTTTCGGCATTGCTTCTGGCATTTCCAAATCAGACCCTTGCTCTAAGGCCCAGCTCAATACCTACCTCCCCCAGAAAGTCTTCCCCATCTCAGTTCACACTCGTTGCCCACCCCCAACCTCTTGTACTTATTCTATATACTTTTATTTGTGCTCCACTGTTGGTTAATTATTTCATAGGAATAAGCTCTCTTCTCACCTCAATTCTGACAACTGAGGCCCTATTACGGCTCCATTATACATGCCTAATGTGCTGGTCACCAATGCTCAGCTCTATTCCAAGATTCCTTCTTTGTATCTGGGCAATGAGATCTTAGTGCCAGGCTCCATCCCAGCATCACCTTCCTCATTATCCAATCTAAGATTACTTTATCTAATAACTACCTCTCCCCTAGCCTTTAAAAACTTCCCCTGCCTCCTAGAAGACTTCCTGGGCACCTCTACCCCTATGAGCTGGCACTTATTTCTCCCTTCCCAGCTCCTGTAACACACTTTGACTCATTCCAATATTTACTAAATTCTTACTTGTTCATAGCTAATTAAATCTGTACCTGTCCTACTCACATGGTTTTTCAAACACAGACTCATTGCTCACCTTTCAACTCCCCACTCTGCCTACTACCTTGCTTTGTTCTGTCTGTGCATCTGAATTGACTTTAGTTCACCAGGAAAGGCTCAATGAAAGTAAGGAATGTGCTGATTTACTCAAAAGATGGAACAAGTTACATGCCAAAGGGAAAAAAGTATCCCACTGCATGAGGGCTTCACATAACATTATGAGAATGTGCTCAGGACACTAAGGCAGCACTCCTTGTGAGCTAGACAATGACAAAATTGTCCAAATTTTCCAGCAACAAGACCCCAGTGAGCCAACAGCTACAAGGGGAGGAAGATGTTTCTGAGCCTTCTATTGAATAAATTATAATTTCCAGGTTAGGGCTACAGATTTTCTATATTTTAAAAATTTGAGGGCACTACTGGGGGTGAATTCTTGGAGTGCAGTTGTATAAAAGGATTTTATGTTTCTCATTGTGATATGAAGAAGATTTGACCTTGGGCAACTTGCTCAAAGTCTCAGTTTAACATACTGATCAGTTTTAACTGATTTTACCCAGACTATGAGCCCAGGCTGTTGATGGGTGAGGGGTGGTGTGCAGAGAGAGACAGAGAAAGGAAACTAAAAAGCAAAACACAACCACCAGCAATGCCTGGAAACTTGCTGTGTGACTAACCGTCCCTGTTGAGACTTGCTTCCCTGAAAGTTTTGGCAGGGACCACAAATGATAGCCTTAAAATGCCACACCATCTGAATATTTTAACAACCCTCCTGGAAGGGATTCTCAGAAGTGGCATGGAAGTGAAACAGCAACCTGAGCTTGGCAGAGGGTTCAGCCTCTCTTTATTTCAAGCTGTTGTGAAAGAAGGACCTCTTTCTTGGGGAAGGAAAGGGTCTGGGAGGCAGGACAGATTTGGAAAGGTGAAATCAGATGTAAGCCCCAGTATTTCTGCCTGGGAAGTGAATCTCTTGTGTGAATAAATCTGGTGGTTAGAAAATAAATGCTGTCTTCAGCTGCTGGAGAGCAAAACAGAATTCCAAACCAGATTTTCTGCAGCTGGCCACAGACCCCTTAGGGAAGAACCAGGATTGCCACACAAAAGCAAGCCTGGCTCTGTCTATAAGCATGTTTTCCTTAGGCATTTAAATCCACATGCTCTCAAGGGGCATACCACTCAGCTTGCAGGGACTGGTAAGTAACAGAAAAGGAAGAAGAGATGGGAGTGTGGATAAGGGGTGGCCAGGGGAGGAGACCAGAAGGTGGCTGGAAGCATATGTCCTGGGGAGAAGAAATAGATGAGGGGCGCAAAGAAGGGTGAGGAGCACTGGGGGAAAGCTCTGAGGAAGTAGCTGGATCACACGGTACATACACAGCCTGCAATTTAGAATTAACTTGGGATAGTAAATTAGACTTAATGCAGGGTAGCAAATCATTAGGTCTTTGGCAAACATTAGCTCCCTGCCATCATCTCTTCCCTTCATGAACACTATTTTATTCAAAAATTTATTCCCAAGCTTGCTTTCCTAGTAACCTTGGGACCCATTCTTGTAATTCTTGTATTCCTGAGAGGCTGTTTTTTCTACCACAGTATCAGACTGTTAGTTTCCAAAATGATAACTGCTCACTGCATGCCAACAAAACACTGGTCCTATCCCAGGCACTGAGGACACAGGGATGGCTACCTGGACCAGGGAATGTGACTTGACAGCACTCATGCCAGGCAGCTCCTCAGTGCAGGTTATCTCAGGTGGGTGAGGAGAGAATGCTGGGTGGACACCTTAAGTAAACTCGGCCTTCTCCTGAGCTCCCAGTTGCAGCCCCAATCCCTGGGGAACGAGAGCATAAGGGTGGTAGTATTTCTAACCTCGGGCTGGACCATCAAAGGGGCTGGCCCTTGCTCCTCAAAGTATTTACTGAGTCCCAGCAGCAGTGGAGTCAATCACATAGGAACTAGTAAAAAAAATGCAGGCTTCCAGGCCCCACCCCAGACCTAGTCAATGAGGGTCTCCATTTTAACAAGATCTCCAGGGGATTCATGGACACTTCTTTTTCTTCTTCTTCTTTTTTCCCCTGAGAAGTACTGTTCTAGCAGATGCTGAAGTTATTGGCTCTTCAAAGCCTTGATATAAAAACTGTATCTTGACAGATGAAGGCAGTGTGGCCCAGAGGAGTGAGTCCCACAAAGAGCTGGGAGATTGGTCCCCAACAATACTAGCAGTAGTCAGGAGGATCTTACTCCAGGCCAGCTGGGGGAAATGGACAAGTCCCCAACCTCCGTGGCTATAGTTTTCCACGTGCATGGTGCTGGGAGTGGATGACAATAAGCTGCATGGTTTTTCTAGATCTAAAATTCCAGGTCTATGAGTATACTTCAGAAAACTCTAATTTTCTGCCCTCTTTACAATGAAGTAGTGGTTTTAATAACCAGGCACAGTGTTTGATACAGCATGGCATATGGCAGGGCTTAAGAAATAGTTTATTGAATGTTACGGGTTAGATATTGGTGTCCCCTTGAAAGCTCATGTGTGAGAATGCATGACAGTTTAGAGGTGAATGATAGGATGATAAGAACATTTAACTAATTAGCAAACTAATCCCCTCATAGAAATTAAGTGAGTTGTGGGCTGGTAGGGTGTGGTTGGAGGAGGTGGATCTTTGGGGTCAGACATGCCTTTGGGGTTTGTATCTGGTGAGGAGAGCTGCTCTCTGCTTCCTGGTGTCCTGTCCTAACTAGTTTCCCCTGACATCTGCCTCGCCTAGGAACCTATCTGTGGAATGAGACCACAGAAACCGTGAGCCACAAAATAAATTTTCCTCCTCTAATTGTTAGGTGTTTTGGGCACAGCCATGAAAAAGTTGACTAAATCATCAAATGAAGTGACATAGCTATAGTCCCCTCTATTCAAACTTCACCCAAAAAATGAAAATGTGCCACAGTTGCCAGGATAACCACCATACCAGAGTATCCATCAGCGTTAAATGACACTTCTGAGGGCAAAGGAAACAAAACATCTAAATCAAAAACTCTAGCTGGGCTGGTGGCACATGCCTATAATCCCAGAGCTTGGGAGGCTGAGGCAGGAGGATCATGAGTTCAAAGCCAGCCTCAGCAAAGGATAGGCACTAAGTCAGTGAGACCCTGTCTCTAAATAAAAATACAAAAATAGGGCTGGGGATGTGGCTCAGTGGTTGAGTGCCATCGAGTCCAATCTCTGGTATACAGCCCCCCCCACACACACACACAAACCCTCTGGGGTGGGGCCTGGCATAGGTTTTAAAAACTCTATCTAGACAATTCTAACATGCACTAAGAATTACTGCCTGGAGTAAAAACTGACCATCAGCCAACCTGGTACTTGATAAATGCCAACACTGATAGTTACAAATTCCTATTTCCAAGAGAGCTCAGCAGGGAGCAATGGTGGGGACAGTGGTAATGCATGAAGAGCATGCTCCATCCAGAGAGCTCTGGCAAACTAAGACCAGGTGGCAACAGGGGTCTGACGTTGCCAGATCTTCTAGTTTTTCAAAAAAGTTGAATATCTTGATTTATTGTGAAATTTCTTGATCAGAAGATGAAAGAAAGAAAGAAAGAAAGAAAGAAAGAAAGAAAGAAAGAAAGAAAGAAAGAAAATTAAATCCTGTACAAGCCGAACAAAGTACATGTATGTTCAACGTGATCCAAATGCACTGACAGTTTGACCCCTCTGGCTAAAAGTGCTGTATGCCCATTGCTGAGCAGTACTTTGTGCAGAGCTTGGGGGAAGACCCCTTCTTAGGCAGATCAAATAAAACACAATACTTCGCAAGTATAGCAGTGACTGTGCTGTGATGCAGGAAGCAAAAATTGAAAGAAAAATTTACCCATGCTTGTCTGACTTAACTGTTAACTGAGGCCAAGGTGAAAGGCTAACTAAACTGGGTGCTGTACACACAGGGTTTGATTTCTTATACTAAGAAAGTTCTGAGGAGAGTTCTTGAAATAACATATACTAATCTCCTCATACAGAGAAAAGTAGGCATTCAAAAAGGAAAAGTTTCCTTAACCTAATTTTAATTTTAAAAATCCTTATTAAAATTTTCGTAGAGGTCTGCCACAGCATTGTTGGTGGAAAGATGAGCTGAAATTTTCCTTCTGGAAAACAATCTAGCACTGATATCAAGACCTTTCAACATTTTTGTGTCTCCCAATCAACTTATTCCACTTCTGGAAATCAAGCATGAGACAATCACGTTTACACGCACACAATCACCACAAAGATTTTCACTGAAACACTATTTAAAACACTAAAATATGGGACACAAACTAAATGGCCAGCAATAAAATAATGGTTAGGTAAACTTAATGACTGATTATTCAGGTGACAGAAATATGCTGCCTTCAACGAATGATGTTTTCAAAGATGTTCTTCATTTGAAAACTGGCAAAATATTTTAGTTTTGAGGTTGCACAAGGGAATAAAAGCTAAGAATTATCACAAAATATCAAAACAATGAAAAGCTTGAAGGAGTGATATGGTAAAAGGCTTTATGATTTCAATGTTTGTCATTCAATTTTTAAAAATCATAACAAAATATAATATAAAAATTGCCATCTTAAAAATTTTTAAGTGTATAGCTCAGTGGGGTTAAGTGCATTTATACTGTTGTGCATCTAATCTCTAGAATTCTTTTCATCTGGTAAAACTAAAACTCTACCTCCATTAACTAGAAGCTCCTCATTCTCTCCACCCCCAGTATCTAGGAACTAGCAACCTACTTTTTGTTTCTTTTACCTCTGGTGGCCCTTAAAGCCAGAACAACTTTTCTCTGTGTATCCCCACCTCTCCTAAGACAAAAGTTGGCCTGGAGCCTTTGCTTAACAATATTTTCTTGGACCAAAATGATCTGTGGGCCTCATGTCACTCATTACTTGATTTGCCATATAAGGTGGGGGACTTAACGAAAGTAAAAAATAAGCACATTTTTTAAAAAAATAAAGAAGAGAGGCTGCTCTTTCAACAGACTGCAGTATGGAATGTGGTGAGGAAGTGTGTGGGTCTCCTCTGGACCCAGTCGCTGGGCACTTACCGTCCTACCAGTATCAGGTACACCAACATACATTTGAACACAGTGTTACAGACAACCCTTCATGTATATTAAATGCAGAATTCTTTTTATTCCTTCATCTTTCACATACAAAAAGTTCTAAGTTCTAAAATAAATGAACAACGGCAAGGATGAAAAAAAAAAAAAAAGTAGCCCCCTTCTTTGCCTTGCACTGTCAAGCTATCCTAGTGCCCACCTGAAAACGGCAACTTCCCTCTCCCGTTCCTATCCTTGCCCTAGGATATCTCTCTGAGCCTCAGTGCTGCTCAAGTCTGACATCAATCCCACAGCTGTGAGCTGCCAGGGTACTTAAGAGTTTGTAGCACATGATTGAGAGAATCACTGTCTTTCACTGTTTATTTCTAACACAGGGCACATAATGGGTATTAGCTACTTGGTGGGCAGTAAAAATCCATATTATGGGCTGGGGCTGTAGCTCAGGGGCTGAGGCTGTAGCTCAGTGGTAGAGCGCTTGCCTCACATGTGTGAGGCGTTGGGCTCGATCCTCAGCACCACATAAAAAATAAATAAATAAAGATATTAAAGAAAAAAAAACTACATAGACTTTTTTTAAAATCCATATCACATGCCCTCCTAGTAACTCAGCAATTTTAGAAAAATCATCAGAAAAATATTTTTCTTCTTTCTTTACTACAACCTAAAGTTCTACAAGGATACATACTCCAGTAAGTTTAGAAAACTCATGCCAATGACTTTTAAAACTCTCCACAAGTAGATAATGGCAACTTTCGAATGTGCTGCTAACCCCAAAAACTCTTTGCTAATGTGGGGTTTTAACATACCTCTTGGCCAGCCAGAGTTTGGCTTTGGTACAAACAGTGATGTCAGTCAGTTCCTGAAGAAAATCTGAACTCGTTCGGTGATTGGAGTCTGTGTAGGCTTTCAACAAATGAAAAACCTAAGCCAAGAGAGAGAAAAAGCAACATCCTGCTGTGAAAATGTATCTTTCCTAAATGCTCAGTTCCTCCCTTTAGGTTTCCTCCAAATACTCCCCTTGGAGAAAACAGACACCTGCAGAATGTGGTGCTGCTCTCTGCAGAAAAGCATGTGGATTTTGGAGGAGGGTCAAACCTGCGGCCTTGACCCATAGTTGTGCTCTGTGTCTCTCACACAATTCCAAAAATTGGGGACTATTCTGTGACCACACAAAAATTTATTATTAGAAACAATCTATCATTTATATCAGCAAAGAAACACAAATATGTCAGTAGTTTTACATGAAAATAAAATGTGCATTTTCAAGTCAGTCTTCCTATAGGAAAAATAATTTTGAGTGTCCAAGCTGGTTAACTCTGTGGGTTCATCAGAATAGTTTTGAGTAAAAGAGCAGGCACAAAAAATGCTTGCCTTGCAAATATTGAATAATGATATGTGGATTAAAATTATATATATACATATATGTAAATTAAAATCATATATATAATTTTATATATGTTTAGCAGATCTATCCTTAGGGGTCAGAAGTGGGGACAACAATGCAGATGTGTAACCCCCAGCCTTACATGACATAATACACTAGAGTTAAACAGAGCAAAGCAGGTCCTGTTGTGCCTATATTTAGAATGATGGCCATAGTTCCAACAGATAAGTGACTAAGGCCAAGTGCAAGTGTGTGTGCTCAATTCACACTCAGCAATGACATCCATGAAGCCTCTGAGAGGAGTACAAATCTGCAGGGAATGAAAGAGAATAAGGGGTGGGCAAGAGTCTTTGACCTTAGCCAGTGCCAAGGAGAAAGATACATGTCAGAGAAATCCTTGGTCTCAGCTCCCTTATCTAAATCCAGGGGAAGAGGTGGGTGGGTGTAGGAAAGCAAGAAGAGATAAATGCACCAAGAACTTTGAAGCCTATTTTAATGGTATTTTCTTTCCCTATTCAGATCCTTTGCTGGAGCTGCAGATAATTTTTTCTAAGTAAACAGAATCAACTTTTTCTTCTTTCCCATCTGCCAACAAGGGGTTGGGCTCACGGTAGTAAAATAATTGAGAGTTCAATATGGAAAGGAGTAACAAGAAATGTGAGAGGCCAAGATAAAATAGATCAGGTCAGGAACAGCGGTACACCCCTATAACCCCAGGAACTAGGAAGGCTGAAATAGGAGGATCATAAGTTCAAGGCCAGACAGGGAAATTTAAGGAGACCCTATCTCAAAATAAAATAAAAGGGTCTAGGGATATAGCTCAAAGGTAGAATGCTCCTGGGTTCAATTCCCAGTCCCCCCCCCGCCAAAAAAAAAACCACAACAAACAAATAAACCCCCCCCAGAGCTGTCAGAACCTTGCTGGGTGACCTGCCAGGTATTCTGGGGTCAGACATCTGCAATCACTACCAAGAAATACATGCTGAGCACATTCTGTTTGGAGAATCAAAGTAAGTTTTGATTACTCTGCTATATGTTACTACTATTTTTTTTTTCGGAAACAGAATTAACTGTATAGAAGAATGCACACAGTCCCAGTTTGGAGACTGGAAATGCTTTCTCTAATAAAGGATCTGTTATTTCAGAAGCAACAGATCAGATGTCGCTCCCTCACCACACCCCCGCAGGGACCCAAACCACCCGGCCTGGAGTCTGCAGAAGTGGGTCTGGCTGGGGCTTTTGTTCTTATGTGGTAACTGCCAGAAGGAAAAATACCTCCCTCAGCCTCAATCCCCACTGTCCTGAAAGAGATGGCACAGTCACTGGGCCTTGCTTTCTTTTCTCCACAGCTGCACAAAACCAACCACCAGGGCTTTTCATGGTGTCACAGGATTGTAATTAATCAGCAGACACCAGCAAAATACATGACTTTAGAATTTACTTGTAAAGAAAGCTGTGAGATTTTCAAATGCTTCTCATTTAGAAGCAATCACTTCAAAAATAACTCCTGATGGATGTTTAAACTTAGTCCTATATTTGCTCACCTTGCTTGGCAAAAACAAGACTGTTTTTGAAACGCTTGGTAGCTCTGGCTTAGGAAAATCAGCCTACAGGCCCATCAGTTCTGTTACTCTGGGCACAAACCAGACAACAATTGTGATCCTGGTTATTCATCAGGAAGGGAGAGTGATCTGTTTCCATGGGTCAAATGGAGAGAGAGATACACTTAGAAGAACTTGCAGAAAGAAGCAAGCAGAGTGACAGAGTAATATAAATGAAGCACAGAATAGGAGCAGTCACAGAGGAAATGGAGTAGAAAAGACAAGGAGGAGAAAAACAGAGGAAGGGGAGAGGAAAGAAAAGTTTTAAAAGCAAATGTATTAGTAAGTTAGTGACTTTTAGATAATATTTTCTCTTTAAGAAAATTAATGAAAATATTTGAACACACAACCACCTTCACATGACATTTAGTGTTGGGTTCAAGGAAAAAGAGGCCATCTTTTGGTGTGAGGTCCAGGCATACGGCCAGGCCTCTGGAACTGGGATCTACAGTGAGATCCAGGCATACCAGGCAGCTCCAACCTGAAAGGTCATTTGTCCACCAGCTCTTAAGGCTGCCAGAGGCAAGGCTACTCCTTCTCCTTTTCCCTCTTGCCTACAGTTCTGATCCAGAAGAACTTCTGGGCTAAGAGCATGGTTGAGCCCAGGCCTGGGATAATTTGCAAACAGCCTGTATCCCACACTGTCCTGAACCAAGCACAGAAAATCCAAAGCTGCTAGACCCAAGGTGGAGGGTGATGAACTGAACACACATGAGAACTCTGAGAAGTTTGGTGGGGTTTCTTGTTGTTGTTTGGTGACACTGGGGACTGAACTTAAGGGGTGCTCTACCACTGAACTATATCCTCAGACCTTCTGATTTTTACTTTGAAACAGCGTCTCACTAAGTTGCCCAGGCTGGCCTCCAACTTTTGCTCCTCCTGTCTCAGCCTTCTAAATTGCTGGTTTGCACAGCTGTGTGACCATCACTTTCTCTTTTATTTTATATCTTTTTATTTATTTATTTATTTTTGGTACCAGGGATTAAACCCAGAAGTGCTTATGCACTAAGCTACATTCCCAGCCCTTTTTATTTTTTATTTTGAGACACAGTCTTGCTAAATTGCTTAGGGCCTCACCAAACTTGCTAAGGCTGGCTTTAAACTTCTGATCCTCCTACCTCAGCCTCCTGAACCCCTGGGATTACAGGTGCATGCCACTGTGACAAAAAAGATTTTAAATGGTATCAAAATATTGGCATTGCCAACAGAAAGAGTGAATCTTAACATAAACTATGGACTTTGGTTAATAATGATTATCAATATTGGTTCATTAGCTGTAACGGATGTACCACTCTAATGAAGATATTAATAATACGAGAAAACTGGGGTGTCCAGGGAGGAGAGGAATATATGGGAACTTCCAATACTATCAATTTGATTTTTTGATAAATCTAAAATTATTCTTGAAAATAGTCTAGTCATTAAAAAACATACATGTTTATACAGCTTGGGAGACAGCAAGCATCCTGTGTGACAAGAGCACAGCCAGGGTGTGCAGAGGGTGGTGGGGTCAGACTGAGAAAGTACTTAAAGGTAACCTGCTGGGATGAGCATTGCCCTGTGGACAGCAGAGGCCTCTTCGGAGAGCACTTCAGTGGGGGAGCTGTGACCTGGAGAGGAAAAGTCACTGGGAGCGGGGGTAAGGTGTGGAGGGCCAGGACCACAGCAAGAGTCTAGACAAGAGATGGGCGCATTGAAAACAGGGCTCAAGGCCAACAGTCTGTGGGCTGAGGCTTTACTTGGCCCATACAGTACTTTTAAACCAACATTTATGAATTGGGAGATCACATCAAAATCATCCTGATTCCCCAGTTCTTTTGGAAAGTCAAAAGATCTAGCTGTAGCTGGCCCACCTTCTTGCTGGCTGACAGTCACCTGGCTGTGGCTGAGCAAAGTGTGGACAGAGAGGGCCATGAGTTTATCCTCACTGCCCGTCTTGGCTCACTTAGCTACCTGGCCTGAGCAGGGCTCTCATTTTGCAACTTTCCCATCTCACCCACCCTATCTCAACTCCAGCAGCAGTGGATTCAGAGGAAAGGATCCATTCTTCTGGGGGCTGCAAAGTAGGGCTTGACAACTGCTGTGGACATGGAGCTGAGGGGCAGCTGGTGAACCAGGGTCATCTTTCAGGACCAGGTTCATAAGAGAATACACAACAGGTCTGAGAATGAGGGAGGGGACTTAAAGAGTCTGGCTGGGAACATCAAGGTTATGGCTGCTCTAATTAGGGCAAAACCAGGAATTCTTCTGTGAGGAAAGAAAGCTCAATTAATAATCACATCAGAACAAACAGAGAACAGATAGTTATTACCCCCCTAGCTACAGCATGCCCCTCGGAGAAGGGTGAGGGGTAGACTTAGAGTTGTCAGCAAAAGAAAACAAAGAAAAGCTTTGTTGCTTTATGCCCAGTCACAAAGAGACCAAAAGTACAGAAGACCAACAGCACTGCCCATGACTATCACAGGCATGGGACGGTCAGCCCTGCCTTGGAGAGGGGTGGTCACTGAAGAAGCAGGAAATGCAGAAGAGGGCCAGAGAATGTGCTGGATTTCTTGCCCCTAAGACACAAGGCTCAATGAAACTCCATGTGGAGAACCTAGAAGTGGTTACCCTCTGTCCCCAACCCCACCCCAACTCTAAACAGAGAGGGCCCAGGCATCTGTGCAAAGCTCAGGGTCCACTTGGGGAGTACAAGATCTTAAAAGCAACTCCAGAGAGCAAAATATAAGGTTCTCTGAATAAATGCCACAGGCTTAAAAGGAGTCATGAGGCAGTTCCCTGAAAAAACTCACACTGCACCAGTAAAATATGTCTGGTTTATGCTGCTGGACTAAAATAGTGACTTGTGTTAGACAAGATCAAGATGATATATGGCTGTTTGGGAATGTAACGCTGAGATGGGTTTTCCTCTTCACCAAGCATGGCTTCCAGGCAATTTTCCCCCTTATAAAATCAACAGCAGCTGAGCTCCAGAAACCAGCAGGATCCAGCAATAACAGGACAGTGAGATAGGCCATGAAAAAGGCTAATGCCAGTAAGAAAAGAGATTCTCATTTCAAAGGCTAGATCTCTATGGAGTGAATGAACTGGAACCACTAGCAATCCCAGACTCTTCGAGATCAACCAGTCTCTCCACTTTTGGAACTGTATTTTCTTAAAAGCAAATTCAATCTTTTCCTTTTGCAGCATGCAGACTGTGAGTGCGTACTTCTGACCCTATCACATTCAGCCAAGTATAAAAGTCCTGTCTCTACCTTTCTGCCTCTTCTCTCTGCTTTGCTCTAACCCCCCAGCTAAGTCAGTGCTTCATTTTTCCAAACTCAGTGTTTACACAGGGTTTTATTTCGGCTGGTAAAACATCTGTATTTTTTCAGGGACTTAAATAAATGATCTATGCCGGGATTGTACAGTATAGGGTGATGTCAGGCCCCCTTTTTTTCTCGACTCACTGGGCAGAACAGGCAAACATTGTTTCAGCCTGTAGTTGGGAATGTGAATATTTATCCTGTCGACTTAATTCATACAAACAGAACTAAAGGCAGGCAGGCAGGCAGAAGTATTTTATGGCTGTAAGTCAGATTGCAAGCTGGGAGTGGGGGGAGGCTGAAGGAGGGATCTAAACTTTCTAATTCACAGAAACATGCCTAATCACATAACTGCTGGGAAACGGATACAGCAAAAGTCATTTAAAAGGCAGATCTGTGCTTGCATGTGTGTGTGTGGAGGAGATGGGAAAGCAAGAGAGAAAAAAGTTGTCTAACCTATATATCATTTCTAATCATAACAAGGTGGGTTAGGATTTGCTTTCTGCTTCAGGCATATCAATCAAATCCCAGCCCAACTGTGTTTTCTCAGGAGCACCCATCTTGCTACAGACTTCCAAATTCAGGGCAATGCTTACAAGGCATATGTACCTGCCTATGTCACAAGAACAGAGAGCTCAATGTCCTATTTTTCATTGACAGACCAACTATTACCAGTCTTGAGGGTCAGTGTGGGCTACAGACAGAACCTTAAGAAACTGGAGCCCCTTGGTCCAGTTATTCCCTAGAAGAATGACTTAGTGGACATGTGCCACCCACACTCACCCACCAACTGAACCCTTCGCCAGAGGGCAGGCCGGGAAGCATTTCAAGTGGTTGCTCCCTGTCTACCAGATGAGACCACATCCTTAGGAAGGTCTTGGTAAGTTCCAAAAAGATGACTTCACTATATTATCTTGATGCTACCAGGAAGAGGACACTAATTACAAAGTGTAATTACTTCCTACCTAACTCTGGCTGGGGGAAGAGAATTGTAGGAAATAGGCCATAAATATCTTTAAGGACTAAAATGTACAAAAATACCATCTCTGTGAGAACTGAGCAAATCACTTTGTGTCTCAAATCTACCACTCCTTTCCAGAACATTCCCACAGTCCTGTTCAGAATCCAAAAGACCTTGTACCTAGATGATGAGAACAACCTAATCTGGCAGGTCTCCCCCTCTCCCACACAGATTTTACACACAGCTGTCAGAAGTTCTAAAGCCAAGCTCAGAGGTATCACTCCCAAGTTCAAAATCTGTCAATGACTTTCAATCTTCTCAAGAACTTACTGGGAATTGAAGATTCAACTAACCTTTCTGGTTTCACTTCCTGTACATTCTCTATTGCATAAAACCTGTTCTATGGCCACAGGAGATGATTCCCCATTCCTGACAACCTATCAGCTTTATAGAGTGAGTATATATTTATCTTGGATCACCTCTGGCCTGATGTTTCAATTTTTAAACACAATCAGGAGTCTTGTCACCCAGCAGTAGTGTCAAAGGCCCCTACACTGACATAAAATTGGTTCTAACCAAAGAATTTCTAATTTCACTTATGAGAAAATATGTATAAAAAATTAAGTTATATTTATTTGCAAAATAAGGCTCTGTTTAGATTCCTTAGGAGAACCCTTTTCTATACTGGCTAATTTAACTTTTCTGTCTATCTGGATCTTCAACTATTGAGATTCCTTAAAGATAGTACTGAGATCTGTAAGGAACTCTTTGATGTAGCAAACTTATTAATTAATGAAAAATAAGAATTTGTTCAGTCAAAACAAACACAGAGCTGGGTGCCATGGCTCACATCTGTAATCCCAGTAGCTTGGGAAGCTGAGGTAGGCAGATTTCAAGTTCAAAGCCAGCCTCAGCAATAGCGAGGCGCTAAGCAGCTCAGTGAGACCCTGTCCCCAAATAACATACACAAAAGGGCTGGGGATATGGTTCAGTGGTCAAGTTCCCTGGGTTCAATCCTTAGTACCCGCTCCCTCCAAAAAACAAACAACACAGCAATGCAGGAGGGGGTAAGTGGATAGAAGAATAAATGAAAGGAAATTAGTCAATAATTGATCACTGTTGAAACTGAGTGATGGATACACTGGGATTAATTATATTACTTGTATACACTTAAAGTTTTCTACAATATGAAGTTTAAAATATTCAGAGAGGGAAGAAAAGAAAAAACAGTAAAATGTATGTAAAATACAAAGATGAAATTAATAAAGAGCTATGATCTTGTGAAGGAAATAAGAAATGTGCATAAATAACTGAAGTTTAAGTGGAAAAAATATAAGTGCTATAAGATAGAAAACACAAGGTCCAGAGATAAACTTGCTGGAAATTCTGCATATAGAAATAGAATACATGATAAAAATGACATTCAGCCTGTAGAGAAAAGACTGATTCATTCAAGAAAAAAATACTAAAACAACCAACCAGTCCTTTGAGAAATAATATAATTGGAAAACTACCTAAAGCCTTGAACTGAGGTAAATTCCAGATAGATAGAAAAAAAGAGTCCAATGTAAAAAAAGAAAGTATAAAAATGCTAGAGAAAAAATGTTTTATAATATTCAGGTAAAAAGGGTTTTTATGAAGAAGCTGGGTGTGGTGGCACACCTCTGTAATTCCAGCTACTGGGGAGGCTGAGGCAGGAGGATCACAAGTTCAAGGGTATTGTCAGCAATTTAGAAGACCTTATCTTAAAATACAAAATAAAAAGGGCTGGGGAGTGGCTCAGAGGTAGAGCGGCACTAGGTTCAATCCATAGCACTCCACACAGACACACAAAAGAAGAAGCCATGATGGATACAAAGGATGTATGGATGTGTAAAAAGCACTAAGAACTTCTGCATACCAAAATCTACTGTGAATATTCAAGAGTGAAGATAAAAACTGGGGGAAATATTTGCCAATTCCTTATCAATAACAAAATTAAAGTTAAATATGGCAAGGATTCCAAGAGTTTTTCAGTTCATAGCCCGTTCAGTACCTCAATAATATTTTCATGGTGCTCTCTTGGCCAAAGGAAATACCTAATAGTTTCATTAAGTAGGTATATCCAAACAACCCAATAAGTATTTATGCCCTTACAAAGTAATGGTTGTTTTAAAAAGTGACACATAAAAGTTAAAAGAACGTATGTGTATCACTTCATTCTTAAATAACCACAATACTTAACTCATGGGACCTGTGTGCCTATTGGATATTTCATAACTGCCCAAGCCTTAGAATCATTAGATTGTACCACTTTAATTTCTGTTCCATGTTGATTTCTCATGGCTCTTGCTTTTTATTACAGTAACTATCAAATACTCAGTTTTACTACTATCAAAAGGAATGTAGTATAATTTAGAGTTGTTAACTCTAAATTACTTCAAGTCAGTAGTTCACATATCATCTGACAGATGGCAAGTGTCACTGTGCTTCTCCCCAAAATTTAAAATTTGGCATACACTTTGGGAACTGCAAATATTTAGCAAATAAAATAAACAAACAATTCACAGATGAAATATAAATAGCCAATAAACATGAGAAAATGTTTCATTATTGTTTAAAGAAGTACAACAATGTTTTTTTTTTCAACTCATAAATTTGGCACAGAATCTTTTTTTATTGAATGGGTAAGATCCAATTAATATCTGGATAAGAAAATAAATACTCATTCATCATTGGTGGGAATATAAATAGGCACTACCTCTTTGGAGGGTAACCAGCAGAGCCATGTTGTTGCATACACAATGTGTCCCCCATGGTACTGGGGCAAAGCAGCAATCTAGAGGTCTAGCAGTTGCCATCAGAATGGAAAACACATACTTTCTTCAATCTTGCAAAATCTACTTCTAGGAGTTTATTTGCAGACATCCTTCCATGGGCGGACTAAGATACAGATGCTCAAGGATAACCTTCAGCAACACTGGTTGCACCAGGAAAGTTTAGAAATGACCAATACAAAACCAGATGAAAACAATCATGGGATATTCCTACAAGTGGAGCCAAACTATATGGCCATTCAAAAGAAGTGTTGGAGATATACATGGACAGAACTGGAAATATCCCAAAATCATACTTTTCTTTTTTTGGGTTGTGGAGGAGGAAATGTGCTGGGGATTGAACTCAGGGTTGCTTTACTACTAAGCTGCATCTCCAGCCCTTTTTAATTCTTTTATTTTGAGATAGGATCTTGCTAAGTTTCTGGGCATCTTGCTAAGTTGCTGAAATTGGCCTCAAACACGCAATCCTCCTGCATTTACCCTCCTCAATTGCTGGGATTACAGGCATGTTCCACCGTATCAACTCCAAATCACACTTTTAAGTGAAAAGACAGGCTGTAAGGCACTGTGATCTCATTTTTATTAATAGTGGGGGTGGGATTCTTATATTCAATGTTTCATATTTTTGTAATTTAGAAAGCTTTTACAGTAAGAAAATACATTACTTTAAAATCTTTTCCTTTGAAAGAATTATACTCATTTTATTTGTAAAAACAGTAATCTGTGTACATTTCCTTCAGCTTATTCCAACAGTGGTACCTTATATTAGTTTATATCAAAATTAGAAAATGAACAGAAACATTACTGTCAACTAGGCTATGTATCTTATTCAGTTTTCACCATTTTTTTTAACACGCATTGTGGCAGGGGATAATTTTATCCAGTGTATGGATTTGTGTAAGTTCTATCAAAATCAAGATACAGTGTGGTCCTATCATCACAAAGGAAGAGTATATTACTTTTGGAACCAGAAACATTCATATATTTCTTAACTCCATTGTTAGAATGAAAATCCACATACTAATTATTGGGACAGGTGTCTATGTGGTATTTTCACCAAAAGATGGAATTTTCAAAGCATCAGTACAACGAAGATCTCATGATATCGCCAAGGTATCTCCCTGGTGTCCTCCTCTGACATCTCAGTTGAAGCCCTGTGGCCCTGGAAGGGCAGATCAGAGAAGACCATTGAGAGGAGAGAAGGCTGCCCCTGGTGTGGACATGCAGCAGCATTCTCAAAAGTGGCAGTGAGATTTTCAGCGAACAAGGTCCAAGGACATGTAAATCTATTAAATTTATTTGCACTTTCCAGAATTTAAGGCAGCTCTGAAATTTGCCTTGTAAAGAGTTTTAATTATGGAAATTAGATGAGCATTCAGCATCTGGTCTTCAGGCTGGTAACTCACATTATCCGAGCTGTCCAGAGAAAGGGTTTGGGGCAAAAAAAATTAAAAACCTGGGCCTGGACTGTGGCAGCCTTGGAGTCTGAGGGTTTCCTGTGTACCGTGGTAATGAACAGACTCCTCTTTTTGAAAAATGAGGATGAATTTTTTTTCTTTTACTCTTTCGGTCGCAGCTTATTTCAAGGGTAATCAAAGTAAACAAAAGGAAAAGACTGTGAATCTTTAAAAGTCAAAAAGTGACAACTGTTTATAAAGTGTTTATATTTTCAAATGGAGGAAGGAAAAAAAATTATCCCTCTAAGCCCTGAGAGACAGGACTGGGGTGGCCACTCCACCCCCCTCCCTGCAGTTTGTTTGTTCATTTGCCACTCAACACCTCCAGCAGCCAGGACCAGGAACATCTGCTGTGTCCATTTTGTGTGGAATTTTAAGTCTACTGGATGGCTGGGGTTTGTGGAATAAACCCTTCTGTGTCTCAAGTGAAGGCCTCTTGTAGCCCTTTTATTAATAACTGAACCTCCCACAATCCTGCTGAGCTATGTGACATCCAACATCCCACAGACAAGTTGCCTTAAGGTCTTTCCAAATCCTGAGCCCCGCTTCCTAAGAGGGTATCACTGTTCAGAGAAGGCAACTCTGTAAGATCTAAACGAAGCAAAGAGCCAGTGAAATCAATCCTATGAGCCTCCTTTGATCCCTTAGAGTGATCAAAACCTCTTGATTCAGGAGTGTTCTTAGGTGAGCTGACAATGAACTCTGAGCAGTCATCATGAATGAGCTTCTAACTGAACTTTGTAACTGTTACTAGGCATACTTCTTGATAACAAACCTCACATGGTATTAAAATAATCACCTAAAAGATACCATTTACATCAGCATGCTAAGCAAATTAACCAAAGTGCAATTCTCAGTCTACAGCAAAGACTTCATATCATTTCTCCTCGTCCATCAGGGCTCAGCTCCCCAACTCCCTCTGCAAAGTTCCAGGTCATAGCAATCTTTCCATCTTCTCATCCCACAGTATTTATTATCTGAACCACTCATTTGGCACCTAAGAAATGATGCTTTGATTGCTACTTATCTTTTTAAGTAAACCATGCTGTTTTAGCTCCTTACATAGCCTTGCCAGAATGCAAAAGTTTGTTGATTTGATTTTAAATTTAAGGCAATTACCTTGCGGGCTGAGATAAACAATACTTGCAAGGCAATAGTTAACTCCATAGTGAAAGTAAACAATGAAACTCCTTGCAAATGGGCTGGTGGACAAGGTAAGATGCCCAATGAATGCAAGTCTTAAGACTGGATATGCTTGTGATAGACCATCTGCCTGTTCCTCCTCACCTACTGACAGGCCATGGGATTTGTGTGAATTTATCATCCCCCAAACTCATTTGAGGAAACTCAGAATCTTTCCTCTAAATCTGCTCCATCGAAAACACTGATGCCTCTATGAAACCATTCTCCCTGGAACTATTATTTGTTGGATGCACAGCTGAGTGAAACAATGACGTCACTACCCACCCACCATGCTATGAACCTTTTTGGACTTTCCTTTTTCACTATATTGCTGGAAGGTTCTGAGCACCAGGTTTTTAAAGTTCAAAATTTTTATGGATTTTCCCTCTAACAACGCCCCCCCCACTCCCCCGGGAATGACAGCAGTGGGACAAGAGGACGTTCTTGGTTTCCACCAGACTCATACTGATAAACTTCAGTCTTTAAGTCAGTAACTGTACCTCTGGGGGATATCTGGCAATGTCTAGAACATTCTTGAGAGTCACAACTGAAAGTGGGAACTACCAGCACATAGTAGAGGCCAAAGATTCTGCTCAACGCTCTACAAGGCACGATACAACATTTCGGAACAAAGAATTATCCAGCCCAAACTGTCACAAGCACTGAGGTGAGGAGCCCAGGACAACTGTCAGGTCACATGCTTTGTAACCAAGAGTAGGCTAGTGACCTTAGAAAATTACTTAACCTTTCTGAGCCTTCATTTTCTCACTTATAAAATGGAGCTAATAAGACCACTCATCTAACAAGGATGCTGTGAAGTGCTTTGTAATTACTCCTTAAGAAATTTGTCTACCATGTTAATGGATGGTATGCTCTACGTGGGCAATTTGCAGCATCTCTCTCTGTGTTAGCATCTCTCCTCACTCCTTCTAGCCATCTCTTGGCATTGCTCTTTTAGAATCTTTCCTATGCCTCTGAGTACCTACTCTTCTTGTTTTTTTTTCTTTCCTTTTTTAGTGGCATGTTCCTTAGCAGCACTTACTTTCTTAGTGGTCTCTGGTGATTTTTACAGAGACTATGCTTTTTGGCTAATCATCTTACCACACTTCCCAACAATGACAGGTGTATGGCAAAGACAAATAATTATTATCCCTTGGGTGCTTTGAGAAGTATAGTCCTTATTACCAAGTTTGCCCTTTTTGCCTTAAAGCTAAATTTTCAGTGTTTGTGGTTTACATCTAAGAGTTGTGCCGTTAGATGTCTCAAAAGAATAATTTGGTGATTCTTGAAGGTATTAGCTTTGTTAGTTATGACCCTCTAGAGGTTTATCCTTGATAGTCTCCCAACTGCTCATGTTCTATAAATTCCCATCTTCAGAGGTAGAGTTTTGAGCTCCTTTGTGTTGCTTTGAGAGGCACACTCTTTTAAAATAGGTGAAGTAATGTAAGCACATTCTTGTTTTCCTAAGTATTTCCCAAGTGACCCAAATCAGGTAACACTTTAACAAATGCTTCAGCTTCCACATAGGTCATTTTCTGGGTGAATCTGTCCAGTTTGCCTTTGCTTTATTCAAAGGAAGCCAAGTGTCTTTCCTATGTATATTAGTCTCAAAGAATGGATAGTTGGATATTTATAAAATGAATTTAGGCTTATGATTACACATTATAGTGTTATTTTTAAGGTGTATGAATATGTATGCATGAACCATGTCTCCACAAAAGGAAGAATCCTGGTTATCATGAAAAAGTTGTTCACTCAAGAAACCTCTGAAGTGGTAGGAGGGAGAGAGAGGGATTTCTAACCTGATCCCGAGGGATGCCTTCAACTTCAGTGGTCAGTGAGCTACTTTATCATTGGGAAAAGAAATGTACAGCAGCTAAACATTATGAGGAAATGAGCAAGGTGCCCACCAACAAAGGAGTCTTGGTTCATAAATTTGTGGACTAGGTACGTTTACCCTTCTAGAGAGAAGCATCTCTGAGGTTGAGGGAGGTTGGTTTTCATCAGGAGGATACCTTTTCCTCATAGTCAAGTAAGCTTTTAATGTAATACGATAGACTTGAAGGCCCAGCAGAGCTACTAAACTGACTTCTTGGGTTGGGGATGTAGCTCAGTAGTAGAGTACTTACTTAACATACACAAGATCCTAGGTTCAATTCTCAGTACCAAAAAACCCCACAAGAATAAACACCCTGACTTCTCTGAGCTCAACTCTATTAGCCTAAGCAGAGTTTACATACTCAGCAGTACTCACATTTGGGGCTGGATGATGCTTTGCTGTGGGTGTTGTTCTGTGTATTTTAGGATTGAGAACCATTGCACTAAGCACTCTAGCCTGTATGCACCCACACATCAAAGTCACTTTGGGAAGGTGGCATTTAGTACAGTTTCTGTCCTTATGAAGCACTCATTCACTCTGCAAGTATCTGTTGACATTTGCTTGCATGCCTTCTAAGCAGAATGAAGAACAAGTATTGAGGCCCAGGAGCAAGAAAAGGCCTGGGGATTAGAGAAAGGCCTATGGGATTAGGGTTGAATAAAAGGAAGAAAGCAGAAAGGGGTGAGACTGGAGACATGGGCTGGATCAGGTCTTTTTGGTGCTTATAAACTATTTTAAGAAAGATTATTTTAAGTGTGATGATAAATGACAAAAGGATTTTATGCAGGGAATTAAGTTAATCTCACCTGTTTTAAAAAGGCCCTTCTGTTCTATATAGAAAATAGGTTTGAAGGGAGAAAGAACAAGCAGGGGGGTCAGATTTGAGGCAAATGCAACTGTCTGAGGAAAAAGTGAGCATTGGAAAAGAACAGCAGTGTGGAGGTTGAGAGGAGAGAAGTACAGATACTGGTAGATGAGAAACCACACTAGAGAAAAGGGAGAGATCAAAACGTGATCTTGAGAGGCTAGGTGAATGGTAGTGCTATTTACTGAGGACCAGAAGATCAGTGGAGGGCCAGGTTTGTGGCTGGGCCAGGGGTAGAGTTAGATTACATTTGCCTCCTGACCTGGAGGTGCAAGGAAGATAATCTTATGAATTTATGATTTATTTAAGGAAACAGCATACATCCTACATGGAAAGGAGGGTCTACAGCCAGTGACCAAGGTAAATATTATATACAGTTAAAATCAGCACTGAATCATATTCAGGACAGCCAGAAACACTAAAGAGATAATATAGTCCTAACATCCATCTCCGGTTAACTCCAGGGCACATACTTACTGAGAGAGAAGGGAATATTTAAACTGCTAATCCTTTTCTCCCTTTTATTTCTTAATTTAGTGCAGACTGAACTAATTAAATATGTTCTATGCAACCCCAATAAATGCAAAATGAGATTAATTTCACTTAAGAAGTAAAAAATACCAGCAAGCAAAAATTACTGTCCAACAAGTTGAACACAAAACCTCAGGGGTTTCATTTAGTGAAAGTTCTGAGGAAGGTGAGTGAAGACGGAAAGCTCACTACCTAAAGGTCATGGAATTTTATTAGGAAAAAGTCACAGACAAGAGAGGACCTAAAATTACATTCACATTATTAGTAATTTCCCTTTGTGACCACTGAATCTCCAATCTCCAACTACTTCTCCAGATCTTCAAACAATTTAAGTGGAAAATGTAGGAGGTTTGATTGTTTCAATAGGATTGAGATATGAAGGTAGGGCAGAGAGGGGTTGGAATCCACAACACAGTACCAGAGGACAACTGGGAAAGCAAAAGTTTATATATAATACTTCCTAATATTGGAAGAATTGGAGGCCAAGAAGCAAACCACCAGGATTTCAGTGAAGTTACCATCTAAGTAAAACAGGAAATTAAGATTCCCTACGTTTCTATGGACAACAGTATGATGATTCCTAAAAACATTTTAAACAGGATTACCACATGATCTAGCAGTACAGTTTTTGGGAATATATCCAAAAGAACTGAAAACAGGGTCTTGAGAGATAGCTGTACACCCATGTTCATAGCAGCAATGTTCACGAGAGTCAAAATGTAGAAGCAACCCAAATGTCCCATGACAGATGAACAAAATGTGGCACATACATTCAAAGGAATATTATTCATCCTGAAAAAGGAAGAAAACCCTAACACATGGTACAACACAGATGAACTCTGAGAATCTTATGTAATATTAAGTAAGACAGTCACAAAAGGACACTCTATGACTTCATTTACACAAGATATTCAAGAGTAGTCCAGCTCCAAGGCATGGAAGGTAGAATGGTGAGTGTCTGTGGCTGAGGGCAGGGAGAAATAGGGAATTGTTTTTGCTTTTTTTTTAAATTTTTTTCCTAGCTGTAGATGGACACAATATCTTTATTTTTACTTATTTATTTCTATATGGTGCTGAGGATCGAACCCAGGGCTTCATACATATGAGGCAAGCACTCCACCACTGAGCCACAACCCCAGCCCAGGGAATTGCTTAATGTGTGCAGAGCTTCAGTTTTCCAGGATGAAAAAAATTATGGAGATTGGCTACATAATAATAATATATGATTGCTTTTTCTATTTTTATGGAGAATATCACTGAGATTTTAATAGGAATTGCATTAAATCTGTATAACGTTTTGGTAATATGGCCATTTTGACAACATTAATTCTGCCTATCCAGAAGCATGGGAGATTCTTCATAGAAATAGAAAAATCAATCATGAAATTTATTTGGAAAAAATAAGAGATCCATAATAGCTAAAGCAATCCTTAGCAAGAAAAGTGAAGTGAGAGGCATCACAATACCAGACCTTAGACTATGCTACAGAGCTACAGTAACAAAACAGCATGCTACAGGCACCAAAATAGACTTGTAGACCAATGGTACAGAATAGAGGACACAAAGATAAACTCACCAAAATATGGTTATCTCATACTAGACAAGGGTGCCAAAAACATTCACTCAAGAAAAGATAGCCTATTAAACAAATGGTGCTAGCAAAACTGGAAATCCATATGTAGCAAAATGAAATTAAACCTCTATCTCTCACCTTGCACAAAAATCAACTCAATGTGGATCAAAGACTTAGGCACTAGAACAGAGACCCTGCGCCTAACAGAAGAAAAAATAAGCCAAATTCTTCACCATGTCAGCCTAGGATCTGACTTCCTTAACAAGACTCCTAAAGCATAAGAAGTAAAATCAGAATGAATAAATAGGATGGATTCAAATTAAAAAGCTTCTTTTCAGCAAAGGAAACAATAATATGAAGTGAGAGCTTACAGATTAGGAGAAAATCTTTACCACATGCACTTTCGATAAAGCATTAATCTCTAGGATATATAAATAACTCAAAAAACTTAACACCAAAAAAAACAAATAACCCTAAGGAACTGAACAGACACTTTATAGAAGAAGAAATACAACTGATCGACAATGTATGAAAAAGTTTTCAGCATCTCTAGCATTTAGAGAAATGCAAATCAAAACTACTAAGATTTCAGTCTCACTCCAGTCAGAATGGCAATCATCAAGAATATAGGCAACAAGGGGTTGGGGTTGTGGCTTAGCGGTAGAGTGCTTGCCTTGCATGTGTGAGGCACTGGGTTTAATCCTCAGCACCACATAAATAAATAAATAAATAAATAAATAAATAAATAAATACAGGCAACAATAAATGTTGGCGAGGATGTGGAGAAAAAGGTACACTCAGGAACTGCAAATCGGTGCAACCACTATGGAAAGCAGTATGGAGATTCATCAGAAAACTGGGAATGGAACTACCAAAGACCGAATGTATTCTCTAATATGAGGATGCTAATTCACAATAAGGTGGGGGGCACTAGGGAAGAATAGCGTTACCTTAGACTAGGTAGAGGAAAGTGATGGGATGGGGAGGGGAAGTGGGGCTAGGAAATATAGTAGAATGAAACAGACATTACTACTGCAATATGGTTCTGCAACATGTACACAGAAAAATGAAGTTATATCTCATCTATGTATGATATATCAAAGTGCATGAATGCATTCTACTGTCATGTATAACTAAATTAAAACAAAAATATTTTAAAAAAACATAATATCAATATACTTAACTCTACTGAACCGTAAACAAAAAATGGCTAAGATGGTAATTTTTTTGTAATATGTACTTTATCACAATTAAACATTCAGAAAGATTTTTTTTTTGGTACCACAAGTGCCCAGGGGTGCTTAACCACTGCACTGAGCCATATCCTCAGTCCATTTATTTTTTTATTTGTTTGTTTTGAGATGGGTTTCACTAAGTTGCTTAGGGCTTTGTGTAGTTACTGAGGGTGGCTTTGAACTTGTGATCCTCCTGCACAGCCCCCCAAGTTGCTGGGATTATAGGCATGCACCACTGTGCCTGGTCATTTAGAAAATTTAAAAAACATTCCCTAGGGACTGGAGTTGTAGATCAGTGATAGAGCACTTACCTCACAAGTATGAGGTACTGGGTTTGATCCTAGCACCACATAAAACCAAATAAAGGCATTAAGTCCTTAATGCCTTTAAAAAAATTCCCTATGATTTGATATTATAATACTGTATTTGATATTATTTCTGAGATGTGTTTGGATTCTGTTTATAGAATTCATCTATTAAAAAGTCTATGGATGAACTACACATTTACTTTAGATTAACCAACTGATACTTTGTTCCTGAGTTAAAGGCTCTTAGAAGCCCATTTTGATTTTTTTCAATCCCTTACTAAAGAGAAAGAGAGAGAGGAAAGTTGAGAGAGAAAGGGGGGTGGAGAGGACAACAAGTATAAGGTGCTGATTAAAAAGATGCAAGCTAGAACTATAACATCTATAACAAGAGGCAAGCTGGAACCATGCAGTAACGGAGGGAGGAATAATTCTCAAGTCATTCTGAGACACTGGAATGTCTGCATGGATGGAGAAGGCCTGCTCTATTGCTTTTCTAAAATCCATTGTTTCCCACCTCTCTACTACTATATTGGGGGCATGGCATAGAGCAAATCTTCAGAAAAGTTTTACTGAAAAGAAAAGGAAAGGTCTCCATTGCAGACTTTAGAAGATGTGGTAGAGACTCTTACGATCAGTATGTCACCTGCATCATGTTAGGGAGATACAAAAGTTTATTCTTACATCACACACTTGTGCTGAACCCTCAACTTTTCTTGCCATACAAAATCTGTCTTCTCTCTGCTCCCAGCTAAGAGCCTTCTCAACCTGTTCAGCCCCCTGCCTCCATCATCACCATCCGCACCACTTGTTACACAGTTGGTAACTTCTCTCCATTGTCTTATGTTGAAGTCTGCTCAAAATTTTACAACTCAACTCACCACCTCCACTCAGTATCAAGGCATTTTTTCTGCTCTTCTTTATCCTCCCAACAGTCATGCAACCTAACATCGTAGGTCAGAAAACCTTGGGCTCCAATCCTCTTACTTTCTTTTCTACCTCTCCACCCTTTCTCTCTCAAGAGTAGGGAATTATCTAATTACTGAATTTTAAAGAAGCAAAATTCTGCTTCTTTCAGAATTGCTAGTGGGCAAAAGAACTTAACCCTGCAGGAGAAGCTGGAAATTATCAATACACATTAGGGACCAGGTATATAAGCAGACTAATGTAAGGTAAGACAAAAGCAGACTCCACATGCAGGCATATGTGAAGTTACCTTCTCCCATCTACTTCATGATAAATATACAGGTATAGGAAAAGAAGGGTGTTGAACTGTCTGCCCCAAACATCAAATGTATTTGAAAGTGACACTGAAAATGTGATTTGGGGAGAGGTTGCAAGATCTTTGTGGCCAAGCCAAAAGTGTGAATTTTATCCATAAACAAACACTGAGGATTTCTAAGAAGGAGAATAATATAATAAAGGGAGTGTATGCCCAAGGATGATGAACCTGATAACATTTTACTGGATTTACTGAAGTCATTTTATTAAGTAATTTTCAAACTGAATTTTTTAAAAGACAGAACTGTAAAGACACTCATTATTATTCCTTTTTTTTTAAAATCAGTTTACTCCTTCAAGAAGAAAAATCAAAAGAAAGATTTGATGATCAGGGTCTATATAGTTATTAGCTTCAAAGAGAAAAAAAATCCGCAAATATGAAAATTGTCTGAAAGCAACATCAAATCCAGATTAAAAACTCTGTTACATTAAATACTTATATAGTGCTTTCTACATGTCAATGCTTTACAAAAAAAATACTAACACTACGAGGTAAGTACCAATATGCCAGCTTTTTAGGTAAAGAAACTGAGGCATAATGAAATTAAGCAAAGAAACTTTGACATAATAAGATCAAGCAACTCAGACCAAGGTGGGGACAGAACTAAGATTCCCACTGAGGGGGTCTGCATTTGAGTTCATGCTCCTAACCACTATGCTGCTCTCCTTGCTATTGTTTTTCTTTTTATGGCACTGAGCAACATTTCCATGTTATTGTTTCTTTCCCGGGAGTCTGAAAAGAGAGACAGAAGACAAATTCGGGCAAGATAAAAAAAAAATCACTCTTTTCAGACTTCTATCTTCAAAATTTTCCTTTTCTTGACTGTTTCCAGACAATTATCTGTGAATTACAGCTTTCAAGTAGAAGAGAGCCAGTCTACTGTACCAGTTCAGTCCCTAAGATTCCTACAAAATTCACATACCCATTCACTGTCTATTCAGGAATTGGGACAATATTGGTATAAGGCAGCAATTCCCCAAGCAAAAGCAAGATAGGTGCTATCTTTATCTTCTTGCTAATCATCTTGAGCAAGAACTTCCTCAAAGTTTTCGAAGAGATCTAAAAAAATGGTTATTGGCAGCTCTGCAGAATCAAGGTGCACACCCCGGGTCCGAGGCTAAGTGTAAACGTGACTGCCTAAACGTTATCACTGGGGGTCCTAGATCTCATCCACCGCCCACACACCGACTTGCACGGTCCCTGGGAACCAGCTAAGCCACGAAAGACGCTCTCTCTGGATAGCAAAACGGACAAGAGTGCTTATGAGGGTCTCCAGACTGGGAAGGGAGGGGTCCCACACAGGGTCCAGTTTAAGAATGGCTTGATGCGGGGGTGGGGTTGCTGGGAGAGGTGTCAGCCAGGGTTCTACTCATTTAAACAACAAACAATCCTTCGCGAGGCCGGTGCGCTTTGGTCCCGCTCGCTAGGCCAGGCGGCCTACTAGAACTCGAGCGCTGCCCGAGAGTTCCGCCTGCCTCAGGGACCGGAACTGGCGCCCTGCTCCTCTAGCGCCTCCTAACCTTCGGGTGGGTGCTCATCCAGGCGTCCGCCGGCGTCCACTTGTGAGCGCCGCCGCCATCGCGAATGCCGCTGGAGTCCAGACCACTACAGCCCTGGGTCGGCTCAGAATCGCCACTCTCCTCCATGCCCGCCCGCGCGGCGCTCCCGTGGTGCACCACGACCAGGCCCGACCAGAAGCAGGGGGGCGCGCTTCAGGGTTCCGCCTCCCACCCACCTCCCCCTGCGCCTGCTCAGAGGGAGCACCGGAAAGTTGGGTCGGTCACTCCCTCTGACCAGGTAGCAGCACCTGCGCGATGGCACTTTAGTTTGGTTCTAGTCTATTCGAATCTGGGCTACCTTGGCGTGAAGGAGTTTCAAGAGTACCCTGAGTCCAGAAGCTCTTAACCCTCCTTCAGCCTGTGCGCTTTGTAGCTCTCTGGAAAAAGTGGGGGGACACTTAAATCCTCTTTGAGTTCTCCTTTGGGGGTGTGTGTGTGCTCATTCAGTGTCCTTGTCATAGAAATGTAAGCAGAGCCGTAAGTTTAGGGCAGACATACCTTTCAAGGTAAGTAGCACAGATGTTTATGGATGGTCAGAAGTCAGCATAAGCACGAGACCTGGAGGCCATGGACGAGCAGTTTCGACCAGCATTGAGGACATTATAAACATCTTTATGGATTTACCGAATGAAATAGGGGGACCTTTGGAGGCAGGATCACTCTAATGTGTTGAGAATGGACTGTAGCAGGCAAGGACAGAAGCAGGGAATAGTTAGGAGGTCATTACATTAACCAGGACAAGAAAGGATTAACAAAAAATCCCCGGCAGGATAGAAATTCTATTTCCAAACATGAGAGACTAAGAAGCTGCTGCTGAAACTGACACGTAGGATTTTAATGTGACTCTTGTAACTATCCTCAATGAAGTAAAACAAAACATGTTTTCAGCAGATGAAAATCACACGAGGAACAAAATCTCAGCGGAGGGGCGGGGGAAGGACTTTAAAAAATCAAATGGACTTTCTATAAATAAAGAAGATAGTTTCAGAAATTTTAAAAGTTGCCTGACGAGGTGGCTTAGGCCTGTGATATCCCAGCGGCTCAGAAGGCTGAGGCAGGAGGATCGTGATTTCAAAGCCAGCCTCAGTAACTTAGCGAGGCCTAAGCAATTCAGCCAGATCCTGTTTCTAAGTACAATATTAACAAAAAAGGACTGAGGATGTGGCTCAGTGGTAAGTGCCCTTGGGTTCAAAAGGAAAGAAAATTATAGAGGAAGAAGTAAGCACACTTGACAGTAGAGCAATAAGAAATCATCCGAGGCAATAAATAAGTAAATAAACTCAAACAGAAACTTGGTTTTTAAAAATGAACAAAGACTCAGAGCCTTGCTAACATGACAATTCAGTATACATTTTCTCAGCAAGAGAAAAAAAAATGAGGCAGAAAAAAAATTGAAGAAATAATAGCCAAGATTTTCCCAATTTGATAAGACTAAAATTTACCAGTACAAATTCTAAATGAACACCAATTAAAATAAATACTGTTCCAAACTGTTGAAAGTCAATGAAAAGAAGAAAACCTTGAATCTATCAAAAGAATCATACCACATTACCTACAAGGAGAGGCCACAGATGAGATTCATAAATTGCCCTAGAATATGTTGCATTTGAATGAAGTCATTAACCTTTGCCACATAAAGCAGCTACTAAATCCCAAAGAAGCAAACAGCACTGACATTGGTAGGCTTATTGAAGCACTCAACACTGACACTAATTCAAGTAATTGGAAGTAAATAAATCTCTCTGGTCCCTAAAGATCTAAATCAGTTGACATGATGGTATTTATACAACCATTAAGAGCATTTTGTTGCTAATCTGAGTACTGGGGAAATTTTATAAATCAGTAATGAGATCTAATGGAATCAGATCCTGTGTGAATAAGGCTCTGACATCTTCGAGAAAAGATTTCCAGCTTAAGTTTAAAATGAAAAGGGGCTGGGGTTTGGGGAGAGGCAGAAGGATAAAGAAAGAACCATAAACTGAAAAAGCAACAAATAAGTGCCATCCTTTGGCAAATAGACTAAGTACTATTGCTTAGGGAAAAAAACATGATATATTCAAGTATTCAAAAATATCAAATACTTCTGACTTATAATATCATTGCCTATTTAAAGAGTTGAAGAATGAAATTGGAGTGTCCCTTGGCTTCCAGATTAAGCAATGAAAGAATTTAAATAGGTCTTGCTGATTGGAAATGGCTATAAATGGACACAAAGGATTTGGAGACACTTAGACAACCAGGTGTTTTAAGCACAGAATCAAGATGGTATTGTTTCACTCTAGAGTGAAATCTGTCCTAGAATATGTTGCATTTGAATGAACAGGGTAAAATTTCAGCTTCTGATAGAAGGAGGGAATTTTTTTGTAAATGCTTCAATAGTTCACTATATCAGAGAAGCAAAGTGGTTAGAAAAAAAAGCTAGGTAAGTAACAACAAATAAAGTTCCCTCCAGAGCATACTGCATTTAATCAAATTCTGTGTAATCTGGCACTTGCTATACTGATTTCCCAATTTGATATCCTGAGTCAGACCATTTTATTCCTACAAAAAAATCTATAGTGTCTAGGCAGAGACATATTAATTCAGTTAGAGTCTCAAGAGGAAAAGAAAACATTGAATTATGATGCAGACCTTTAATGTGTTTTTTAAAAAGGAACAAGAAGAAAAAGTTTTTACACAATATAGTATAAGACAATGATCTCAAGCTGAAAAATGTAGGCTAGCATTCTAGAAGAGCTTTTCATTCATTAGCTGTTCATATATATCTTCCTCTTTCTAATACAAACCATGCAATTTCCCACTCTGTTTCAAGAATGGCTGAGATATTAATTCTTCAAATTAAATATTTAGAAAACTATAATGTTTTGCTATTCATATGCATGAGCATATGTGAGGAGTCTCCATCATGTAGAAAAAAAAATAGAATAATCCAGATGTTATTCTTCATTCCCCATAAATTTAAGAGTGCAATCTATTCCCATTTATAAAATCAAGATATAGTATATTTATTTACTTATTTATTTATTTGTACTGGGGATTGGACTCAGGGGCACTTAACCACTCAACCACATCCTCAGTCCTATTTTGTATTTTTTTAAGAGATAGGGTCTCATTGAGTTGCTTAGTGCCTCACTGTTGCTGAGGCTGGCTCTGAACTCTCCATCCTCCTATCTCAGCCACCTAAGCCACTGGGATTACAGGCATGTGCACCACACCCAGCTAATTATTTAATTTTTAAAGAGCTGCTTACACTTTGAACAAAGCAACTACAAAAACTTAGAAGTTGTATTTCATATTTGCTTTGCAGATGTGAAAAAGCATTAAAAGCAATTCATTGTTCAAAAAAATCCCAACTCTGTCTCTAGCTGTTTATTCAATAAATGCTATCAACCTACCTTACTGCAGACAGAACAGAAACCCACACTGAAAATTAGCAAATTGAAAATACCATATTAAAATTACTCCAAAATCTTAATAGTGGTTCTGGTGGGGTAGTGGGAAGATTTTCCTTCCTTCTTTCGTTCCAATCCTTTCTCTCTCTGCCCTCCCCCATCTTTCTTTTTTTTCCATTTCTAACATTAAAAGAAATTATTTAGTAAAGTAGATTTTTTAAACAAATTATTGAATTTTAAAGACTTTGGCCTAGAAAGACAAATCCAGCCCTCCATATTCATGTTAAAATATCTCTGGGCTGGGGTTGCGTCTCAGTGGTAGAGGGCTTGCTAGCATGTGTGAGGCACTGGGTTTGATTCTCAGCAACATATATAAATAAGTAAATTAAATAAAGGCTCATCAACAACTAATAAAAATATTTTTTAAAAAAATATATCTGACATTTAACCTTATTTTAAATGCCCCTTCCTGCTCCTTTCAAGTCCTCCCTCCACTTTCCATCTCTTCCTTCCCCTTCCTTCCTTCATTTCTTCCCTCCACCTTTCCTTTCTTCCTTCCTTGTCCAAATCCTCCAGTACAGATCAAGAAGAAGTGATGAGACCTGACATTCCTATTGTTCCTGATCTTAAGGGCAACACTCTCTGTCTTTCACCATTAAGTCTGATGTTAGCCGTAGGCTTCTTGCAGATGTCCTTTTCAGGTTAAAAATGGTCCCTTGTAATCCTGTGAATATGAGGATTTCAGTGAGGATTGAATGTTGGGTTTGTAAAATGCTTTTTATGCTTCTATTGAGGTAATCATACTGTTTTTCATTTCAAGTTTATCAATATGGTAAATTGTGTTGATTGATTTTTTTCCAATTATTTTATTGCGATTAAATACATATAATGAAATTTATTTCTCGACCAATTGTACAGCTCAATAGTGTTAATACATTCATATATTGTGCAGCTATCACCAATATCTATCTCTAAAATGCTTTTCATTTTGTAAAACTGAAACTTCGTATTTCCTAAATAGTGACTCCTTGTGTCCCCTACCCCGGCCCCTATCAACCACCAGTCTAATTTCTCTATGATTTGTCCTATTCTTCATTCCACATGTAAATGGAATCTTACAGTATTTGTCTTTTTGTGACAGGCTTATTTCACTTAGTCTAATGCCCAGATTGACATGTTGTAGCTTACATCCCAATTTCCTTCTATATATATATAATATTTCATTGCAGGCATATAGACAATTTGCTTATTCATTCATTAGTCATTGGGTACTTGAGTGGCTTCTACCTTTTAACTATTCTGAATAATGCTGCCATGAACACAGGTGTACAAATATCTCTTTGAGACTCTGATTTCAATTCTTTTGGTTATATGCTTGGAAGGGAAATTGGAGTTGTTGGATCATATGGTTAATTCTATTTTTAATTTCTTGAGAAACTGTCATGCTATTTTCCACAGCAGCTGTAGCTTATTCCTACCACCAGTGCACAAGGGTTCCGGTTTTTCTACATCCTCTCCAATGCTTATTACTTCCTATTTTTGGTAGTAGCTATCCTAATGGGTGTTAATGTGAGTTTCAGTTTGAATTTCCCTAAAGATTACTGATGTTGAGAAACTTTATGTGCCCATTTTAAGAAATGATTACATATTAAATTATATAAAACCATATGATCTTCCAGCTTTCATTCTACTTCCCATGCTACCCTCTAGCCATGCTCCATAACTTCAGTGCAGGTTCTCAAACATGCTATGCTGTTTCATTCCTTGCTTGTGCAGTTCTACTTACTTGGAATTCAACCTCTGTCGCCCTTTCTGCCCATTGTCCTTTCCTTAAGATACTCTCATTTTTCATGGACAAAACTTTGAGACAGTTTGACTTGAGCTCTTTGTAACTCAGTAACTGCTCTTCCTCCCTCATTGCCTTTCCCTTTCTAGGACCCAGAGTCCTCAAACCCACACACCAGATATCTATAGAGCTTGCTTTGTCATCAAAATGTTCCATGCTCCAAGTAGCGATCCCATTCGGCCAATCTCTGCCATCAAAGCTTCTTATAGTACCTTTCAGTTTAGGTGTTAAGATTATGAAGTCTGATGTGATCATTTTGCAAATGTAGGAATGACAGAAGATATTGCCTAAGATAGTGCCTATTTCTCAAGTGTTTTATGTTAAAATTGGCATATTTGTCAGTTCAAGTGGATTTTACATTGTAGGATTTTAGGCTGGTTAAGATGGGGAATAAAAACTAGTCAGGTAGTGAAAGGAAGCTAGAAACAAACAGAAGAAACAAACCTGGATGATTCTGCCTCAAGATTCTCTCTGCCAAGTGCCGCCCAGCAGGACTATATGGAGGCCAGGGACCTTTTCTCCCCCCCCCTTTTTTTTTCCAGGAGGGAATTCAAATGCACAACACCCAAGTGAGAGACACTAAGTAATTTTATAAATGTCTGTTGAATGAAAAAATGAGGCAAGTCTTCACTTTTTTTTTTTACATAGGGAGAAATTGATTTTCAGAGAGGTCTTCAACTTCCCAAGGTCACAAAGAAAATAAGTGACACAAATGAGATGGAAATTCAATTCAAGCATCTATCACTCTTTCTAGCATGTCACAGCTGCCACAAAGGCAGCTTGCCTGCTGGAGGCACTGAAACCTTGAAAAGTTTTCCTGCAAGAATCCCTCTGCCCACCTCAAAGGCTTTGCTCCTGCCACTACTAGGCTAAGGGTGACAGTCAATGAGGCTTTATTGTCCCCAAAGGAAGCCCACTGTGCTAGAAGAGTGTGAGGAGGGGTTATGAGAGAAAGCATGTACTTCCAATTTCACGTGGGGACTGTTGGGGCAGTCCAGGGACAAAGACAGGTGTGCAGAACCCTGACTTCCCATCCCATAAGTTTCCATGGAGAGAACACCATAAGCAATGGATATTTTAAAAATACAATTGGCTTTCATTTTAATTAGGTTTTACAAATTAAATATCTTAGAGCATTGGTTCTATGAGAGCAAAAAATCCAAGATCCACATGACGGTTTCTAAAGAATTTATGGAACACTTCTGTGAGTAAATTGGGGACCCAACTTTTCCTAAGCTTTTCCTCCTCCTTTCCCACCCCACCCTGCTCCTATATTTAAAATTATCTTCTACTTTTAACACACCCTGCTGTGCCCTTAATATTCTCAGTGACTACATTAGCACACTAAGTTAGCTAAAAGTTTTAAATAGTTGTTTTGCAATTTATATAACTAGGAAAAGTTTGATTTCATCTACAGACCAGATTATGATTCTTCCAGGAGAACTCTGTGGAGTTGATTTCATTAAAATATCATAAATGGCCATAGGGCCCAGCACAAGTAGGACTTTAGTTGTTTCATCCATTGAAACAATGAGCTCAGATAAGCTGTGGACTTCAGGCAGCTGAAGGAAAATAAGAGAGAAATGTGGTCTCCTGGCTTTAATCTCCCTCTGTTAGCACTACAGTGGACAGATGATGAATATTAAACCAAGTGTCTCTAAGGCATGGAAATCCTAGTCTTGAACATCTCATGACATGCTAAAAAAAGAGAAAAGAAAGAAGATACAACAAAATGGAAATTATCTCTGTGAAACACTTCTTCTAGTCCACAATTACCCCCCACACTGTAGAAGTGACCAGGCCTTCCTCTCTCCCTCTGATGTAGCTGGTACAAAGTTCTGTTGTGACAATTCCAAGAAATGTTTAACTCAAGTTTCTCTACAAGACTGTGAGTCCCTTAAGAACAGCACAGTTCCCGTAGGATGGTGGAGGCAAGCAATGTCTTTAGGCTGTTAGATGTAAGAGTAGGAATATTAGACATGAGGGAAGGGCAGGAGGCATAGATTTGGAAAATGAAATCACCGCAGGAGAACCCAAGGAACAGAGGATCAGCACATGGGAAAACGGTACACAGGGAAGGGGCTTGTGGACAACTAGGATCAGAAGAAATCATGAAGAAGAGATTATGTAAGAGAGGTCAGAGAAAGTGAAAATCAAAGAGAAGTCACTGAATTTGCCAACACTGAAGTCATCTGTGGGCTCTGCCAGAACAGTCTCAGTAGAGAGAGCTGGAGCCACATTGCCTGTGGCAAGAGAGCTGAGAGGAGAGGAAGTTGGAAAGGATGGCAAACCTCTCTTTCAAGGAGATGGCCAAAGGGTTTTTTTTTGGGTTTTGTTTTTTAAAATAAGAGAAAGCACTGACTCAGGGTTTTAGGTTGAGAGAAAAGAATTGGTGGGAAGTCACTAGTTGAGGATTCAGTGGACAGTGGAGATAAATGAAGGCGAAAAATCATGGTAAAAAGGGAACAGAGGTTATAGATGACCCTGGAGAGAATAGGAACCTGCAAGTAAGGAGTGCACCAAGAATGCTGGTTAAGGGAGAATGTTAAGGGAGTTGGATGGAGGAAGCCATGGTCTTCCAAGGAACTGAGCAGGTCAAAGGAGAGTGACCAAGGCTTAAGATCTGAGAAGGTTGACACAAAATACATGGGCCAAGGGACAGAGCTAAGGACGAGTGGGATCCTCCACATTTGGTTAAAGGAGTTCAAATAAAAAGAAGGAATTTCACATTCCATACTCACTTCCCTGAGCTACCTTCAAGAGTAAATATCTTTCCTGAGTGTATCCAAGCAATTTCATTGGATGTGCTGATTGGATTTTCCCTGTTACTCTGGGTTAGTTTAGGTCATTATGAAAAAAGAAAAAAAGAAACAGGGTGAAGGAAGGAGGGAGAGAGAAAGGAAGAAAAAAGAAAGTAAGAAAGGAAGGAAGGAAGGAAGGAAGGAAGGAAGAAAGAAAGAAAGAAAGAAAGAAAGAAAGAAAGAAAGAAAGAAAGAAAGAAAAAGAGAGAAAGAAAGAAAACAATCAAATTATTCACATCTTTCACACCCATCCTCACTTGGAGCGAGGCTTCAGAACAATGACCTGTAAAGAGTTTACTTTTATTTCCAGGGGTCTCCCCGGACTCTAAAATTCTCCACGTCTTCAAGTTTAGTGTTATTGGGTGTTTACTCAGTCAAGAATAAATTTCAGAAGAAGTCGAGTGTCTTAAGGAAATGTAAGCATTCTGCCTTTGTGGTAGTTTAAAAATTGTTCATCATAGTCGTGAAAAGTTGGGGTGACTTTCCATTTCAGGATTTGACTCATTTGTCAATAGGTGCATTATGAAAAACTGGATACATTGCATCACTGTGAAGGACTTCAGACTGCGGTTTGCAGAAGCAGAATAAATTTTCTTGGGGTTGTACCGTTATGTGCACACACACACACACACACACACACACACACACGCCCATTGGCAGACACGGCCACATCTCGCAGCTTGGGGAAAGCCACAGACCTCATCTGTACCGACTGAGCCTGGACTAGAGGAAGTTTCCGCAGGACTCCGGACAAACAGACTCATGGCCACGACTGTCTGCGAGCTAAGCCACAGGCGACCGCTGGCGGGCAGGTACGGTGCGCACCGGCGTCAGGCCGCATCCCCCGGCCGCCGCTGGCAGCCTCCTCGCTCCGCGAGAGCCTCCGCCGCCCCTCCCGGCGGCCTCTGGCGCCCTCGGGCAGCCGGGCTCCGCGCTCGCGGCAGGACCTGCCCGCCGCCGGCCACAGTCCGAAACATGGCTGCGCGCCTCACCGCCACCCTCGCTTGGTCGCTGCTGCTCCTGTCCTTGGCCCTGCTCCGCGGCGGCTGCCGGGCACGCTTTGCTGCGGAGCCGGACTCGGTAGATGATGAAGAAGAGCCGCTGGTTTTCCCAGAGTCGCCCCTGCGGAAACCCACGGTGCTCGTGGCCATCCTCGCCCGCAACGCTGCGCACACGCTGCCTCACTTCCTAGGCTGCCTGGAGCGGCTGGATTACCCCAAAAGCAGGATGGCCATATGGTGAGCGGCAAGGGCCACGGGCTTTCGCGGTGGGAGGCGGGAGCGGCTGTCGAGCAGGGACAGCGCCCCACGCTTGGGCGAGGGCACGCGGGACGCCTGGCGCGCACACCCTTAGCTCTCTGTACGGGTCCTTGGGATCTCGAGGTGGCGCTGAGAAAAGGCGCGCAGGTCTGTGTACTCTGGGGGTGCTAGGGATCTAGGGATAACCGGCTTGCTGGAGAGAATATGGGTGATGTACCTTCAGGGTGGCCTCGTCCCCATTCCGGCACAGGGGAATTTGGGGAGACCCCTCAGGAAGACTTTCAACTCCCTACCTTTCAGTTCTCAGAAGTTTTCTTTATACCCCTAACCCTGGATGAGGGGATAGAGTGCTCGTCGCTGTCCCTCCAGACAGGAGCTATGGAACATAACTTCAGCTGACAAGGAGGTTCCGCAATGCCTGGGGTGGCGTACAGTGCCTACTGTGTGCCGCTCTCACTTCTTGATGCAGGGCTCCTGCTGCTACTTAAGAGGCTAGGAAAGTAACTTCTGGTTCTCCTCTGGGATCGGGGTGGGTTGGGGACCTGACTCAGGGATGAAGATTAGGAGTGCCCTGGGAACTCTTCCCAACCACACCGCTTGGTCCGGGTCTTCTTCAAGCGCTCCAGGCTGTACCTGTTTGTGCATCTTCCTGGGGGGCAGTACCCACCGCAGTAGATGCAAACCGCGCAGAGTATCCTCGGGGTACTGCCTCCTGGAACGTAATGGAGCGGCCTTCGGGGAAGAGAAACAACCAAATTTTGTCTCCTGGTCCTTGCGTTTATTGCGGGGAGATTGACAGGCGATCAGTAGGAGTAGCTGCCTAATCCACCTGTAGAACTCAGTCGGGTTTCCAGCCTTTTATAAACCCCATTATCAGACAGAAAGAAATTAGCTAGGCAAGCTCTAAGGGGCCGGTGGAGAAGGAAGTGGACCCTGGCAAGAGCAGACCTGCGGTCAGATATGCAGACAAGACTCAGGTCCCTGAGGTTGCCAGAGCCTAGGTCACTCTGGTGAGGTTTTAATTCTGTATCCCTAAAAGGATCTGACCTCAGAAAAGACATATGTCTAAAGCAGCAGTGGGCAGGAAAGGAGGAGAAAGGCAGGCAGCAGCTGAAATTGTAACCTGATGATAGGTACCTGGTAGGAGAGGTGCAGAGGTGCGAAAGCAAACAAGTGCCACAGTACAGCATTGTGCTGCACACTGTGTTACTATATGCCTGCTGTACGTGACTGCCTCCACCGAGAAGGGTACATTATGTGGAAAGTGGGAGCACTGGTCCAGCCAGGCTTTAAAGCAGAAGGATTTTTTTTAACCATCTCCACACCAAAAGAATTTTAAAATATCAGTTCTTTTACTGCATTTTGGGTGTTTTTGTTTGTTTGTTTGGTTGGTTGTTTTTTGTTTTTGTTTTGCAAAAGAGATGCTTTACACTATGCTCTTGGGTTTTAAAATCTTACAGTATTTACTACAGTTAGTAGAAAGGCGGGTACCAGACACAGGTGTGCCACCCAATTTACAGATGTTTCCTCTTTTATCACACAGCAAAATTTAAAGAAGAATACTGTGATCTTTACTGTATAAAAGAAGAAACTAGGACTTGCATTAGTTCAATAATTCACTTTATTGAATTAATAAATTAATTAATTAATAATAAATTAATAAATGCCAGAAATGAAATTTGACTCTGAGTTTATCTCTAAAGACTGCCCTAAAGAAGTAGGAGTGGAGGGGAGATGATGCAAGCAAAACTTACACAAACCTACGAATTACAAAGGAGGAGGCCTAGGTTGTCACTAGCTTCATATGTACTTGGGGGCAGGATGTATAGAATCCATAGGCATGGGACTTCACATCAGTGAAATGAGGAACTATGAACAAACGACTTCAAAAATTCTAACTGGCTCTTGCATTCCATAGATTTTATAATGTGATTGGAATCAACTAGGGGTGAATGTATATCCTAAATTCCCTGGGTGGTCCAGGCTGTATGACATTGGTTCTATTTACATGGGTGTTATTCCTATTCCATGTAGAAAAGCTTTGGGGATTTATTTTCCCTTACGCTCATTAATGGTGCCTGTCATTGTAGCCAGTGTTCAAAAGTTGAGGAAGAAGCCGGAGGCCTGGGTAATGCAATCCCTGCATTAGTCACCAAAAACTTCTTTGAAAACTCTTGGTTCTTATAAACCCTTTATAATTTGGCAACAAAAGTATCAGTTTATAAATAGTCCCTCCCAGACCTTAAAGTACTTTCATCAACTATGTCTGAAAAAAAAAAACCTTGAACAAAATGTGGCTCCTTACAAACAAATATGGCTCCTTTTACTGGGCAATGTAAGGCGATCTAAATGATATTTAAGCATTTTGGGAGAACCAAGGGTTTTTAAATCAGACTAGAGCACTTGTGTTGTCATGGAGGCCCTTGAGAGGAATTGATGCTTAGTTTGAATTAAGTTTTTAAAGAATGAATAGGAATCAGCTAAGACATGGAAAAGAAGGAACATTCCAGAAAGAGGGAACAAGATGCAAATCAGCACCTGGCCATTAACCAGAGCTTCCACTGGGGAATTGAAGCTGGTGGCAGGTCTAATTACTGTGAGTCTCCAAACTCATTGTATTCCACCATAGGCTGTCTCTGAAATGCTGATGTCTAGACTGCACTAGAAGAATATTTGGCTGGCAAGGTTAATTCCATGTATTCCAACATAAGGGCAGATAATGCCTCCATTTAAGATGCTACAGCTTTAAGGGGCTTCTACCAGATGCCTGCCTCTAGTTTCTTAAACCCAAGATCTATTCAACATTCTCAGATGCCAAACTGACTTTCTTAAAACCAAGATCTATTCAGTGTTTTGAGATGCCAAGCTGACTATCCATTCTGCAAAGCCAGCACATGCCAATGTCAAAAATAGTTGTGAGCTACAGAGAACTTTACAAACAAAACACTGCTGAGCACAGAGACTGGGTACCCGCTTCCCCTGCATCTCATCCTGGCAACTCACTCTGTGCAGATCACTCTTCTCATTCATCTCCTTACCCCTACCAGGGGCTGGAGCAACATCTGATAAGACTCCTTCCCTAGATCATTGAGAGTCAAGACTTCTTCATAGAAGTGTCATCGAGGGGAGCCTGGCTCATGGATCATGTTCAGACTTCCCTGAGATTATTTTTTCCCTTATCTAAACTAGATCACATATGCATTGTACATACAAGTGAGATGAGCACCTAGAAATGGATCTGAATGATTCTGCTGTTGGAGAGTGAATGCAGCTGTCTCAGCACTGTTTTGGGGGATTAGGTTGAATAAAGAACAGTTTATATTTTTTATAGATACTTTGTATCAGCAAAAAATAAATATTTTTTTACATTGATCTGTCAATCTCAAAACCACCAAACTCTTTGAAGGAAACTTCAAAGATCACAATCCTGTGATGAGAAACTAAGGAAGGTGTTCCTTGTGCACTAATTAAAACATGCACTGAGTTCAGGGGACTCACCACCATGCTGAGATAAAGAGCACAGCAAGTCACTATGACATATGGCAGTGTACTTCAGTGGCTTCTCTTTAATTCAGTGGAGCCATGAAGAAGTGGCCTTAGAGGAAAGGCTGACCTCATCCGTCTTCCCAAAGCTATGATTTAGGGAAGCAAGGCCACGTATCATAACAGTGCAAAATGGAGCAAAGCACAAGGAAAAAGTTGGCCCAAAGGAGACACCAGTCTTGTCATTCAGAGAGGCAGCTCTTGCTGAGGGGAGACAGTCGATTCACAGAGAGAGCTGTCACAAAGCAGTAACTGCCACGTAATCACAGAATGATTTGCATTTCACTTGGTCAAGTTTTGAAAAGCATTGTACTAAATTGGGAACCATCTTATGGATTTTTAAGTCAAGTGATGAGATTCTGTTGACATGAACATAAACAATGATGAGCTTCTACTTGTTCTGGTTCACCGGTCCTGACATTTTGCACACACTTGCTGCATTGTTTAAGGATTATCTTGAATTTACCTCTACCTTTGAACGCCCAAACAATAGCAGTCTGGTGAATGTTGAACTAGGCACACTCATAGAAGCAAGCATGTTTATAAAATGCTCCAGACTACTATTAATAATGGGTTTTAGCACCAGAGGTTAAGAATGATGTCATGTTTTATCATCACAATCTTGACATTAAATGTCGTACATTATCCCTATGGAGACAAGTTTCAGTTTATGGCTGAAAAAGTACAATGACTCTTTCCTTTCCCCCACATGATAGCTTAGAATGGAGGAAGGGATATATACACCTAGAGTCACCAGGGCTCAAATGTGATGTGCTATCAGAGCACAGTGGTGAACCTCTAAGAAGCAGCTTCGTCACCCAAACATGGCTCCTAATAACAATTACCCCAAAGAGTTATGGTAACAAGTGAATGAGATTATGAGTGTACCCTGTCTTTTTTTTTCATTTTTAAAATTTTTATTTATTTATTTTTATGTGGTGCTGAGGATTGAACCTAGGACCTCACGCATGAGAGGCAAGTGCTGTACCACTGAGCTACAACCCCAGCCCTGTACCCTGTCTTTTATATCATTGTTACTAAATAAAATGAGGGTTGCTATTTCCTATCTATCTTTTCTGTTTTGTTTCATCTCCTTTACCTTTCTCTTTCAAAATGAAGTTTTCTTAAAAAAGCTATCTGAACTGCATTAATATGTACAATTTGTACATTAATAAAAGATAAAATAAAATATAAAGAACATTGAAAAGGAAGTCCATCTATTTTCTTCCTTCCAACAAATAATTCTCAGCATAATGAAAGGTAGCATTTATGGAGGCCCTATTTGTTATGGTAAATTATTCACTCCTAACACTAGGTTGGAAAGCCATTCTCTCTCCCTTTACACAAGAGGAAACTGAGGCACAAAGAATGTAAATAACTTGCCCAAGGTCACAAGGCGAGTGCATGGGGGAGCCAGGTTGTGACCCAGGCAGCTAATGCCATAGACTAAATACAGATGGTCTGTTGAAGATCAAGAAAGGATTAATTAGTCCTAGTTTTTGCTTCTGTCCGTTGACCCAACTTGGAAAGATAAGAGTGGCAGTGTTCTTTCGAATGAGAACTGTCACTTCTGCTTGAATGACGGGAGGGACTCACTGGTTCCTTTCTGCTGTCTTGATCATTTTGTCACTTAGCTCAGGCACTTTCTAGTTACTGAACTCTGCTCTATTTTAGTAGATTTCACAGGAACGCATAAGTATAGGGGTTGACATAAATTGGGTCACGGGCTGTGGTCACTGCTATAAAGCAACAGAAAGAAATTTCTCAAGTCTTGTTAGAGGCAAATGATTAAAGCACTTTTCATAACTATATCAGCTACCTTATGGGTTCACATTAGTTAGTTTTTCAGCTTTTAAAGTTAGTGGCCTTGGATTTGCTTGTGCCTAAAGTTAACTTTTTTTTCACAATGATTGGAGAAAACCATCACTTTTTTTCCAACCTCTAATTTCAGTTGGGATTCAGAATGATAAATTTACTTTGGGTAAAAACTGAAGCAACTAATAAATGTCACTGCTCCTATTGCTTCCATTATGATAAATTGCCTTCAGAATTAGAAAGGGCACTTAAATTGCCCTTGTTCTATTTCATGGAGTTCCACGGATGGGGAATCCAAAGCATGAGGAAGTTAAAGGATTTCCCCTACATAATGTTCGCATAAATAACGATTTCTGGATTTTAAATCCTTTGCGGCTGTTTTAATGTTGCCTATTTTTATAACAAATATGCCTCCTGGTTTAAAGACCATGGAAGTTATTCTAAGCTGAGTTTGGTTTTACAGATTTGACTTGAGGTACTGTATCCAAGTGATTCCACCATTAAATTTCTTTGTGACTCCAGGTTCATAAATGTGCTTCTTGTGGTACTCTTGCTGGGCTGTCTCTGGTGGTTGTAGGAATGAACAACGGAAACTTTGTAACTAGGAATGCTGCTGCTTGTGCCTTGGTCATTTTTCCAACACTTAAATGCGCACATGGGTTGTATCACTGTGTGGCACTGTCTCTGAGTCTGGGGCACAGTATATTAGGGCCATTATAAGGCTTATGTAGGAACTATAGTAGGACAATTATAAGGCTTGTTTCTACATATGTCTTAACAAAACATAACAATACACAGTAAAATCTGAAGGAAAACTGTTAATCTGTATGTGGTTGTTAGACTATTCCCTAGTAACTGCCTTATGAACACATTTCACTGTATGTGTTTAATCATACTTATTATTCATCAGGGGTTTAAAAATCTGTGCATTGTATATGTCTTGACATTTTTATTCTCAAAACAGTGACTTGTTCATTCAATTACTCTTACATTGCTAACATATCAGAAGTTGTTGAAGTTTTTAAAAATTAAGCCCCTTAAAGCCCATGTAGATTTTTTAGAAAGTAGTTTAATAATTTTCTCTCCTGACTTCACTTTTTAAGTTGAAAAGCAACTTCCCATTATAACACATGCCCACAAACAAACAAACAAACAACAACAAAAACCCTCAAACAGCATAATGGGAATATGATAAAAGTAAATCTCCTTCAACTCCATGCCACCTGCCAGAGGTGACCAGTGATAACAGTGACTTATGTATTCTAGAGACTGTCATATCTGGGTCAAAATGAAAAGGATATGATGTTTGACGTATCCTTTTCTGCATAGAGTGATATTTTAAAATCCATCTCTCTGTTCCGGTCCTTTGGTTGCTGCCAGCCCTCTACACTCACACCCCAGGTGCTAGTGAGAGCCAGCATCATATAACCCTTGGTGTAGATAGTTACTCTAAAGGCCTCTCTGATGACACCCAGGCTGCTCTATTGTCCTTATCTCTCTGGCCTTTAGAAAAACGTGACCATAGCTTCTATTTTGAAGTTCCTTTTTGATAAGGTATAAGATGCATTCAGAAAGTGCATATATCAAAAATGTATAACTTGATAACTTTTCACAAACAAAATGGGCCTGGGAAACCACTACCTTACCTTGCCAGGCCTGCTTTCATACATGGCAATGTTGTTGGGGCTGAGTAGTCACTAGGCAGCCAGGTCCCCATCAGGCCCACACTGAGTGTGCTTGCATTTAGCTCCAGTGTCTCTTTGATTTGGCCTACCTGACCCCTGTTGGCATTTTGATGGTGACCCTTGCTTCTTCCTTGGGTGGCTCAAGAAGCCATAGGACCTAAGTAGTTACCGCATTTAAAACCAGCAGACTTGGCAAACTGCCCTCTAGTGACCTAAGGGGTAAAAGGATCAGGATTATATCACTTTCCCTCTGCTCTCCATTTCTATGATAGGAAAGCTACATGCTAATGTTCATAAAAGTTTAAAAAGGATACTATTTTATAAGGCTTGTTATAGGTGATAATTGAAAAGCCATGCAGAGTGTACACAGAGTGGTTATCAATAATCCACTGTGGTGTATGAAAACACAGCCTTTGTGATTGGTGACTAAGTTGGCAGCTGAGTCTGTTGCATGAATTCAACTTTAGATTCAGTGGGAAGGCATTTCTTTTTCTTTTCAGGAGCACCATATGTATAGAAATCCTTTCAGACTAAGAATTTGAATAATAGCTTCGTGACGTCTTATTAAGGCTGAATTTATGCTTTTGTAAGAAGTTTTATTTAATTGAAGCAATAATTATTATAATTTTAGTTTGTTTCACAAATTCAGCAAGCTGAGGTCTAGCCCCTGCCTTGTTGAGACTTTCCCCCACTGCAAAAATAATGCAAAATAACCCTGTTATGATTCAGACACTAGGTGCCCCCCTAAAAGCTCACATATTAGTGCAGGAATGTTTAGAGATGAAGTGAATACATTATGAGAGCTATAACCTCATCAGTCGGTTAATGTATTTGACAGATAAATAACTTGAATGGAGGCTCCTCTCTCTGCTCCTCGGCCACCTTGAGCTGAGCATCTTTCTTTTGCCACACCCTTCTGCCATGATGCTCCACCTCCCCTCATGCCCAGAGAAATGGAGTCAGTAGACCCTGGACTGAACCTCTGAAACGGAGAGCTGAAACTAAACTTTTTTCCCCTCTAAATTGTTCATATGACATATTTTAGTCACAGCAATGAAAAACTGCCTAACACAAACCCCTTCCCTCCAGTGTTTTCTGACTGATGTTTGAAGATCTTTAAGAAGAGGTGCATTTCACAAACCTGAATAAAAACATTAGTAATGATACTGGGCTGTACAACCCCAAGAATATTCTAGAAGACTGAGTCTGGGGACAGGCTTTTCCTGGTGAGCATTTTCATAAGTACCTGGTTTTAGTAGCACATTGGCAGTATTAGAATAGTTCATTTCCATTCAGGTTGAATCACTCCAAGGTCTATTAAAGGATGTGCACTGGGCTACAAAGAGGAGGTGTCTTAAATGCAGCTTTCCCAATTTTGGCTGCCAGCTCAAGAAAGCCATGAGGGTAGCTCAGAGTGTACACAGTAAAGTAAAAGGGCTCTTTCTAACCTCTTTCCTTTCTGAGAGTGATTGTATGTGTTTTGAAGGAGGGAGGGCAGTGAATGACAGCAGACTGCTGATTTTCACAGGTGACCGATGTGACTCTAAGAAAGGAGAGTCAATGGATGTGCATTGGTTGATGTCCTCCCTGAGAGCAACGTTCAGTGAGAAATGGCTGCTTTTCAGGGTCTTGGGAACGGCAGAATTTTCTAGACATTAACAATGAAACTTAAATTCCCGGGGTATCTGTGAAAAAATAAAAGAAGCGTTTGTGGACATTTGGGGCCCTGGCATTCCTTACACGGAGTCCCTAGCTGGACTCATAGACAGCTTTTCAGTTTTCTTGGTTGCCAGCCAGCCTCGTAATCCTGTCCAAGCTGCACACACCACAGTAATTATGGTTTGGACCTGCCAAGATAGTGGAAAGTTGCTGCCAAGTGGAGTCAGGGTTTTTCATGTCATCACCGCACCATTGAACTGCTAGCTCCTCTGCAGCTCCTTCCGTCTGCGAGACACAGGTTGGGAAGGAGAGTGTTCAGTCAGCCAGGCCACATCTTGTGTTGCAGATGGGTTTTGTGGACTCCACATGGAGGTCTTGAAGCAGCCAGCTTACTAGCACATTTTAGTAAATTCCAGGTCTCCTCTCTGCCCTTCCTCAATCTCATTAGACTTTAAAATTTAATAGGCATATTTATATTCTAGAATTTTCTATGCAGTGAAGTAAACTATAGACTTCTACACAGATGAATTAAAAATATAATAAAGTAGGGGCCAGAGTTTTAGCTCAGTGACATTAACAATGAGGTCCTGTGTTCAATCCTCAGCACCACATAAAAATAAATAAATAAATAAAGATATTGTTTCCATCTACAACTAAAAAATATTTTAAATGTAATAAACATCAAGGAAATAGAAAAACAAGCACAAACCAAATACAAAATTAGTAGAAGGAAGGAAACAATAAAAAAAATCAAAGCAGAAATAAATGAAATTGAGACTAAAAACAACATTAAAAAACAAAACAAAAAGCTCATTCTTCAAAATGGTAAACAAAATAGATTAACACTTAACTAGACTAAGAGAAAGAGAAAGAAATTCTAGCAAATGAAATCAGAGATTAAAAGGGAGAGATTACCACTGACACCTAGAAATACAAAAGGGCATTAACTATTATTATGAGAAACTATATGCCAACAAATTTGATAGCCTAGAAGAAATGGGCAAATTCCTAGACACATACACTTTCCCAACACGGAATCATGAATAGAAAACCTGAACAGATCAATAATGCGTAACAAAATTGAATGAATCAGTAATAATAATAAAAACCCTTCTATCAAAGAAAATCCCAGGACAAGATGGTTTCACTATTAAATTCTTAAAGAAAATTGAAGAATTAATGTCAATTCTCCTCTTTCTTCTATTTATTTATAGTTTTTTTTGTAATTGGCAACTTACGGACATATATAAAGGTGAGATTCATTATGTTATATCCATATTTACACACAGGAAAGTTTGGTCTGGGTAGTTTCGATTGGCATTTCCCTAATTGCTCACAATGTTGGATGATTTTTTTTTCATATATTTGTTGGCCATTTGTATTTCTTCTTTTGTTAAATGTGTATTTATTTCATTTTCCCATTTATTAATTGGGTTGTTTTTGTGGTGCTAAGTTTTTTGAGTTCTTTATATATTCTGGATATTAATCCTCTGTCAGAAGCTTATAAGGCAAAGATTTTCTCCCATTCTGTAGGTTCTCGCACATTCTTTTTTAAAAATATTTTTAAATTTTACTTTGTTATATATGACAGCAGAATGCATTACAATTCATATTACACATATAGAGCACAATTTTTCATATCTCTGTACACAAAGTAGAGTCACACCATTCGTGTCTTCATCCATGTACTTAGGGTAAAGCTGTCCATTCACATTCTTCATTGATTCCTTTGTTGTGAAAAAGCTTCTTAATTCATTAATTAATTCTTGACTCTAGTGACCTACTCCCTCTAACTCCTAAAGTGGTAGAGACTACTTCCCACTAATGTAATCAAGTCGATTATTCCTAAATGGATTAATTGACTGATGAGGTTGAGAGCCCTCATGATCCACACAACCCAAAGTTATTCACAGCTTCAGGCAATCCCTATCAAAATAACAGTGACATTTTCACAGAAGTAGAAAAAGCAATTCTGAAATTTATATAGAATCATGAAAAACCCCAAACAGCCAAAGTTCTCTTAAGAAAAAAAACCAGGAGGCATTACATTACTTGACTTCAAAACCTACTACAAAGTCATAGCAATCAAAACAGCACACAGAACAATATAACAGAACAGAGAGGCTAGAAGTAAACCTACACATCTATAGTCAACTGATTTTCAATGAAGGTGCTTGCATTGAAGAAAGGGCAATCTTTTCAATAAATTGTGCTGGGAAAATTGCAGAACAAAGAAAAGAGATCCTATCTCTCACCAGCTGCAAAAATCAGCTCAAATCTGTTAAAGACTTAAATGATCAATCTGGAACTATGAAACTACTGGAAAAAATAAGTAGGAAATGCTTCCTTCAGAATGTTAGAATGGAAAAGAAGTTTTTGGAAAAGATCCTAAAAATATAGGAAACAAAAGCAAAATAGACAAATGGGATTACATCAAACTGAAAACCTTCTGCACAGCGAAGGAAACATCATCTGACCAGAGAGATAACCTGCAAAATGGGGGGGAAAATATTTGTAAACTATACATCTGGCAAGGGGTTGATGTCCAGATATATAAGCAATGCCAAAAACTCAATAATAAGAAAAACAAAAGAAACAAACAATAACAACAACAACAAAAAAAAACAAATAATCTGATTTTAAACTGGGCAATAGATCTAATTAGACACTTCTCAAAAAATATGTACAGGGGCTGAGGATATAGCTCAGTTGGTAAAGTGCATAAGGCCCTGGGTTCAATCCCCTGTAATACACACACACACACACACACACACACACACACTCACAAACACACGGCCAATAGGTGCATGAAAAAATGTTCAACATCACTATTCATTAGGGAAATGCAAATCAAAACCATAATGAAATATCATCTCACTCCAGTAATAATGGCTATTATCAAAAAAAGACTAAACTATTGCAGAGGATGTGGAGAAAAGGGAACCCTTGTACACTGTTAATGGGAATGTAAATCAGTACAGCCATTCTGGAAAACAGTGTGGAGGTTTCTCAAAGGTTAAAAATAGAAGTAACATGTGATCCAGCAATTCCACCACTGGTTATATATTCAAAGGAAATGAAATTAATGTGTCAAAGATACCTTGACCCTTTCATTTTTATTGTAGCACTATAGCCCCCAAAACAACCTATGTGTCCATTGATTAATGAATGGATCAAGAAAGTGTGGTACTTATTATGAACAATGCAATACTATTCAGCCATAAAGATAATGTAGTTCTGTCATTTGTGATAAGATGAATAGAACTGGAAATCAAGAAAGACATACAGCATAATCTCACTCGTATAGAATCTGAAGAAGCTGACCTTCTAGAAGTTGAAGTAGAATGGTGGTTACCAGAGGCCCACCAGAGTAGTGGGCTGGGGGATGGTATGGGAAAATGTTCATCAATGAGTAAGCACTGAGTTACATTAGACAGGAGTAAGGCATGGGCAGGGGTGACCATAGATAACAATAATGTACTGTAAACATTTGAAAGCTAGAAGGAAGAATTTACAAAGTTTTCACCATAAAGAAATAATAAACGTTTAAGATAATAAATATTTTTACCTGATTTAAACAATACACAATATATAAATACATCAAAACATAACATGATGCTTCATTGTTATGTACGATTTTATGTTTTTATTTATCAGGTGACGTAAATGTAAAATAAAACACGAGACGAAAAAATGTTATATGCATCCTTTCTCCCCTACCTAGGCCTCCTCCTCCTTCTTTTTCTTTGCCAACACAGATGGTCTATGTGGATAAATCCAGGTGATCCTGCTGAAATTAGTAGTTGAGGTGGCCTAAAAGTAATTCATCTCTCCTGGTCTAGTTCATGGCCATGAGAGGGCCTCACTCTTCCGCTGACTTTTGGGTTTGAACTTTTCAGGCTTTGCGCAGTGTTCCCCAAATACTGTTTCAGAGGCCAGCTTATACCGCAGCGCCTGGCCTGGCACATTTGTTAGGTACATAGATTTATGTCTGTTTTAGCCACATCCAATCAGATGGGTGGGGCCTGGGAATCTGTATCCTTAGCATGTACCCAAGTGATTTGAATGCCCCTCTGGGTTTGGGTGCTGCAAAAGAGAAGCTCTCAGAAGGCCCCAGTGAGGACCATCATGGAATGGCCAAACGCTGCGAATGCGTCTGAAGTCTAGATCTAGGGTTGGGGATTTTCAGAGTTTGGAAAGTTGGCATACTTTCCAGATTCCAGATGCTCAAGCCATCAAAGAGGCTCAGGGGTCTTCTTATTAAGAAAAGTAGTGAGGTACTGGATTCTATAGGAGAAGCTCAGCTGGGCGTACATCGTTGTGGTTTTTATTAGGTAAAGCCCTTACATTCTTTCTCTGTTCAAGAGTGGTGATTTAATTTTTTTCTTGTCTTGTTTTTTTTTTTTTTAAAGGCAGTGCCCCGAACTGATTGCTCTTTGTATAAACCTCCATATACTGGGGCTCACTATAAAATGGCACTCTCTCAAACCCTTTTCTTTTCTCAGTATATTTTGCATATGGAGGTGATTAAGCATTTAGTTTATAAAAGAAAAAATATGTGTTGACACATATCATTTATGCAGTGGATGGAAATCCAATCAGTGCACATCCTTCACCTGATAGATTTCACCTGAGCCACCTCAGTTCCCGTCTGCCCTATTCTTCATTTCTTGGTTGCTTAAATTTAATTTCCTTACCTTTTCTCATACCAATAAAAACTCCTCCACTCATCGGTGACAAATTTGAAGTCTATTAAATTAGCCTTTTATTAGTAGCAGACAGTTTAGATTATTATTTATTATGATTACATAATATTACTAAGTCCCTAAGCCTGGTGTCTTCACTGGTTCTGAACTAAAATTGTTTTGGAAATCCACACTGTTCTGCTGTGAAAAGGATGGTTCTGAGCTTGCTGTTGGTACACAAAATATGTCCTGAGGAGTTAGCATAATGGCATTACTACAATTGCAAGTACAGCAGCCTCCTGTGGGGAGACCACAGCTCAGTTGTTCATCCTGTCCTCTTGGGTTCTTTTAGCTGTCAAAAGTCCCATAGTGGTTGGGTGCAGTGTTGCATGCCCAGAATCCCAGCAGCTTGGGAGGCTGAGGCAGGAGGATCAAAGCCAGCCTCAGCAAAAAGTGAGGTGCTAAATGAGACCCTGTCTCTAAATAAAATACAAATTAGGGCGGGGGATGAGGCTCAGTGGTTGAGTGCCTCTGAGTTCAATCCCTTGTATATAAAAAAAAAAAGTTCCACAGTAGGTCTGGGGATGTAGCTCAGTGTTGAGCAAATTCCTAGTAAGCATGAGGCCCAGGATTCAATACCCAGAAGAAAAAAAGAAAAGGGGGCGGGGTGAAGAAAGGGAAGGGAGGAGAGAGAGAGGGAGAAGGAAGGAGGAAAGAAGGGAAAAGAATCCCACAACAAAGATTCCCAAACTTATGGGTTTATTTTCTTTTTATTCCTTTTTTCTTCTTACGAATGTGAGCTGCATTCTACAGTTTAGCATGCACCACCAAGAAGACAGTAATTATTGGGGGATTGGAGAGGGAGGGAGCCTGGTGCAGCCGGAGTTGCCCCAGGACAATTGCCTTTTGCCAAAAGCAGCCTCGTTCATTTACCCCAGACACAGGGCTCATCATTTGTGTGTGTGTGTGTGTGTGTGTGTGTGACTTGTAAAAGGACTGGGGTGCATTGCTCATGCTGGGCCACTTTGAACAAGTCACTTGGTCTCTCTGGGCTCTGTTTCCACTCCTATAACATAAGGAGATGAGCTAGTATTGTGATTTTCAAATGTACTGCTGATTAGAATCATTTGATGAGGTCTTTTAAAAAGACCAATGTCTGGGCCTCCCCCAGATCAATAGTCTGATTCTCTGGGGTGGAGCCAGGGCAACTGACATGTTTTGAAAATTTCACAGGGAGTTGCAATGTGTAGCCAGGCTAGAAAGCCTTTGGGGTCCCTTTCCTGATCTGATATCATTTACCCTTTCCTGGGGGTACCATACCTGAAGAACTTTCAAAAATCATAATTCTGCTTCCTGGATCTTCAGCCCCACTTTAGATCTTTTTTTGTTTGTTAATCTAATTTTTCTCAGAAGCTCATGGCCTTTCTTGTTGTATACTACCCACATGAAGAGTGCCTGATGAGTGTCTCAGGGGAAGGCAGTGTGGAAGGTGACGGCCTACCCAGCAGCGTGAGGACCAGCCTCACAGTCACACTTACTGGAACTTCTTAGGAAGGGCTCTGGGCACCAGGTGTAGGGGCAGCAGCAGCCCCGGGCTGCCTTCCTTTGGCACAGGTGGCTGCCCCTGGCCGAGGGAGTTGCATATCTCCAGGCTTCGAAGGCACCTAGCCAGGCTCCGGAGTCCTCCCTGCAGTGTGTGCTTTGGTGTGTTGCCAAGTTTTGCTTTTCGGTTTTCTATTTCGGACTGATGGAGGATCTCCGATCATGTCTGTGTATTGAATTTCTGAAGTTACTCTGAATGGCTTTGGAGTTTGGCTTCTTTTGTTTCTAGATTTGCATAAACAGTACTGCCTTTGTCCTGTGGTCTTGACACAGCTTCAAAGCTTGGACAGGGCATCAAAGATACCCTGGATCCTCATTGCTTAGGCATTGGATTGCAGCAATGCCAGCAGGTGACTGGAGGTTACAGTCCCACTTTGGGGCCAATTTTCTGTCTCTCAAAAAAGAATTCTGCCCAGCCTCTTTGATATTGGTTCTGAATTTTAGCTTTTCTTGTGTAAATACTGGTGAACTCAAAGGGAACACTGGTGTTTGAATAGGGAAAGACAGTAACTCATTAATGCTTGCTGAACTGCCCCCACCCTGTGAGAAGCAGATTTTTAAGAGTCACTTTGGGAAGCATGGAAGTTCCAGGCCCATTGGTGGGACTTTGCTGCTGATGCCATCTCTGTGAACCAAATCCTCATTTTCCCATGTGTCCTATCAAAGCAAAGGCAGTCATTGAACTCTCAGTTACCCAGAGTTGTCATGGTCTATATAGACAGAGGCGAGTTTGATAATGGGTTAGTTTGGCCCAACCATGAAGCACACCCTTGATCTACGTTCCCATCTCCCTGTTGCCCAATAGTTGTGCATTTAGACAGTGGAGTCTAATTTTCATCTCAGTTCATTTATGTTCCATACACCTGATTTCTTAACTGGTTGCTTTTTTACATTGTCTCTGCCATACACCGGTGTATTATCAGATTTTCCTGAATTCTTGAATTCTTGGCTTTGCCTTGGTCTTCTCGTCTGTTCACTGAGTGTTGGATGGTGGGTCTTTAAAGATTTCTCTAGCCACAAGTGTGCTCTGTATTGGCAGTTCCACCATCTATACCATGGAAACAATGACTTAAATTACTCCATGTGATTTAAGATGGCATTTTGAGTTTGCTTTCTTTGTTGGTACTTGGTACTTTGTTGGTACTTACAGGTGCATAGTTTTGACTTATCAGTGTTCCACATCCTTGATGATTAGGTTGACATATTTGCAAAAACCTAAACAAGATTTTTTGGCTCTTTAACAGGAATGAAATTGCCACTTTCGTGAACAACAGCAGCTATGAGAACAAGAACCTAGATAATTAAGTTAAAAGAGAGCATTTCAGATCTAAAAGCTTGGAATGCCACTGCTGTCAACGCCAGAGATAGAGTATCTGTGGAATGAGTGGGCATATTGCAAATGTTTGGTTAGATTTTATGCATTTTCATGGATATAAAATAGGTAAACACAAGTCTTCCCTAGAAGGTTCCCCCCTCCTTTTTTTAGGAAAAGGTAAAAAATAGAAGTTTCGTCACTTTGCCATTGTGATGAAAAACAATGTATGTGCTGTGTTTGCCAAAGCCACTGGCCAGCCTGTGGCCATCGTATCTTGCTCAATCTGCTGCACGGGGGAAAGGTTTGCTTGTGTATTTGCAGGCTAGGACAACCTGGCCACCAGAAGTCACATCACACCAGGCTAATGGATTGTCACACTGCAATGATAGCTACTCCCCAGGGAAAGCCTTTACTTCACAGTGGTGCCATTCTATCCTGGAGATGCTGAAAAATTGGTCTGGAGCTAATGCCTTCAGGGGCCAGAAGCACAAGTGCCATGACAGGTCCTTGGAGTGAAGGCTGGACAGGGCCATCTCTTTCCCTGCAGAAGCTTGAATGTAGGAGCAGAAGGACAGTCAGGGAAATGGAACTATGGCTGACCCCAAATCCCTTGTCTCCTGATTTCATTTTTTTTTATGCTACAGAAAAATAAAATCAAGAAGGTGAAACTTTTCTTTTACAAAGAATGTGCTTGTTGGTAACTCTCTGACATATTCCTGGGGCATGGTCTCTAAAATCATATCTTCTCTTTCTGAGATATAACCAACAAATTAAAAAATAAATCCTTCCGCTGGATGAGGATTATCTTGAGGAAGCACTGTTCTCTGGCTGCCAACTTCAGTCCTCTCTGGTCTTGGCTGTTCTGCTGACAGTCTCCAGCTGTAAGCTGGCTGCATCAGGTTCCAAAAATCCAGTGCCAGCTGTTTTGTGTGACTGAAGTTAGATTATTCTAGGCTGGCTTGGTAATACTGGGACTCAGGCATGGTCACAGAAGATGCCCTAATGAATTTGTACCTTGATATCATAGTACATGGGATTCAGTGGACCAAGGTTAGAACCATTTCCGCCCCCAAATAAGATGGATTTTGAAGTCCCCTCTTCTCTCCCATGTAACAAAATACCTGAAATTTAGTGTTGCTTCTCTGATCAATGTATCAGTTGTCAAATTTTATATAATAAATTGACTTGATATTCTATAGCTTTGAACTAGAGAGCACATAATTACTTCAAAAGGAACACCATCATTTGAGTCCAAAGGAACAGAGAGTACATAGCCATAGTTTTACCTCCTGAAATAATTTCTTCCTAGTGAATTTTTGGAGTTCTCATCTTAATTAAATCTTACTCCCTGTTCTTACTAACATGATAGATTTTGCATCATTTTCTCTTTTCCAATTCTTCCTTATTCAAGTTTCCAAAGAGGCATTTTTCTGGGTTGGCCTTGGTTAACAGATTTATCAATACATTTATTTATCCATGTAATTAGTTTTAGTAGAAATCAATTGTCTTGTATGAAATAATGAGGAGAAGCTGTTCTTCCTTTCATCTTATAGAAAATGATTAGGACTTTAAAATATCTAGACAGGTAATTCTTGTTTGGGGCAACTTAAAAAAAAAGTATTTGCCTTCCTTAGCCTTTGATCCTTGGGAAGATAAAGGTTACAGATGGCCACAGTCTGTAGTTAATTTCACTCTGGGTGGTAAAATAATATGCTATCAATTCCAGATCCCTGAACAATCTACTGTTAACAAATGAGATCATTTTGGATAGAAGAATTGCATATGTCATTGTCTCAAAAGAGAAATGGGCTGCAGATTCTGTCTAACGACCCACTTCCAAATGCTAGCTCAGACTCCTCCCAGCTTTGTCTGAACTTGGCTTTAATCCCACTTTGATATTTCAGACACTCTGAGTGCTGCACAACTCCAAGGAAGTAGACAGTAAGGCATACCAGGAACATATTTTGAAATAAAATGTACAATTGACAACAATAGTCATTTTATGTTTATTTTCAGTCATTCTTTCACCCAGAAGAAATTAATACATTTTTTTCAGGCTTCTTAGAAAGGTAGAAAGCTTTGATAATCTCTACAAAAGACCTTTATTTGTTGAAATAGAGTGTAAATATATGAGGTTGCATGGATATTTTCTTTCCATATCTCAAAAGTCTACTTTTTAAAATACCAAACTGTAATCATCAGTGTGGGAACCGTCCTCCAATATGGTGGCCACTAATCTTGGATCCTGGAGTTGACTCCTTCTGTGGTCTCTGCCCATGCTGAGTCATGTGACCAAATAGCCAAGGTGGCAGTGAGGGCATGTGACTTCTGAAGCCAGATGGTAGGAGGCACTACAGTTTCCATTGTGGTCTCGTGGTTGCTTGCTCTGGGGGATGCCAACCTCCATGCCACAGGACAGCCAAGCTCTCCAAGGAGTGACCTTCATGGAGAGAAGAAGGCTGGCAGCCAACAGTCGGAATCAGCTTGTCACCATGTGAATGAGCCCCCTAGGAAGTGTATCTTCCAGTCCCAGTTGAGCTTTCAGATGATTGCAGCCCCAGCTGAAAGGCTTTTCAAAATTTGATATTGATGCCAAGGCCTAAATGAAGAGAAGGAGCTGCCTTGTCAAGGTGGTAGGTGGCAGGATGGGGAAGGGCGGAGAAAGTCAGGGAATGGGCTCACAAGGAAGCAAGATGGCTAAGGCTGTTTTGTTCTTGAATGTTATGTGCCTTCTGAATGACATTCCATTCTTTGAGCTTGTTCTTGGGAGAAATATGATCAGTTTTCAATATCAATAGCTGCATATTTTTAATTCTTACCAATCCATTTACCTTTACAATTTAACATCTGCCTGTTCAAGGCTTTGTGTATTAAAGTTTATTTATTATATCAGCAAATTCCCTACTTTAAGATCCTCTGCATACTGATTTCACAGAGGAATATTCTGATAGGACTTTTTTGGCTCTACTGTCACCAGAGGCAATGCCATTATTAACAGGATCAAGGGGGCGGTGCTCATGAAAAATCAAAGTGCTTTATTTGAGAATAAAATTAAATTAAATTAAACATACCATTTCAACATTACATGGAGACATTCTTCAAACCATCCAATGTGTCTAAAAACAGATGTGTGCTGAGCATCATCAGATCAGCATTTATCTCTCATTGAAAGCTCAGGTTAGGAGTGTTTGAAAGGACTCCTAGTCTTACAGCAGAGATACTGGGTTTTAGGTGATAATTTGTTGTTCTCCTGTAATTTTATTTGTTTTCCTTAAGCATGGAGCAAAAATTTGCAAAAATGTAGATCTGCGTCTTGAATCCTCCTTATCTTTCCCCAGAAATTATCTGCACACGTCAACCTTTGCTGTCCCTGATCCCTTGGTTGCTGTGACAGGACATGTCTTCTTGATTAAGGAGATTTCTCAGATTGGCTCTGGGCTACACACAACAATTTGTTATGGGCATCTGTGAGTTTGTGAATGTATTCTGTCTCAACTACAGAGTATTGTACCCCTTAAAATTCTTCTGTCAGTTTCAATTGTTTGAGGCTTTGGTTTTGTTATCTTCTAAACCAGGAATAAGATTACCAAATGCAGAATGTGAATGAAAAACTATCTTCATTTTCTAGTTTATCAATTAATATAACAGAAAAGTTTGTCAGGCCCAAGAGTATAAGCAAAGGGTACCGATTACTGATTTAAAAACAAAACCCCTTTAAATCAATATTCAAGTTATGTTTCCTGCTTAAATCCCTTAGCCCTGTCCTGGGGAAAAGTCTAAATGAGTAATTATTTCAGACCAGTGAGCTCATAGTGTCTGCTTGGCAAAGCTCAGCTTTGGCTTCTTCATGAAAAAAATAGCTGCCAGGACTTTTTCTGTCTCATACCTGAGCCTTCACAAATGCTACTGGAGACCCCACAAGACTGAGATTCTTTAGGTCACCATGGCATTTTCTCTGTTCCTCATATAGTGCCACCAAGAAGTGTGTTGATACAGAGGAGCCAAATATCAAGGCAGAGAGCAATGATTCATTTATTTTGAAAGGGAGGGGCACATGGACAGTCACTGAAGGAAAGACCCCAGCTGTTCAAATGCACGTTTTCAAATTCAAGATGTTTCAAAGTCTAATCTCTAATAAAAATCATAATTGCAATCTGGTTTGCTTTAAGCAGATGTATGATTCCACAATAAATTCGATTTGTTTTTCAAAAGGCTTCCCCTGCTCCCCTGCATTTGGCATTCTTACTGCTTGCTACTGGCAGAAACTATTTCTTCCTTCTCAATTTATTCTGATCCCTGCTGTCTGGAGAATCTTCCAGCATATTAATTTATGACCTTCAGAGATTGCATATTCATTTCTGTACAGGTCTCTGTGCCAAAAATTGGCTCCAAAATATCTCATACCTTTCCATTTATATATGTTGTGCAGCATTACTGTTTATATCTTATTAAATATTTATATTTTCAAGGTAGAGTGAAGAATGTGTATATAGCCTGAAAAAAGGGTTTCTAGTGCTCCTTGACTTTATTAGAAATCAAAAAAAAATTTTCCAATGAATGAAATCATTGTTCGGATTTGTTTCCCATCTTGTTTGCTCTGCTTCTGAAGATGTTTTGAAAGCTTGATTTATGGGAGTGGAATTCTGTCTATCCTTCCTAGGAAAGGAAATATAACACATCAGTTAGAATAATTAATACTAGAAAAGAAGCATCCTTCCCCTCTTGTGCAGCAGATCACTCAGCTCAGCTCAAATGTAGTAAGGCAGGAAGAGGGAGAGAGGGAGGGTGTCCTCTGTATGAGCTAGATCTCTCAGATATAATTTTTAAAAGCAGTTTTGTTGTTTGTTGATACTCTTAGATAATATATTTTAATTAATATATACTAATTGTGTCTGTTTAGTGTATATATATTGCAAGCATAGCAATTATTCTTCTGAACAGTTTGCTATATGACGTAACACCCTGAATTTTATAATGCCTTTCACTTAATAATGACAGCTAATGTTTATTGAATCCTGTGTGCCAAGGATTATGATAAATTTCCATGAGTGAACTCACAATAATCCCATGAAACACACATAATTACTAGTAGTAGTGACCTAACCCAGGACCAGAGGCAAATTAAGGGTGAGCTCTGTCCCCTTGCTGAGGACCCATCACAATATATTCACATTTGTTTTTATAAAATCAGCAAAAGGAAATATTTAATCATCAATTGGCTAAGACCCTTCCATCACACTTCTTGTTTTGGGTGGTCCTGGAGCAGCAATGGCATATCTGTGATCTGGTTCAGGGGACGTTGACTCAGGATGCATGTGATTTGGGGTTGGTGGGATCACGTGACTCACAGTTCTTTCCACGTGCAGTGCTTTACTCTTAAGGTCCACTTGGCACCCAGATAAAGGACCCGTATGAGAAGTAAGTGGGGTGTAGAAAAGAAATAACAATTGAACCTTGTCTCTGGAAAATACTTTCATTATGGTTTGGTTATGAAGTGTCCTCCACCAAATTCCTATATTCATGCAGGAATATTCAGTGGTAAATGATTAGATGATGAGAGGTGTGATCTAATCAGTCCATCCTAGTTTAAACCGACTAACTGGGTGTTGACTGTAGGCAGGTGGGTAGAAGGTGGGTCATGGGTAGCATGCCCAGGTCATCTTCCCTGCAGCCCCTTAACCCCTCTCTCTGCTTCCTGGCTACTATGAGGGGGCTGGCTGTCCTCTGTCATGCCTTTCCACCATGATGTTCTGCTGCACTGTGGGCCCAACCTGGGTCTAGAGCCATGGAGTCAGCAGACCATGGACTCTGAAACTGTGAGCCAAAATAAACTTTTCCTCCGTGAAGGTATTTTTGTCAGGTATTATGAGCACAGAAACAAAAAAATTAACTAACATAACTTCATCAGACATGGACAGTTTTAAGTGAATGATGTGGGTCTCATTAATGTCTGATCAAAACAAAACTAATGTCAGAAATATACTTAGTAATACAGCAGATACAGTTTAATATAATTATAAAAATACCAGACACACTTCTTTTATCCTATGGGCACCATGTGAAGCAGAAGGTTTCAGAACTACTTTTGTTTTTTAAAGAACTCAAGCTTATGACAGCACTATGAACAGTGAGTACACCAGACCGCAGGTCCAAATTCACAAGTGTCTTCTACATAGTAACCCCTCAGGTTGTACTCTGGCAGACTGGAGGCATCTTGCCCTGGCAAAGCCTGGAAGTTCCATTTGAAATGGCACTAGAACTGTCACCAATGCAGCAGTGGCTTGCAAATTTCTAAACTGTTAATAATAAAAAGGAAATTTTTATCAACTTTAAAGGAAGGAAGCAAATTTATATTCTGCATATATAAATATATATATATATATATATATATATATATATATATATATATATATCTGTTTGGGAAGAAGTTGAGAGTATATAAATGAAAATATGAGAAAGTAAATTTATAGAAGAATATCAGGCAGTTAATTCATGAAATTTTTTTTGTGGGTTTTAGATGTTTGTGGTATTTCTCAGCTTTTAAAATGTTGTAATTTATTTTCTCATTCAAAATAAATACTCATTTTATACACTTTTACATGATATTAAAATAGTTACTTGTATATTCATACACATAGAATTTTTTATATTTTTCTTAAATGAGTACAAAATTTTTGTGGGGCCTAAAACCCCATAAAAGCTGGATTCGACCCTATCCAGGTCCTTGGATTTAAACCCAGCACCTGTCCTCTTGCTGCACGGTGCCACTTGAATGGTGCAAAGACTCCTTTTAAAATCTTGCATTCACTTTTGATTATCTCACAAACCAGCTGATCTTTCCATTAAAGCTCATGTCAGGATTTTCTGGATTAATGAAATTAAGCTTTATTCAACACTGAATCTCACTACTGAAAAACAGCATCCCCAAATTAAAGAATAGTATTTTAACACTCACACTCATTCATACTCATTTCCCACAATAAAAATGCTTTTCAGACATTCTGTATGGCTGCTTTTGCCACCATGAATTTGCACAATTCTTAGCCCAAGGAGTTCTACTTCCAGCTGGCTTCGTCATTCCCTCCTGGATCTTTGGCATAATTCAGTGAATGACAACAATTTTAGTGGCTGATAATTTATAATCTAAGGGGAAAATTCTAAATCATTTTGACACGGAGATAATTTTAATAATTAAGGGTCATTTTGTGCATAAAAAATCATTTTGTCACATTTATTAACTGTGTATGGCCTCAGAAACTACCATGTGCCTATAAATAAAACCACCCATGACAATCTGAGGCTTGGTGCAAAAATTCATTTTTATAGCATTACCTTTGACATTTTAAGTCCTTCAGCATATTCACTAAGGTTGGTAGTGACTGTCAATAAATCGTAATGAGTTAGAGTTTCTAACATGTTTGAATACTGCACTTGTCTATCACATCCACTGTTGGGGCTTAGCATCTCTTCCTAGTTTTACATATAGAACTTTTTGTTTCCTTTAATAAATCTCCTGCACTGCTCAGGAGGCATCCTGAGAACTCTCTGGCTTGTCACGTGCTGCTATTGTTCTCTCTGTAGCTTCTTTCCTGACTTTCAACAGAATGACTTCATGGCAGGCCCAGGAACCTGCTGTGTGGAACTTACAACTAAGAATGTTCTGTAGGTCCCCGTGCAGGGAAGTGAGCACAACAGGCTCCATTTTACCAAATTAGCAGATGTGCAAGGGCAAGGCCACATTCTTTTATTTACTCATTCACTAAACACTTGTCACTGACAGGACTTTGAGGAATGAGTGAACTGCCGCCTCCCTCCCTTTGGAAGCCCAGCACCACAGAGCATGGTGGTGCAGGACCAGGCCCTGCCTGAGAGCCCAGAGGGGCGCGGAGCCAGGCTGGCGAAGTTGGCCATCCCCAGGACAAGATCCCGTGTGTTTTAACCTTACATCCACATGGGACTTCTCTCTATAACAAATTCTACCAGCTTTACCTACTTAACCCTCTAGTGTGTTCTCACTTTTCCCTATCTGTCGCTTCCTTCCTTCATGTCAAGGTCATCTCCCACCTTGATTGCTCTGCCCTTGGTTTTAACCCCCACCAATCCACCCACTGTCCACACTGCTAGTACGTACTGTTCCTTTAGGTGAAACTGGCCACGCCACTCCCAAACCATGAATGACCTTTGGAGGTAAAATCCATTTGTCTTGGAAAGGCACCCAAGGCCCTGCACACTATCAGATTCTACTGGTTCCCCTGCCCATCCTTCCCCATCCTGCCCTTGTTTCTCCTGCAGCAATAGTATGGAAATGCCAGAGGGGGCCACAATTCTCTCTGGCCTCTGGGCCTTCGTGGATGCTCTTTGCCGGATCCCCATCTCCCCCTCTATCATTAACTTATGTATTTTCCCAAACTTGTAACAGATCCTACCCTCTCCTGGTAGCCTCATCATTCAGTCATGTCAGGCACTGATTGCAATCTGGCCTGAGACCCTTGGTGTGCTCTCATGCATCTCCCATAACATTCCTTTAACTGCTTTCAATAGCTATTTTAATTTCTCTTCTGTGGAGCCTTTTTTTAAATTTTTGCTTATTTGACGATGGGGATAAATGCATTTCAAAGTGCACAGCAGTGAGGAAGAATTTTATGTTTATTAGAACTTCCACATCCACACTGAAAATATACAGTTCATATATTCTGATACTAAGTTTAATAAAAACAAACTGTGAATCATTGTTTCAAAGAGATATCCGTACTTCACCATGAAAATTAGATTCAATATTTTTTTCTCTCTCTCTTGAGAAAAAGGATTTTGAAATATGACCCATCCTTGTGTTTTTGTTTGGTTTAGAGGAAAGTGTATTTCTCCTTTAATGATCTTAGATGCTGGAGGATTCCACCACACTCAGGGCTGGATTTAGATTTAGTGACTATTGAAATCTCTGATTGAGTAGTTTCTTTTTGGTGTTTGTATTGATGCAATATTGTACAGTGTTCTAAAATACTTGCAAAGAACTTTTGCACAAAATACTTAGAAGAATAGTGGATTCCAAAAAATAACTTGCACTCTCCATCTCAGAGAAGGAGGCAGCAAAAACAGAAGGACTGGTACATGGAGGGCTAGATTCAGGAGATCATAGACGCTCTCTATTCTTTTGTTTGTTATTCTATTTTTCATTCTTTTTTTTGGGGGGGGGCGGTAAGTCTGACAAATGCATCCACAGCAAGCATGACAGAGGACAACAATAATCCTTCATTTTTTGTCCCTTTCCTTCTTTTCATATTCTCCATAGAGATCACAAAATTATGAATTAGAATACAGTATTCTACAGTAAAAGCTATTGTAAATGCCGAGAATTTGTAGGAGTTGCATTTCCTTCCAGTGCACACTGGTTTACATAAACAGTCTGGGAACATATTAACCAAGAACCTAGACGGCTGCCCACTTGCACCCCAGCTGTTGCACTCACATGTAGGAGTTGCACACCCTGAAAGTGACACAAGACAGGAGAATTGCATGCTGATAGTAACTACATAATTAGAACAAGGGGAGTTGAAAATTGTGACCCTTTGCATTTCAAAGAGGGTGCTCCCTGACCCTGTGATTAAAGTGATGAGAAGCACGACAGCTGATTGAAATGAGTTCATCAGTTTTGCACACACTGGCTGACATCAGAGTTGGTACTAGAGATGGAGGCAGTCTGGGTTTCTTATATAGCACATTGCAGCAGCAAAGTAGTGAGAGGGTTTCAGCAGAGAACTTTGCAGGTAAGTGAAGGTTGGTTTACTCAGGAGTGAGTTGGAAAGAGACAGGAGATTGTGAATAGCAGATGGACTCCAGTAGCTGTCTCCCTTGGGATAAGAAAAAAATTTTTTTTATCAGTTAAGTCATCAGAGAACTATTTTGGAGAATAGGTGCCAAAATGAAAGCTGTACTGGTCCAGATTCCAGCTTTCATTAAATAAGCTCCCCAAACAAACCATGAGAGCCTGCCTAGCTCACATCCACTGAAAACTCTTTAAGGTGTCCTGTGCATTCCACTTGAGGTGGGGACGTGCACTAGGGAGAGGGAGGAAATGTGGATTTCATTGTCCTGACATAGTTTTGAATCTGCTTTTGAAGAGCCCAGGATCTCCACTAGCTTCTTTAGTAGACTGCTGCCGTTGGTAATTATATGCCAGGCAACGGCCTTCTCCTAATTTGTCCCTTACTGAACCACAGCATGGTGCCACTGAGAATTTAAAACAGATCTTCCTCCCTGCTGACTGGCTGTTTTTGCTTCCTAGGCCATAGGGCACTGCCAGCTTCCTGCCCAGTGGTTGTCACCCATCTCCTGGGAGCTGATGGTCACTTGTTTCAGTTCCTAATTCTGGACAGGAGATTCTGTAGATGCTGCTTGAGAGGTGGCCATTACTTGTGGAGCAAAGGTAGACTGAAACCAAAGAAAGTTTGAAGTCCTTTCCTCCTGGTCAAAAGCAGGGCATCTGGCAGCTCTTGTCGAAGAATGTTAGATGCTCTGCCATTTTCCCCTCAGTTTTCACAATAACCACTATTCTTTCTGCCACAATTCTAAGGTCTTTTTTTCTCAGGCTTGTGTGCCTTGTCCTTTAAGAAGAGAGAGAGGGAGACTGGTAGGAGGGAAGGTGGGAGATATCTCTTTGTTTCTGAAAAAAATGTGGTCTTTGCCTCTAAATCACCATGATGGCTTTGGAGTTCAGTTAAACTTGGTGTCTTTTAAGGTCTTGGAGAAGTGTGGGGATATTTGGTGATTATGTAGCAGAGCTATCCCTGACTGTCAACATCTTCAGTGAGAAGACAGTTGGTGAATACACTTAGCAAAGATCCCAAACTGGGTGCCTATGAGTCATATTCAGTCTACAAATGTTAATTTGGTTTGCATTACCTGTTCCTTTAAAATTGCAATATTTAAGGGTTTCCTATTAAAACCTGGATTTTGATCTCCTCTTTAAGAACTGGAGGTTTCACTAAGTCTGAATTTCCAAATGGCTGCATAGTGGCCATGCCCTAAGCATGCAATCCCTCACTCACTTCATTCATTGACTTGACCGGCTGCTCCATGAAGATGTATAGGCATAAAACCTAGATGGACCCTAGATTCAGGCTGTCTGGAACCTCTCTATGCTGTGACAAGACACTGCAGGAGCCCCTGCTTGATGAAGCCACAGAAGTTGGCATCTCCCTGGCACCTGCAGAAATCTGGAAATGGACATTGTTTATGAAAACCATCCTTGTCTTTGGCTGTCTGATGGTGTGTGTGGCATTGCTCCCTCCCCTGGGTAAAGCTGTGGCCTCAGCTCTATGGTGACCATTGAACACAAGCAAGAGAAGAACAAGCATATATTATGCCCAAGATGCAGTGAGTGAAGTTATATTTTAAAATCACATAATAATCCCAAATTTTGAATTTCAGATGAATTTTTTTTAACTTTCTCTGTTAACTTCTTGGACTATCACTACCCGTGTTTGGGTATTCAGTGATTTGGAAAATAAAAAAGTAGCCCTGTTTTCTGTTGACAATATGAATAAAATCTCCAAGATGTGGACTTTGATGTCAAGCAGTGACACAGCACATGTCTAGCATGCACAAGGCCCTGGGTTCAATCCCTTTACCAAGTGGGAAAATTAAAAAGAATCCCCAAGATGACCTGTAATTTAAACTATGAAAGAAGCACAGCAACAGATGTTTAGAGAAAGCGAGGTGGGCAGAGCGCAAACAAAGTGGACATAATTTGAAGAATTGCCATTTACAATTTAGACTTATGAGCTTCCTGGAAAAAATGATCCAATGTAATACATGTGGTTGAGAAAGAGACCAAAATAAGAATCATACATCTGTTAATTTACTTATACCTCACCTATTTCCAAAGGATTTGAAGGAATTATGTTGATCATAAAAATGTCAATCTCTTAATAAAATGCAATTTCAGGAATGCTTAGACAGATGGAAGGTTTTGTTTCTCTTAATTTGCATTTAACAAATCACATTTAATGCTGGCAACTTCTTCTTTGACCTTGACCTCACTCAGGTTCATTTCTGAAGGTCTGGTAATTATTGTGGCAGAGGTTTGCAGGTTTGCAGGTTTGTTCATCCAGACTCCTCATCTACTAAATTTTATTTTTCAGCTTAAGAATGGAGTTGTTCTTAGTTATATCACAACTGTACAAGTATACACAATAGACTTTCATGTGAATTATCTATTTTTAATTTTAATTTTGACATAATTTCAAAGATTGCAGAAAAATTGCAAAAATAACACCAAAGAAGTTTCTCCTACCAACATTTTGTTATATCTGCTTTGTCATTTTTTTCTTTCTGTATATGTGTGTGTTTAGACTTATAATTTTTGAACCATTTGAAATAGTTCACATACATAATACCTCTTTACCTCCAAATACTCCAGGATATGTTTCCTAAGAGAAAGAATATTTCCTTACAGTTTTGAAATTCTGTTATATCAGGAAGTTGAACACTGACACAACATTGCAATACAATTCAATCTACATTTCTGATTCATGGATTTTTCTGTCATCAATAGAATTTTCTTTTTTTAACAAATGCAATCAGATTCCATTTTTTGCTTTGTTGTTCTCTCTCTTTAGTCATCTTTAACTTGAATTAATATTTGAGTTAAGCAAATTTTCTCTTTTATACCATTGATATTTTTTTTAAAAAAATTACAGGCCTGTCTTTATAAAATGTTCTTCAGTTTAGTTTGTCTAATGTTTCCTTGTGATTCATACTTGTTATCCCCTTGGGGGTGGAATACTGTATAAGTCAGACGTCTTCCAAATCATATCTGAAGGCTGATATCTGTTAGCCCCTTTCTGGTGATGTTAATTTTAATCACTTAATTCATGCATTTCTAATTTCTCCATTGTATAGTAATATCTTCTTTTGTAACTAATAAGCAATTTGTCTCATTAGATGTTCAATTCCTAGTTAGCAGGAAGCATTCTGTGTTCCCCAGGCTATCTGCAGTGCCAAGCATGGGAACTCCCAATAGTGGGCCCGAAACATTTGTTGAATAAAATGGATCTGGGTATAGATAATACTTTAATAGTTTTCAGAGATTGTTAAAGAGAAAGATGAGGTCCCTTTGGTAGAAGAAAGATGAAAGAAGAAGAGTACAGGGGATTCTTTTCAAAATAGTTTTGGCTTGAGGACCCTGAAGCTATGAACCAGTTTCCCAGGAATCAACACCAAATGAAGCTTTGATCTTGATTCTTAGAGTGGCTACAAAGTCCCCAGGAAGGTGCCCGGTTCTACTAATTCTTTTTTAAAGTGACAACAGGTTAGGAGGGCAAGATCTACAAGCAGATTAAAGTAAAAACCAAGTGACTTGTTACAAGTATTAAATATTTAAAAATGTCTTCAGTTTCCATTTTTATAGACTACTGTCCTATTGTAAGATATGGTATTTCATCAGGTCAAATTTTTTATGTTACAGAGAAAGAAAGAAAAGCTACAATTTTGACTGTAACACAATTCTTGTCACTTGTTTATTTTATGTTTATCAAAAGAGCTCTTTTGAGTTTTGAAACAGAGATATTTATCTCTTTTGAGCATTTAACACATAAAAAGAAGAAAAAAGAGAACTACACGAACTGAGATATGCCTAAAACTTCACAGGCAGAGTCCAACTTTCCAGAGTTGCTTTTCCCCCCTAGAGTTATCAGGGTCTGTGTTTTATGCGTGCCATTGTTCCCTGTGCCATCGTGAGCTTGGGGGTCACAGCTTGCTAAAGCATGTACTCTACTTTGGGTGTCAGGATTCTTTTCTGGGTCACTGATGCCTGCACTGCACATTGTAATGCTGCTTCTGTCCTAATCTCACCAGAATAAGTCAACAACCATGACTTACGGGCATTCCTCAGATGGTCCCTAAGTACATTCTCTCCTCAGATGGTCCCTGAGTGCTTTCTCACTGACATGTTGTACATGATAGTAGTTGTCCAATGGTCAAACCAGAAGGAACAGTCACATTCGCTCATCACAGATAACAGAGTCGCAATGGCTACCAAGTTGTGAATGAAGGGATGCCAGCTATTTTATGGTGCATGTGCATTCAGAGAGGTTAAAATGCAGGGGAGCAATGGTTCCTGAGAATTAGCAAAGTATAACCTGGATATGGTAGTTAAAGAGTAACTACCAATATTAAAGTAGTGGTATTAAGCAAGGTTGGTGAGGATGTGGAATAAATCACACGCACTCCCAGCACTATAAATTTTGACTCTTGGCTGGGTGTTGTGTTGCACGCCTGTAATCCCAGTGGCTCAGGAGGCTGAAGGAAGAGAATTGCGAATTCAAAACCAGCCTTAGGAACTTAGTGAGGTCCTGTCTCTAAATAAAATATAAAACAGGGCTGGGGATGAGGCTCAGTGGTTAAGCACCCCTGGTACCAACAAAACAAAGCAAAAAACATTGTGATTCTTGGGGGAGATGGTTTTATAATGTAAATAGTCTTCATTGTGTTAGTATCCTTTACCCTATTAATCTAATTTTTTGGTCTCTTTTCTAAAAAACAAAAATAACCAAATAGGCAGTTAAAGTTTTATGAACCAATTATTCACCCCAGCATTATTTATAAAAATGAAAAATTGGAAACAACCACAATGTTCAACATATGGGAGTGAATAAAAGAATGTTTAAAAATATGAGCCAACACTCCCTAGAGCATACAAGCTGTGTGCAATGTATGCTTCCAATTTTGTTTAACCACATATTAGAAGGGAGAGAGAAAAGAGAAGGATGGGGAATAAAACTGGTCCCTAGATGGTTTCTTTTTAACACCCCTCCTCAAACAGAAAGGGAAGGCATTTTCCTTTCTCTTGAGCCTAAAACCCCTCCTGAGTTTCTATGATAGAGACACATATGAAAAGTTGTGACTTTCTCTTATGGATTTCTCATCTATGCAATGACTTGCTATTTCTCCCTCAAACATTCTTTTCTGTGGAGCTGCACTTGAACCACAGCCTCCCATCTCATGGTGGCATGAGACATGTCTTCACCTGCTGGCTCATGGTGAGCTGGTGAGACCAGCCTGGTAGAGGAGAGGTCCCAGGATTCACATCAGGAAGGAGGAGTCTCTTAGAAAATAACCCAAATTATATTCACACCCAGGGACTAGAGCTGCGTGGGCATGTCTGTTGATTCAGTGGATCAGGAATTGAGAGGCATAGTGTGGGTGGACTGTGCAGGGTGCTGAGAGAGCCTCTGGGAGAAAAGCCACCCATAAGCCAAGTTTCAGACCAGAGGGGAAGGAAGTGAGGATTCTGACTACAACCAGGTAACTCTTTTCAAATGTAGCTAGTCTGTGTTCCAGAAAGTCATCTGGGCCTTCAAGACACGTCTAAGGAGCTTCATGATAGTGGAAACTCTGGAGCCCCACTAACCAGGAGGGTCCTGTGTGCCCATCCTCCTGCCACCAGCAAAGAAGCACTACAGCTAGGAGAGCCACTCAACTCTCACAGCTGCTTAGTATAATGACACATGAACATGGTGGGAGAAAAACAGAAAGAGTGTGAAAAAGCATACAGGAAAAATGTAAAACTGAACTTGCTCTGTATGACAAACCACCCCAAATTTAGTGTGGTAAAGAAACAACCATTTTATTATTATCATTCATTCTGTGATTCAGAAATTCATTAAGCACAGAGCAGGGGCAATCTTGCTGCATAATTTTTGGATCCTTAGCTCATAAAAACTGGAAGGTTGGGAAGCTGGAGTCATTTTAATGTTCATTTGTCCCCATGTGTAGGCCCTGGACTGGGCAGACTTGAAAACTTAGACCCCTGAGCAGGGAACTTACACAGGGCCACCTCGAAAGGCTTGGCTTCCTCACAGTATGGCGGCTTCTTATAAGGAGATGTCAGGCTCCAGGCACAAGACCTCTGGCCAAGAAAGCGAAAGCTGTCTTGTCTTTTTTGTCTTAGCCTTGAAAGTCATGCAGTCACTTTTGATATCCAGATTTAAGAGGAGGCCACCTAGACCCCATCTCTTGATGGGAGGAATGTCAAGGTCACATCATGAGAGGGGAGAAACAGGGTTGCAGCTATATTTGGAAAAATATATATTTTCCCAACAAAAGGGAATTTACTCCTCTTGGAGATTCCATACAGATCTCTCAGACTGTTGACAGCTGCATAATGATGTGCAGCTTGACAACACATCATTTCCTTAATGAGTCACCTCTATGGAACACTTAGTTTGTTTCCAGTCCTTTGACATCACAAACAATGATAAAATAAGTATATTTATTTATACCTTTATATATACACTCAGTATACTATTTATAGGATATAACCTTATAAGTGGGATTGCTGGGTTGAAAAAATATTTTTTTAAAATTCAAATTTTGATGGATAGTAAGCCTGGTTCTTTGTATTAAGATTATTTGGGCTAAGTGTGATCAAGAATTCAAAATAACAATGATTTAAATGCATAGGAACTTATTTTTCCATATGAAGGGATTTGGAGATAAAAAGCATATGACTAAAATTGAATTCCATGCATGTATGAGTTTGGATGAAACCAACTACCATGTATCACTATGAAGCTCTAATTAAAAACAAACAAACAGACAGACAGTATTCTTCCAACTTTTCATTCTGAATCTCTCAGGCATGTCCTTTGTGTTCCTAGTCCTAAATGTCAGCTCAGTGTCTTAGTCAAGTAACAAAATGGAATAAAGGAGGCGGAAAGACCACCAACTCCCCTGCCTTTAAGAGAATTCCTGGAAATCATGTACAATGTGGAATGGGAAGCCTCTTCTTTATTTTGCTTGGTGATGAACCCATATAAAACCATGGCTCTTATTACTAAGGGAGAAGAGGAGAATGGGCGCCAGTAGGCCACCAGCAGTTTCTGTATCATTCCTGCATATGTGTCATCTCTAGTTCTCACAAAGGGGAACTGAAGCTCGGAATGGGAAGAAACTGGCCCAAATTCCCAAATAGAGAAAGGTTGGAATAAGGATTCAGACCTGAGTCCTGGTCCCACTCTCCTGAACAGAATAGGACTTTAGGTTACAATCACAGCCTCTCCTTGACTCATCCTCACCTGTGATTGCTCTTCTCAGAGTTCCCGGTGAGGGCACTTGGTCCTGTTTTGTTTTAGTAGTGTGTACATGGTGTACATGAAGATTAATTTCCTCCATGGTAATTATTCTTTAAGTGGAAAAGTCTCTTCCTGCTGTTATAAAGCAGCCGCAGCCTAGGATCAGCTGCTTTGCACCTTGACTTGAATGGCCCAACAATCTCCTCTGCTGTTTCTTATTTCAGATTGTCTAGCCTCCTTCTCACACAGTGAATTCTTTCATAAAGATGGCTGAGTCATTAAAGGGAATGCAGATGGCCACAAGTTTATTTGCAGGCCTGGAGTCCAACCAGGTTTCTTCTCGCAGCCTGGGGCAGCTGTCACCTGACAATATCCACTCCAGGTCAAATGGACCTCATTCCCTGGTGGGTTCAGGACCTTAAACCCTTTAGATTCTAGATGCACAGCCTGTGGGATAGGCCCAGTTAGGAACCCAGATGGACATACTGGCCTGACTCCCATTCCAAACTCCCAGTAGTCTAGTGTTTACTTTCTGCAGTAGTGAAATTAGAAAATCCTAGTCTTCAAATAGGACAGGGAGGCTAAAAAAGGAGCATGGAATAGCACAGCTATTAAGCTTTGTCTTACTTGGAAGAACCTTTTTAAGAAGTAAAATTTTCTGCCAGAGAAGCATAAGGTCCATACCCTTGGATCTGTGAAGTTTCTTCCACAATAACTGAAGGTTTGGTGTTCTGATTTCACTTACAGATTGTATCGCTTTGAGATTCAAGGGGTAAGAAGCATGGAGCAAGGCATTCCATGGGGTGTTGTAAATGACACAAATGTGATGTCAGCTGATTTTCCTATAACAAAGACTCAGAGGCTGAAGTTTAAACAGTGTTCAATAAATATATTCATTGAATTAATCTGTAGTGAAAGTGCTGGGGAAAAACATGATTGCATACATAAAAATATGAAGTATGGATGTATTAATCATTTCTAGAAATTAAAAATATGCATTAACTGATAAAATTAATAAACTTGAAAATATCACTGAAGAATTATCCTGAATGTTGTATGGAAAGTCAGAGAGATGGAAAATATGAGAGGTTTAGGCATGAAGGAAGGATGAGAAGACTTACTATATGCTTATTGGAATTCCAAAAGCATATTTTAAAGAAAGTAAGGGAGAAGCATTATATGAATAGAATATGGCTGAGAATTTTCCAGAATCTGTAAAAGATGACAATTTTCAAATCCATATTGCAAGATGATAAATAAAAAGAAATCCAAAACTTGATAGATTACATACAGCAAAATATATATTTTAAAATTTGGAAATCTTTTAAACAGCAGAGAGAAAGGATAGATTACTAGAAAAAGACCAATGTTGTATATCATACATGGGGTACATATTTGAATCATAGCTCTTAATAAAAAAGCACCTAAATGCATGTGCCTCCAAAAGAGGAAAAAATATATCAGAAAGATTTATGATGCAAAAATCAATAGTAAACAAGGAAATCAGTAAGTTAACTTTTCAAGAATAAAAACCAAAGCCAGAATAACATCTTTAAAGTGTTGAAGTCTTTCTGGAATTTTTTTTTTTTTACCTAGCAAAACTTCCTTTCAACAAGGAAAGTCAACTGGAGACACTTTTGGACAAACAAAAATGGAAAGAATTTATTCTCAGTAGACATTTAGTCTATTTTATGTCACTGGAACAGAATGTAGATGCTCCTTGCCTTACAGTGGAGTTACATCTTGATGAAAATATTGTATGTTGAAAATGCACTTAATACACCTTCCCTACAGAGCATAATAACTTAGCAACAATATGCACTGTAGAGTATTGGTTATTTACTGTGGTGATCATGTGGTTGGTTGGGAGAAGTTGCTCACTGTTACCACCCAGGATCTTGAGAGTGTATCTTTCTACATATTGCTAATCTGGGTAAAGGTCAAAATCTGAAATATGGTTTCTACTGAATGCATGTCATTTTTGAATAATGCATACTATAAGACAAAACAGTTGTTAAGTAGAGTCATCATTAGTCAGGGACCATCTGTACTTGAACCTGTGTGAATTATATTGAACAAAAACGTATCTCTCATAGTCTGGAGGCTGGGAAGTGCCAGTTGTGGGCATTTGATAAAGACCTTCTCACTACATCATTCCATGGCAGAAGGGCAAAGAGAGGGAGAGAGGAAAGAGAGAAAGAGAGAGGGAAGACAGAGAGAGGGAGAGAATGCTGGTGAGTAAGAAGAAGCCAATTTTGACCTTTTGTAAGGAAGCCACTCCCATGATAACAACCTTAATCCACTCATGAGGGTTTTGCCCTTGACCCTAACATCTCCCACTAGGTGTCACCTCCTAACTTGTCCATACTGGAGATCAAGTTTCTATCTCATAAACTTTGGGGGACATATTTAAATCATAGCTCTTAATAAAGAAGCACCTAAATGCATGTGCTTCTGAAAGAGGAAAAATGATATCAGAAAGATTTGAGATGCAAAAAGCAATAGTGAGCAAGGAAATCAATAAGCATGTCAGTCTTAGCTTATTGACATTGTAAAATGATAATAGTGTTAAACTTAAGGAATTTAAAAATTAAGATAGAAGTAAAATATGATATAACAATAATGTTTCATTTGGTATGTAGGTGATCAGAGTTAAATCATTCCAAGGTCCTTCTGTTGATCAGGAGAAGATGAAAATGTTTATTTAACTCTATAATGTTAAACACACATTCTAATATTTATGATAACCATTAATTACCAAAGGGAGAAATATGAAATGAAAGAGAATTACCTCAATGTATCTAAGTAAGTCAAGAAAGGAAAAAAAAATGAAAGAAAAAAAGTGCCATAGCTGTAGAAAGCATATTCTTTGGAGACACACATTTACAAAAAATTAAACACATTTAAGGCAAAAACAAAAAGACTCAATAAATTGAAAAGAATTGGTATAATAGCTCATTCCCAAGGTGCAATACAGCTAGACAGAAATCAACAACAAAAAGTTAACTCAAAAATGGCCATATATTTGTAAAATAGAAGTAACAATTGTAAATGACTCAAAGATCAAGGAAGAAATAATAATGGAAATCTAGAAGATATGAAGGACTGACTACTACTAAATAAGATCAGTAGTGAACTTAAGATTGGGGGAAGTTGTTGAACATTTTTTCATATAATTGTTGAGTGATTGTATTTCTTCTTATGTGAAGTATCTATTCAATTCCTTTGCTCATTTACTAATTAGGTTATTTGTTATTTTTGATATTAAATTTTTTGAGTTCTTTATATTAATACTCTGAGGTGCAGATGTCAAAGATTGTCTCCCATTCTGTAGGCTCTCTCTTCACATTCTTGATTGTTTCATTTGCTGTAAAGAACTTTTTAGTCATATTCCCTCCCATTTGTTGATTCTTGATTTTACTTCTTGCTCTAAATCAACATACTACAGTGATGCATCCACATTAGCATTTATAAAAGCTCAATTCACAATAGCTATACTATGGAATTAGCCGAGGTGCCCTTCAACAGATGAATGGATGAAGAAATGTGGTATCTACACACAATGGGATACTATTTGACCATGAAGAGAAATGAAATTATGACATTTGTCAGTAAATGGATGGAACTGGAGACTATCATGTTAAGTGAAATAAACCAATCCCAAAAAACCAGAGGCTGAATGTTCTCTCTGATATGTGGATGCTAACTAACAATAATAGGGGGTGGGTAGGGAAGAATAGAAGTACTTCATATTAGACAAAGGGAGGTGAAGGGAAGAGAGGGAGAATGGGAAAAAGAAAGGTAGTAGAATGAATTGGACATTACTTTTCTAAGTACATATGTGAATGCATGACCAGTGTAATTCCACATCATGTGCAACCACAAGAAGGAATATTATACTCCATATATCATTCTACTGTCAATTATAAGAACAATAACAACAAAGATATAGGGGGGAAATGGCCGAAGAAAACCCGAAAACTCAATAAAAGAAGGAAGCAATTCCATATGAAAAAGACCAAAGTTAAGGAAATTAACACTGAAGATATTACAAAGGATCAAACACCCAATATATGATTCTCTAAAAAAATGTAGTAAAATCAACAAAATCCTGTTAAGACTGATTATACAGTGCTGATTGTACAATGTAAGAGATGAAAGGAGAATATATTGATGAAACTAATACTACGAATATAAGAATATTACAAATAATTTTATTCCAATAAAAATATGCATTTAATGCATTCACCCTATAGCACATCCACACTAGGTTAATGGTGGGCCTGGGCCAGACCCCATGCCTCTTGTTCTAGAGATCCTTCGGCTGCTTGCCAGTGGCCATGCAGTGACTTTATTTATTTATTCACTTGTTCATTTATTTATTCACCTAATATGGACTGTGACCCTGGACTTGACTCAGGCACTATTCTACTGAAATTCTTTCAAGGATAAAGGTCAAGAAGGTAAAAACACCTAAGTGGTTAATATATTGATTGTCTGGGTGGCAGTGCCCTCTGGGAATGTACTCATCCTATTTACAGTAGATCATCTCCTTCAGCCCATGTAGTATTTACTTTCTTAGGCTCTCAGACATCTGCCGTATGTCCAAACTTTCAGTTTCTCTCAGTATGAAATTGTCATCTGAGAGAGAACTGCAGCCTTCCATTAACACCATGGCCATTTTTAGAGAAGGCAGCCTCAGAGGTTTTAAGGCAGATACATAGGCAACAGCTTGTCAGCTGGGTTCACCCCTCTAGGCAGCTGGCCTTTACTCACAGAGCCTGCAGGAATGTCAAAACATTAATTTGGTCTAAGGAGAGGTAATTTGTCAGGAATGGCCCTTCCCTGTTGAGAGCTGTAGTGTCCAGTGTTTAGAGTTAGGTCTCTTTGTTGAATCTTCACAGAGTTTTCTCTGCATCTTATCTCATCAGTCCTGATATGTGGGTCTCTTTACTGAAACTCAATCATTGTCTGTGCCTTTAAATCACCTGTCATTAGATAACAAACATCAGCTTCTAGTGGCTGCTATGTATTACCAAGTTCAGTTTTCTGCATTCCTTTTCTCCTATATGTTTGCTTTTGTTTCTTGAAAGGGTCATAGGCCCAGGATGCAGAGCAAGTCACTTCCCTGAGGACGTATCAGAGTGCACAGAGTAAGTGGGAGCCCAGGTCTCTCCTGCCCAGCATGGGGTCTGCACTGATTGTATTAAGGTCGCTGTGATCCCAAGCGGAGATGTTAATTTCCTATCATTTATCATCTGTCTCTCAAGAGAATGGGAGTAATAGACATTGGAGGTCAAACCAGTTAAAATAGACCTAAAAAAGGATACTGTAAGATTTAAAATAAAAGAAAAATAAGATCTATTTCATCACATAACTCAAAAGTTAAAGAGAATGACACCCAGTAAATTTGAAAAGTTTAAAATATATGCATATTATATTTGGGGTTTGTTATGGTTCAGATTTGTAGAGTCCCACAAAAGTTCATGTGTGAGACAATGCAAGAATTATCAGAGGTGAAATGATTGGGTTATGAGAGGTTTAACATAATCACTGGATTAAGTCACTGATATGGATTACCTGGGAGGTAACTGTAGGCAGGTAGTGTGTGGCTGGAGGAGGTGGGTCACTGGGGGCATGCCTTTGGGGTTTATATTTTTTCCCTGGTGAACAGAGCCCTCTCTGCTTCCTGATTGCTATGTCCTGAGTTGCTTTCCTCTTCCATGCCCTTATGCCATGTTGTTCTACCTCATCTGAGGCTGAGAGCTAGGGGGTGGGCTATCTGTGGACCGAGACCGCAGAAACCATGAGCCAAATAAACTTTTCCTCTTCTGTATTATTCTTATCAAGTCATTTGGTCACAGCAGTGAAACAGCTGGCAATAAGAGGGTTGAATATTAAGGACCAGTAATAGAAGGAAAAAGTTAGGACAAAAAAAATCATAATAAAAATGGTTGCACTTTTTAAAGAAAAACATAAGATTCATAAAGAGAATAGGGCAAGATGATAAATTAGAATTACTCATGAATGTACAATTAAAGGAGTATAAATAAATAGTGTGGGTGGGGAAGATGAGGAGAGAATGGTTAGCAGGTATAGCAATGCATCTGGATAGGTGGGTGTTCTACAGCACAGTGGGATCATTATGATTGATAACTAATTATATATTTCAAAACAGCCAATAGAGGGGATTTTGAATAGTCCTCGCATAGAGAAAGGACAAGCATTTATGGTCATGGTTACACCAATAATTGATGTGTGTGAGCATTACACATATTAGACATGCATTGAAAGGTCACACTGTCCCCCAGAAATATGCACAATTACTATGTGTCCATTCAAATTAAAATATTTTAGAAGTATCAAGACAAAATATATTTATATGTATTAAAGTAATTGGGATATTTTAAGTAATTGGGTTATTAAATGAAAAAAATCATGAAGAAAAATTCAGGTTTCCTTAGAAAAACAAATAGTCAAACCCAAAAAAGAAAATACACACACTGGCTGGAAGCAAACATGCAGCGCAGGAGTCAAAGAAGCCCTTGAGCTCTCGCTGGCCTGAGGTGGCTCTTGCAAAACGTCTTGCTTGAGAGAGGTCCATGAAGAGGCTGGGGATTCACTTCCACCCACAGCTAGTTCAAGAGGATACTTCTTTTACTTCATCTAACATGTTTGTTCTATTCTACTTTACTAAGCCTTGATTTAAAATTTTTGTTCATCTCTATTCAGGCATGTATATATTTGGAATTATTCATTATCAATTTAGGATTTGAAATTCTTTTTTGTTTTTTTTTGCAAATAAGATTTCTTAAGTTCTTCAGTTGTCTGGAAGATTTTTCCCCCCATTGAATCAGAGCCAAATATCTTTTATTGGATTATAATACGGATTTCTATTATTAGTAACTCTAGTTCATGGTTTCTTGCTCTATAGGTTTAGAAATTTATACATTAAAAAATAACTATTAATATGCAGGTTATTGTTTTCCTCCATTTTGTTTCTTTCTAATATAGTTAGGTACAAATGATAAAAACTAAGGCTTAAATATGTGAAGTGATTTAGCCAGGGTTAATTAGCTAAGGAATTCTAGACCTCACTTTGCCTCCTGGATGGACGAGAATCTGTCTACAGACAGGATAAAATTAGATACTCTTGACTTTATTTCCTAGGTTTTAAAACTCTGACTAAATACGAGGTCCCTGATTTTATGCCAAGTATTTCGTGTTTACTACCCTGAGACTTTACCACAAGGTAATGGCTTCCTCCCTTGCTTTTGAAAATTCACCTTTAATTTTCAGGTAAATCAAGCTTGATTGGGTCTGTCACTTACAGGTTGAGTATCAGAAGTGTTTCAGATTTCAGAGTTTTTTGGATTTTGGAATATTTGCACACAGTTTATCAACTCAACATATCTAATCCTAAAATTCCAAACCCAAAATGCTCAGAATTTTTCAAAAACTTTTGGATTTTAGAGCATTTTTGGACTTTGAATTTTTAGATTAGGGATGCTCATCTGTACTAGTTTTGTGACGATTAACTGTGTTCTCATCATGAAATAATGAGAATATCGCCTTCCTAAGATTTATAAGGATTAAACAATTGATTTTACCAAATCATCCACTTGAGAGTTAAAGAGTTAAAAATTTGGATTCCTCTTGGATCCTCTTCTGGAGAAACTTAGGTCAGTGAGTTTGATTCTGACTCTGGGGAGTGCCTAATTCCTCTTGTAACCATTAGCATGTGGGAATGAAAATAAGAATTTCATAGTGTCATGTTATAGTTTACAGAGTCAATTGAAAAATTAGTTGGGAAATTTGGGGAAAGTGATCTTTGAATGTCGGACATCGGTGGCCTCCTTTTTGTGGTGCCTCCAGAAGAGCAGGGTGGCAGCTCTTAGACATGGCCTGGGCTAGGCTGGGCTGGGGAAGGGCACGTGGGAGTTCCCTTGGCCTGCTTGGTCCTAGGAAAGCCACGAGGCCTCCTGGGGAAAGTTGCTGTGTGGGGCAAGGAGGGGGTCTGGACACTGTTACGATGAGTGCCAGATCTTCTTGCTGGATTTCTACTTTGGCTCTAAGCACACACCCCACTGAAAGCCGGGAAGAAGAGTGACTCACCTGTTGCCCTATTTACTGGCCTCCAAACTTACACTTGCTTGAATTCTGCCTTTGCCCAGTGTCTCCCCAGTGCTGCCTTCAAAGCTACTGATCATGGCCCCCACTTCCTCCTAGTTGGGTTATTGTGCTCCCTCAGGGCCTTTCAACAGCTCCTTACCAAAGAGCATCTGACCCCAGCCTTTTTCCAGGACTCATAAAAGTCAAATTTTCCAGATATGAAATAGTAAGGAAGTGCCCTAAAAGACATGTCATCACCCTTATATAATTACCTGATGGTGTGTCTTTACTGGTGAAGAATTTACATATATATATATATATATATATATATATATATATATATATATAATATTAGCAAAAAGATAAACGAGGCGTGGGGGCCAGCATTCTTGTGAGGCAGTAACTCATTTAGCAACACTTTACTCAGTGCTGATGCCGAGTGCTATCCTGGGCTTGAAGATACAGTGATGAGCCAAGACAAATGTATCCCTACCCTGTGGATCTTATAGACCAACAGGGGGAAGATAAATTATTCAGTCCCATAGAAATAAATGTAGAAATGCAACTCCAGTAAGTACCAGAAATAAGAGACACGTGGTATCGAAAGAGTATTAACCAGGGGATATGACCCACTTGGGGAGGTCAGGCAGGGTTCCATACCTTGGAATTCTGGGACCCTGGATTTTTGTCTTACCTTCCAAAGTCACCACATGAAATCTAGAGCAGGCAATTCACAACAGCCAAACTATGGACCAACCTAGGTGCCCTTCAACAGATGAATGGATAAAGGAAATGTGGAAATATAATGGAATATTACTCAGCTTTGAAGAAGAATGAAATTATGGCATTTGCAGGTAAAGGGAGGGAGCTGGAGAATATTATGCTAAGCAAAATAAGTCAGTTCCAAAAAGCCAAAGGTTGAATGTTCTCTCTGATATGAGGATGCTAATTCATGATAAAGGGGTGGGGGCTAGGAAAGAATAGAGGTACTTTGAGTTAGACAGAAGGGAGTGAATGGAGGGGAGGGGAGGGGTATGTAGGTAGGAAGGATCTAGAATGAATCAGACATTATTACCTATGTGCACATATGGTAATAATCATCAGTGTGATTCTACATCATGTACAGCTAGAAGAGTGAGAAGTTGTACTCCATTTATGCATGATGTGTCAAAATACATTCTGTTGTCATGTATAACGAATTAGAACAAGTTTAACGAATTAGAACAAGTTTTAAAAATCTAGAGCAGGCTTTTAAAAAGCTAGTTTCTCGGGCTTCCTTCTCCAAACACCCATTTCTCCGCTCATAGCAAGGGCAAAGATCCTTAAAAATACCCATTAGAGAGTTCCAAGTTAATGGAAAATTTTGAGAAACATGGAGGAGAGCAGTCATTCATTGTTCAATGTCCTCGACTGTCCCAGGCATTATTCAAAATGATGAGCCCTCCGTTGAATGTGTTTGTTCCTGAGGCATGAAGAGGGCTAGTGAGCCAAGAGGCTCTAAAATAACCCAAATGCCCTGTAGCTGCAGCAGTTTTACCGACAACATGAAGTTTGCTGATGTGCCTGGCATTCTGAAGACAAAATCGCCATTTGCCCTCTGTGTCTTTAAAAGTCTTTCCTTCTGTTTTCAACTTCACTCCAAAGTACAATTTCAAAATAAGACCTAGAGGAGTGGTTGGTGGTGCCCTCCTCTGAGTCCAGCTCTGACTCAAGTCTGCCTCACTTACTAACTCCGAGAGTGCGGGCCTCTTTGGCCCTGACTTTCCTCCTGTGTATAAAGGGGGTCATAGAACACAGCGTTATAGACCTGAGGTTACAAGAGTTCTAGCTCAGTGCTCATCAGGGAGGGCCCTGGGGTTCATGGTCACTCCTTCCTCTCTACAGAAGGGTAGTGAGTCCAAAAGATAGTAGGAGATGGCTCTGAACAGTGTGTTTACATGCCCTGCTCCCCAGGAGTATGTCACAGAGACACTTTAGGAACAGAGTGTTCTCTGCCCTCTGACAGTAGTTTTCCATAATAGAATGGGAGAAAATACCACCCGAAACAGGCTCCTGTTTGCCCGGACACCACAACGATGAGTAAAAGGACTTAAAACTAATCAAAAATATTTCTTGGGACTTTTCAATTTGCATGTGGGTATGAGCTTAGAAGATGAACGTGTCCCTAACACCTGCCAACAGCCGTCCCCTACTCCATGTCAAGAAACCGCTAATGAAGTGCAAGGGAAAGCCAGACTTAAAACTTTTCAAGGCAGGTAAATTCAAGGCAAACATTTCTGTCTCTCTCCTGAGTGGGCTGGGCATGTTGATACTGGCACCAAGACGACAGGTATTGGGTAACGGCATGGAAATGTTGGCCAGCTGAAGCCAAGCTCTCATTCTGGGTGATTCTGTGGGAACACAGCCTTAAATTCAGTTTTCAAAGTGGATGCTTTTTCTCCTTGTTCCTGTTCCTAGTCCAACTTTTTCAATGGGGGAAAAATACCATAATTATTAAAATAAATCAAAGTGTTTTGTATAGGACTAGTATTGTTTTTTTTTTCCAAAGATTTACAGCTTCATATGATTAAGTGTAGACCCTTACTAGGTATGACCACCATATTTTTCTTTTGTCTTTTATTTATGTGAGCATTTATTTATTCACTTAGTCATCCCACAAGTTCATGCAGAGTGTTTGCTATGTTCCAGACACAATTTTTGAATTAAAAATTTGGACATGCAGTCTGGCAAGTACATGCAAGTGAAGTTATGGAGAAAATGGCCCAGAGTGCTAGAAACCACACCTTTCCCAGAAAACTCTGACTATGGGACAGCTAGACCTGTGTACGAAAAGGGGAATACAGTCATTCCCTCGGGTTCCCAGCAGACACCAACATCCCTCAGTATCTGGAAGAGATTGATTCCAGGATCCCTGCAGATACCAACATGCACGGAAGCTCAAGGTTTTTATACTAATGCCGTAGTTTTGTATAGACCATGCACATCCTCTATATGCTTTAAAGCATTTCTAGGTTGCCTACAATGTCTAACACCTTGTAAAGGCTATGCAAATAGGTTATATACGTTCATCTTATATCGTACTGTTTAGGAAATAATGACAAGAAAGATATCTGCACATATTCAGTAGAGACACAATTCTTTTTTCATAGTTTTGATCTGCAGTTTATGAAATCTCCACGTGTGGAAACTACAGATACAGAATGACAGCTATAATGGAATAAAGTAACCCTATGTGTTTTTGAGCATTTCCTTTGAGGAATTCAGAGAATGAATTTCATGCTAAGGGCAAATCAGTCACAACCTGGAACAGTAGACTATTTCATAGTAGACCCCATTCACTGCTTTATTTTTCTATGCAGGGTTGGATGCTAAGGTCCAGGAATATGGGCCTGACCACCGCTCCCTATACTTGTTGTGTCCCCAACAGTTGTGTCATCCTGACCTTCCACAGCCACCTTACCCCCTTGACTTATGAGCCTTAGTCCAGCAAATTTAAATGTAGTTCCACAAAAACATCACACTGTCCCATACCTCTCTGCCTCCACACATGTTGTCCCTCCTTCTAGAATAGTCTTCTTCCTACCTTTCCTGCCCCCTAGATATCTGCTCCTTCTTCAAGTCTCAGTTCAGGATTCTTGTCCTTCAAGAAGCCTCCCTAGGACCCTACCCAGCCATTCCCTTCTCTCTGGCACTGGGAGACCTTGTCATACAAACACACCATTGAACTACATAGAACTACAGTTCTTTGTGTATGCACTTTTATTTCTTTTAAACCATGAAAAACTGCATGTGCCTCAATGTCCTCAACAAAGTGATGTTTTCCATCAGGTGCCATGACCCCAGCACCAAGGAGATGCATAGCTGGAGTCTGTCTAACTGAACGATCCATGCAGGTATTTTATGGTTCTTGTAAAGTGAAGGATTTGATGAGAAAAGGAAAAACCAACCAATATTCGTTGAGCACATCCTATGTGCCAGGGACCCCTTTAAGTGCTGGGGTTGAAACAATGAACAGCCTGGGGTCACGGACACTGCAGTCTGTCCTTGAAGCTGGGTGGCCATGGACTCAGCTGAAGAGTCCACTGCTGGGAAGAAGAGGAGAACCCACGTCAAGATATTTAGCAGTCTTTATCATACTATTCTGGCTTTTTTTTCTGAGTTTAAATGGGATGTGTACTTTTTATCTTTCAAAAATGGTAGACTCTAGTAATTCTGGGTTGTTTGCTTGAAATGCATGTGTTCAACTTTGTTGCATGTGTTTTCTGAGGTTGTTTAACAAGCTGCCTCATTTGTGTGTGTGTGTGTGTGTGTGTGTGTTTGTGTGCACATGCATGCATGTATTGGAGACAGGGAAAGGCCAACTTTTAAAGAACGCATTCTTGAAAGCTCCTTCACATGATAAGCCACAGAGCTAGGTAGATACAGTAGATGTCACTCCCCATTTTACAGATGGAAAAACAGGCGCAGAGAGTTCCAGCAAATTCATTAAGATCATAGAGCTCACTCTTAGAAGAGGCGTGACTCCTGACCTTGTATTTTTTATCTGATGAAAGGATGTGCTTTGTTAAATAGTAGATTCAAGTAACTCAAGACCAAAATATTTACTGTTATTTTTGGCTGCAGTTGATTCCAGAAGCAGTGAATCAAAGCCAACCTTCCTGAATAGAGCCTGAACACTATTTCACCTTTCTTCTGGTCCCGGATGCAGGGGGCCACGTTGAATTTCAATTGTCACTACCGTCCACTCATAGATCCTGGGGTGGTGAGGCCCTCCTGTAGGATTGTTTCATTCAGCAAGGCCAGTCCCCGGGCTGTGGCTTTCTCTGTGGTCACTCTGGCTGCAGTTCACCATGACCTCATGTTTCATAGGTTCCGTGTTTTGCCATAGCATTGCCCTGCCAGGCTCTAGGCTGACTGTTTACATCAGTGGCATCGACCCAGCTGCACCATTAGGCAGAGCTGGGCTTCCTCTTGGAGCTTCATCATCCCGTCCTGTTCCAGCTTCTCCACCCAGCTCATCCCTAGAGCCCTCACTTCTGTGGGTGGACAATTGCCCTCGAGTTCCTGAGTCCTTGCCTCTGTTCACGTCACACACGGTCAAGACATGCAGGAAGCAGGAATTCTCTGCTGCACTATAATAGAAAGTGGAGAATTTCAGAAATTGAGAGATGAATCATAAGTGAAAAGAAAATAAACTTTGGGAGAGTTTCCAAGCCTCAGGTTCCACAGGTGTAAAATGAGGATAATAATAGCTGCTTGAAAATCACTACGAGGACTAGTTCCATCTGTAAAATGTTCAGTTGCGTGCTAGAATAGGTTTTCCATAAGTGACAAACAAATTAAAACAATATATTTTCCTCTTTTTCTATAACATTTAAACTTTGGGCAGCACTACTCAAGGAAAATGAAAATATAACCACATAAAAACTTGCACATAGATGCTCACAGCAGCATTGTTCTTAATAATTGAAAAACAAAAACATCCAAATGTCTACTAACTGATGAGTAGATAAACAACTTGTAGTTGTGTCCATACAATGGAACATTATTTAGCCATAAAAAGAAACAAAGTACAGATACATCTTATAACATGGATGAATCTTGAAAACATTATTCAAAGCGGAAGAAATCAGACACTGAATCCATTTATGTGAAAAACTCTGAATGGGCAAACCCATAGACATAAAGTAGAACTATGTATTAGGGAAGGAATGAGGCTGATGGGTATAGGGTTTCTTTTGTTTTCTTTCTTTCTTTTTTTTAATTTATTTTTTTTTATACCAGGGATTGAACCCAGGTGCATTAACCACTGAGCTACATCCCCAACCCCTTTTTATATTTTATTTAGAGTCAGGGTCTGGCACTAGGTTCCTTAGGGTCTCACTAAGTTGCTCAGAGCCTCACTAAGTTGCTAAGGCTGGTTTTGAACTTGCCATCCTCCTGCTTCAATCCCCTGAGCCACAAGGATTACAGGTGTGCACACCTCGCTGGGCTTGGGGTTTCCTTCTGAGGTGATGAAAGTATTCTGGAACTAGATAACTAGTGATGGTCGTACAAATCTAATATCCTTAAAACCACTGAATTTGAAAAATTAAAAAGTGAATATGAGATGTGTATCACATCTTAAAAAATCTGTTATTTTATTTTATTTTTGTTCGGGACACAGTAGTGCACACCTATAGTCTCATCTACTCTGGAGACTGAGGGAGGAGAACTGCTCAAGCCCAGGAGTCCAAGGTCAACCTGGGCTACCAGCAAGACCCCATCTCAAAATTAAAAATGTCTGTGCCTTAGTTTTTATACAATGGAACAAGATACAAATGGTGTGTGGGGGAGGTGTGTGCTTATGATCGATGGCTCCATGGTGCCTGCATCGTTCCCCCCAATTCTGTTTTTATTGGTGGTCAAGAGACTTCTTTAGACTTTGCTCATCCTGTGTGTTTGTCTTTCTTTTTTAACTGAAGATGGTATCTGTGTTTGTGAAAACAAAGAAGTGATATTTTTGCTATCCTCCCAGCCACACTTGGAATATTTAATTACTGAACTATGTGCCCTGGGCATGTGCAGATGGATGGGACTTGACTGCTAAGAGCCGAGATAATGTGGTCTTTGTGTTGGGTCCATGGTTTCCAGAGAGGCCCTGCCAAGCTGGAATATTTTCATAGCATTTCAACCTAAAAGTTCTTGTAGGTTATAAATAGACTTTTATCTCTATAACCTGGAGAGCTGGTTTCTCCTGAGACAATTGGAAAATCTAGCATTTCTGGGCACGTATTCTCACATGGCAACAATCAGATGGGGCCCATAAGAGCCTACCTCACACACATTAGCTCATACATGGTCCATTCTGCTGCTTTATGTTAGCTATGCTCGGCCTTTGTGGGCATTTGACAGGAATGGAGGAAACTCCCCTGAAAATATTCATTTATTCATTAGTCAAACTCATAAGCAGTGAGTCTGTTCTGTACAGTAAACTCTGTTAGGTCCTGGCACAGTTCCTCTCCTCCGGGAAGAGAGTCTGGTGATAAAGAAATAGAACCAGTTAATCATAATACATCAGCAAGTTCAAGGCTGGATACATGTGATTACAGATATGGGGCATTCAGCCTAGCCCAAGTGATCTGGAGCAGAGAGCACTTCTCCTGGAGAGAGTGTTCCTGGGTCCCACTGGGGCCTTACTTAGCACCAGCACTTCAGTTCTTAACCAGGGAGGAAGATTTCCTGAGGAACTCCACATCCACAGAGGGAAGGTAACATAATTGGGAAATCCACCAAGGAGGGGAGAAGGGGAAATGAAGAGCGGGTGAAAACAGGTGGGAAAAAGAATAAACAAGGGACAGAGGAGAAGAAAGACAGGAAAAAGAGGCACTTAGACAAACGAGGAACAGATTGGTCTTGTCTCAGCACTGCTCCAGATACTTCTGCAGAATTCTAAGAGTTTCAACTCCGAGGGAAATCTTGCTGAGGTCAACCTAAGCCAAACTTGTGGGGAGTTGACGAGTCCTTCCGTTTTTCTCATTTGGTTTTCTGCTGGGATTTTTCTATCTTTTGCTCTGAGATGATCATATTGGTCATATTGATTAATGTCCTTGACTGGGTAGAGAATCTGACGGGTGGTTCCTGGGCATCTTCTCTCCACTGGACAGTCCTGAAGGAAAAACCCAGAGTAGAGGAAATAAAAATAATACCTAACTTAGCTGATCATAGCACTTGAAAGGGGGGTAGTACACGACACAGAGAAGTTCTTAACACAAAGAGAAGAAAAAGATAGCTCAGAATCAAAAGTATCATGACATGGTTTGCTTGCATTAAGTTCAAGTTCATCCTGATTTTATTAAAATGATATTGGGTTTATGAATCGCTTGGTAACTGGACGAGCAGCAATGTTATCATTAGGAAAAATTCCCTCCATGCATTTCTAGTATCAAATACCTCTGTTTACATCATGCTCACCCAGGATTCAGGTGCTATGTCTGTGATCATTTCCCGGATGAAGGGGCACCATGAGGAAAGACATTGCCAGAGTGAAAACATTTAACTTATTGGTGAGGAGGTTTTTCTGAGAAGGGAGTTTTTATGATTTTTTTCATTCATTAGGAAGAATTGTAACTGATCCACTTGGTGGGATCTAGGAAAAGGTTTTTACCTTTCAGCTGCCAAGAACAATAAATAAATTATCACAGGATGCTCATAAATAATTTAGAACAAATAGAAATCCCAGCCCCTTGATTCATATTCACATCTTTAACCATATCCATGTCTAGTTTCCACCCAGCTGATGGGTTCTGGATCTCTAGAGCTCTACCCTGGCACAAGGGAGCAAGAATTAATGGGTGTATTCAGGCCCAGTGGTGAAACACACCTGTCCCCTGTCACATCTGCTTCTGGGCAGGTGTGTGTGTGTGTGTGTGTGTGTGTGTGTGTGTGATCAGACACAGGATGGGACTAGATGGTGTGAACTTTCTTGAAAATGCATTTCACTAACTGTTTCCATATGTGGAATAGGTTTAGGTGAAGTTCTTTCTTTTCTACACTGATGAATCTTCTTGCTGGATGAAAACAAGAGAACTTTAAGAGGGTTTGAAGACTTAAGTTGGAAAATTCACATAAGCCAATTTGCTTGTCATGGGGGGAATTGTCCAGGCAGTGACTAACTTTGTTGTTCATTCCATCGCCATTCCCTTGAGCCTCTGGGGAACCAGGTTCTCAGGCAGCAAAGACCAACTGCTGTCTGGTTACCAACCTCCCATCAACCACAGTCCTGTTTTTCCGTAACACCAGAGGTCTAGACTTTCTGGGGATCCAGGGCAACTGAAAACATTCCCTGGGGCTCCGTGTAGATGGAAGCGATCCGGAGCACCCTGTCCTCAGTCTCTGGGTTCCCCACACTTTCCAATGTAGTTTAGCCCTAACAACCTCAGCTGGACTTGTGGCAAAAATAAATGAGTCTGTTCTAATTATTTAAAGTTGGCTATCAGTTTAAGAGCCAAGACGTAGGAATGAAAACTGACTTTTTGGAATAAGGAGAAATGTCAGTGATTTTAGGCTTTGCCAGATAAAATCTCAAATTTCTTTGGCTCAGAGTCATCCATAAAACCGTGCCATCCTGCAGATGAGCTTCTTCACTGGTGTCTATGCAGTTTCTTCCACCCGCCAAGTGACAAAGCACCTGTTAGCCTGGGATCTTCATCTGCCACCCACACATGCTACTGATCACATTCCTAGTATGTGTTTACTGTTGTCCTAATTGAATTTTGGAGCCAGGGCTCATGGGCCCTTGCTAACTTACACAGTTAGAGATGAGAAAGAAGGGGAAACAGGAACTAGAAGAGGGTCTGAGAGGAAGCAGATGAGCAGCCTCAGGGGGAGAAGTGGCCCACACTTCCCTCTGGCACTATGTACCTATTTGGAACAGATGTTGTACCTGTTTGGAGCAGATCTTCCATTCCAGATCCTACTCCAAAGAAGCCAAGCAGGGGCTGATGGACAGACCATATCAAGGTCAGAGTTCCCTACAATTAGAAAAGGGAATCTGTTCAGTGGCTGAACAGTCCTGGCTCTCCCTGAAGGATATCAATCCAACATGATTCAAAGAAAACTAAACACAGTTCAAGAGCTGAGCTCTCCTTGCCCCCAACCCAAGTCAGAGAGACCCAGGGAAGAGAGAGGGGAGTGGAGTGTGAACCCCTCCAGCTTGGGAGATTTGGGGCAATGGTTGAGCAATCTTACCCTCTCAGGAGAATATATTTCCCACAGTTTGGAGGTGGAGAAGTGTAAGATCAAGGTGCTGGCAGGTTTGGTATCTGGTGAGGGCTTGATCTTAGGCTTATAAATGGCAACTTGTGGCAGGAGCAGAAGCGGTCGCATTGCCCTTGAGGTTGACCTCATGATCTCCTAAAGGCCCCAGCACTTAACACTATCAAACTGGTGATTCAGTTTCGACACGAAGTTTGGGAGGACATGCTGAGACCACAGCAGCATGCTTGTGTTTTCACAGACAGTGGCTTTCCAGTTTGACTAGTGACTGTAAATCACTTGCAGTTCATCCCTCCAGATGGTCACTTCATTGATTTGCTTCAAGGAGTCATCGGTGACGTCTGTTCACTTTCTGGATCTCTTTCCTGGTCTGACAGAGAAGAATGGCAGACCCGAGACGGCTCATTCTTCCTGGGCCCTGGATGGAGCTTTCAGGCTGAGGGAGGAGCCAGAGTGCCTCAGCTTCTCCCAGGGCATCCACACACGTGGGTGCCCAGCTTGCTATCTCAGTAGAAGAATCCACCTCAGCCACAGAAGCTTTTCTGAGCAGCTGCTTGTAGAGTCCGTGGCAAGACAGGCACCTCATTGTTGTGCTTTCTGGAAGGCTCTGAATATCAAGCCCTTAATGTGATCCTGCTGTCTCCCCCAGGGAGCTCGCATCTGGGCCTTGGGTGATTCTCTCTCCAACCCTCTGAACAGCCCAGATCCTGCATGTTTCCATCATGATGTATTCCAGCGGAAACACATTTTTTTTCCAGAGGGATTAAAAGGCAGCAGTCAGAAGCATCTGCCTGAAATTCTACAGAGTTGCCTTTTGCCAGGGGAGTCACGCAGTCTTAGTGAAGGCTGCAAGTCTTCCTCATGTCTGGGGTGGTCCAACACTGCCTTTCCCCCTCTGGGACCTCGAGTTGGATACTGCACATCAAAGACCAGTAGGGATCCCTTCTGCCCACCGCACCCGGAGGAACTGCTCAGACCCACGGAAGTTTGAGAACAAAGAGAATCTTAACAATTCAGGGAAGTAAACATAGAGGACATTTTCTAACTCAATCGAGGGAGTGTTTTCAATCTGTGCTCCTATTTTTAATGAGACACATGCATATTCCAAGCAGCTAATTTCCAAGGATGTTTGTTGACAGTGGATACTTTGCAGGTTTTGGAGTTGTTGAATCTGTGCTCAGGAAAATATATTTCATCCAACAAGACCAACAATTTTAGATGGATTAGGAAATGCACCAACGTGTAGGGAAGGCAGAGAGATTTTAAGTCCTTTGTAATGAAGAAAAAGCTGCCAAGAACAATAAATAATTTTCACATGCTGCTTATAAATAATTTAGGACAAATGTAGAATTCTGATAGATTTTGGCTAACACGGTAGTCAAGGTTTTGTTTTGTTTTTATTTACTCTTATTCCTAATATTTTGAGTGAAGAATAACATGCCTTTGGGCTAATTCTCCATTTCCTGAATTGCTCTACCTGCTTCAGGTCATGAGACCTGGGGTTTGATGCTCACGGCGCTCTGCGTGGCTGCCTGTGACACTGGACATTGGCAGCTCGTTGCTGTGGATGAGATTCTTGCTGACAAGCTGTGCTTCCTGGTCCAATCACAAGTCCCTCCACATTGCTTTCTGGACTTTTTCCACCTTTTCAGTTGCTCAGTACTCCTCCCTACCCTGTCTTTGTCCAAAGGTGCTCACCTGGTATCCCACCACACCATCAGCATCCACAGCACTATGCTCTGGGTCTCTGTAAGACTCCCTCCCTCCTGGGCCTTATAATGAGAGCAGCTGGTTCTAATCCCATTTCAAGGAGAGACTTGAATGCAGATCAAAGTTGGCCAACTAAGTCACCTCTTAGTGAGTGTTGCTAACATGACTAGTTTTAATTAAAAAATCTACTTTACTAGGTAAGATTTTCAAATATTAGTCACACATCTCTAGCTACCATTTTTCTGTCCTTTCTATTCAAGTTACAGTTTCAAATTACTTGGTATTTTACAAAAATGTACCCCTATACTTGGAGTTCTGTGCTTTGCTTAATATTTTTTTTTCTTTTGTACATTCCTGGACACTCATTTTCTTAAGGATTTTAATTACTTTTGGAGTACAAACTCAAGGGAGAAAAGGCAGAAACGCTATTGCAGACTGGGTTTTGCAAAATCCTGTTCCTGACATTGCCATAAATGGACTAAGTCCTTGCTGTTCCCATATCTTCTTGCCCTTATCAGGGCAGGTGCTAATCCTGATATCTGTCCCTACCTCAAGGAACCTGAATTACCAATAAGATCTGAGCATTTTATCTGCCTTCTAAAGGTCTCAGTGACCTCTTTCTTCCCAGGACTCTTCCTTTTCTGTTTCCCTCCCTCCCTTCCTCCATTCCTGCCTCCCCCCCCCCCGCAGTTTTATATAATGCTGAACTTCTAGCATGGATTTGAATTTTGTGATATAATTTGAAAATATTTTTTTTTGTTTTAATAAATAAGTTAAACCCCTTTACCAGTGATGTGTTTGTTAAATTTTAAGGTAGAATAGTAACAAGTCTAGTATACATTATTCAAAGGCTTTTGAAAGATTATTTTGTATACATGATGGTAAATTTAATCCAAAACAGACAGAAGAAGATACCTTAGACTTTGAGTTTTTTTATTGGGAAATACTATTTTGATTTTCTCCTGATATTTATATCATGAAAACCCTACAGATGAGATATTTTGATGTGACTTGAAAATTGACTTGGAATGAAAACAAAACTGAATTATTGCTTAAATTGACGGTAATTGTTAGTGAAGTTAAAAGGTAGAATTTACATCTTGGATAACTGAAAAGTAAAACAAATAGAAAAGTTTCTAAGAAGACTCATTAAACAGCTCTAGGGTAGTACATGCTTCTATTGTAAATGCTTCTATTATAAATAAGCGATTATTTATTAATAAAACCACTTAGGGTCATTCTGTAATTGACTGAGCCCTGTTCAAAGACCTAATGACACAAAGATGCTATTTATCATTACCTTTCACTTCAGAAATTCATTGTCTAATTTGGACCATGAAGGATTTATTTTCATATACATAATTAATTTTCCCCCAGAACTGGCTTTTCTCCTTTTGGTTAGTCTGGGGTCTTTTTGATTTCCCCCTTTCTTTGGATGACATAACTAAATTGTGCTTTTCTCATACAGGGCAGCCACTGATCACAATGTGGACAATACCACCGAAATGTTCAGGGAGTGGTTGAAAAACGTACAGAGACTCTATCACTACATGGAGTGGAGGCCGATGGATGAACCCCAGTGAGTAATGAAAGCAAACCTCGAAAACTCATCGCCCTTCCTCCTGGGCAAATTCTCCAGCCATTGGTGTTTCCAATCTTAAGGACACATGTGATTTTTCATTGTCTTTCATCTCTGTGTCCTAATTACAAACACCTGCTATTTCTTCCTTGGACAAATCTTCATAGACTCCCTCTTCCTTTTTATCCCTAAAGCTGCCAGCCAAGTTCAGGTTTTTGTTAGTTCATAAATAAATTACTGCATTGGCCTGTATTATTGCAAAACACAGAATAAAGCATAAATAGTTCCTGCTCTTAAAAATTACAAAAAAAAATGTGAATACAAATGTTTTACTTCAGATACTTTAGAGAAATAGAACTGATAGAAGATACAGATGACATAGATACATCTTTCCCCCATGTCACTTTTCTATCATCTGTTTATCTATATCTATCTATATGTATAAAGTTTTATTTTAAGAAAATGACTTACACAATTATTAGGTTGATAAGTATAAAATTTGTATGGCCAACCAGCTGCTTCGCTAGACATTTAGTAGGGATTGGTGTTTCAGTCTTGAGTCTCTTTTCCGTAGTGTAGCATTGCTTTAAATCTAAACAGGCTTTCTGTGGAGGCATCCTTTGTGCAAAAACTTCAATCTTTGCTCTGTATGTCTTTACTGATTTGCATGAGGCTTACTCACATTATGCATGGTAATCTACTTTAGTTAGACTATTGATTTGAATGTTAACCACATCTTAAAAAAATAAAAAAGACAAAAAACCTTCACAACAATGTAAAGATTGGTGTTTGATCATACAACTGGGTAGTATAACCTATTCAAATTGATAGAATTAGCCATGACAGCAAGGAATATACAGCTTTCGCAGATTCCAGAAAGAGAATAATATTGATTCCAGATAAACTGCAGACTTTAAGAAATATTGTTTTAATAAGAGAAGAAGACAAACTGACCTGAGAGAAACCAGATTTTGTTTCATTCTGCTTTGTATCTCCAGCGCTACCAACAGCATAGAGCATCTAATAATCACTCAAGTTGTATAATAAAAAACATTAAAACTTTGTCAAAGATGGTGTATGATTTATCTAAAGCATTCTGGAACAAAATAGTATAAACTTGTTCTTTTAATGAATTTGCTCTTAAAATGTCAAGTATTGTTTCCCTAAAATATATCAATTTGAATGAACATTTAGAAAAGAAGTTTTCATTTTTCTACTATAATCTATAACATAATAAAGCATTTATCAGTTGAGGAGACTGCATTATATTATTTGAAAATTTAGCAGTTATGCTTATTTGCCTGGACAATACAAAATGCTAAATGGGCATTATATTAAAAATGAACTATTAATAAAAATTTCCAGTAAAGTAATACCACATTTTCATGGTTATATGCATTCTGAATGTATCTGTAAAAATGTCATTCACAGGCATCCTCTGTTTCCATCTCTCTCCTTGGAAATTAAGTCTTACAATTGGCCTCTGTGAGGAAGTACCATAACCAAAGAAGAGTGAAGTCAATCTGTCCTTTTTCACTTATGTTTAGTCACAGCTTGTGCCCAAAAAATGGAGAACACTGAGACAATTCATAATCTTTACACATTTCTTAAAAGATTTTATAAACTTATGATTTCTTTATTGACAATGTCCATATATTCATTTGCTCAAAAGCACAGACACTTCTAAGATTCCTATTATTTGTCAGGGACTCTTCTGAGTGCTGGGGTACTCAGCCAAACAAAATGCTCAAAATTCTTTCTCCCATGGAGCTTAGGATATAGTTGGGGAAGGTGAGATATATAACACATAATAAAAAAATTCATAATACATTAGGAGATAATGAAATCTACAAAAAAATTTAATACAAGAAGGGCTAATGAAGGACCAGGGAATTTCTACTTAAATATGATTATGAATGAAGAGATATAATTAATTATTTATAGCATTCAATTATTTCATTTCAAAATATATAATATATAATATACATTAATATAATATGAAATATATAAAATTAAATGATTGATTTTCATCACTTAATTATCTGACTTCATAATATATAACATACATCCAGTAATATATACATATACATTTATATTTGTGTGTGTGTCATTGAGCCACATCCCAACCAATATATAGAATTCTAGTAGTATACATAACTAACATTTATAATATTAAATCTTATGTTATAGAATAAAGAAATATTTATAAAGGAACTAGTATTTATCTAGAGTATAATTAGATAAATACTAAAATATCACATTAATTTATAACAAAACTATAGACCAGATCTTATCTCCATTTCACATAGAGGAGGTAGTTCAGAGAATGAACCCACTAGTAAAGGCCATAATTTTTGTTTAAATGCAAACTTATATAATTCCAAAACTCTTCAGTTGGAGCACATAGGAATTTATTATATTCACTGTATCACAGGTGAACATTTTTTTAGGACTAAGATTAAAGCGTACATTTATTTATTTGTTTATATATTCATCATTCATCTAATATTTGTTAATCACTCATAAAACCATGTTGTTCAATAGAAAAGTAGACAAGTAAAGATGTTCAAGACAGAGTCTTCACACTTGGAGTTTTAATATAAAGCAAATGGCTCTTTTAATAATTCTCACTGAGTTTTTCTATATGTTAGCAATTTTCCAGGAACTAAGAACACAAGGTAAATGAGATGTAGGATTGGTTCAAGAAGCTCACAAATGGTTACCTTATTTGAAACAAGCAAACAAATCATCCAAGTCATAGGACAATATAAACCCCTATTTAGATATGTCAGGTTAGTTCTGAAAGGTCCATGTTTTCCCAGAGAAAAATTAACTCTGCAACATATAACAATGTAATTTAATGCATGAGAGAGATATTCAGGTATTGTTTCAGACCAAGGCCATCCATAAATTGAAGTAATCTTGGAAGTCCTTTATCACTGGTCATTGGAAAGATTTAAGGTGAATTGTGCATTGTGGGAGGCATGAGATTATTAGAAAAGAGCAAACGGGAAAAGGGGAATGCTTTCAAGAAGAATTGAGGAAATTCGGTCCTCTCAGAGAGGAGAGGGATGGTTCACTTTTGATTGATAGTAGCATGATTGGACCAGACTTTCACATCCCCACTGTTCATGGGATTACCACATGGAAGGAAGACTTTACACTTATAATGACATGCTGAAGATCCAAGGCAACTCTGGGTCACATTTGTCCATGTTGACTGATTCTGATTAGAAATTGTTCTTAAAAATATTATAGTTGGAGGACTTTGCTTGAAATTATCTTGTCTCTATGAGGCTGGACTCTGGTTTGTGTAAAAGTCATGAAAGTCCCCCATCAGGGTAACTTGTGTTCTTCTTATTGGCAGGGAGGAGGCTTTGGGGGCCTACATATCTCATGCAAGTTACAGGTTGTTTTCTGAGGAATATAGTATATCCTGTTGGCTTAAGCCAGATAAGGTTCATAGCAATCTCAGATAAACTTTTATTCAAAAGAAAACATGTGGGGAGTCAGGAAAGCAGGTCCAGACCATAGGTTTCTGGATGGGGCCTTCTGATAAAATGAGGCAGCACAAAGGACACCCATCAAACCCCCTTGAAAACAAGTCAGAAAGATTTCAGACATTTGCTCAGAGTAATAGTCTTGAATTTAATGAAGGAATATGAAAAGTCAAAGGGTACACTCTCAAGGGAGCAAGTGAGTCCTCTCAGAGAGGAGATGGACAGTGTGCCAGTCCTGCACTCCAGCTTCATTGGGAATTCCAGAGAAGTTTCCAGATTTCCACCCATGTCCACCTCTTGACTTTTTACTGACAGCAGAATAACATCTGGATTTCAAATCCCTGTTGCTGTGACAACTATAAATCATTTTGGCCTATGCTGACTTGTTCTAATGAGATTCTTTTTTTTTTCTTTTTTTTTTTATTGGTCGTTCATAACATTACATAGTTCTTAATTCATCATATTACACGGTTTGATTCAAGTGGATTATGAACTCCCGCTTTTACCCCGTATACAAATTGCTGTATCACATCTAATGAGATTCTTAACCATAAATTCTTATAGGCATTATGGTTAGAATGGATTATTTATATTTCCCTATATATTTTATTATATTTGGGGCTCTGGTCTATGAAAAGGGTCACAAAATTCTCTCCCTTTAGGGTAACTTGGATTCCTCTTACTAATGTTTTTTAGGGCCTTGTCTTTCTCCTACAGACACAGGTAGTTTCCTGAGGAATGTGATATATCCTGCTCATTTTACCCTGGCAGGACTGCAGGAAAATTGCTTCTTGGAAAAGAAAGCATGTTGGGGGTCAGCAGAGTGAAACTATTTTATAGATTTTTTTTCCCTTAACCCCTATGTTTTCACCATTCACATATATCTGTCCTCTATCACACAAGAACATCCCCCAACCCATTCCCATCACTTTTCTTTCTGCCATCTATCACTACTATGTTGATATTTTGTTTTGCTTAACTGGCATAAACACAAGCATTAAAAAATTATTAACATTAAATAAACTAAGTTCTGTTTTTTTCTTTAAAATTTAAAAAGCTTCTTAGTTATTATTTTCGTCAACAGAAAAGAAAAAACTGAACAAACTAAAAATAAAAACTTTTTTGTATATCTTTTAAAAAGCTGAGGTGATAGAAAAAAACCACCACCACAAAAACTGGAAGTATACACAAATACAGGAAAAAGTCCAGATGGGATCACAGTCATAGTGTCACCACGCCATCCTGAGATGATACAGTTTTTTTCCCTACAGGCTTATATACTGTCCCTGCAGTGTTCCAATACCTCTCTTTTAAGGGGGAGATCAATATTAATAGATCGCAATACAAACAATATACAGCCTTAAACCAAATAGTTCCTTTTTAGAAGTTCATGATTTTGTCACGATATACAGAAATGGTGAATTCAATTATTAGCTATATACAACAGGTTTGCAAGAGGGTCTTTAGTTTCTGATGGTGGAAAAAGGGGTGTAGAATGAGGAGTGGGGTGTAGAATAAGATGTTAAGGAAGTAGGAGTGAGGATATAGAATTGTTAGATCACAGAAAGCTTGAAAGAGAAATCCAAAGAAGTTGGTTAGAAGAAGGAGCAAAAGTGTTTTGGAGAAACAAGTAAGTGGAAAGACAACAGAGTACAAAATACAAACAAACATAAAAATTGAGAAAAATAAAAAAATGTAAAAATAGGAGATAAAAGAATATACAACACAACTGTAGTATGCTATTAATCCATTCCAGTCCACCATAGCTTAATTCATGAAAAGTACTTGGTTTCCCAAATGTTGGGGATGTGAGGGTTGGAAAAGAGAGAGAGAGAAAAGGAAAAAAAATAGAGAAAAGACAAGAAATCTTTAAGGAAAATACAAGGATTATTTTTGTTGGAGTTCAGAATCTTTCCTGCTTCCATTCTCAAACAATAGGTGTTGTTATCTGTTGTTTGCTGGTATGTCCACCCTCAGGATGGTGAATGTTATTTGGGTGGGAGTGTTGATCTTGGGATGGAGCTCCTGGAGGTAGAGTATAGAACTTGCCTGTCCTCAATGGGATACAGCACCCCAAGGATCTCTTTTGGGCCCTTGTTTGTGTGATATAGGTGCCTGATATTATCTCCTTATATTGCCTGTAGACCTCAAAATTCCTGGTCTCTAATTTAGTCTTTAAACTGTGTCTCACTCACCCCCCTCCCTTTCTTCTTCCCAATCACGAACCTTTCTCTCTGGAGGTCACTGTAGGTTGTACTCTGGGAGCTGTACACCTGTCATGGAGAGCTGTTTTTTATTGGGCAGTTTAGGACCAGGTTTTGCAGGCTATAGATTGGCCATGTAGCCCCAAGCACTGTGCCTGGTTAGTGGCTGTGGGGGAGAGGGAGAATTGGGGACTGTAGGTACCTAGATATTGCTTCTAGCCCCCAGCCAGAGCGCCATGTTGGGAGTTGCCCCAAATAAAGATGGCAACACAGATGTCCCAAGATGAAGGCGGCTGCTTTCAGAGATTTGTTGTTGGGTCCAATTGAGCAGGGTGGTGGCATTGGGCAGAATGTTTAGAGATGCAGGTCTGTGGCATGCAGTGCTGTGGTTGGTGGCTGTCTCCAGACCCTGTCTAGTGTCCCCAGATGCAGGCTACCACGTGTAGGGGACTATGGCTATGGTTGCAGTGTCTCAAGATGGAGGTGACTGAGGGAGCCCTACTTTGATAGATAAGGGTCCACATGGGAATGGCAGCCAAAAATCCTGGACATGGGCAGCGGCTGGGGGTCCTGTGTGGGCAAGTGGCAGGGGGTCCTGTGCTGATGCTGTGGCCTATGACCTGCACAGGCAAGGCAGCTGGGATTCCTGTGTGGGAGCAGCTGTTGGAGGTTCTCTAATAACTCCCAGAGGAACAGTATTCCCATTGTTTGGATCCCAGTTTATGGAGTACAGAATGCAGCCTCCCTCTAGCCCATCATCTTGGATCCCATCTTAGAATGGCTTTTTAAGACATCTAATAATGAAATTTACTACAATAATAGACTAAGAAGAAAAATATGCATGAATATCTTAGACACAGAAAAAAAAAACATTTTCTAAAGTCACGAATTCTGAGGAGTGTCCAGATTATTGTGCAAATTTAGTTCAACAAGTGCTTGACAATGTTTAAAACACACTATGGAAAAATAAGAGAAAAAGATACAAATCCTTCTGCTTTTATTATACTATGTACTAATTTGGTCCTGTATAAAATTAACTAATTTGAATTGCCAAACTCTTGGTGCTTTGCTTTTTCAATCTTCTAACTGGAGCTTCTTTTCTGTCTCTAGAATGTAATCTCTTGTCTTACTCCAATTTCTATCATAATTGACTGCCCAGGACCCTAAGTCTATATGCAGGTTCCTTATACAATAGTTCATGTTCTAAGACATTTTCAGGATTTTGTCTGAGAAGTAATAATTAAAACTACAAAATAGATTTTAAAAATATTAACTTATAGAAATAATTCTATTAAAATGTATTACAATTAATTAAAAATTGAGCATACATATAAAGTATCCACAATATGAACATAATCAAATCCTCCTTATTTAAAACCAAATTATTTGAGACTATCTGGTTACTTCATAAGTTTTTATTTGATTTAAAAGTTATGAACAGATACTTCTAACTTTCTCAGAAAATGGTTAGTACTGACTAAGTTGGGAATTTATACTTTAGAATTAATAACCACTTATTTAAGCACAAAATTAATGATAACTTCCACCTTTCTTTTGCTTCCTTTTCCTTCCCTTCACTTTTCCTACTGTCTCTTTTCTTTGGAAACAACAACAACAAATTACAACAGAAAAGAGTGTCCCCATTTTTCTCACTGCATTTCCTACTGTGGAAATATACCCAGAGAGTCAAGAGATACAATATTTTATGTAGCTGAATTTGGAAGAAGAGGGTACAACAGTGCCTAAAGCCATAATTTGTAATAGCATACTAAAAAATATTCATCATCCACAGATGGAGCTCAAATGATCTGCAGAACAAAACTGGAAGTACCTGCAACTTGGAGGTAGTTCTGAAGGCAATAAAAGGAGTTGGCAAATTCCTCACCAAATGTTCCTCCTGGAGCTCCTGCTGACTCTCTTCAAAGACAACATCATCCTATTGCCAGATTTGGCACACTGATTTGTAGAGAGAGAAAACCTCTAATATATTTTCTGTACTGATAGAAGTTTACAAGTGTCCTTTCCAGTTTCCACAACAATGATTTTTTACTTAAACTGCTATCAATACAGATTTGCTTTCTTTTTTACAGAGAAATGTATCTGTTGAGAAATATTTTTTGCATATTTTTGTATGCTGTCTTTGGTGGAATTTGAGTTTCTTTTTTTAATATATTAAAATCCAGTTTAATTTTTAGATCAAAAAAATAATATGTATCTTGCAAAGAATTTGTAAGCTATTCATAATTATCATATTATTATTTGCAAAACTAATTTTAATAATCATGAGAAGTAGTCTACTTAACAACACTATAGCCAGGAGAAACTGAAAAAAAAAATGATGAAAGGCAGTTTTTATTATATGAATGTGGATCATATTTATCTCAAATGTTTTAGGAAAAAATATGGATAATTTCAAGCATATTAACATTAACAAAATGAGTGAGTGAACAAATTAGCAAATATGTACAATGCAGAGAAATGTTGTCAGAGAATGATAGCACAAGGGAGGGACAACACAAGAAATGACAGACTCTTTACACTATCTTAAGAGAATAGTTCTCCAAGTATAATGGTTGGAATATCACCTGCAAAATGGTTCTGGATGTAAATTTTCAGGATACTCCACAAACTAACGGAACCCAGGACTCTTAGTAAGCATCCCTGTAATATGTATTTTTAAAATTTCTTCAAAAAATTCTGAAGCATGTTAAAGATATCACTTACAAAAATTGCTGTCTATGATTCTCATTAAAATCAAATTAATAAATGTAATCATTTGTTTCTTTATAACCTCATTTTACCCTCCTGGTAAATAACCAATCATGATGAAATTCAATTTACTGCACAACTGAATGTGAGTGAAGAAAAAACCTATAGTCATGATCACAGTCACTAACTACAATTGCTCCTTTAGAACTGTTTCACAATTCTACTTTTATCATGGGTTGCATGCTTTCCTCTGTTCTCCTAAACTATTTCATGCGTTTTCTTCATTCTTCACACCCCCAAGTCCCTTCCACCCTCATTCTGATTGGATAACCCTGTTTCCCATTTTATTAAGAAAACAGAAATTACAGCATAGAATTTTTTCTTGAGGATACCACACCTAACTCTGATGTTGTTAGGGAAAAAGTGTACACATGCCTGCTTAAGTAAAGCCAGTAGTTATACTTGTGCTTTTGGTCATCATCTCTTACCTGTAAAAGACAAAACTACAAAAACTAGCACCACTCTCTTATATCATTATTGTTTTTTCCTCTTTACTAGAATATTTTCATCAGTGTAGCTTATAATTTCTTCCATTAAAAAATATTGCCTTGATCCCCGTGTTTTGATCTCCTGCATCTCAGCTATTTCTTATCATCTCTTTTCCCTCTTTTTTGTTTACTTTTCCCCAGTAACACTGTTATTCCTGAAATCATTCCAAGCATATTCCATGTCTTTGCCCTTTGCTGTATCCTGCTTTTGTAATTGTCTTTCCCCAGAAAATTACTTGGCTGACTCCAAATTTGAACTTAAGTTTCACTTTACCCATGATATTTACCTTACAACACTACTACTGCAACATCACACCATCCTTGCTACTCCTGTAATCTGTTACACAGATTTTTTTCTACAGAATTTTGTATGTTCTAATACTATGCAAAATTTCCTTCTATGAAATAAACTCTTACATTAATGGTAATTGAATAAATTAATGAAAAGGTGAAAAAGACATCACTGCCAGGGAACTTTTAAATATTCAGTATTAATCAAAAGTGGAGACATTACACAATTTTGAGCTCAAACACGTTTGAGAAATAAACACTTTATATTCAGCAATGTTCAAGTCCAGTGATGATATGGCTTCCTTTTTTGACTATGTCTTGTAGTAATTCAAGATGCCATGTTGGATTTTCTCAAGCCTAACTTAACCTTTATAATTATTTCCAGAACCATACTGAGAAGGAGATTAGTTTCAATTTTCTAGGCTAACATATTACAAACCATCTACAGTTCACCTCTTAGTCATCCCTGTATGTATACAACCTAACTTTTTTAAACTCTTAACTTCCTAAACCAGATACTAGTTAAATAATGTTTCCACAGAATACAATGCAATTACTTGTACAAAAAATAGATGCTAACTCATTCCCCAATGAGACTTATTGATCTTTGGTTGTCTTTTGGTCTACTTCTACTGTCACGGACTTGTTGTTTTTCCTAAGTCCTGATGCATAATGGTACCGTTATTAACATTTTATTTCATCTGACAGGAGAATGGAATGAGACATGGCATAATAAATACACAGATTTTATATAAAAAGCAGTTATTATAAACATTGTGTCCCTTACTTTCTTCAAGCTGGTCACATTTCATAGCTGATATTTATATTTGCTTTTTCCACTAGCTATTCCATGTTCTCTTCAGATAAGGAGAACCATATATTGTTTGTTATTTTGGTGTATAAGAATGTACTTGAATAATTATGCCAACTCTGAAAGATAGTTCTAAGAGATTCCATTCTATATGTTTCTAAAAAATGTTTGGTGTTCTTTTGTTTTTAGCCTTATTGAATTATGATTCACAAATAAAATTATAGAAATATAAGTGACAGTTCAGAAAATGTAAAGTGATTACCACAATACAGTTAGTTAACACAACTGTCACCTCAGTTATTCACTATTTGTGTGGATGCATGGTGAACATTTAAGATCTCTGGTAAGTGGTTAATATGTAAGGAATTCATGGAACTCAATAGAAAAGATGTCTTATTTTGGAATGGGACAAAGTCCTGATTAAACATTTTTATAAAGAAGACAGGCAGATGTCCAATAGGTGCATGAAATGTTCTCAATATCCCTAATTATCAGACAACTTTAAATGTGTGGTAGAAGGCACCACCTCACACCAGTTGATATGGCCAATATAAGGGAAAAAAAGATAACAAGGGTTAACATGTGGAGACAAAGGAATCCTTGGATACTGTTGGTGGAAATATAAATTGGCCCAACCATTGTTGAAAATAGTATGGACAGCCCTCATAAAATTTAAAAATAGAGCTACATTCTGATCCAGCAATCCTTCTTCCTATTATATATTCAGTGGAATTGAAATCCATAACTTGAAGACATATCACACTCCCATGTTTATTACAGCATTATTCATGATAGCCATAGAAACACACACACTCGCTCTAGATGGATGGATTAATAAAGGTATTATTATATATAGTTTTATGTGGAAAAAATTATGCTTCAAGTTTCCAAATCGGGCTTCAAAGTTCCAAGGCACCAATGTCCCAGCCAATTTATCATTATTCATCAATCAATGTAGATCTACATTTTTCAACATCTTTCTTTTAAAAAAAAGAATTAATGGAGAACACAAAATTCCACCTACTGGAAAAATTCTCATAAACCATTTTCTTTCATAAACACTGCTGTGAAGGATTGTGGTACTACAACTATTTACTTCTGACTATATCAGCACACCTTCAAAATAAATATGGAAATATTTTTTGTGGTAGCAAAAAATATTTTTTATGATTTTATTTCATTCCTTCTGGAATTCTTGTCAGTTATCACAAATCTTAATGTGATTTTTATTTCCATTTGGCTTGATATTATCAGCAGAAATGTTGACAAATTGAATGAGCCAGTAAAATGTCCCATTGGTGGAGAGCCTGTTTAGAAAAGTTTGAGTTAGAGATTTGATAAAGATTTGCAATTAAACAATGAAGATTTGTTCTCAATTACCTAGCTTGGAATCAACTTCCTTCTATTGACTTTATTTAAAAAATGCAAAATTTCACTTGACCAACAAAGCATACCAGATGCCAAAAGATGTCTTAATGTGTTCCAGTTACAAACCCACATCTGGAATAGCAAATGTAGTTACAGTTGATTAAGTTTTTGAAAGCACACTTTAATTCTTCATAATCTAATCTGTCTTCTGTATCAATCAAGTAGGAAAGATCAAAAGAGATATGATAGGAATTACCCACCCTTACTGCTATCAGTATTTTCTGTGATCCCTTCCAGAATGTGCTATTGAAGAGATAGTTTCTCTCTTCCACTTGGTATTGTAACTGGAATAACCTTCACAAGATGGACAATGGAACCAATGTTGAGAGCATTTAAGGTGCTGATATGTCCATTCCATACCAGGGAAATAATGATGAAATATTTCATGACACATTAGGCCCATTGTGAGATGAATCTTAATCAATAGTCAGTTTATCACCTGTTCTTCATATGCCTCTGCTCTCACGGGATAGCCCAATGACATTTTGAGTTTCTAGAGTTTAGTGTCAGTTCAGTGCCTATATCTAATTATTTCCTCTAAGTCAGACAATCTTTTTACCCGATTTCCAATCATATGGTAATCAGATGCATATGTCTTTGAAAAAAAGCAAGAATTTCATAGAACAAATATTTTACAGTGTAGAAGACTCTTCCTCAAGTATCAACTAGCCAAAATCAATAGTCTATACTAGTCAGAGTACTTTAATTATTGCTTCTTCTGTGCCTTCTATGATGATAACAATGCCTATCCTGTCTCTGTCAATCAAGTACCACAACTTGGTCACTGACACCCTAAAATATAGGATCCTCAATGAATTAAAATTGGTGATCTGGCAGCAGATCTCATGGAAATTCTCATTCTACAGAGAATAGCCACCATAGAGTTTTCCAACAAGGGGACAGGCTATCTCAAAAATGCTTTTTCATAGGCTTATTGAAGAGATTGTTCTCTAGATAGTCTACATAATTAGTTTGGGAATAAATTAATAGTTCTTATAGGAAAAATACCCAACCTCATTAAAAAATTAGATATCTTCTACAGAATATCATATGAGTTCTGTCATTTTTATTTCATTCAGTATTGATCATCTTTGTACCCATGTTCAGTCAAAGAGCCTAAAAAGATGTTTGTCTCCTGAACTTCTCAAGATAATGTAGTGGTAACAGAGATAATACAAGTCCAAAATATATGCCAAGAAATCTAAGTTGATCCAACATTATTTTATTCCACCTTTCTCACCCTCAAGAAGTATTAAGTTGGAAAAATCTTAAATTATCCAATCACTTCTTAGAAGATATAATTTGTAACTTATCCCATGAGTTCTTCAGATTTAGGTCTGGTTTGGTTTTAGAAACAATAAGAAGAGGTAGACATAGCTCTTAAAAAAATCAGCACCCTCTCCACTTCATGGTGATTGGTTCTCTAATCAAGAGGAAACCATACCTATCAGGGGGAAAAAATGGTTATTCTCCTGGTAGAGAGTCTCAACATAATAAAAGATCCCTAGTTTTATAAAAATTTACACACATGCCTCCATTCCACTTTTCAGTAACCCTCTCCTCTCTAATTGGTTTCATAATTTTGATATAAGAGGCCTTAGGTAACTGTGAATTCATTTACATTGCAGTTCAATCACCCACAAATGTAGGACTATAGATGTGGTTTTTATACTCTAGGCTCAATGTCTAAAAAGAATAAAAGTTTATTTTAAAGTAATTATAAACTTAACACTTTCTGTGACCTTAACCTATGAATTTGAAGATCCACACTGTTTTCCCCTCCTCTCTAAGCAATACAGTACACTTAGAAACAACTAATCAGTTATATCATCATCCCATTTTCTCTAAAATCCTATTTTCCCTAAAATATTACTGATAACAACTATTTTGTTCTGTGAACCCTTGCTTTCTCTAGGCATTTTGGTACAAGTGTCTAATTTAATTATGATAATTTAAGTGATCATTTTGCCAAAAATTATGATAGGGTACTGGCATTTTTTTCATATTTTATTGGTCCTTTATAGTGGTACATAATAGTTTGGTTTATTATTACATATTTGTACAAAGATTAAAACAATATAATTTGACCAGTACAATTCCCCAGTATGGCATTCTTTACCACTGAAAATGGTGCAATGAACGCCTTCAATTAACACTATTAGGTATTATTTTTAGTGAACCTGTTCTGAAAGTTGTTGTTCCAGTCAGCTTTCCATTACTGTAACAAATACCCGAGATAAATCAACTTAATGAAGAAAATGTTTCTTTTGGCTTAAGTTTAGATGTCTTCTCTGCTTTTGAGCCTATGGTGAGGCAGTAGATCAGGACATGAGAATGTGTTGGAAGAATCTGTTTATGTAATGGCAGCTAAGAAGCAAAATCAACAAAGAAAGAGAAGAGGTTAGGTTCTATCTCCCTGCATCTTGTCAGTTTTCTCTGAACCTAGAAGGTGGGATCTGACTGACTAATACTGCCTTACTTAAGACAAAACAAAGGACTGGAGTTTTATCTTTCATTTCTCATTGAAAATATAGGAAATGATGAAGTCTATATTTTTTTCAGTCATGAAAATTTCTCCAAATCCACACACTCAAAAATCTTCTTATTTCATATGAATAGAATATTCATATGACTTCTGACTTCTGACTTCTGGCCTCTGGATATTATCAGGGTTCAAACAGTGAGTTTATAAAATAAATTTCACAGTTAATTTAACTTTGTTGTTGAATTAATCCTTCAGAAAATTTTCCACTAGAAGAGTTTATAAATTTTATGTGAAAACATTGTTTTTACTTATCCCCACCATTCATTTCCATGTTCTGTGAAGCAACAGGTGACTATCAGTATTAAGTCTTACTTTAGAAGCCACCCATCAATGACAGTGAAAAACCGACTTTTGAAAGCACTCTCTTTATGCAGGAAAGAGAGTGGAAGGATACAATTCATTCCTGTTCATTTTCCTTTGAAATTTGCTATGTTATATACCAAACATATGTGTGTGGAATGCTCTGGGGCAAGTCTGGAAATAGAAACAAATCATGACATTTATAACCATTTGCCAACATTCAGCTAGATTATTTCAAGCTGTTGTAAATTTGTAATGGGTCACCATCTGTGACTATTTAAAATTTATAACAGGGGAGAAAGGAGAATATGTCTTGAGACTTCAAGAGTTTACTCTCTGCTCATATATTTAAGCCATCCCTCTTTTACTCTAAAGCATCCTTCTGTATGCTTGTGAGTTTTCCTGCTTGCCTGCCATTTAATACTGCATAGAGATATGGATTATATCACAGGATCTATTTTTATATATATTCTCTATATGACAATTAGAAAATTCCCTTTACCTACTTGTTATTTTATAATCCTATTTAATATGAGTTCATTCTTGTTTCTTTTTTAAAAGTATTTATTCTCTAGTTGTAAGTGGACACAATATCATTATTTCATTTTTATGTGGTGCTGAGGATCGAACCCAGTGCCTCAAGCACTAGGTGAGCACTCCACTGCGCCACAACCCCAGCCCCTCATTCTTGTTTCTTTACCAAACTGTATATTAACAAAAAATTTAACTGCAACTAGTTACTAAACTATGCCCAGTGTGAATTTAAAGCCCATGTGATGTGATGAACATACTTTTTAGTTGTCACTGTCTTAAAGAATTTATTCTGTCATAAATGAAATTTTGAAGTCACTTAGATTAGAAATTACAAAGAAAATAACTTGAGAACATTTCAATTAATTTTAATCATGCAACTTTAGCATATAAATTTAAAATAAAGAGAAAGAGAAGGAAATAAAGATTTTATTTTCTTTTACACAATGTAACCTTCTTAGATTATATTCTTAATACATTTATTACTTGTAAGATACTTGTGAAGTGAAAAAAAAACTCCCATGAAATGGGAATACTGATAACTGATTATATACTAATGTATTACTGTGCTAAAATAGTTAGATTTTCAAGGGTTAGTAAATTTATTTTAGCATTTGAGAATTATCGGTATTTTACCCTCATGTATTTTTGTAAAATTGCATTACTGCAATATCTTAAGGGCAACCATATTCTATAATTTTCATGAATAAGTTACTTTATTTCCACCTTAGTGATCAGTTGCTTAGCAACTAGGATGGTTGATGAAACCTATCAGATTTTATGCTTCTCTTTGTAAAATCAGTTGTTTAGAGTTCTCACAATACATTTTCAGTTACAAGTCTCTGAAAGATGATTAATAAGTTGCTGGTAGATTTTATTTTTCTGCTTCAAAGCCAAGCCTCTTTTGACTTCCATCACTTAAAAGTTAAATAAAACCTTTTACTCTGTCTTCAAGAGAGATGTTATTCCTAATATTTGAACACTTGTTCATGTATAAATTCTTGGTAAGATTGGTCAGTCTCTCATAGCCAGTCAATCAAGTTGTTTTAATAGAACATCTGCTATGTTCAAACTATTTTGCTGGATTGCCTGGCAGGGATGATTTGTACTCTACTCAAGGATTTAAAATTTATTTTGAGACCACACATACTGATACAACATTGAACAATATGAGGCGTTGTTTTTGTAAGTAATCAACAAACATAGAATGTAAAAGAGTCAAGGGGAAAAGGCAAAGTTCAAGAAAGGAGAATTACAATTAGATTTCCTGAATACTATAGACAAACAAACATGCAAACTTTTCTATAAATGAAAATAAAGTTTTCCTGAATGCCTCTTAAATATATAGCAAGAAATAAAAGTGTAGGTGTTTGTAAATGCATTTAGCATCTTAACTATTCTAATACAATTAGTTTATAATTTGGAATGGAATTGCAACCTCTAATATATATTAGATCATTAACAAAGTAGCTGTATGATGTACCATTTCCCTCCTCAAAAAATGCATGAAATAAATATCTACAAAAGAAGACTTAAAACATACTCCATTTGGAGACATAAACTCATTCTACAAAGACAAAATGTGAACATGTGTATTTTGAGTTGTGCTATTACATTCATTAACAAATATTTTTTTGTTCCTTATAAAGAAATTAGTACTGGTCATAAAGAAGTCACAAGCAAAGAGATACAACAATGTGTATAACATATTTATTATTCTCAAGTAAAATGAGTTATAAATTTAACTACTTAAATTTTGATAATTTTGAGAAACAAGTTCACTTGTAAATCACGACAATTTGGTGATATACTGTCAACATGTAAAATTAAAATCAATATCTTTTTTAAAAAATAGGTAATTTTAAAGACACCAAAGGAAAAACACATGAAGAATGATATTTTGGATTTTGGCATCTTAATGTGAATAATTAAATTACCAAATCTATTTCTTCTTATCAATATGCCACAAACCATAAGTCTTAAAGAGATTTTTAGAATGGATAGTATGTTGAGGATCCAGTTATTCCATATAACAGAAAAATAGCAATATTTTTAATAAAAAAAGTTCTGGTGGCAGTATCAAGATCTCATAAGTAAAGGATTATTAATATTTTCCCATATGAATTAAAATGTGAGATTCTAGTCAAACCCAAAGTCTGTGTGTTTTCTGCCTTATTTCCACATTCTCTTAATCAGTCTTTGTCTTCTGGTCAATTAGCAAATAGTGAGAGCCGTTGCCAAGAAATTGATGTTGAAAGAATTGTGAAATAAGAACAATGATTTCCAGTTGATTCTATTCTAATTTCTGATGTTTCCTGGCTTTCTGAACCTCTTTTACAACAATGCAATAATGAAAATCATATGTAACTTTTTTTAATGTTTGGGAATTGATTCCAAGGCATGGGGCACACTAGGAAAGCATTCAATCATTTAGTTCCACAAACACTAAAATCAATCTGTCAACCTACCTTTTTATTTCTGTGACCTTTAAGAAACTATGTCTCCTTTAGTGGTGGTGTGCTTTAGACTTTTCAAATCACCTTATTTTAAAAAATCATCTTAGTGATTTTTAGACTTTGTAATTTTTATTTTATGTTAATATGTGGCTGGAATTAATGGTTTCTGATTTAAATGAAACAATGATAATAATTCCTCTTATGATACCTCCTGAATACCTAGCCTCTTGGGATAAAGATATCATGTTGGTAGCATAATGTTTAAATCTTTCCCAAACTTTTGAAAACCAACAGATCAAACAAGATAGAAAAATGAAATAGAAACTTTAAAAAATGGTGACATTCCTACTCTGGGCCATGAGTGTAAAGCACTATCAAAGATCTCAGAAAGATCCAAGGGTCAACCTTAGAGATCACTGGAAACACCCCGCATGTTTTGGCTAGTTCCTAAACATCACTCAGTTTTAAAACCTTTAGCTCCATTTTTTCCATACCATCTTTGCATTATTGTCATAAATTGTAATTTATTGTATATTTTAACTATATGATGCATTATTATGATCGCATTGTCAATCAACTATAATTTATAAATATCCACATTTTTACTTTTTTTTTTTTTTTTACTCCTTGTAAACTTGTGACTGGGCCTCCCTGAGACTTTCCAAATTTTGGTTGGTCATAAACCAGTGAAGTATTTTCAGTGCAATTCAGAAAGTTGCTTGAAAACACTTGCACGTTTTTGAAACCATCAGTGGTTGCCTGCCATTCTTTTTCCTGATGTACTTTCAGCTTTACCTTTATGTGGATGTGCCATATATAAAGGGTTTTGAGAGTCCCTTCAGTCATTCAACAGCTATTGATTGTAACATCTGTGTTGCAGTTCATATATTTTCTACTGACCTGATTTAAAGTTTAATTCACCAAATTTATATTCTAGCCATTGAATTTTTTATTTCCAGTAGTGTATATTTTTAATTTCAAATGAACAAATAACACAGAACTTTATAAAGCAGGAACTACAGAAACTAAGGGATAAAGACTAGAAGTCTGACACTTCCCAGTCAAATTCTATTTATCTCACAAGAGGGTATTCAGTGACTTCAGACTTCACAACAGTTTGCAATGATTGATGTAAGTGGAACAACACAGAAAAGAAGACTGTTATTATGGAACCTCCTCATTCTTACCCCATCAATTAGTTTGTGTGACTGATTTTCCCTAGCCAGTCATGCCCCATAAATCCAGAGGATCCAGTTTGGTTAACTGTAAACCATCTAGACAGGCCAGGTATATCCTATATATCATTAGGGAATGTGGGTGGAAGTTCTTAACAGTGGTCAACACAATCTGATGGGAATATATATTTGGATCTTTTTAAATGAATATATGGGAATATATATATATATATATATATATATATATATATATATATATATATATATGGATCTTTTTAAAATGTGAGGTTAATTTTATTCTGTACCATAACCATATATCCTTGAAGGGCTGGGGATATCTACCAGCTATCACATATGTACACACAGACACATACACATTTCAAAAGAGCAATTTACATGTAATGTTCTAAAACTCTTCTAGGAAATTTTAACATTGTTCAAATTCAAGTTTGTAGAATCAGGAGCCCTAATACTCAGTAACTTCAAATTTTTTGGCTTCTTTTACTAATGTATAAACTATTAAAATTTTAATATAAATCCACTGCTTTATCTATTTTCTTATTAATATTAATATTTAGAAAGATAATATTTCTATTATTATTATAATTTTTCTTTCCACATAGAAGGTATCTTTCATTTCTCCTCACATCTGTTAATTATGTAATTTCTCATGAACGTTAACAATTCAGTATTAATAAAATTTTTACAGAAATATTGTTATCTTTTATTTTCATTGTGGTGAAATACATATTAAAAAGTTTACCACCTGAATCATTTTAAATGCACAGTTCAGTGTCATTAAGTATATTTACATTGTTTTGCTACTATCCCTACCATCCATCTACATAATTCTTTTCATCTTGGAAAACGAACCTTTCTGCCTACTAAGCAGGAACTTCCTATTTCCCTTCAACTCAGCAACCACTATTCCAAATTTTGTCTTTAGTAAGAAAGATTCTAGGTACTTCATATAGGTTAAATCCTATGGTATTTGGCCTATTACTAGCTTATTTTCTATGGCATACCATCCTCAAGGTTCATCCATGTTGTAGCATGTGCCTGAATGGCTTTCATTTTTATGACTGAATATCACTCCATTGTATGTGTATACCAAAATTTGTTTACCTATTCATCTACTGATGGACACTTGGATTGTAAGTAATGCTACTCTGAGCATGGGTGTACTAATATTATTGAGTCCCTACTTTGAATCCTTTTAGGCATATAACCAGAAGTGGGATTGCTGGATTATATGGTAATTGTAATTTTAAATATTTGAGGAAACTTCATAATCCTTTTCACCCTCCAGACATCATACCATTTTGCTTTCTCCCCAACAATTCACAAATGTTCCTCACATCCCCTAACACTTGTTTTCTGTTTTCTTTGATTCTGTTATTTTTTGTTGTTCATTTAGAGGATCTATCTTATAGGGTATGAGGTTCTATTTCAATATGGCTACAACTTGCATTTTGCTAATGATTAGTGATTTTTTTTCAAATTCTGAAACTGGATTCTTATTATTTCAGTTTTACATTTAAAATACAATGATTCATAATTTTAAAACATTTTCCACCTCTTTTAAGATCTTGAATTTTTTCAACTTCTCAGAATTACCTTTCTTTTTTTTTCTTTTTTTATTGGTTGTTCAAAACATTACAAAGCTCTTGACATATCATATTTCATACATTAGATTCAAGTTGGTTATGAACTAGCAATTTTACCCCAAATACAGATTGCAGAATCACATTGGTTACACATCCACATTTTTACAAAATGCCCTATTAGTAACTGTTGTATTCTGCTACCTTTCCTATCCTCTACTATCCCCCCTCCCCTCCCCTCCCATCTTCTCTCTCTACCCCATCTACTGTAATTCATTTCTCTCCTTGTTTATTTTCCCATTCCCCTCACAACCTCTTATATGTAATTTTGTATAACAATGAGGGTCTCCCTCCATTACCATGCAATTTCCCTTTTCTCTCCCTTTCCCCTCCCACCTAATGTATCTGTTTAATGTTGATCTTTTCTTCCTGCTCTTCCTCCCTGCTCTGTTCTTAGTTGCTCTCATTATATCAAAGAAGACATTTGGTATTTGTTTTTTAGGGATTGACTAGCTTCACTAAGCATAATCTGCTCTACTGCCATCCATTTCCCTGCAAATTCCATGATTTTGTCTTGTTTTAGTGCTGCGTAATACTCCATGGTGTATAAATGCCACATTTGTTTTATCCATTCATGTATTGAAGGGCATCTGGGTTGGTTCCACAGTCTAGCAATTGTGAATTGTGCTGCTATGAACATCGATGTGGCAGTATCCCTGTAGTACGCTCTTTTAAGGTCTTCAGGGAATAGTCTGAGAAGGGCAATAGCTGGGTCGAATGGTGGTTCCATTCCCAGCTTTCCCAGGAATCTCCATACTGCTTTCCAAATTGGCCGCACCAGTTTGCAGTCCCACTAGCAATGTACAAGAGTACTCTTTTCCCCACATCCTCGCCAGCACTTGTTGTTGTTTGACTTCATAGTGGCTGCCAATCTTACTGGAGTGAGATGGTATCTTAGGGTGGTTTTGATTTGCATTTCTCTGACTGCTAGAGATGGTGAGCATTTTTTCATGTACTTGTTGATTGATTGTATGTCCTCCTCTGAGAAGTGTCTGTTCAGGTCTTTGGCCCATTTGTTGATTGGGTTATTTGTTTTCTTATTGTTTAATTTTTTGAGTTTTTTGTATACTCTGGATATTAGGGCTCTATCTGAAGTGTGAGGAGTAAAAATTTGTTCCCATGATGTAGACTCCCTATTTACCTCTCTTATTGTTTCTCTTGCTGAGAAAAAAAAAAAAAAACTTTTCAGTATAAGTAAGTCCCATTTGTTGATTCTTGTTATTACCTCTTGTGCTATGGGTTTCCTATTAAGGAATTTGGAGCCCGACCCCACAATATGTAGATCGGAGCCAACTTTTCTTCTATCAGACGCAGAGTCTCTGATTTGATATCTAGCTTCTTGATCCACTTTGAGTTAACTTTTGTGCATGGCGAGAGGAGGGGATTCAGTTTCATTTTGTTGCATATGGCTTTCCAATTTTCCCAACACCATTTGTTGAAGATGCTATCCTTCCTCCATTGCATGCTTTTAGCTCCTTTATCAAATATAAGATAGTTGTAGCTTTGTGGATTGGTTTCTGTGTCCTCTATTCTGTACCATTTGTCCACCCGCCTGTTTTGGTACCAGTACCATGCTGTTTTTGTTACTATTGCTCTGTAATATAGTTTGAAATCTGGTATCGCTATACCGCCTGATTCACACTTCCTGCTTAGAATTGCTTTTGCTATTCTGGGTCTTTTATTTTTCCATATGGATTTCATGATTGCTTTATCTATTTCTACAAGAAATGCCTTTGGGATTTTGACTGGCATTGCATTAAACCTATAGAGAACTTTTGGTAATATCACCATATTGATGATGTTAGTTCTGCCTATCCATGAACAGTGCATATTTTTCCATCTTCTAAGATTTTCTTCTACTTCTCTTTTTTAGGGTTTTGTAGTTTTCCTTTTGAGGTATGTGTACTTTTAGTGTATAAAAACACTATTGATTTTTGTATGCTGATTTTGTACCTGAGATTTGATGACTTCACTTAACAAGTTATTTTAGTTTTCATTTGTGCATAAAGTCTTTAAGATTTTCTTTTTTAAAAAAAGTTTTAAATTCCTTCTTTTTAGATGCACATGACAATAGAGTGTATTTTGATATATTTTACATACATGGAGTATAATTTATTCTAATTAGGATCTCATTGTAGTGATTGTACATCATGTGGAGTTTCACTGGTGGTGTATTTATATATGAACATAGAAAATTTATGTCAAATTTATTCTACTGTTTTTAAGATTTTCTATATTAAAAATCAGATTTTTTGTAAACAAATACAACGTTATTTCTTTCTGATTTGAATAGACTTGATTATACTACTTTAATTTAAATTACATTAGTTAAAATAGCTCATTATTTCTATTTTTAGAAACCATTTTCAATCTAAGATAACCATAGAAGAACTAGACACATAGTATGCTTTTGTCTATATTTAAAACGTACTTTGAAAAAAAAAGTTGCAATGATTGATTCTGTGAACCTAGTTCCTAAAATGATTGTTTAATCTGTCATTAAAATGAAAACATCTATGATTACTAGGTTATGTATAATGCTTTTAGGTAGTCCTATACACAAAAGAGCCTTCAATATTTATGACTCAGAGCATATTCTGTGCTGGTTACCTAGCCTAGAGTGCATTCTCTTACTTCACAAAAAGATTTGGAAATAAAACAACAAGAGGAATGCTTTGAGAAGTGAGTACCCATGTACCATCAGGGAATAAAACAGTAGCTTTCTTTTACCTCTAGAAATATGTATTTTTTATTGTCAAAATTTTTAATGATTTTACAAAAAAAAATTCACTTTGGTAGATAAGATTTATACATTTAAGACATAAGAGTTTGATGTTAATCAGTGAATTTGAACTTACACAACTTTTCTCATGAACCCTTTTAATTATGTGTGAAAAGCTGATACATATAATTTGGAAAATTAACTGCTTGAATTAATTCAGCCTGTATTTTAGTTTAGCATAAAGTCGAATTTCAAGAATTTTTCCTAAAAATGATTAATAAAAGCATGTAAGTATACATATATCCTTAAACATTGTACATGTATATACATAACATATAGTTTCTCTACAGCTCTATTTATGATAATGGAACATTGAATCAATAAACTATATGACAAATATATCAATAAATTAATGTTTATGAAGTTAAATATTATTTATGTATTAAAAATTTATGAAAGGGCTGGGGATGCGCCTGGCATGCGTGCGACCCGGGTTCGATCCTCAGCACCACATACCAACAAAGATGTTGTGTCCGCCGAGAACTAAAAAATAAATATTAAAAATTTCTCTCTCTCTCTCTCTCTCCTCTCTCACTCTCTCTTTAAAAAAAATTATGAAAGATGAATATTGTTACTCTTAAAATGTTTCAGTAAATGTGCACAGAATTTTTGCCTTTTCTAAATATTTATATGAATATTTGTTTACATAAATGTTATATATATGCATATAAATATTCACACGATTTTGCATTAAGAAACAAAAGTTGAAGAAACATCCAAGCTCTTAAGGTTGTTATCTCTCAGGAGGGTTTTGGTGAGGAAATATTTAATGAAATTTTGTAATTTAAATTATATAAAATTTTAATAATTTAAAATTTGGCTTTTTAATATATTTTCTTTCTGCTACTGATTCCACGTATGAGGACAAGTCTACATGTATATACAAGCAGAAATGTAAATGTACTTGAAATAAATTCCAAAGCAGTTATTAAAAATATTTATTATTCCATGCTGGCAAACTGTATGAAAAAGCTTTACCTAAGAAATGTATTCTGAGGCAGATAGTGTTGGCATTTTTTAAAATAAACCATTACAAAAATATTGTACTGAGGAAATTTATGTACGGTCTCTACTTTGGATTTAAAAGGATCATTAACTTCATTGCAGAATTTAAGCAAGTGCTTTATAGAAAGGAGTCCCATGAATAAAGAATAAGTATTTTAAAATATGAGTCCACTGAGGTTCCTTGCATAAACATTGTTTTCAAGGAGTTAAGAAAGTAAATACAGTTATTTTATTGGAGTCCCCAGCTAACCCAGTGGTGCCACTAGATCTTTGTACTGAAGAATTATGGTTTTCTGCATTCTGTCTCTATGTGGCATCTGAAAGCTGGAGTGGATGACTTCTACTTGAGGATCATCCACAGCTTTAAGAAAAATCATAACCCTTGGCCTCTTTATAGGACTACAAGGTAGCTGTAATTTTGCTACATTTTAATCAGTGGTGTACTGGAGAGGGAACACAAGGCTACCTGATGTGCAATGCTGGCTGATTTCTCTGGTCTAAATGTTTCCATCTAACTGGTTTCAAGCTGTCAATGCACAAATGGAGTTAGGAAGAGATATAAACAATTGGTTCTCATAAACCATTGCAAGCTACATCTAGCAAATCACTGATTTAAGACACATTTCACTTCTGTTTGCCTCGTTATAAAACCTGCAATTATCATTTTGTTAGATTCTTAAAGTGACTTTTTTATTACTCACATACACACATAGGCATATGTACCACATTTTTGTGTCTTTGTGTCTATATATTTGTGGGTTTGTTTGTACATAATTTTTCTTTTCCAAATCCTTGCTACTTCTACAATAATGTGATGACTGATGATATTATGGGAAGATGTTGCTGAAAATGCTTTGGTTCCAAACTGAAGTTGACATGGAGTATGGCTACCAAGGAGTTACAGTGGATAGTTTCATAAACAAGAAATATGCCTTTTTCTTTTGCAAGCAACTGGTTGTTGGATCTCTTATCTTAACTGTTCCATAATGGACCACACCATATAAATGTGGTCTATGTGAGCTGGGGCTGTAGCTCAGTAGTAGAGCACTTACCTAGCATGTGTGAGACCCTGGGTTCGATCCTCTGCACCACATAAAAATGAAACAATAGAGTAAAGGTATTATGAAAAAATTTTCTTTAAAAATAAATTTTAAAAATATGGTCTCTGTGACCTAATAAAGTATCTCAGGGCAGAATGACAGTCAAGCAATTGCATAAATTCAGTTCAAAATTTCCTACTAGAAGAAAGTAATACTTCCAAAATCAGTTCAGACAATGTCTGACAGTATTCTTCCTCACATTTTAAACTACACCTATCTTCTTGTTAAATAACTGAGAATTAGAAATAACAGTGACAGCTTACAACATCTTTCCTGAGGTGGTAAGAAGTTATTCTCATAAAGGGCTTTACACTGCAATCCCAGCTCAAGTAAAATTTTATTAACAAATCATATCACCTAGGTTTTCTTTCTAAATCACTGAGGATCTTGGGGTCACAGCTGCAAAGGCCATCCGTGTCCTGGGGCTCCTCCACCATGAAAGGGCTCTCCCCATCACCCTCTCCTCCTGCCCACTCCGTGCTGCTCTCCCTGAGGGAAGCCCCAGTCTCCTCTGGCTCAGGTCTGACTGCTCCAGAAGCAGCCCAGTCCACACTGCCCCCAGCATCCACATGGAAGACGAGGGGCTCCCCAATGTGGACCACAGCTGGACCCTGGGCATGGGGCTCCTGGTCCAGCTGCTTGTTGTTGGAGTTATTGGCGTTGGGGTCCCCACCTGGCATCCCACCAGGCAGTGTGAAGAGCAGTGTCCCCATGCCTCTGGGTACCTCCCTGGAGGGAGACACAGCCCGAGGACCCGAGTTATTCACTCAGACTTCAACAGTCTCCTCAACCTCCACCCACTTGGGCTGGGGCCCTGTGCCCCCTGGCAGGGCTCCGGAGGGGGCCTCAGCCTCCGTCACGTACAGTGTTGGCACAGTGGGCTTCCAGCCTGGCTCTGTCTCAGGCCTGTGAGGTTGCCTGGACCCCGGCAGGAACAGCAGGTCAGGGGCCAACAGAACTGGCCTTTGTGGGGTGGTGGAGCGGCGGGAAGGCGAGCAGGAGGGGGACTTGCTGGGGGACCGTCGTGGGCCACGGGGACTCTTCACCACGGTGGTGATGGTCTCCTCTCTGGTAGGGGAGAGGGCCCAAGAAGAGATGGGCACAGAGATCTGCAGCCTCACCCAGCTCCAAGCCATCAGCACATGCCAGAGACCAAGTTAAGGTACAAACAGGTGAGGAGGGTGAGTGTGCAAACTCCTACACATGCTCTTCAGCCCCACCTGCAGAGCCCCTGGCAGGAAGCCAAGGAAACCAAGCACAGTGTTTCACATGGCTAAGCTCAAGTTCTGCTCTGCTCAAGACATGTGGAGGCACCTAGAAGGCCCATGCTACATCACCCAAGTTGAAGCCTCTGGACACCAGGACTGCACTGTCTCCCCATCCCCCTCTTCAGCAGGCTTTCTGCTCTGTACCTCAGGCAGGGTGCCCAGCCTGCTACCAGGAAGTGCCTGCATGCAGTGAAGTCTTTGGCAGGTGACAGGCTGCTGGTCTGCAGCCTGTGCTTCTGGCCTCTGGATCTAAGGCCAGTGAGGCCTCAGCAGGCCAAGGGGAAGACTGGCTGAACACTGAGCTCCACATGGCTGAGTCCCCCACCTGGCTGGCATCTCTCAAGGTGGGAGGGGCAGAGCTCAAGGCCAACAGCTCAGGAGTGCATGCTGGGAGGGCCAGCGACTCTGCAGCCCTGGCCTGTCTCAGCAAGGGCCCTCAGTGGTTCTGATCCCCTTTACAGGCATGGACAGGGGGAAAGGCTCAAAAATGCCCAGATCCAAGAGTCAGCAATGCACTGGTTAGCCTAGGTCCTCCTCTGCTGCCAGTGATCCTGGCTCTAGCAGGAGCTGAGGTAAAGTGGGCCATGAGCAGGGAGCAGACTCCAGCTGAGGGAGGCAAGTCCACGGGGCTCAGCTGAGGATCTACCCATAGTCAGGACTTGGTGCTTTGACCAAGGCACTGCCTCTCTCTCTCTCTCTCTCTCTCTCTCTCTCTCTCTCTCTCAGCATTTATTTTTATTTCTTGCTCTAACTTTGGGGCTCCAGGAAGAGTTGCTCCCAGGTACGGGCCCAGAGACACATGGGCACCCTCAAGGTGCACAGCAGTGATGAACCCTACATTCCCTATCCCTTGTCCAGGAGGAAGGGAATCTCCTACTCCACTGACTGGTGGGGAGGTTGAGGCTCCTGGTGGCCTATTGAGGGCCAAAGCTGAGGGGGCACAGCCTTCTCTGCAGGACGAAGGTGGGTACTTCCCAGAATGTTTCTGATCCCCAGTCCCCCTCAGGTCGCCTCTGAAGCTTCCCAAATGGGATCTGGCTCCATCTCTACAATGCTCCCCCTGTGGAGGGAAGGGAGCAATAACCTGTCTGAGGCCCTAGAACACCTGCTTGTACCCAGGATGGCACTCTACCACCCAACTGTTCCCATCTGTTGGGTGGCACAGTACTAGAAGCCTACTTCTGGGGAGAAGGGAGGTCAGGGAAGAGCTAACCCAGGGCCTCATCAATTCTGATGACAGAATTCTTCTGTAGCACAGCTACCTTCAGGCCCTATTCTAGTGGCTCTCAGCCCATGGGGAATGGAGGTTTCTATCCTAGAGCATCCCAGCCTGTAACCTATAAAATCCTCAGCCAGTCCTGCCTACAGCTCCCCACACCTCCACCTGCATACCTCCTCTGCAAGTCTCCAGGACTGTCCAGGTCATAAGCAAGCCTATGTTCTGTGAGTTCACCCAGCTCTGATCCCCCAAGTCAGCTCACCAACATGCCCAGATTTTCTACAGCATGAAAGTATTGAAGGACAAAGCCCACAGGCATGGCTCTGAGGAAATGGGCTCCCAGCTGACTTCTGGGAGCCACCCTAAGCCTCCTCACTTCCCTGAACCTTGGTTAGGCTTGGGTTTGGAGACTGCTAAAATTCCTTCATTTAAAAAAAAATTTAGTTGTAAATGGATCTTTTTATTTTATTTATATATTTATGTGCAGTGCTGTAGATCAAACCCAGGGCTTCACACATGCCAAGCAAGTGCTCTACCACTGAGCCACAATTCTAGCCCCTAAAATTCATTTCTTAAGCTGCACTAGACACTTCAAGTACTCAACAGACACACGTGGCTAGTGGCTGCCACACTGGGCAGTGTAGAGAGTATACTCTCACCACTGCAGCAAGTTCTGTTGGATGATACCGTCCCAGACCTGGGGTACCAAGGGATAAGAGTCTGTCTCTAGTCTTCTGAGGGAAGTGGTTCAGTCTCAGCCCCACCCTAGTGGTGCGACTCTGGTGAGCCATTGTGTTGTGTGCAGAGCAAGAGAGCCATGACGTGTGGAGGGACCTGAGGCCACGGCTGTGTGAGAAATCTGCAAGGCACTGGTGGCCAGAAGTGAGCCAGTCTGTTAGTGCAGCCACTGCAAGTGGCCAGGACACACAGCAAGGTCCAGGAAGGTTAGTGGCATGCAGGGCACTGCAGTCCGAGGACGGGTTAGGAACACGCCTGCACTTACATGATGACGGTTTTCTTGGGGACTTTAGTTGCCTGCTCAGTGACTACAAAGAAAACAGTCAGAATAGCAAGGGTTACAGAGTAGCCAGTGCCTGGGGCTGACTCCCTGATGGCACTGCAGTGCAGCCATCTGCTGGGCTTAGGAGCACTGGCCATGTGTCTCTGGGCAGCCTGTCTCAGCTAGGAGGTCCAGTTTCCTCAGCTACAGACGGGTGAGAGCATCTGCCCCGAGGGGCTGGGGTGTGACAGCAGGCACCCCAAGGATAGCCCACTCTCCCTCCTGAGTGCCACAGGAGCTGTGGGGAGGAGAATGAGCTGGCATCTGTTGCCTACTCAAAAGGGCCCAGGCTTTTCCTCATGCTGACATAAGACTGTGAATTCCTCAAACATGTAGCCCAACATAGCCCTGAGGCCTAGGGAAAGGGAAGAGTAGACTGTGGCCATGCAGTGGGCCACCAGCCACAATGGGGCCAGGATGGTTGATGACTTTGCCACAAAACGAGTTCAAGTCCAAAAGGTGTCTCCAGGGGAGAGGGACACAAGAGTCCTGAATGTAGACATCTGAACCCCATGCATGTGGTGAGTGTCTCCAGGGGAGAGGGCACCAGAGTGCTGCATGTGGCACATCTGAGCCCCATGCATGTGGTGGGTGCCTGAGGTCTGAGTGTGAAGGGCAGCTGTCCCAACTGCGTGGCCTTTCCTGGTTTTCACAGCTGTTGCCCTTACCAAAGCCAGCCCATGGGGCCTATGTTTCCATCTTGCTTCTGCGGACTGGAGTTCCAGAGAGGATGAAACTCATCTGGAACCAGGCAGCACCTACTCCCAACCACCTTGAGGCCTCTTCCCTTGACCTCTGGGCAGGCCTGGGCTTGACTACTGAAGGCCATCTCCAGGCTCAGCAGCCCGCTCACTGCTCAATGGGAAGGTGGAGGAGGTGGCCAGCAAAGCCAAGTGGCCTGTACTGGGACATGGTCCCACATCTCCTGGGCCAGGGGACTTTCTGCTTCACTGCACTGCAACACTGAGACAGGCTTTCCCTAGGCAACTTATGGCATTTCAAGCTTGTCTCAGATGATGAGCACAAGAATTAAACATTGTCTGTGTGTGTGTGGATTGGAGGTCACACTGGCTACATTTGTGTGCCTGCACATGGATGTACCTTGCATACAAATGTGCACACAGGTGTACTTGTCTGCACACATATGCATGCTCAGACACGCTGCCCACACATTCACACACACAAGTGTGTATACATGTATGTGCACATCAGCACATGTACATATGTTTGCTCAGGCATGTGTGTTTATATGTGTGCATTGCTTGCACAGGTTGTGCTCAGGCATGTGTGTGTTTATAAGTGGGCATTGTTTGCACAGGCTGTGTTCAGGTGTGTGTGTGCGTTTATATGTGTGCATTGCTTGTACAGGCAGTGCTCAGGCTTGTGTGTGTTTATATGTGTGCATTGCTTGCACAGGCTGTGCTCAGGCAAGTGTGTTTATATGTGTGCATTGCTTGTACAGGCAGTGCTCAGGCTTGTGTGTGTTTATATGTGTGCATTGCTTGCACAGGCTATGCGAAGGCAAGTGTGTTTATATGTGTGCATTGCTTGCACAGGCTGTGCTCAGGAGTGTGTGCTTATATGCGTGCATTGCTTGCACAGGCTGTGCTCAGGCAAGTGTGTGCTTATATGTGTGCATTGCTTTCACAGGCTGTGCTCAGGCATGTGTGTTTATATGTGTGCACTGCTTGCACAGGCTGTGCTCAGGCGTGTGTGTGTTTATATGTGTTCATTGTTTGCACAGGTGTGTGCTTGTATGTGCATTGCTTGCACAGGCTGTACTCAGGTGTGTGTGTATTTATATGTGTGCTTTGCTTGCACAGGCTGTGCTGAGGCATGTGTGCTTATATGTGTGCATTGCTTGCACAGGCTGTGCTGAGGCATGTGTGAGTTTATATGTGTGAATTGTTTGCACAGGCTTTTCTACAGGGAAGTGGCTGATGGTGGGAATAGGAATCCAGTCAGGAAGCTGTATGTATTTAGACTAAGTTGGGCACAAAGAGGGACAACCTGTGTGCCATCTGCAGGCAAGCTCCTGTGCACAGAAGGACAGGAAAGCCCAGGGCCTCCACCTGAGTCCTCCCTGGCAGGGACCCGGCTTACTGCTCCATCTTGCTGCTCCAGGACACCTTGGTTTGCTAAGCTGGCACTTTATTCAAGGTCCCCAAATGCCCCAGACCAGCTGTGGGCCCCAGTGAGTCTGCGGTTACAGGAGGGCTGCAGCCGTGCAAAGTAGCATCCTGGCCTGGTGCAGACACTCAAGCCAGGTCAGTGCCACAGACAGGAGACAGCCAGGGCCCCTCTGGCTGCAGAGCCACTGGTTAAGACAAAGCAGCAGGACAGGATTAGGAAGCAGGAGGCACAGGGCTCTGATTGCATGGCCTTTGAGAACCAGCGCTCAGTGATGTGCCTGGCCCCAGTGGGCTCTGGAGGCCTGCTCTTCACGCTGACACCTGCCTTCTTCCAGAAAGGGACCCATCGTGACCAACAAGAGAACAGCTGCAGAGGACACTCCTGCCCCAGTGAGAAGGGCACGTCCCCAACCATGAGACACGCAATGCAGAGGAAGTGGACTAGCCGGTGGCGGCAAAAGCATATATGCATGGTGATGCTGTCCCCGGGTTGTGGGACAGTACATGTCACGGGTCCCCAGGAACACAGGTCCAATATGGCAGGTGAGGGTCACAAGCCCTCACACAGGGACTTGCCCTTGGAGAAAGAGTCCATGAGGGCCATGGGGGCTTCGAAGTTCCTAGGGTTGGGATCTAGGCGTTGGCTGGCCCGGTCCTCTGAAGGTCCAAAGGGACAGAGACCCTGTGTGTTGGTCCCTGGGATGGACAGACTGCAGTGGGAACACTCCACAGGAGCCTGTGCTCAGGAATTGGACGACACATTTTCCAACCACCCTCTTGTGGAAGCTGTGGCTCCACAAACATGGGTCCAGCCTCTGCTCCATGGCTGTAGGGACACGGACTCCCCACCTGCCAAGGCAGCCCTTCCAGGGGGGCAAATCCACCTGGGAGGCAAGACATATAACAGTGGCCCTCCTCCCATCCTGGTGGCCTGGGCACTGGCTCACCCAGATGGGGCCTTGTAGGAGTGACTTGTTGTAACCCTGGGAGTGACCTAGGCCAGGGCAGGAACACTAAACCACAAATGCTCTGGCCTCTCCAAGGCCAATTCAGCCTGGTGGGAAAGGGCCAGACCAATATCTGACTCTCCACTCATCAGTTTAGCCCTCAGAGGAGATGCCCTTCCCCAGATGTCCTACTGTCCTGCCCTATGCCCTCAGTGTATATGCCCATTCCCCCGACATCCTACTGTCCTGCCCTCTTCCCACAGTGTAGACGCCCTTGCCCAGATGTCCTACTGTCCTGCCCTCTACCCTCAGTGTATATGCCCCTTCCCCCGACGTCCTATTGTCCTGCCCTCTGCCCTCAGTGTAGACGCCCTTGCCCAGATGTCCTACTGTCCTGCCCTCTGCCCTCAGTGTAGAGGCCCCTTCCCCAGAAGTCCTACTGTACTGCCCTCTGCCCTCAGTGTAGACACACTTGCCCAGATGACCTACTGTCCTGCCCTCTGCCCTCAGTGTAGAGGCCCCTTCCCCAGACTTCCTACTGTCCTGCCCTCTGCCCTCAGTGTAGAGGCCCCTTCCCCAGACTTCCTACTGTCCTGCCCTCTGCCCTCAGTGTAGAGGCCCCTTCCCCAGACGTCCTACTGTACTGCCCTCTGCCCTCAGTGTAGACGTCCTTGCCCAGATGTCCTACTGTCCTGCCCTCTGCCCTCAGTGTAGAGGCCCCTTCCCCAGACGTCCTACTGTCCTGCCCTCTGCCCTCAGTGTAGACGCCCTTGCCCAGATGTCCTACTGTCCTGCCCTCTGCCCTCAGTGTAGACGCCCTTGCCCAGATGTCCTACTGTACTGCCCTCTGCCCTCAGTGTAGAGGAACCTTCCCCAGATGTCCTACTGTCCTGCCCTTTGCCCTCAGTGTAGATGCCCTTGCCCAGATGTCCTACTGTCCTGCCCTCTGCCCTCAGTGTAGACGCCCTTTCCCAGATGTCCTACTGTACTGCCCTCTGCCCTCAGTGTAGAGGCCCCTTCCCCAGATGTCCTACTGTCCTGCCCTCTGCCCTCAGTGTAGATGCCCTTGCCCAGATGTCCTACTGTCCTGCCCTCTGCCCTCAGTGTAGACGCCCTTGCCCAGATGTCCTACTGTACTGCCCTCTGCCCTCAGTGTAGACGCCCTTGCCCAGATGTCCTACTGTCCTGCCCTCTGCCCTCAGTGTAGAGGCCCCTTCCCCAGAAGTCCTACTGTACTGCCCTCTGCCCTCAGTGTAGACACATTTGCCCAGATGTCCTACTGTCCTGCCCTCTGCCCTCAGTGTAGAGGCCCCTTCCCCAGACTTCCTACTGTCCTGCCCTCTGCCCTCAGTGTAGAGGCCCCTTCCCCAGACTTCCTACTGTCCTGCCCTCTGCCCTCAGTGTAGAGGCCCCTTCCCCAGACGTCCTACTGTACTGCCCTCTGCCCTCAGTGTAGACGCCCTTGCCCAGATGTCCTACTGTCCTGCCCTCTGCCCTCAGTGTAGAGGCCCCTTCCCCAGACGTCCTACTGTCCTGCCCTCTGCCCTCAGTGTAGACGCCCTTGCCCAGATGTCCTAATGTCCTGCCCTCTGCCCTCAGTGTAGACGCCCTTGCCCAGATGTCCTACTGTACTGCCCTCTGCCCTCAGTGTAGAGGCCCCTTCCCCAGATGTCCTACTGTCCTGCCCTCTGCCCTCAGTGTAGATGCCCTTGCCCAGATGTCCTAATGTCCTGCCCTCTGCCCTCAGTGTAGACGCCCTTGCCCAGATGTCCTACTGTACTGCCCTCTGCCCTCAGTGTAGAGGCCCCTTCCCCAGATGTCCTACTGTACTGCCTTCTGCCCTCAGTGTAGATGCCCTTCCCCAGACGTCCTACTGTCCTGCCCTCTGCCCTCAGTGTAGATGCCCTTGCCCAGATGTCCTACTGTCCTGCCCTCTGCCCTCAGTGTAGAGGCCCCTTCCCCAGATGTCCTACTGTCCTGCCCTCTGCCCTCAGTGTAGAGGCCCCTTCCCCAGATGTCCTACTGTCCTGCCCTCTGCCCTCAGTGTAGAGGCCCCTTCCCCAGATGTCCTACTGTTCTGCCCTCTGCCCTCAGTGTAGAGGCCCCTTCCCCAGATGTCCTACTGTCCTGCCCTCTGCCCACAGTGTAGACGCCCTTCCCCAGATGTCCTACTGTCCTGCCCTCTGCCCTCAGTGTAGACGCCCTTCCCCAGATGTCCTACTGTCCTGCCCTCTGCCCTCAGTGTAGAGGCCCTTCCCCAGATGTCCTACTGTCCTGCCCTCTGCCCTCAGTGTAGAGGCCCCTTCCCCAGATGTCCTACTGTCCTGCCCTCTGCCGTCAGTGTAGAGGCCCCTTCCCCAGATGTCCTACTGTCCTGCCCTCTGCCCTCAGTGTAGAGGCCCCTTCCCCAGGTGTCCTACTGTCCTGCCCTCTTCACTCAGTGTAGAGGCACCTTCCCCAGACGTCCTACTGTCCTGCCCTCTGCCCTCAGTGTAGAGGCCCCTTCCCCATATGTCCTACTGTCCTGCCCTCTGCCTTCAGTGTAGAGGCCCCTTCCCCAGATGTCCTACTGTCCTGCCCTCTGCCCTCAGTGTAGAGGCCCCTTCCCCCGACGTCCTACTGTCCTGCCCTCTGCCCTCAGTGTAGACGCCCTTGCCCAGATGTCCTACTGTCCTGCCCTCTGCCCTCACTGTAGAGGCCCCTTCCCCAGATGTCCTACTGTCCTGCCCTCTGCCCTCAGTGTAGAGGCCCCTTCCGCAGACGTCCTACTGTCCTGCCCTCTGCCCTCAGTGTAGACGCCCCTTCCCCAGATGTCCTAGTGTACTGCCCTCTGCCCTCAGCGTAGAGGCCCCTTCCCCAGATGTCCTACTGTCCTGCCCTCTGCCCTCAGTGTAGAGGCCCCTTGCCCAGACGTCCTACTGTCCTGCCCTCTGCCCTCAGTGTAGACGCCCTTGCCCAGATGTCCTACTGTCCTGCCCTCTGCCCTCAGTGTAGAGGCCCCTTCCCCAGATGTCCTACTGTCCTGCCCTCTGCCCTCAGTGTAGAGGCCCCTTCCCCAGACGTCCTACTGTACTGCCCTCTGCCCTCAGTGTAGACGCCCTTGCCCAGATGTCCTACTGTCCTGCCCTCTGCCCTCAGTGTATATGCCCCTTCCCCAGATGTCATACTGTACTGCCCTCTTCCCTCAGTGTAGACGCCCTTCCCCAGACGTCCTACTGTCCTGCCCTCTGCCCTCAGTGTATATGCCCCTTCCCCAGATGTCCTACTGTCCTGCCCTCTGCCCTCAGTGTAGAGGCCCCTTCCCCAGATGTCCTACTGTCCTGCCCTCTGCCCTCAGTGGAGATGCCCTTCCCCAGATGTCCTACTGTCCTGCCCTCTGCCCTCAGTGTAGACGCCCTTGCCCAGACGTCCTACGTACTGCCCTCTGCCCTCAGTGTAGACGCCCTTCCCCAGATATCCTACAGTCCTGCCCTCTGCCCTCAGTGTAGACGCCCCTTCCCCAGACGTCCTACTGTCCTGCCCTCTGCCCTCAGTGTATATGCCCCTTCCCCAGATGTCCTACTGTACTGCCCTCTGCCCTCAGTGTAGAGGCCCCTTCCCCAGATGTCCTACTGTACTGCCCTCTGCCCTCAGTGTATATGCCCTTCCCCAGACGTCCTACTGTCCTGCCCTCTGCCCTCAGTGTAGACGCCCTTGCCCAGATGTCCTACTGTCCTGCCCTCTGCCCTCAGTGTAGAGGCCCCTTCCCCAGACGTCCTACTGTCCTGCCCTCTGCCCTCAGTGTAGATGCCCCTTCCCCAGACGTCCTACTGTACTGCCCTCTGCCCTCAGTGTAGACGCCCTTGCCCAGATGTCCTACTGTCCTGCACTCTGCCCTCAGTATAGAGGCCCCTTCCCCAGACGTCCTACTGTCCTGCCCTCTGCCCTCAGTTTAGACGCCCTTGCCCAGATGTCCTACTGTCCTGCCCTCTTCCCTCAGTGTAGACGCCCTTCCCCAGATGTCCTACTGTCCTGCCCTCTGCCCTCAGTGTAGACGCCCCTTCCCCAGATGTCCTACTGTCCTGCCCTCTGCCCTCAGTGTAGACGCCCTTGCCCAGATGTCCTACTGTCCTGCCCTCTGCCCTCAGTGCAGACGCACTTCCCCAGATGTCCTACTGTCCTGCCCTCTGTCCTCAGTGTATATGCCCTTCCCCAGATGTCCTACTGTCCTGCCCTCTGCCCTCAGTGTAGACGCACCTTCCCCAGACGTCCTACTGTACTGCCCTCTGCCCCCAGTGTAGACGCCCTTGCCCAGATGTCCTACTGTCCTGCCCTCTGCCCTCAGTGTAGAGGCCCCTTCCCCAGATGTCCTACTGTACTGCCCTCTGCCCTCAGTGTAGACGCCCTTCCCCAGATGTCCTACTGTCCTGCCCTCTGCCCTCAGTGTAGACGCCCATTCCCAGACATCCTACTGTCCTGCCCTCTGCCCTCAGTGTATATGCTCTTCCCCAGATGTCCTACTGTCCTGCCCTCTGCCCTCAGTGTAGACGCCCCTTCCCCAGATGTCCTACTGTACTGCCCTCTGCCCTCAGTGTAGACGCCCTTGCCCAGATGTCCTACTGTCCTGCCCTCTGCCCTCAGTGTAGAGGCCCCTTCCCCAGATGTCCTACTGTCCTGCCCTCTGCCCTCAGTGTAGAGGCCCCTTCCCCAGATGTCCTACTGTCCTGCCCTCTGCCCTCAGTGTAGAGGCCCCTTCCCCAGATGTCCTACTGTCCTGCCCTCTGCCCTCAGTGTAGACGCCCTTGCCCAGATGTCCTACTGTCCTGCCCTCTGCCCTCAGTGTAGAGGCCCCTTCCCCAGATGTCCTACTGTACTGCCTTCTGCCCTCAGTGTAGACGCCCTTTCCCAGATGTCCTACTGTCCTGCCCTCTGCCCTCAGTGTAGAGGCCCCTTCCCCAGATGTCCTACTGTACTGCCCTCTGCCCTCAGTGTATATGCCCTTCCCCAGACGTCCTACTGTCCTGCCCTCTGAACTCAGTGTAGACGCCTTTGTCCAGATGTCCTACTGTCCTGCCCTCTGCCCTCAGTGTAGAGGCCCCTTCCCCAGACGTCCTACTGTCCTGCCCTCTGCCCTCAGTGTAGATGCCCCTTCCCCAGACGTCCTACTGTACTGCCCTCTGCCCTCAGTGTAGACGCCCTTGCCCAGATGTCCTACTGTCCTGCACTCTGCCCTCAGTGTAGAGGGCCCTTCCCCAGACGTCCTACTGTCCTGCCCTCTGCCCTCAGTTTAGACGCCCTTTCCCAGATGTCCTACTGTCCTGCCCTCTTCCCTCAGTGTAGACGCCCTTCCCCAGATGTCCTACTGTCCTGCCCTCTGCCCTCAGTGTAGAGGCCCCTTCCCCAGATGTCCTACTGTACTGCCCTCTGCCCTCAGTGTAGACGCCCTTGCCCAGATGTCCTACTGTCCTGCCCTCTGCCGTCAGTGCAGACGCACTTCCCCAGATGTCCTACTGTCCTGCCCTCTGTCCTCAGTGTATATGCCCTTCCCCAGATGTCCTACTGTCCTGCCCTCTGCCCTCAGTGTAGAGGCCCCTTCCCCAGATGTCCTACTGTCCTGCCCTCTGCCCTCAGTGTAGAGGCCCCTTCCCCAGATGTCCTACTGTCCTGCCCTCTGCCCTCAGTGTAGAGGCCCCTTCCCCAGATGTCCTACTGTCCTGCCCTCTGCCCTCAGTGTAGAGGCCCCTTCCCCAGATGTCCTACTGTCCTGCCCTCTGCCCACAGTGTAGACGCCCTTCCCCAGATGTCCCACTGTCCTGCCCTCTGCCCTCAGTGTAGACGCCCTTCCCCAGATGTCCTACTGTACTGCCCTCTGCCCTCAGTGTAGACGCCCTTCCCCAGATGTCCTACTGTCCTGCCCTCTGCCCTCAGTGTAGAGGCCCCTTCCCCAGATGTCCTACTGTATTGCCCTCTTCCTCAGTGTAGAGGCCCCTTCCCCAGATGTCCTACTGTCCTGCCCTCTGCCCTCAGTGTAGAGGCCCCTTCCCCAGATGTCCTACTGTCCTGCCCTCTTCCCTCAGTGTAGAGGCACCTTCCCCAGACGTCCTACTGTCCTGCCCTCTGCCCTCAGTGTAGAGGCCCCTTCCCCATATGTCCTACTGTCCTGCCCTCTGCCGTCAGTGTAGAGGCCCCTTCCCCAGATGTCCTACTGTCCTGCCCTCTGGCCTCAGTGTAGAGGCCCCTTCCCCCGACGTCCTACTGTCCTGCCCTCTGCCCTCAGTGTAGACGCCCTTGCCCAGATGTCCTACTGTCCTGCCCTCTGCCCTCAGTGTAGAGGCCCCTTCCCCAGATGTCCTACTGTCCTGCCCTCTGCCCTCAGTGTAGAGGCCCCTTCCCCAGACGTCCTACTGTCCTGCCCTCTGCCCTCAGTGTAGACGCCCCTTCCCCAGATGTCCTAGTGTACTGCCCTCTGCCCTCAGTGTAGAGGCCCCTTCCCCAGATGTCCTACTGTCCTGCCCTCTGCCCTCAGTGTAGAGGCCCCTTGCCCAGACGTCCTACTGTCCTGCCCTCTGCCCTCAGTGTAGACGCCCTTGCCCAGATGTCCTACTGTCCTGCCCTCTGCCCTCAGTGTAGAGGCCCCTTCACCAGATGTCCTACTGTCCTGCCCTCTGCCCTCAGTGTAGAGGCCCCTTCCCCAGACGTCCTACTGTACTGCCCTCTGCCCTCAGTGTAGACGCCCTTGCCCAGATGTCCTACTGTCCTGCCCTCTGCCCTCAGTGTATATGCCCCTTCCCCAGATGTCCTACTGTACTGCCCTCTTCCCTCAGTGTAGACGCCCTTGCGCAGATGTCCTACTGTCCTGCCCTCTGCCCTCAGTGTATATGCCCCTTCCCCAGATGTCCTACTGTCCTGCCCTCTGCCCTCAGTGTAGAGGCCCCTTCCCCAGATGTCCTACTGTCCTGCCCTCTGCCCTCAGTGGAGATGCCCTTCCCCAGATGTCCTACTGTCCTGCCCTCTGCCCTCAGTGTAGACGCCCTTGCCCAGACGTCCTACGTACTGCCCTCTGCCCTCAGTGTAGACGCCCTTCCCCAGATATCCTACAGTCCTGCCCTCTGCCCTCAGTGTAGACGCCCCTTCCCCAGACGTCCTACTGTCCTGCCCTCTGCCCTCAGTGTATATGCCCCTTCCCCAGATGTCCTACTGTACTGCCCTCTGCCCTCTGTGTAGAGGCCCCTTCCCCAGATGTCCTACTGTACTGCCCTCTGCCCTCAGTGTATATGCCCTTCCCCAGACGTCCTACTGTCCTGCCCTCTGCCCTCAGTGTAGACGCCCTTGCCCAGATGTCCTACTGTCCTGCCCTCTGCCCTCAGTGTAGAGGCCCCTTCCCCAGACGTCCTACTGTCCTGCCCTCTGCCCTCAGTTTAGACGCCCTTGCCCAGATGTCCTACTGTCCTGCCCTCTTCCCTCAGTGTAGACGCCCTTCCCCAGATGTCCTACTGTCCTGCCCTCTGCCCTCAGTGTAGACGCCCCTTCCCCAGATGTCCTACTGTCCTGCCCTCTGCCCTCAGTGTAGACGCCCTTGCCCAGATGTCCTACTGTCCTGCCCTCTGCCCTCAGTGCAGACGCACTTCCCCAGATGTCCTACTGTCCTGCCCTCTGCCCTCAGTGTATATGCCCTTCCCCAGATGTCCTACTGTCCTGCCCTCTGCCCTCAGTGTAGACGCCCCTTCCCCAGACGTCCTACTGTACTGCCCTCTGCCCTCAGTGTAGACGCCCTTGCCCAGATGTCCTACTGTCCTGCCCTCTGCCCTCAGTGTAGAGGCCCCTTCCCCAGATGTCCTACTGTACTGCCCTCTGCCCTCAGTGTAGACGCCCTTCCCCAGATGTCCTACTGTCCTGCCCTCTGCCCTCAGTGTAGACGCCCCTTCCCCAGACGTCCTACTGTCCTGCCCTCTGCCCTCAGTGTATATGCTCTTCCCCAGATGTCCTACTGTCCTGCCCTCTGCCCTCAGTGTAGACGCCCCTTCCCCAGATGTCCTACTGTACTGCCCTCTGCCCTCAGTGTAGACGCCCTTGCCCAGATGTCCTACTGTCCTGCCCTCTGCCCTAAGTGTAGAGGCCCCTTCCCCAGATGTCCTACTGTCCTGCCCTCTGCCCTCAGTGTAGAGGCCCCTTCCCCAGATGTCCTACTGTCCTGCCCTCTGCCCTCAGTGTAGAGGCCCCTTCCCCAGATGTCCTACTGTCCTGCCCTCTGCCCTCAGTGTAGACGCCCTTGCCCAGATGTCCTACTGTCCTGCCCTCTGCCCTCAGTGTAGAGGCCCCTTCCCCAGATGTCCTACTGTACTGCCTTCTGCCCTCAGTGTAGACGCCCTTTCCCAGATGTCCTACTGTCCTGCCCTCTGCCCTCAGTGTAGAGGCCCCTTCCCCAGATGTCCTACTGTACTGCCTTCTGCCCTCAGTGTAGACGCCCTTTCCCAGATGTCCTACTGTACTGCCCTCTGCCCACAGTGTAGACGCCCTTCCCCAGATGTCCTACTGTCCTGCCCTCTGCCCTCAGGGTAGAGGCCCCTTCCCCAGACGTCCTACTGTACTGCCCTCTGCCCTCAGTGTAGACACACTTGCCCAGATGTCCTACTGTCCTGCCCTCTGCCCTCAGTGTAGAGGCCCCTTCCCCAGATGTCCTACTGTACTGCCCTCTGCCCTCAGTGTAGAGGCCCCTTCCCCAGACGTCCTACTGTAATGCCCTCTTCCCTCAGTGTAGAGGCCCTTGCCCAGATGTCCTACTGTCCTGCCCTCTGCCCTCAGTGTAGAGGCCCCTTCCCCAGATGTCCTACTGTACTGCCTTCTGCCCTCAGTGTAGACGCCCTTTCCCAGATGTCCTACTGTCCTGCCCTCTGCCCTCAGTGTAGAGGCCCCTTCCCCAGATGTCCTACTGTACTGCCTTCTGCCCTCAGTGTAGACGCCCTTTCCCAGATGTCCTACTGTACTGCCCTCTGCCCTCAGTGTAGACACACTTGCCCAGATGTCCTACTGTCCTGCCCTCTGCCCTCAGTGTAGAGGCCCCTTCCCCAGATGTCCTACTGTACTGCCCTCTGCCCTCAGTGTAGAGGCCCCTTCCCCAGACGTCCTACTGTACTGCCCTCTGCCCTCAGTGTAGACGCCCTTGCCCAGATGTCCTACTGTCCTGCCCTCTGCCCTCAGTGTATATGCCCCTTCCCCAGATGTCCTACTGTCCTGCCCTCAGCCCTCAGTGTAGAGGCCCCTTCCCCAGATGTCCTACTGTCCTGCCCTCTGCCCTCAGTGGAGATGCCCTTCCCCAGATGTCCTACTGTCCTGCCCTCTGCCCTCAGTGTAGACGCCCTTGCCCAGACGTCCTACTGTACTGCCCTCTGCCCTCAGTGTAGAGGCCCCTTCCCCAGATGTCCTACTGTACTGCCCTCTGCCCTCAGTGTATATGCCCTTCCCCAGACGTCCTACTGTCCTGCCCTCTGCCCTCAGTGTAGACGCCTTTTTCCAGATGTCCTACTGTCCTGCCCTCTGCCCTCAGTGTAGAGGCCCCTTCCCCAGACGTCCTACTGTCCTGCCCTCTGCCCTCAGTGTAGATGCCCCTTCCCCAGACGTCCTACTGTACTGCCCTCTGCCCTCAGTGTAGACGCCCTTGCCCAGATGTCCTACTGTCCTGCACTCTGCCCTCAGTGTAGAGGGCCCTTCCCCAGACGTCCTACTGTCCTGCCCTCTGCCCTCAGTTTAGACGCCCTTGCCCAGATGTCCTACTGTCCTGCCCTCTTCCCTCAGTGTAGACGCCCTTCCCCAGATGTCCTACTGTCCTGCCCTCTGCCCTCAGTGTAGAGGCCCCTTCCCCAGATGTCCTACTGTACTGCCCTCTGCCCTCAGTGTAGACGCCCTTGCCCAGATGTCCTACTGTCCTGCCCTCTGCCGTCAGTGCAGACGCACTTCCCCAGATGTCCTACTGTCCTGCCCTCTGTCCTCAGTGTATATGCCCTTCCCCAGATGTCCTACTGTCCTGCCCTCTGCCCTCAGTGTAGACGCCCCTTCCCCAGACGTCCTACTGTACTGCCCTCTGCCCTCAGTGTAGATGCCCTTGCCCAGATGTCCTACTGTCCTGCCCTCTGCCCTCAGTGTAGAGGCCCCTTCCCCAGATGTCCTACTGTACTGCCCTCTGCCCTCAGTATAGACGCCCTTCTCCAGTTGTCCTACTGTCCTGCCCTCTGCCCTCAGTGTAGACGCCCCTTCCCCAGACGTCCTACTGTCCTGCCCTCTGCCCTCAGTGTATATGCCCTTCCCCAGATGTCCTACTGTCCTGCCCTCTGCCCTCAGTGTAGACGCCCCTTCCCCAGACGTCCTACTGTACTGCCCTCTGCCCTCAGTGTAGACGCCCTTGCCCAGATGTCCTACTGTCCTGCCCTCTGCCCTCAGTGTAGAGGCCCCTTCCCCAGATGTCCTACTGTCCTGCCCTCTGCCCTCAGTGTAGAGGCCCCTTCCCCAGACGTCCTACTGTACTGCCCTCTGCCCTCAGTGTAGAGGCCCCTTCCCCAGATGTCCTACTGTCCTGCCCTCTGCCCTCAGTGTAGACGCCCTTGCCCAGATGTCCTACTGTCCTGCCCTCTGCCCTCAGTGTAGAGGCCCCTTCCCCAGATGTCCTACTGTACTGCCTTCTGCCCTCAGTGTAGACGCCCTTGCCCAGATGTCCTACTGTCCTGCCCTCTGCCCTCAGTGTAGACGCCCTTCCCCAGATGTCCTACTGTCCTGCCCTCTGCCCTCAGTGTAGAGGCCCCTTCCCCAGATGTCCTACTGTACTGCCCTCTGCCCTCAGTGTAGACGCCCTTGCCCAGATGTCCTACTGTCCTGCCCTCTGCCGTCAGTGCAGACGCACTTCCCCAGATGTCCTACTGTCCTGCCCTCTGTCCTCAGTGTATATGCCCTTCCCCAGATGTCCTACTGTCCTGCCCTCTGCCCTCAGTGTAGAGGCCCCTTCCCCAGATGTCCTACTGTCCTGCCCTCTGCCCTCAGTGTAGAGGCCCCTTCCCCAGATGTCCTACAGTCCTGCCCTCTGCCCTCAGTGTAGAGGCCCCTTCCCCAGATGTCCTACTGTCCTGCCCTCTGCCCTCAGTGTAGAGGCCCCTTCCCCAGATGTCCTACTGTCCTGCCCTCTGCCCACAGTGTAGACGCCCTTCCCCAGATGTCCCACTGTCCTGCCCTCTGCCCTCAGTGTAGACGCCCTTCCCCAGATGTCCTACTGTACTGCCCTCTGCCCTCAGTGTAGACGCCCTTCCCCAGATGTCCTACTGTCCTGCCCTCTGCCCTCAGTGTAGAGGCCCCTTCCCCAGATGTCCTACTGTACTGCCCTCTTCCTCAGTGTAGAGGCCCCTTCCCCAGATGTCCTACTGTCCTGCCCTCTGCCCTCAGTGTAGAGGCCCCTTCCCCAGATGTCCTACTGTCCTGCCCTCTTCCCTCAGTGTAGAGGCACCTTCCCCAGACGTCCTACTGTCCTGCCCTCTGCCCTCAGTGTAGAGGCCCCTTCCCCATATGTCCTACTGTCCTGCCCTCTGCCGTCAGTGTAGAGGCCCCTTCCCCAGATGTCCTACTGTCCTGCCCTCTGCCCTCAGTGTAGAGGCCCCTTCCCCAGACGTCCTACTGTCCTGCCCTCTGCCCTCAGTGTAGACGCCCTTGCCCAGATGTCCTACTGTCCTGCCCTCTGCCCTCAGTGTAGAGGCCCCTTCCCCAGATGTCCTACTGTCCTGCCCTCTGCCCTCAGTGTAGAGGCCCCTTCCCCAGACGTCCTACTGTCCTGCCCTCTGCCCTCAGTGTAGACGCCCCTTCCCCAGATGTCCTAGTGTACTGCCCTCTGCCCTCAGTGTAGAGGCCCCTTCCCCAGATGTCCTACTGTCCTGCCCTCTGCCCTCAGTGTAGAGGCCCCTTGCCCAGACGTCCTACTGTCCTGCCCTCTGCCCTCAATGTAGACGCCCTTGCCCAGATGTCCTACTGTCCTGCCCTCTGCCCTCAGTGTAGAGGCCCCTTCCCCAGATGTCCTACTGTCCTGCCCTCTGCCCTCAGTGTAGAGGCCCCTTCCCCAGACGTCCTACTGTACTGCCCTCTGCCCTCAGTGTAGACGCCCTTGCCCAGATGTCCTACTGTCCTGCCCTCTGCCCTCAGTGTATATGCCCCTTCCCCAGATGTCCTACTGTACTGCCCTCTTCCCTCAGTGTAGACGCCCTTGCGCAGATGTCCTACTGTCCTGCCCTCTGCCCTCAGTGTATATGCCCCTTCCCCAGATGTCCTACTGTCCTGCCCTCTGCCCTCAGTGTAGAGGCCCCTTCCCCAGATGTCCTACTGTCCTGCCCTCTGCCCTCAGTGGAGATGCCCTTCCCCAGATGTCCTACTGTCCTGCCCTCTGCCCTCAGTGTAGACGCCCTTGCCCAGACGTCCTACGTACTGCCCTCTGCCCTCAGTGTAGACGCCCTTCCCCAGATATCCTACAGTCCTGCCCTCTGCCCTCAGTGTAGACGCCCTTTCCCAGACGTCCTACTGTCCTGCCCTCTGCCCTCAGTGTATATGCCCCTTCCCCAGATGTCCTACTGTACTGCCCTCTGCCCTCTGTGTAGAGGCCCCTTCCCCAGATGTCCTACTGTACTGCCCTCTGCCCTCAGTGTATATGCCCTTCCCCAGACGTCCTACTGTCCTGCCCTCTGCCCTCAGTGTAGACGCCCTTGCCCAGATGTCCTACTGTCCTGCCCTCTGCCCTCAGTGTAGAGGCCCCTTCCCCAGACGTCCTACTGTCCTGCCCTCTGCCCTCAGTTTAGACGCCCTTGCCCAGATGTCCTACTGTCCTGCCCTCTTCCCTCAGTGTAGACGCCCTTCCCCAGATGTCCTACTGTCCTGCCCTCTGCCCTCAGTGTAGACGCCCCTTCCCCAGATGTCCTACTGTCCTGCCCTCTGCCCTCAGTGTAGACGCCCTTGCCCAGATGTCCTACTGTCCTGCCCTCTGCCCTCAGTGCAGACGCACTTCCCCAGATGTCCTACTGTCCTGCCCTCTGCCCTCAGTGTATATGCCCTTCCCCAGATGTCCTACTGTCCTGCCCTCTGCCCTCAGTGTAGACGCCCCTTCCCCAGACGTCCTACTGTACTGCCCTCTGCCCTCAGTGTAGACGCCCTTGCCCAGATGTCCTACTGTCCTGCCCTCTGCCCTCAGTGTAGAGGCCCCTTCCCCAGATGTCCTACTGTACTGCCCTCTGCCCTCAGTGTAGACGCCCTTCCCCAGATGTCCTACTGTCCTGCCCTCTGCCCTCAGTGTAGACGCCCCTTCCCCAGACGTCCTACTGTCCTGCCCTCTGCCCTCAGTGTATATGCTCTTCCCCAGATGTCCTACTGTCCTGCCCTCTGCCCTCAGTGTAGACGCCCCTTCCCCAGATGTCCTACTGTACTGCCCTCTGCCCTCAGTGTAGACGCCCTTGCCCAGATGTCCTACTGTCCTGCCCTCTGCCCTCAGTGTAGAGGCCCCTTCCCCAGATGTCCTACTGTCCTGCCCTCTGCCCTCAGTGTAGAGGCCCCTTCCCCAGATGTCCTACTGTCCTGCCCTCTGCCCTCAGTGTAGAGGCCCCTTCCCCAGATGTCCTACTGTCCTGCCCTCTGCCCTCAGTGTAGACGCCCTTGCCCAGATGTCCTACTGTCCTGCCCTCTGCCCTCAGTGTAGAGGCCCCTTCCCCAGATGTCCTACTGTACTGCCTTCTGCCCTCAGTGTAGACGCCCTTTCCCAGATGTCCTACTGTCCTGCCCTCTGCCCTCAGTGTAGAGGCCCCTTCCCCAGATGTCCTACTGTACTGCCTTCTGCCCTCAGTGTAGACGCCCTTTCCCAGATGTCCTACTGTACTGCCCTCTGCCCACAGTGTAGACGCCCTTCCCCAGATGTCCTACTGTCCTGCCCTCTGCCCTCAGTGTAGAGGCCCCTTCCCCAGACGTCCTACTGTACTGCCCTCTGCCCTCAGTGTAGACACACTTGCCCAGATGTCCTACTGTCCTGCCCTCTGCCCTCAGTGTAGAGGCCCCTTCCCCAGATGTCCTACTGTACTGCCCTCTGCCCTCAGTGTAGAGGCCCCTTCCCCAGACGTCCTACTGTAATGCCCTCTTCCCTCAGTGTAGAGGCCCTTGCCCAGATGTCCTACTGTCCTGCCCTCTGCCCTCAGTGTAGAGGCCCCTTCCCCAGATGTCCTACTGTACTGCCTTCTGCCCTCAGTGTAGACGCCCTTTCCCAGATGTCCTACTGTCCTGCCCTCTGCCCTCAGTGTAGAGGCCCCTTCCCCAGATGTCCTACTGTACTGCCTTCTGCCCTCAGTGTAGATGCCCTTTCCCAGATGTCCTACTGTACTGCCCTCTGCCCTCAGTGTAGACACACTTGCCCAGATGTCCTACTGTCCTGCCCTCTGCCCTCAGTGTAGAGGCCCCTTCCCCAGATGTCCTACTGTACTGCCCTCTGCCCTCAGTGTAGAGGCCCCTTCCCCAGACGTCCTACTGTACTGCCCTCTGCCCTCAGTGTAGACGCCCTTGCCCAGATGTCCTACTGTCCTGCCCTCTGCCCTCAGTGTATATGCCCCTTCCCCAGATGTCCTACTGTCCTGCCCTCAGCCCTCAGTGTAGAGGCCCCTTCCCCAGATGTCCTACTGTCCTGCCCTCTGCCCTCAGTGGAGATGCCCTTCCCCAGATGTCCTACTGTCCTGCCCTCTGCCCTCAGTGTAGATGCCCTTGCCCAGACGTCCTACTGTACTGCCCTCTGCACTCAGTGTAGAGGCCCCTTCCCCAGATGTCCTACTGTACTGCCCTCTGCCCTCAGTGTATATGCCCTTCCCCAGACGTTCTACTGTCCTGCCCTCTGCCCTCAGTGTAGACGCCTTTTTCCAGATGTCCTACTGTCCTGCCCTCTGCCCTCAGTGTAGAGGCCCCTTCCCCAGACGTCCTACTGTCCTGCCCTCTGCCCTCAGTGTAGATGCCCCTTCCCCAGACGTCCTACTGTACTGCCCTCTGCCCTCAGTGTAGACGCCCTTGCCCAGATGTCCTACTGTCCTGCACTCTGCCCTCAGTGTAGAGGGCCCTTCCCCAGACGTCCTACTGTCCTGCCCTCTGCCCTCAGTTTAGACGCCCTTGCCCAGATGTCCTACTGTCCTGCTCTCTTCCCTCAGTGTAGACGCCCTTCCCCAGATGTCCTACTGTCCTGCCCTCTGCCCTCAGTGTAGAGGCCCCTTCCCCAGATGTCCTACTGTACTGCCCTCTGCCCTCAGTGTAGACGCCCTTGCCCAGATGTCCTACTGTCCTGCCCTCTGCCGTCAGTGCAGACGCACTTCCCCAGATGTCCTACTGTCCTGCCCTCTGTCCTCAGTGTATATGCCCTTCCCCAGATGTCCTACTGTCCTGCCCTCTGCCCTCAGTGTAGACGCCCCTTCCCCAGACGTCCTACTGTACTGCCCTCTGCCCTCAGTGTAGATGCCCTTGCCCAGATGTCCTACTGTCCTGCCCTCTGCCCTCAGTGTAGAGGCCCCTTCCCCAGATGTCCTACTGTACTGCCCTCTGCCCTCAGTATAGACGCCCTTCTCCAGTTGTCCTACTGTCCTGCCCTCTGCCTTCAGTGTAGACGCCCCTTCCCCAGACGTCCTACTGTCCTGCCCTCTGCCCTCAGTGTATATGCCCTTCCCCAGATGTCCTACTGTCCTGCCCTCTGCCCTCAGTGTAGACGCCCCTTCCCCAGACGTCCTACTGTACTGCCCTCTGCCCTCAGTGTAGACGCCCTTGCCCAGATGTCCTACTGTCCTGCCCTCTGCCCTCAGTGTAGAGGCCCCTTCCCCAGATGTCCTACTGTCCTGCCCTCTGCCCTCAGTGTAGAGGCCCCTTCCCCAGACGTCCTACTGTACTGCCCTCTGCCCTCAGTGTAGAGGCCCCTTCCCCAGATGTCCTACTGTCCTGCCCTCTGCCCTCAGTGTAGACGCCCTTGCCCAGATGTCCTACTGTCCTGCCCTCTGCCCTCAGTGTAGAGGCCCCTTCCCCAGATGTCCTACTGTACTGCCTTCTGCCCTCAGTGTAGACGCCCTTGCCCAGATGTCCTACTGTCCTGCCCTCTGCCCTCAGTGTAGACGCCCTTCCCCAGATGTCCTACTGTCCTGCCCTCTGCCCTCAGTGTAGAGGCCCCTTCCCCAGATGTCCTGCTGTCCTGCCCACTGCCCTCAGTGTAGACGCCCTTCCCCAGATGTCCTACTGTACTGCCCTCTTCCCTCAGTGTATATGCCCTTCCCCAGATGTCCTACTGTCCTGCCCTCTGCCCTCAGTGTAGACGCCCTTCCCAGATGTCCTACTGTACTGCCCTCTTCCCTCAGTGTAGAGGCCCCTTCCCCAGATGTCCTACTGTACTGCCCTCTGCCTTCAGTGTAGACGCCCTTGCCCAGATGTCCTACTGTCCTGCCCTCTGCCCTCAGTGTATATGCCCTTCCCCAGATGTCCTACTGTCCTCCCCTCTGCCCTCAGTGTAGACGCCCTTCCCCAGATGTCCTACTGTACTGCCCTCTTCCCTCAGTGTATATGCCCTTCCCCAGATGTCCTACTGTCCTGCCCTCTGCCCTCAGTGTAGAGGCCCCTTCCCCAGACGTCCTACTGTCCTGCCCTCTGCCCTCAGTGTAGACGCCCTTGCCCAGATGTCCTACTGTCCTGCCCTCTGCCCTCAGTGTATATGCCCCTTCCCCAGACGTCCTACTGTCCTGCCCTCTGCCCTCAGTGTATATGCCCTTCCCCAGATGTCCTACTGTCCTGCCCTCTTCGCTCAGTGTAGACGCCCTTCCCCAGACGTTCTACTGTCCTGCCTCTGCCCTCAGGGGGAAACCCCCTTCTCTAGAAGTGCAGCCCATCCCAGCTGCTGCCTGCAGGAGGCCTGTGTGACCACTGCCAGGCAGGCTGCCCTGGGTCAGAGGTGACTCCGTGGGTTTTCCTGCAGGCCAGGGGCCTGCAGCCTCTGGGCTCCTCCCCACAGCCTCCTCTTCTAGCCAGGTCATCCGCCCAAAATGCCTGCCCAGCCACCTCTGCAGGAAGTGCACCCGCTCTGAGACATGGTGGGTCTGCTGCCCCCCAGTCCTGGCTGGCTGTGCAGCTGTGACACAAGGCTCAAGCCTGAGGACCCACCTAGGCAGCATGGGCAACAGGCTCGGTGGCACCTACCTTCTATGGCAGTCACAGTCTGCTCCCTGTGGCGCTGCTCCCGGGCCGGCAGCACAGGGCTCTGCATGTACAGCTCCCCACCACCATAAATGGAGCCAAGCAGGTTCACCAGCTGCAGGATGGACAGAAACCACTCAGGACCCCTATCCTCAAGGGACATAGCTGTCTCTCGTCCACTCTGGTGGTCTTTAGATTGAGGTCCCCACTGAGACTGTGTCCCCCAAAGGGGACAGGGCTCCCAGCCAGGGCCTCGCCCAGGCATCTTGCGCTGTGCAGATGGCTGCTGGCTGTGTGTGGCTCTGAGCCCCTGAAGTGCAGAGCTGGCTGGGTCTCCCTGCCTCCTGGAACTTGCATGTGGGGCCCACATGCAGGAGGCTGGCCTCTAGACAAGAGCCAGAGACTGGAGCCTGGGGCTCTCGGGGGCCCTGTAGCAGGCACACACCTGCTCAATGTCACTGTGTGCCAGGACAGGCCCTGAAGACCAGAGGCTCAGACTGGGCCTTGCCTTCAGGAGCCCCAGCCTTGGGTCTCTGGACAGTGAACAGGGACAGGGCAGCTCTTCCCTCTGTAGGGTCCCACCCATGTGACACCAGGAAAAGGTGGAAACTAACACTACATTTTACATAAATGGATGAAAGTTGAGGTCAGCACTGGGTTCCCTAGAAAGGCAAAAACCAAAGGGCTTCTTTGAGAGCGTGGGAACAATGGCAGGTGGCAGGGCTCAGCCTCGTGTGGAAGAGGAGCAAGGCAAGACACGGTGTGGTGGGTTGGGGATGATGGGTGACAGTGGCCTGGTGTCCCCGGGCCTGTGCCAAGGGCCCAGGCCCTTCCCTTGTCAAGCCCCAGTGCACAGCTGACCATGAGGCTCCTTGCCCACCCAACTTACCTCGCATTCATAGTGTCCCAGGTCATCCTTGCCAGCTGTTCTGACCACAAGCACCAGCAGGCCGCTGTGGGGCTCACTCAGCATCTGGTACTTGTTGCCCGTGGTCAGCAGGGCCCCATCTTTGTACCACCTAGAACCGTCCCAAGAGTCCACGAGGCAGGGTGTGATATTCCCTGTGCTGCAGACCCGCTGCCCTGGCCCAGATGCTACAGTCCTTGGTGAACCCACCCTCTGGATGCCCACATCCAGCTTGGCCATGCTATCTTGTGGCAGAGGCCCCATGCCCAGTGGGTCTCAGCCACATAATGCCCACTCTTCAGTGATCAGACAGTCACTGTGCCCAGCCCAGTACAGCTGCACAGCCCTTGTGTTGCAGACAGGAGCCTCAAGCCCCTTCCCTGGTGCCCCACCCACCATGTGCTGGCCCACCTGATCTGAGGGTGTGGGGCGCCTTCGATGGTGCAGGTGAGCTGGGCATCCTCTCCCTCCACAAAGGGCGAGGCCCGGACCTTGTTCACAAACTGTGGCAGGACTGCAGGGTGGAGAGAGACAAAGAGCCACTCTGATGGAGCTGGGGGTGTCCGAGCCCCCACATTCTTCCTGAGCCCTAAGTGAGACCATGATCACATAGGGCTTCCACCCTCACATGCCTGCCTGCCTGCCCTTCCCTCCCACCCACACCCAGTCCCTCATCAAAGCGAGCAGAGGGATGGAGGGCCCTTCCACCCATCCACCAGAGCCACATGGTGGGCTTGGTCAGGGTGTCTCCCTGCCCCACGGGCCTCCAGGCTCACCTTGCACCAGGATCTTTCCCAGGGTGCTGGCACTGCCAGCGGCGCTGGTCTCAAAGCACATGTACTGGCCAGAGTCGACCCCAGTCAGGTTGTCCAGGATGAGGGTGCAGGAACCATCTGGGTCTTCGATGAGGATGTGGTGAGGGTCCACTTCCACTGGCTTCCCATCTAGAAAGGAGGAGTGAGGGCTGTTGTCGGGCAGGGACCTTGTAAGCCTGCCCCGGTGGATGAGAGGCTGGGGCTGGCCTGCACCTCTCTGGGTCTGTCTCTGTTTCTCTCTCTTTCTCTCTGGTGTGGCCCAGACCTCTGTCTCTGTGTCTCTATGTCCACCTTGGACATTAGTTAGAGGCAGGGCCAGGTGGAGAGACCTGAACCTGACAGAAGACATCCACATGGACAGCTAAGTCCATGGTCGCCCCACTGCCCCAGTGTGACTCCCTGCGGACCTCCCATGTGCTGATCACGCCCAGCTCCCTGGCTATGGGCCCAACCTCACTCAATCCCACCAAGCCTACAGCTACATAATCCACTGCCTAACACCCCTTCCCTCCCACCCACACCTGGTCCCTCATCACAGCATGCAGAGGGATGGAGGGCCCTTCTACCCATCCAATCTGCAGGGGGCTTCGAGAAGGAATTCAGATTTCCATGGCTCTGCTGGACACAGGCACCAGGCCACCCGGTTGTGGACAGGGACCTCTGGGTACCATGGTGATAATGTCTGCATCTGAACTCTGGCCTGAAACTGCTTGTGACTCTGAGTTCACACATGGTGGACCCTTAGCACCAGCCTTCTGCTCAGGGGGAGCCAGGCATCCTGCTGGTCTTCCTGAGGCCACTAGTTCAATGTGCCCTTGTTGACCCAAGTGGCATGGCCATTTGGTTTGACAGTTAACCACCTAAGCTGGGACAGCTCCACTCAAAGACCTGGCAGTAGAGCATGGATGCCACACGCCAACTTCCCAGCCTTTGCGTGGCTGGCAGAGGAAGTGCCAGGCCTTGCTGTAACACAGAGGCAGCCAAGGTAATGAGAAGATGAATCGTAACTTGATGTCCTTGTATGGCCAGCAGAAATGGCCAAAGGGAGCTGGCCGCTAGAGTGATCACCACCAGCTCTATCCACTTGCTGCCCCCATGGCCCCAGGTGGTAGGCACATACATAGGTTGTGCAAGCCCAGCAGCTATGGATGGGTGGCTCTGAATGGGGTGCCCAGGGAGCATTCCCCTCCTGAGAGGTGGGGCCCAGCAGAAGTGAATTCAGTCACTGAGGGCACTGACTGGAAGGGATGGGTGCTGGTCTCCAGAGGTCAGCAAGCTGCTATAAAAGCCAGCCTGGTCCTGAGCCCCTCTCTTCCTGTCACTGCAACTGCTCCTTCCCCCTGGCAAGACTCCCAAGAAGCCATGAGGCCACCAAAGGGAACCCCACCAGATGGCACCATGCCCTTTGGACTTTCAATCTGAAAACAATCTCTTCACTTTATAAGTAACCCAGACTCAGGTGTCTTGTTGGCACATCAGGAAATGGACCAAGACATGTTGCACGTTCCTGAGACGGACCGTTTCGCGGCTAGAGCCCTTGATGAGTGAAGCGTCCCCTGGGTCTGGGACTTATCCCCTGCCACACATGGCTGTCAGATACCACTTTTGAAAATCAGCTCTCATCATGCAGTGGGGCTTTGGAGGAAACCAGATGCCCAACCCAGTGAGGCCTTGTGATCTTCCACTCAGGGATAGTCCAATTGGACTCCCTGGGGAACAAGATATAAGGGCTGCCCAGCCGCATTCATCAAAAGGAAGAGAGCTTCGTGAATGAGTGGATGTCCCCCAAGGGCAGGGTGGGCTCCGCTCTCCACTCCACTCCCTGATGCAAGGCAGCTGACTCCATGAGAATCTGGATCCAAGGGTCTCCACTCATGGGCTTGGGTTCGCATGGTCTAGCTAAACTGAAGCCCACTGACACGGCAGCTCACTAGCCTCATCACCCAGGAAAGGGAAGCTGGACTCATTCATTGTTTTGGGGGCTGGCCAGAGCTCTGGGCACTCCTGGGCCCTCTCTGCCTGGCTGCCCTTCCTCGGTAGCTTCCTGGGGTCCCTCCCATCTCTCTGGCTTGCTGCCCCTTCACTTATGTTCCTCACCTCTCTGACTCTGTGAATCCCAGATCCCAAGCCTTGAAGCCTGCCTCATCTCTCCACGCTCATTCCACATTCAAACTGACCTCAGTCTCTCTCTCTCTCTCTCTCTCTCTCTCTCTCTCTCTCTCTCTCTCTCTCACACACACACCAGGGATTGAACCCAAGGGCCTGAATCACATCCCCAGCCCTTTCTACATTTTATTTAGAGACAGGGTCTTACTAAGTTGCTTAGGGCCTTGCTAGGTTTCTGAGGCTGCTTTGAACTTGCATCCTCCTGTCTCAGTCTCCTGAGCTGCTGGGATTGTTTTGAGGGCTGTGCACTAGACCTGACCCATAGTTTCAGACACACTGTATGCCAAGGACCTGCCTGCCATCTCTCACCTCCAGCCAGACATCTCTCCTAAGCTCTAGATTTATTCTCAAGCTATCCCCTCCATAACCACCTGGAGCCCAATGGGCACCTGGATTCTTCAAAACCTCACAAATCTGGGTTGCTTTCCTCCCTGCCCAGCTCAGAATGTACCAGCCTGCCTCCCTATGGGTCTGCCCCACCTCTGTGAATAGGACCAGTGGCCTCTGCTGTCCACAACCCTTGTGCTGCTCCCTGGATGCCATCTCTCTTCCACACACCCCATGCAACCCATCAGCAAATCTGGCTGGCTCTGCCTTCAAAATGCATCCAGGATGCAACCATGGCCACCACCAACATGATGCCATGTCCCTAAGCAGGCCCTTGGCACTACAGCCAAGGTGACAGATGAGAGATCTGAACCATGCCCCCTGCTGCTCACAAGACCATGGGGTTTCCATGTAGTCAACGCTCCATGCTGCCCAAAGGAATAATGTTGATCCCTGGCACCAGCAAGGTGCCTCGGGACCTGAGAACAGTCTGCCAGGGAAGAGCCTCGGATTTTCTGGAACCTTGGGCCACAACAGATGGGCTAGCCTAGGGGTTTGTGGCTCAGGACCAGACTGGACACTCTATTTTACAATGGCATTCATGGAGGAGGCTCTGGCCCATGCTAGCCTCTACACCAACTAGGAGATTCCTGGTGGGTGACCCAGGTCACGCTGGCATCTATGCCAATGAGGAGATTCTTAGTAGGTGACCTGGGCCACACCAGCATCTATGCCAACAATGAGATTCCTGGGGGGATTCTCAGGCCATTCTGTGTCTATGCCATTGAGGAGATTTCTAGTAGGTGATCCAGGCCATGCCAGTGTCTATGCCAACGACGAGATTCCTAGTAGGTGACCCAGGCCATGCTGTGTCTACACCAATGAACAGATTCCTGGAGGATGCGCCAGGCCACAAAGGCTTCTATGCCAATGACGAGATTCCTGGTGGGTGACCAGGGCAATGCTGGCACCTCTACCAATAATGAGATTCCTGACGGATGCTCTAGGCCAAGCCAGCATCTACGCCAACAAGATTCCTAGTAGGTGACCCAGGCCATGCTGGCATCTACGCCAATGACAAAATTCCTGTGGATGACCTGGGCCATGCTGGTGTCTACACCTTTGACGAGATTCCCAGTGGATGACTAGTGCCACGCTGGGCTGGTATCTATGGCAATAACGAGATTCCTGGGCAACACTGGCATCTACACCAATGAGGAGATTCCTGATGGATGACCCAGGCCACACTGGCATCTACACTAACAATGAACTTCCTAGTGGAGCTCCATGCTGTCTTCTATGCTAACGTGAGATTCATAGTGGGCTTCAGGCCATTAATCTTGACTTCAGGAGGACTAGAGCCTGAGGTCAGCCACATGAGCGGTCAGCCATGCAGGTCTGACAGAGTTCCAGTGACAAATGCTGACGTCAAGTCTCATTAAGCCTCCTGGTTGGCATAGGTCTGTTTGTGTTCTCAGGTGTCACTGGGAGGAGAAGGTGCTCTTCCTCACTGCACTGGGAGCGGGAGGCTGGCAGCTCATAAGTGGTGACACGGGACCCTCCTGAAGTGCTCTTCTTTTTTCTCAGGGGCTGCAGTCTTGTCTTTATGCTGAAGTAAACCCTAACCCTGAGCATAATAGCTCTGAACTCCAAGACCTTCTGGTGAATCACTGAACCTGAAGGCAACCTTGGGGACCAGTGAATTGGACGTCAGAAGTGAGAGTGTTCTCGGGACCCCAAGCCTATGGTGGTGCAGGAAGTGAGGATGGTCTCGGGACCCCAAGCCTGTGGCAGTGTCAAGTGAGACGGGCCTGGGAGACACCTGACCTCCCTTGACATTGGCAGCTCCCATCCCTGAGCCATGTAAGGCCTGTGCTCCGTGACCCTGAAGGTACAGTGTGATCAGCACCCTTCCTGGCCCATTAAGCTCACAGGACTCTCCTGCATCCAGGTGCCTGCCTGTGGCCCCCTCTGTGGTCCTGGTGCTCTCTCGGCTGCCCTCAGGCATGTTTGTCTCGGCCCTGTGCTGACTCCTCACCCTGCTCATTCCCCAGGGTGGCCATGGCACCACCTGACTTACCTGTTCACTGTCCATCTCCAGGATGTTTGCCCTTGAACAGGCCTGGACTGTCTCTTGTTCCCCATGCCCAGCCCACTGACCAGACCCCATGCAGTACTCAGCCCCCGTGCAGCCCACCCCTGGTGGGGGTTCCTGTGAAGGGTCAGTCTGTAGGCCCTGGCAGGTAACTTTGTACCAGCTGACAGTAGGCTTGGGTGTGTCGATCACGCGGCAAGCCAGCTTTACAATTTCCCCCAGCTCAGCCGTGCAGTCAGCCAGTTCCTCTTCAAATTCCGGAGGACCTGAGGACACATGTGGGGGTCTGAGGACTCTGAGGGTGGGATGTCAGGCCTATGTCCCCTGGGTGCACCCTGGCAAATTGCCCCCAACAACAGCAGTAGCCCCACATCCAAGGGCCTGGTTACTGACTAAGCTGGGTGTGGCTGCACGAGGCAGGGACAGACCAGGGTGCAAAACCATCACACCCAAACATGACCTGGTCAGATACCCCAAGTCTGGAGCTATGCCATGTCCCCACTACATCCCTTTGTGTCCCCCATTTGGGTCAGGGTCAGCTCAACACCTGTTCTGGGGCTCCCTGGGAGGCTGAAGCCACCGGTCCCTCAGCTAGATCTGACCAAGGGGAGAACCAAGCCACCAGTGCAGAAAGCAACCCATGCCCACATGCCCGGCCTGGGTGCAGCCCGCTGGGCATCTAAGTGTTGTTCAGGTCCCCACCCCAGCACAGCACCAGAGACACTCACGCCACACAGGCAGGGCCAGGCGCTGCTGGATGCCGCTGATTTCCTTCACCCAGGAGTGCTTGATGATGACTGTGCGCGCCTGCAGCAGTTACTTGCGCACAGAGTCCTCCCGCTCATGCCACACCTCGACTGCACGGTCGTCCCCTTCCACCTGGTCGTTCAGGTCGATGCTGCTTAGCTGTTGAGCGGTGCAACTTTAGTGGGAGGACACAGCTAAGCATCCCCAGACAGACAGGGTCCAGTAGGGCTATGCCCAGGTCACCCCAGAACAATGGCAAGTTCTGCTCCAGTGGCCACCATGGAGCCCAGGAACAGGGAAACCTCCACTGGCCTGCATGACACCCCAAGCCCCAGGCACCACAGACCTTCATCATATTCCGGAACACTAGCTGAAGGTGTCGCTGCGCGAGTCTCGTCGGGGCTTGCAGATCACCAGGTGGTTCTGAAACAGGAAGACATGGCGATTGTGGCCCTTCCAAGGCGTGAGGGCCCCTGGTGTGCCCTCCCACACAATGAAGTGGCCCTGGGGTGTGAGTAGATGTGGTTGGACTGTGGTTGCCTGGCCCCATCCCTGGGCGCAGACCCCAGGGTCATCTATGAGCCCAGCACCCACAAAAGCCACACCCCACCACATGGCAGCAGACGCAAGTCCCCCCCCACCTGGTGGATGGACTCCCCCAGGGCCTCCAGGGTGCCAGTGTAGTTCTCCATGAGGGACATGTGCAGCTTGTTCTCAGCACGCTGGGGCAGCGCTGACATGACTGCGTAGGCCTGCTCCAGAAGGGCGCAGTTCTGCCGGTTCAGGGCCTTGTTGCGGATCAGCTCCTGAGGCGGACCAAGGGTCAGGACCCAGACTGCTTCAGCTCCAAGGCCTGGCCTGGACATTCAGGCTGGGGCAGGACAGGGCTTCCCACCTTGAGCAGAGCCTGGTACTTCTGCACCCGCTCCACTGGCTGCTCCAGGTAGTGCTGCAGTGGAGGTGGGGGTGGCTGCAAGGGGTCCCCAGCGGACAGCATCTCCTCAGCGCATTTCTGTAGGCACCACAGGGCGGGTTTCGGGCAAGAAAGCACAGCCCCAGTTAGGGCATCCTGACAGTAGAGGACATCCCAGGGGCACTCTCACACCTGGCCCTGAACCTGTACAATGGCTGTGTTACCATCTATCTGGAGGCATGCACAGAACTTGGGCAGTGAAGTGACCAGCCCAGGAGCACAGAGCTACAGGGCTCAAGGGGCCCTGGGGACTCTGGGGGAAGAGATCAGGGAATATGAACTAAGGCCATGAGCACAGGACAAGGGCTAAGCCTCAGGGGACTTTCAGGTGAGTGAGTTTTCTGGTGGGAGTCAAGGCCAGCACTAGGCCTGGGAGCAGCCAGGGAGGGGCCCGGTGGCCAACGCCATGGAGCCAGGCACAGGCACCTTGTAGAACTCCTGGATGGGCGTGCTGACAACCACGGACTCTGCCTGCACACGGCGCACCAGGAACTCCAGGTACTTCTCAAAGGCTTCCTGGTTCTTGATGAAGCACATGGCCACATCGTCATCTGTGTCACAGCGCTGCAGGTCCTGCAAGAAGCTGCCACAGAGAGGGACAGTGTCAGGGACAGGGTCAGGCACAGCTCACAGCCCAGTCCTGGGCCCTCTCCTTGAGAGGCTATGGTTCTTGCCCAGGAGTGGGTTCTGGGCCTGTGAGATTGAGTATACAAAGCTGGGTGTGCAGACACGTGGGCACGTACAGAAGTGCATGGGTATGTACACTTGTCCACGAGTGTGCAGATGTGTATTATGTGAGCATGTATATGTGGGTACATGCATGTACATGTGCACGTGTGTGGGTGCATGTGTGCATGCATGTGACTGTGCATATATACACAAGTGTGCAGATGTGACCATGCATGTGTGGCATGCGTGTATAATATGTGTGCATGTGTTTGCCTGAATGTGTCTGTGGATGTGCACATGGTACACACATGCACTCAAATGCTTGTGTGAGTGTGCAAGAGTGCACGTGCATGGAGATCAGCATGCATGTGAGTGCACATATCTTTGTGTATCCAGCATGTATGCACATTTTTGTACAGGATTCACATATGTATGTGTGCACACATGTACACTATGTGCACACGCATATCAAGCACATGTGCATGCATATTTGAGGCTGGGTGCGTGAGCATATGTGTTGTGCACATGGGACTTCCCGTGTGCCCGTGTACATTCATGTGCATGCACATGGGCCTGTGTGAGTGCTCATGGGTGGCAGGTATTCTGCAGCCTTCAACCCATATGGCGAGCGTCTGTCACTGGGGCATCACACAAGTGGGATGTGCCCATGGGTAAATCGAGTTCCTACCCTAGCTACTGAGTGTCACCCTCCACGAGGCCTGAACCACAGCTGTGTGTGCACCTCACATGCATGTGTGTGGCCTTGCCTACCTGCTGTGGAAGTGACTGATGTCCTGCACATTGCGAAAAATGACTGCCTTCTGGCTGGCCACGGCTGCTGGTGCTCGGGGAGCACGGTCCAGTTGCTGTATGTAGTGGCTTTGGAGGAACTGAAGCTCACCCACGAAGGTCTGCTCTGAGCTCAGCAGCTCCTGGATGACAGAGCTGGCGGAAGAGTGGCATTAGGGGGTGCCCAGCAGCTGCCCTGCTCCCACTGTCCCTAGTCTCCACATGGGGACTAGGGACACATGGAGAGCTTGCTCCCTTGCACTGCAGTTAAACGGGGTTCCTGTGCTCAGGAGCCTGTCACCTAGCTTCAGAAAGTGGGTAGGTGGTGGAGCAAGGGTACCACCTCTTCCCCAGGAAGCTCTCCCGCACGAGGCTCTGGGAGGGCACAGCTGCAGAAACCAGGGGCAGAACCGTGACCTAAGGAGGCTCACACAGCTTCAGCAAGCACAGGTCCCCCATGAAGAAGCAGGGCAGAACGCCAGCTGGCCCTTGAGGCCCAGCAGCCAGCTGTGGCTCCACCCTCAACCCTCCCCAACACATACCTCAGCCTGGTCTTGTACTCATCCTCAGACACGGCCTCGGGGAATTTGGGGGCCTCACTGGGCCCCCACTCAGGAGACAGCTGTTGAGAAACAGGAGTTTGTCCCAGGGCACCAGTTTGTTACACCTCCTCTGTGGCCACCGGGCTCCTGTCCCTTACTTCCAGGGTTCTCTGGCGAAGGGCCAGGATCCCAGGGCCTTGGCACCCTCCCCCAGCTCCGGACTACCATACCTTGAGCCTCTTGTCCAGGTAGGCTGGTGACACCCAGCCTTGCCTGGAGGGGCTGGACTTGGTGGGCTTGGTGCGCACAAGCCAGCGCAGCGGGTGGGCTGAGTCCAAGACCTCCACATACTGGCCTTCCCGCAGTGTGATGGCATCCTGCTCGGCCCCCAGGGATAGGTAGTCGGCCGTGGCCACGTAGATATCAGAGATCTGATAAAGAGAAATGGGCCTAAGTCCTGGGGCCAGAGGGGTGAGGCCTGCCAAGGCCCCCCATGGCCCCCCACCTCTGAGGAGGGAGAGGTTCTCCCAACCCCCTAAAACCCCCAAGAGCACAGAGGGGAGGGTGCTGAATCCAGGGGCCAAGGAGGTACCCAGTCCAAGGCCACAGGGCAGGAGCCCCCAGGGTCACTCTGCACAGATGGCAGTGAGAGGGCTGGCTCCTGCCCACGTGGATGGGCGCCTAGACTGTGGTTGCTCACAGCGCCTTGCTGCCCACTGCCCCCTGCAGCCCAAGAGGTGGTAGGCTCTGGAGGTAAAGGTGCACTCTCCACAGATGGCAGTGAGAGTGACATCAGAGGTAGTGCTCTGCAGGAACCCATGTGCAGAGACCCTGCCCTCTGCTCCAACCTCTGGTGTCCCTTGGTGTCTCTGGGGGTGATGCCCCTCCCTTGGTAGCACCAGGCCCTTGCAGCCCCCCATCGTCTCTTCAGCAGGTCAGGCCCCAAGCCCTGTTCCCAAGGGTCCCAGCCCACCCACCTCTCCTTGGGAGTCCCAATCCTCTGACTCTGAGGATGACTCCTGGACGCTGGAGGAGGGCCGCGACCGGCCATGCCGGGGGGAGGCGGACGGAGTCTTGGACTCCTAATCACTCTCACCTGCAGCTTGGCTGGGTGAACACAAGGGTTGTGATGTCCCTGGGAGGCTGTCCCCCTACTGCCTACCACCCAACCAGTCTCCAGTGCTCGCAGGCACAGAGTCCTAGCTAGGCCCCATTGGAGGACACATGGTCCCAGCCTCCCCTGGGGACCCTGGATGCCCATCCTGGCCCCCTCACCCTGTGTGATCTTGGGCAACACCATCTCAGTGATCTGGGAGGTGAGTTTCTGTAGGAATTCCTCTGTGCCCACCTCAGTGAGTGACAGGTGGCCATGGGCCTCCTCAGCCACCAGGGCCTCCCCTGGGGGTACAAACACAACACTGTGGGGTCATGCTTCCCCCAAAAGTTCACTGCAATTCTCCTAGTCGCTGATGGTGAGCAGGAGACCAGGCCCTGGAAGGGAGACCATGAGGTGATGCCAGCAGGAAGAGACCAGTGAGGTCAGCAGGATGTAGAGCCTGTGACCAGGGATGAGAATGAAGGGAGTGGGTCTGGATAGAAGAGGCAGCAAGTGGCCAGAGAACGGCAAGCACAGCTAAGGGGCAGCAGGTGGCAGGCAGGGCTGCAGGCAGATGGTGAGGGAGCTGAGGACAGGGCTGGGCAGAGTCCAGCCTGGCATCAGGCTTGAGGCGGGGTTGGGGCTGTGGGGGCTGAGTTGACTTTGTGGCTCTTCTTAACATAGCCCACTGGGCATGGGCCCCCTGACCACAGAGGTCAGAAACAGCTCTGACTCCAACCAGAGCTGGGAGCTGGCCATGAGAGGGCAGGGACCTGCCCAGAGCCCAGGCTGCTCAGGTACAAAGGGTGGGCTCCCCTGCACCCAACCCGGGCATACCTTTCCTCTGCCCAGCAAGGCCGGTGAGACCAGCAGACTCTGACATCTGTGCTGAGATGGCTTGGGTGGTCCTGAGGGGAGGAGGGGTGTCATGCAAGCCCAGCTTGGACCCCACCACTCTGTTCCCCATAGAGGGGGGCCTAGGGGCCAGGACACCACAATCAGGGGCTCCACACCAGAAGGGGCCCATAAAAACTTCATTTTATAGTGTGGAGAATCTGCACAGGGAAGGGGGTGGCCACCCACAGTGCTACACCACCCTAGCCCACTGGGTAAGTCAGTCAGGGCACCCACTCACCCCTGTAGGAAGGTAGAAATGAGAGCCTCCTTCATCTTCTCCTGCTCCTCCTCCTTGGGAACTGTCCAGAGATCCAGGGGAGCTGTCAGGACCAGTCCTGTACTCTGACACCTTGAGTCCTGGGCTGGGACCCCTACCCAGGACATCTAGACCACCCTGGGGGCCCTGCCTGCACTGTCCCTAAGAAGCCCTGGCAAGGGTCTGTGCCTAAGCCCACCTCCCTGTCCACTCTCAGCACTTGGTCACCCATGGGATTGGGGGACAGGCCTGCCCTCCAAGCACCATCCCTCAGAGGGGCTGAACAGAGGGCTCTGGGCAGGGCCTGCAGGCCATCTGTGCACCATGCAGGCAGGGCTGAGGTTCCAGGCCAAACTGGCCTGCACCACTGGGCCCAGACTGCTCTTGGGCTCTGCAGGAGAAGGATCACAGGTGGGTGAAGGCCATACATCCCAAGCTGGTCCCTCACTACACCCAGGCTCCCTACTCACGGCCTGAGACATGCAGGCTGGCAGAGCAGAGGGCCTGGCCAGCGGCGTTGGTGGCAATGCACCTGTAGGTGCCCTGGTGTTGCCGGCCCACATCTAGCAGGACCAGGCTGTGCTGCTGAGCGGAGCTGGCCATAGTGTAGCCTGGGGTGTTGGGGCCAATCCACAGCATGCCTCTCTCGGCTTCCTCCTTGAGCCAGTGTATGGTGGGGGCCGGGCATCCTGTGGGCAGGAGAGGGCTCAGTGGGTACACAGCCCCACTGGCTATGGGCCTCCGGAAGAGGGTGCTTGGCAAGAGTGATATGAGGGGTGGAGCAGGAGGCCACACAGGGTGGCATGGGTGGCCTGTGGGAGGGTGGCATGGGCGACCCGTGGGAGGGTGGCATGGGGACCCTGGGGGGTGCTCTTTCTCCGGGGAGTGAGGATGCCCACCTTCCACCTTCACCGAGAATGTGATGCTGGAGCCCTTCTTCACTTTCTTGGGGGTGAACCTCTCCAGGATGCGGGGTGGCACCAATTGCTCACACATATCTGGGAGAGCAAGGACAGCCATGGGGACACCCAGCACCCCTCCTTCAGCTCCCACGTCCTGATGTCCTTGTTCTGGGAACCCCAGGTAGTTCTCTGTGGCCTGTGCCTGTGGCCCCAGAGAGCCCTCTTCCTGCACCCCCACCACTACCAGGCCTAGGGCTGGTCAACTCTGGCCTCACGCCCATAATCCACCCAGCCTCTGTCTGCCCACAGGGCCATCTCACCTGATGCTGACTTCTCTTCTGGTTCATCAGGACCTGAAAAGTGCAGAGGGAGTCAGATATGCAGCACACACATATTCCCTTGCTTCCCTACACGTAGGAAGGTCCTGGTCCTACTGCCCAGTGGGGGGACCTGGGCATGGCCTCACCCATGGTCAAAGGTCCATTACCCTGCCTGAAACCTTGGCCTGGAGACCAAAGAACTCACACTCCAGTGTACATCCGTGTGAGATCCCCACCCTCCCTGTGCCCACTGGGAGTCTGGGGCCCCGCCTGGAACCACATGGGCACTGGGAGATGGCAGCTGGGGCTGCACCCTGAGAGGCAGGAGGAGGATCCAGCAACAGTCTCTCCACAGGACCAGTATGGGTCAAACTGGGAGTCAGCTCTCAGTGCTCAGAACCTTTGGGAAAATAAGGACACAGGAGTTTTCTTGTCAGAGCTGCCACTGGGACTTTGTATGGGTCTGATGGGCCCAGTGTTCATCCGCTTCCCCCAAGAGCCTGCTCATCACTCAGGGCATCCAAGCCCCACTGGGCAACCGCTCCTGTGGGGCAATTCTGCCATCTGTGCCACTGTGCATAAGGGCAATGGGCTGGGCCCTGGCCTGATGGGGCCTGGCATGCAGTACATGTGGCACTGCTCACTCCTTCAGGGCACACACCTCAGACCAGCAGCCGGGCAGATGAGTAGGCAGCACCAACAGCATTGCTGATATAGGCCGCATACTGGCCCGCGTCCTCCCGGGTGACAGAGACGATCTCCAGGGTGTGCAGTGTCTTCTTGTCAGCCATGCGAATGTGGGCAGATGTAGACAGGGGCTGGCCGTCTTTGAAGCAGTACAATCTGGGGACTGGGTAGCCTACCCCATAGAGGAGAGTGGTCAGCACAGGACCATTCTCAATAGGCACTACACTCTTTCGATGGGAGACAGACAAAGGCCCAGAAAAGAGGTTGCTCAGAGGCCAGCGAGCCTCTGGTGTGGGGGTGGGGTGGCAGCCTCCTGTTGCCCAGCAGCAGGCACACATGACCTCCTGACCTCCACTGGTCAGGCCCTTCCCACGTGTGACCAACGGGAGATAGCTCCTGGCATCCCTCCAGCTACGGTGCCCACTCCCCTGCACCTCACCTTTCACCTTGAGCTGAAATTTGGCCAGGCGTGTACCAGGGGCCACCTGGAGGTCCCTCAGCTCCTCCACCACCTGGGGCAGCTGCCCCTCATCTGATTCGGTTCCCTCTTGCTCCCGGCTGGCAAAAAAGACAAATAAGGGGGTAGCCATAAAGTGGAGCAGGCTGAGGGTCCAGACGGGAGGGCCCACAGGCTGAAGGTCAGAGGCGGATGGGTTTGAGGTTCCCTGTCTGCTGAGTGGAGGGGCAGAGGGACAGAAATGGCCAGGGTCTGACTGAAAGCTGCAGGCTTGGGAAAGTCAATCTAAGCCACCCAGCCCAGATCACCACTTCCCGGGTGGCCCTGGGCCACTGTTTGTGTGGCCCCACCTAGACAGGTATCCCTGGGCACTGAAGTAGGATGAGGTCTCCGTGGCGTCTGCGGCAGTGTCGTAGTCTGTGCTGGTCACTGGGGAGGAAAAGTGAGTGGAGGAGGCTCAGGACTTTGGGATTTCAGGGGGACGAGCCCTCCTGGGCCTGCCCACCCCTGCTGTTCCCAGCCTCGTTCTTCCACACCCATAACTAACTGCAAGCCTCTTAGGCCCAGCACAAAATGTCATATGACCTGAGTCTCCAGGAACAGCAGACAGGGACAGTGGGAGAACCTTCTGGTTCCATCCCACCAGGGCACGAGAGGTTGGAGACACAAGCCTCAAAACCAAGAGAAAGAGACTTGGATTTGTGGCCAAGAAGGGGCAACAAGCTGGACTTCCACCACCATGGGCCAAGCGAGAGTCACCAGAGTGCCCATGCTGAGACTCTACCCCAGCAGGATGGTTGGGAGGTGTGGCCCTGGGCCTGGGGCCAGTGGGAGCTGAATGGCAGCTGTGCCTTAGCCAAGGACCCAAGACCCCTGGCCCTTCTTGCCACATTCTCAGTGATATTTAGGTAAAATTGGGGGACTTTACAAGATTTCTTAGACAATAAAATGGAAGAAAATAGTCTTTAACAAATGGTATTAAGCAAGAGTGAACTTGGAGCCTTACCTCACACTCACAAATTCCCTCCAAGGGAACCAAAGACCTCAACTTCAGAGCTACCACAGAGTTTCCAGAAGAAAGCACACATGTGGGTCTTTATGACTTACATCAGGCAGCACTTGCATACATGTGGCAAAGCCCAAGCAGGCAAGAAAGAGCAGAGACCCTAGCCTTCATCAGGCCAGACACGGTGCCCCCAAGAAAGGGAAAGACTGAGGTCATGCCTCTGATGCAGCCCGGAATCAGGAACACGTGAAGAGCTCTTTCAGCTCTGGAAGGAGACCAGCCACCAGTGCACAGTATGCCAAGGCTCCAAGCATGCCTGTGTGCAGGGGAGTCTCCACCACGACCCCACACACACCGGCAGCAGTTCTGCAGCCAGGGCACCTGCCAGCTGTATGTCCACTAGCCCAGCTCAGCTCTGACCCTATTTGCCTGGGGACAGGTCAGGCCCCAAGACAACCTGCTTCAGAGGCCAGTCAGAAGCCCAGGCTCCTCGCTGGGGTGGGCCCAGTGGCTATAAATCAGGACCTATGGCCTCCCTGGGGCAGGAGTAACCTGCCAGGGCAGCTCAGAGAAGTCAACCAAGGGTCCTGTTGCCTAGGCTGAAGGTGTCTTAAGGACACCTCAGGAGCAGCCAGTTGTGAGATCATGTCAGGCAAAGTGTGGTGAGCACAGCCCCTGCCAGCACCTCTGTTTCCATCAGGCTGAAGTTCCCTGAGGCTCACAGCCTGGGCACCCTACTCCAGCTGTGTCACACGCCATCCCCAGTGGATAGGGTGGGGCCCTTTCCAGGCTTCCTGTCAAAGCTTGGTCTTCCTGGCCAGCCTGCCCACCAAGGCTACAGGGACCCTGCAAGAGTCACCTCATTAGAACAACAGAAACCCTCAACACCCAGGAGATCCCAGGCCCATGAGCACCATCAGGAATCTAAACAAAGAGCAAGTGTCCTAACACTCAGTGGCAGCAGCCACCCGCATGCCCAAGAGTCTCCTGCAGCAATAGCCAGGGCTCCAGAGCAGCCCCAAGGCAGTGGCTGAACAGCTGGGCTCCCCTGGTTCCTCTTCCACACCTTCCTGGTCTCCCCAGCCTGGACGCCTTCGGCAGATACAAGAGACCTCCACCCTCCACCATTGGGCTCCCAGGGGAACTGTGGCCTTGAGCTTGGATCAAGGGAAGTCTCCACCAGCTTAAGACCTGGAGGCCCTAACTCCTATCTGGTCTAAGACCAGAGCCCTGCATCACTCTTCCAGCCCTGCTCAGGAGACTCTAATCCCCACCCTGGTAACACAGATCCCCAGAGTGCACTCACGCTCCACTCGGAGCTCAGCCTTGGTGGAAGAGACGCCCATGCTGTTCTCCACCAGGCAGCGATAGACGCCCATGTCTGTGGGCATCACAGCAGTGATGATGAGCTGGTGGCCACCCTGCTGGTCCTCATTGATCATGTAGTGGTCATCCTCCTCCAGCAACTTCCCATCCTTGAACCAGCGAACAATGGGCACAGGTTGGCCCGTCACCACGCAGTCGAAGCTCACGGGGTACCCATCCTGCACCTCCTGGTTCTGCAGCTCCGTCAGGAACATGGGGGCTAGAACAGCAGACAGGGCATGTAGCATGTTAGCCTGGGCATGCCACTCACGCCTGTGGCCACAAACACACCAATCACACCAGCTGGGTGGTCTGACATGTGTGAGCTGCCCAGCAACAGGCCATGTGGGAGCACCTGCAGACCTGACGTGACACAGACCCTGAAGCTTGCCTGCTAGGCTTAGCCCTCTTCCCAGCTCTCTAAAAGTCTCTCCTGCTGCCCAGGCCACCAGGAGGCAAGAGGGATGAAGAGCTAGACAGGGATGGGAAGAGCAGTAACTGCGGAAGGCTGAGGGCTGTTCGGGATCTGGAGTGTAGGAGAGCAACTTCTGGGAGTGCCAGGGTAACTGATCCCAGCTACCTCCTGTCCCTGCAGAGATGCAGGCACAGTGGCATGGCTGATAAGTAACTCAGTGGTTGAAATGGAAGTGAAGTGCCTTGTGGAAGTGGGTGCCTGTTCTATACGGGTTATATCTCCAAGACTCCTTGGGAAAAAATAAATAAAACTCTCCAGAAAGTAAGTATTCACATTCCCATTTTGCCCACATGAAAGCCGAGGCTCTGATAGACTATGTGGCTTCCCTAAGCTCACACAGCTAATAAGAGGCAGAGCTGGGATTCAAATTCAGCTCTGGGATTCAAATTCAGCTCTGTTCAATGAGTCGGGACTTTTTACACCTCGGAGGCTGCACTTGCAGAGTGCTGGAGCCCAGGTAACCCCTGGACCTCTCAGCTGGTGCTGGCCACTGCTGGCCTCACTCCTCTTCTACCGCCTTGGACTCCAGCTCCAGAACCAACTCTGTGGAGCAGTTGGACTCACCGGCATCAGAAGTCAGCTGAGTGGACACTGGCTCCGGAGGTGCTGCAGGGGCAGGGGCCACCTTGCCAATGCGCATCTCCAACCCCCTGGGCCCCTGCTCCACCAGGCTGATCTCCACCCCGATGCCCATTGTGGTGAACATCTCTCGGAAGCAGGTGACTGCCCTGTGAGCTTCGGCCAGGGCCTCGAAACGGATGCAGACAAAATTCTCATCCTCTCGGTAGGTCTGCCAGTCTGCAGGTTGCTCTGGCTTCCCGGGACTCTCGTCAGCGCTAAGAAACAGCTCCTCATCAGAAACCTCCGCTGGGCCTTTGGTGCGGAACAGCCGGTGCAGATGCGGGGCAGCGCGGTGGAAGGCGTCGTCCAGTTCGCCCCCGGAGGAGCTCTCGGCCTCACTCTCGGTGCCACTGACCACCACACAGGCGCTATGGCTCACACAGCCAAACTTGGTGCTCACTTGACAGGTGTAGCGACCAGTGTCGGCATGGCCCAGGCCAGTGACCAGCAGGGTGCACGTCCCATCCGTGCGCGAGCTGGTCGATGTGGTGGTGCCGCCCGTCAGTGAGCTCTACGCCGTCTTTCAGCCAGCATGCTCATACATCAGCCTTGCTGGCTACCACACACTCCCGCCTCAGGGCATCCCCCACCTGGGCCTCAGTGTCCCCAAATGTGTGGGAGAATACGGGTCCTTCCTGCTGCTTCATCTCCTTCTTGACCTCGTAGTCCTTAAAGGCAGCCTGAATTTTCACTGCTGCCTTGTCCATGGAGGGGTCACCCAGATCCTCAGCACTCAGACCTATTGGTGGTGCGTGCACCTGGGCTGGGTGCTCCTGCTACTTCTGTGGTTCCACATAGGAGGGTGCTGGGGCCCTGGCCTGTGGGCACAGAGCACAGTATCACAGTGAGACAGGGGTCCCAAGGCCAGACACACAAGACCAGGGCCCAGCACTGATCTCCGCACGGCTATCCATTCTGCCTCTCAGGCCCTGGCAACTGTGCCAGCCTCATGGAGTATGAGGTACCTGCTGGCTCTTGTTGCTATCACAAAGCAAGCCCAACTCCCTGAAATCACTCTATACAGTCCCCACTGGGGACTGATGGGTAATGAGGAACACCAGAGAGACTGGCCCCAGCTTTATAGGAAAAGGCTTTAGCAGTAGATGGATGATGGACGGGTGGAGAAATCGGTGGAAGGAGGGACAAGCACGTGGGTGGTAGTGGCAAGGGTAAAACACTGGGCCTCCCCTTGCAAGCCAAGTAGAGGCTCACCTTGCTGACCAGGGGTGGGACCCCAGGCCGCCCAGCCTTCTTGAGGTAAGTAACCAGGGAAGGTGTGCCTGCCCAGGACTCGTCGTCAGAGCTGGTGTGCGAGAGGTCAGCCTCTCCAGTGCGTGCCAGCTCATCAGCTGTGGAGTAGCCCTCAGAGAGGTCAGGGGCCACCTCCTCCACCTCCTGCCATAGGTGATGCATGCGGCCATCCTCCTCTGGAAGCTCACTGATGGAGTCCAGCGTGGGTTCACGGCTCATGCGACGCTTCTTGGCCTGGGCCTCCCACAGCAGGTGCAGGTCACCCTCCTGGGCTGCCTCAGGGGGCAGGCTGGGCTGTGTGGGAGCCTCGTCCCCAGAGCCAGGGGTCAGCACCACTGAGGAGAGCAGGAGGGTATCACCAGAGCTGTGACCCCAAGCCTATCACTGGACCTCTGTTCCCCACTTGGCAACTGGTTTTACCAGGTCTAGAAGCACTGAGCTTCAGTCTTCCCTCCCTATGTCAGTTCACCTCCTGCATAGACAATGTGGTGAGCAGAACAGAAAATGGCTCTGCACAGTGAGCCTGGGCCTAGATTCACAGGCCCACACTGCAGGGGTGGGACACATGCACAGGGAATGCACCTGGATCAGGCTCCGAGGTGGGGCACTGACAACCTCCCGGGAGAAAGTGATGGGGTGGGACAGGCTACCCCCTTCCACATTCAAGGTTTCCCAGCCCAAAACCTAGTACTCACCCTGGAAGGTAGCAGCCTCCATGGAGGCCAGGGCATGGGCAGGGCCACAGCGGTACTTGCCATGGTCTTCTTCCCTGAAGCCCTTGATCACCAGTGTCTGCTGCCGCCCCCGGGAAAGGACCTCAAAGTGCCCACTGGGTTGGATGCACTCCATCCCCTTGTGCCAGATGACCTCGACGGCTTCAGCTGCCACCTCTACCTCCAGACAGACAACCTCTCCAGCCACCACCTGCTGGCTCACAGGGGTAGGGGGCGCGGGGGAGGTGCAGGCTCCACTGGTTCTGCTGGGGAACAGTGTCTACAGAGGACAGGCCACATCAGGTGTGGGGGCATTCCAGGATCCAGACCTCACCCTGCCAACTCTTCCTTCCACCTTGGAGAAGCTGGGCATTCTCCAGGACCAAGATGGCTACTTACCCAGCCTGACCATCTGGGGCAGGTGCACAGGCTCCCCAGCACCTGCAGGGCCCAGCGGCCACTCGGAAACAGTAGGTCTCCCCAGGAGTCAGTCCATCCACTACACACTCAGGCCTAGGCACGAGCTCGTGGCACAAACGCCACTGGCCCTTGGACCCCTCCTTCATCTCTACCCGACAGCCACACAGACCCCCTCCACCATCACTTGTGGGAGCCACTCAGGACAGCGTCATGGAGTGGCCACTGCGACCCACCACTTCGGCATCTTCTGGGGGATCAGGGAGGCCTGCAGGGAAGAAGAGTAGGTCAGTGTATTCACTGGAACTTGCGGGTCCCCTCTAGCAACCCCTGAGTCTGGTTTGGACACAGTGTAGGCACTGGGCAGATCACCTCCCCTGAGCCCTGGTAGCAAGGGATGCTGATACGTTTCTCTACCATCGTGAGACCATACCCAGAGCCCACTCTGAGTGGGAGGCCAGTGAGAGCCCCCAGCATGTATGGATTGGCAGCCTTGATCCTCCTGCCCACCCCTCCAGGGCCCAGCTTGGACCTCTCCCAGGTACAAAGCAGGGGAAGGTAGTTGGTGATCTGGGGACCATGGCCTCAGGGGGTACTCAGGGTTGAGCCAGGACACATCTGATCAACAGCAGCCCTGAGACTTTAGTGACCTGGCCTACACACCTGCAGGAGAAGCCACCAAGAATGGAGGGAGCATCCTAAGACTCTGGGGGTGGGACAGATTCATAGCAGGACCCAGCCCAGGATGGTCATCCACCCTGGTGTCAGGAGTTTAACCCAATCTGCAGAGAAGGGACACACCTTCACACACACAAACCACCCACCCAACACTGAAAGTCGAGCTGAGGTCACTGCGTCTTGGGCAGCAAAGGTGACCTCCCCAGCGTGGTGTAGCTGTGCATTGTCTAGCAGCAGGGTGTGGTGGCTGCCATCAGCAGTGATAGTCCAGTCGTCATCAGGCTGTACCGCAGTTCCGTTGATGTACCAGGTCGCTTCGCCCACCAGCAGGGCCTCGCTGAGCACGCAGGTGAATCGAGCCTGTGTGCCAGCTTGCATCACCACATCCTTGGGGGCCTCCAGGACTTCCAGGCACCAGCCTGCAGTCAGGGGTGGATTGAATGCGGGTGTGTAGGAGGGTCCAGAGAGGGCAAGCCCAGCACGGCCCACTGGGTTTCCCCACTGAGTGGGAGGGGACAGAGACCCCATCTCCACCAGCTCTCCCTACCTGCAGAGCCCCACACTGGAGGGGTCTGGGAGACACACGCCCTGCACTGGAAGCTGCACTCTAGTCCTGGGAGCGCTGCCCAGCCCCTGGAAGAGTCTTGGAGACCCCCTTCGGGCTCCCCACATCTCACTCCATTCCCTAGCCACAGGGCTTGTCTCAAAGACTGATGTCCTGCCTCCAGCCAACTCTCCAGGCCCCGCCCTCTCCCAGGTGTTCACAGACAGCAGACTCACACCACCCAGCCGGCTCAGTCACAGGCATAGACAAAACCTGTCCTCATGTCCCAACAGCACGCCTGGCCCTGCTGCTGCGCAGGTACACTCCTACCATGGCCCTGCTGATGGAGGCCTCCCTGGTCCTCGGCCCCTGTCCCCACTCCCTCTCTGGTTCTCTTGGCCATGGGTCCCCCAGAAGCACAAGCTCAGCAGCAGCATGCCCTGATCAGGCAACCGTGCAGGACCCCAGCACTCTCCCAGAGGCCACCAGCCCAGGTGGAGGACTCTCCTGCAAGCTGCTCCTGTCCCAGGCCCCATCCCCTGAGTGAGCAGTCCAGAGAACTCTTTTTGGAGGTAGAGTGGGGGTCCACAAGGAGCAACTTCCCTTCTGGTGGGAGAGTCCTGGAAGCCACCTTGGGCTGCCCAGAAAGTGGCCCAACCTCCTGTGGGAGAGGTCTCACCCACCTCCGCCCTCTCATTGCCATTACCTCTGACGGTGAGAAAAGCAGAGGTGACCATGTCCCCAGCCAGGAAAGTCACCCGACAACTGTCCTGTGGCCTCAGGTTTTTGAGCAGCAGTAGGTGTCGCAGGCCGTTCTCGAAATATACCACCTCCGCATTCTCCGAGGTGTGCATGGGCTCATCGTCCAACAGCCAGGTGTGGGCAGCCACCTCAGGCCTGGACAGCTGGCACTCAAACAAGGCCTCCCTGCCCTCAGGTACATCCACATTCTCCAGGCCCCGGACCACGGTGTTCTTGGCTGTAGGGAGAGCAAGGCTCAGGGACTGCTGACCTCACTGTCCCTTGGGAGAGCCAGCAGCTTCAGGAGGGCGGCACCCAGGCCTGTAGTGTTCCCTCCACACCCTGCCCACCCTTTGGACCCCTCACATCAACAGTGGTCTCCTGACCACAGGAAACTCACAGGTATTCACAGACCGCAGACTCACACCACCCAGCCAGCTCAGTCACAGGCATGGACACAACCCTGTCCTCGTGTCCCAATAGCACTCCTGGCCCTGCTACTGCTCAGGTACATTCCCCCATAGCCCTGCTGATGGAGGCCTCCCTGGTCCTCAGCCCCTGTCCCCCCATCCCTCTCAGGTTCTCTTGGCCATGGTTCCTCCCAGAAGCACAAGCTCAGCAGCAGCATGCCCTGATCCGGCAGCAGTGCAATGCCCAGGGCAGGTTGCCTGCCACCTCCCGGGCCTGTTCCCACTATGTAGGTCCCCTGAAGTGCAGAGCTGGCTATTGCTGCCTGCCACTCCACCATTGCTGCATGGTCAGAGCCACGCCAAAGCCGTGCTGGACCTGGGATGCCCGCCAGGTGGCCTCACCTTGCACTTGTAGCAGTGCCACCACGCAAGTGCCTGCGGACTCACAAGAATAGATGCCACTGTCACAGGGCAGAGCCGGCCTGAAGGTCAGCCTGGCCACAGTCCAGTCCTGCTCTATGATGACACGGTGCCCATCTGCGTGTACCTCCCACTCGTCCATCTTCCATGTGGCCTGCACCGGCCGTGAGTATTGGCAGAGGAGTTCGGCAGAGCCACCCTCCTCCACTGCCAGGTCCTGCATGGCACTGACCACCTCCACCGTAGGATCTGTCAGCCAAAAAGCCGGACACGCATCAGCCCTGAGGAACAGCACTACCATGGCCCACCCACCCCACTCAGTGTTAGTAGCTTCAGTGGCTGCAAGCATGGAGCTTCATGGTGAGAGTTTAGCAGGAGCTGCCTGGCATGTGGCTAGGAAGGGAACCCACACCGCAGCCCAGAGCCCTCCATCAGACACACCTCACCCATGAGCATAGTGCCTAGGCTTCACCTCTGTCCAGGCAGAGCTCCTCTGGCCCCACATACCTGCTGGCCCCCAGAAACATACGCCACTGGAAAGGCTCCTCTGGATGTCCTAGGGCCTGCCCCAGAACCCAGAACCCCTGCCCTGCTTGCTCCTCTCCAGGGGCCTTGCTGCCCACCCAGGGCCCCCATTCCATCTCCATTTGTTGAAATCTCAACACATTTTACATGACAGCACACAGTAGGCACCAGGCAGAGCTGTTGGGAAGAGGCTAGGGAGACCCTAGCAGCTGCTACTCTCCCTGTCTGGCCAGCTCCTCCCCAGAAGGGCACAGATCTCAGCTGAGCTCACAGCAGAGGAGCAGATGTGAGCAGGGACAGGTAGGCCAGGGCCAAGCGCATGGGCCTCCCCTCAGAAGCCCAAAAAGGCCCCCGAAGGGACTGGCCCCTGTGGCTGGGGATGTGCAGCTAACTAGGTGACTGGTGGCCAAGCAGGCGGCAATGCACTGGCCCTACCTGGCAGGTGGCAGTGGACCTAGCCTCCAGCTAGATCTCCCATTCAAAAGTAAGAGCTGCCCACTGTGCCTCCTGGGGGTGCCCAGGGTAGGTGGCACATGTAGAGTGATGCCCAGCCTCTGGCTCTGGGGACAGTCCCCACCCTCAGTGCCCATCCTCCCCCTTTCCCCAGGAGCCTGCAGGAAGCATGTGGCAGCAGGAGCAGAAGCACCAGCATGGGGAAGTCCCCAGTGGTCAATACCTTTGACCAATAACTTGGCTGTGGAGACCAGAGGCCCTGTACGGAAGGTGACAGTGCCTGAGTCGGCCACCCCCAGGCCCGAGAGTGTGAGGGAGTGAAAGGTCCCATCACGCACAGTGATGGCACTCTGGGGGCTGTCCTGTAGCAAGGTGCCATCCAGCCACCAGCGGGCCTCTGGCCCACCCACATGAGACACCTCACAGGTTCCACTTCCCCTGCCAAGACATCCACACTCTTCAGGCCACGGACCAGGCACAGTGCAGCCTCTGCATAAGAGGGCAAGAAGGAGGGCTGGGTCCATCACTTAGAGGCTACCTGGGGCTACTGGTGCAGGTGTGTCCTATGATAGCAGGTTTTGTCTTTATGCCCAGTTCCTGGCCCAGAGCTCCTAACCCAGCAGAATCTCCTGAAAATGCTGCAAGCCCCTTCATTATATATAACAGGCTCTTTTTTTCTTTTAATCACACCTAAGATTATGTTAATGGGGTGACTCAGGCCCAGCCCTGAGACAGCTTCCGGAAAGGACTGGTCACCAAGAAGATCAAGTGATTACAGGGTTACAAGGCTCAGCCCCATCCTCTGAGAAAGCAGGGTGGTTGGACATAAATCTCCATAAGACAAACTCTTAACAAGACCAGATGAGCTTCCACAATGCTGAACACAGGCTGGGAGGGCAGCGTGGAGAGGACATGGACTCTGTGTCCTTTCCCATTCTTGTCTTTCACCTGGCTGTCCCTGAGCGGGATCCTCTTCAACAAGCTATCCAAGATGAGTGTGTCCCTGACTTCTGTAAGTTGTCCTAGCAAACTGGTCAAGCATGAGGAGAGGACAGTGGGAGCCCTCACTTGAAGCCACTCAGAAGTTTGGGTAGCAACCTGAGATTTGCCATTGACATCTGAAGCCGGGGAAGCCTATGGACTGAGCCCTTAGCTTGCAGGGTCTGTGCTAAATCTGGGTAGATAGTGTCAGAACTGAATCACAAGACACCCAGTGGGTGTCCACTAGAGAACTGCTTATGTCTGTTGTGAGTGTCTGGTCAAATGTTCTAGGTTGAGGAAGTATGACAGGAAGAGAATAGTGACCGTTCTCTAGAACAGATGTCAGAAATGGGATGTGCTGGCCTAGTTCTGAGACTCACTGGTGTGGGGCCACCCTGGGGCCTGCTGGCACCATCCAGACCAAAAGGATGACCTGAGCCCTGGGGTCTAGAAATCCACCCTCATCACAGAGGGAGGCACAGAGGCCACCACGGTGAGCCCAGATCACACCCCATCAGAACACTACAGGTTTCACCCAGAGGAGGCCATGCCATGCATGGTACCCTGATCATCAGGAGAGCAGACAAGCCCCAAGCCCCATGACTGGGGCTCCTTCTAGTGCAGATGCCTCGTCTGACCCAGGTTAGGGCAGGAAGCAGAGGCCCCAGCACCTGCTTCTCCCCAGAGGTGGTGGCTGGCCTCAGAAGGGGACCTCTCTGTCCTTGGGGGCACCTTCAATCCCAAGAGGGCACCACATCCAGTTTTCCTCTTAAGTCCCTCAGCCCCAGGGTTCAGGGCCCTGATGCTGGATCCAAAAATTCCTGTCCCTGTCACACAGAAGGTCCGAGCTCAGGGACTTCCAGATGAATCATGGCTGCCCTTCTGTGCCCTCCATATAGTCTCCATCCTGTCTACCTCCTGATGGACACTCAGGGTGGTTGGAGGAAGAGGATACCAGCATCCACGTCTAATCCTCCCATCCCCACAGGCCAGCCAGTAGGACCAGACAGAGACTTCTTCCACCACCTGCTGCCTAGGGCCAGGCAGGGAGGATGTCACCCCCACCCTGTGCTTCTCTGAGCACTTTACACAGGCCATCCTGGGGCCTCCTTGTGAAGACAGAGACACTGTTCAGCTTGGTAAGGCCTAGATGCCTTTACCCCAGGAGGTGGGCCACAAGGGGCAGGTGGGAGTCACTGGCGGACACCAGAGCCCATCAGGACAGTGATGTGCGGGGCAGCCCCCATGCCCACCCCAGCAAGCCCTCCCTCAGGAGCCTCTCCACACTCCCCTTCGATGCACCCCACCAGCACCTGCCTTCCCCAAGTGTACATCTGCACCTCCTTCTCCTGCTCTGCCAGCTCCTGGGTCTTGCCCCAAGCAACAGTTCCCAGGCCTGCCTATCACACCCCTACCTGGACATTCATTCACACACCTAGGCCCAGGGCTCTCCCCCTGAGATCACTGTCCTGATGCATAAAGAGCCATCTTTCCCAGGCAAGGGACACAGAGCCATGTCACCCCCACATAGTCATCGCCCCAGGAACACACAAGGCCCTTCCTGCACTGCTCCCATTCAGGAAACCCATGACACTTCATCACTCAACCTAAGGCACTAAGTAGCCTTTCCCAGCCCCCAGGCCACAGAGCTGACCATATCTATCTATTCTTTAGGTTTTTGGGGAGGAGAGCATGAGATTCAAACATACACTGTCTCCATGTCCAGCTCCTCCAAGCAGACGGGGAATCCCTGAGGGCAAAGCTACCTTTGGACCTCAAGGTCCGGGACTTGACCATGGTAGGGGCTTGCTCAATGGTGAGTAGATAAGTGGTTTGATAGTGGCTGGTAGATGGTTGATGGGTGGATGGATGGATAGTTAATGGGTTAGTGGATGGACAGAAGGATAATGAACTGGTGGTAGATGGATGAATGTGTGATAAATGGATGGACAGAGGATGAGTGGAAAGGTATGTGGATAGCTAGATATGGAAGATAGGTAATAGATGAATGGAAAGTGGAGGGATAGATAGATGGATAATGGGTGCATGAGTGGACAGTGGACAGATGGTGGTAGTAAATGAATGAATGGTAGATGGATGGATGGTTGATAAATAAACGTATGGATAGAGATGGATGGATGGGAGGGTGGATGGAGAGGTGGTTAATGGGTGGATGGATGAATGGATGATTGGTGTGGACTGATGGGACCAGTCTGAGAACCTGGAATAGGGCAGCAAGGGAATGCACTCAAGAGTGACCTGTGGAGTCAAGGTACAATCCAAGTTGAAGATTCCTAAAGTCCTGTTTGCATTCTGGGGCCATGTGCACCATGTCTGAGTCCACACAGGTGTCATGCATCAGCTGTTGCATCCACACCTTTGAGCTTGTGTGGTATGCAAGAGCGTTTCAACATGGATGTGTGTGGGCCCACATGGACCATATCAGAAGGACAGGCATTGGAAGATGATGTCCAAAAGACCCTGTCTCCACCTCAGGGTCCAAGGTAGCAAGGCTCTCCTACAGAGAATACCAATCCTGGCCTGTGTTCCCCCTATACACAGCATTCCTCAAGATCTTCACCAGCCTACCCCACTCCATGACTTGAGGGATCAAGGACTGGAAAATTGCTAAGTCTAGGGTTTCTTCCCCACACCAACACACACACACACACACACACACACACACACACACACACTCACTCACACACACACCAGCTGCCACTAGGCAAGATGCTGTGGTACCCAGAAAACAGGCATCCACAGGCCAGGGTCTAGGTATGGGAGAGAGCTGCCCACCTGTGACTTTCAGCTGGGCTTCTGAGCTGCATGAACCCACTTGGAAACTGATGGTTCCCGCATCTTCAGGGGTCACCTGAGGACACAGGGAGGAAGATGCTCAGCCCTGGCCAACTCATCCTGACAGGAAGGACTGGTCCATCTAGCCAGCCCCCAGTGATGGGCTCATCACCTCCCTAACCCTACCCCCTAGTGGAGGGTATTTCTGAATGGAGCTGGAACCATCCCTGTCCAAGTGGAACAGGTCCCAGAGCCCCACCTTGTGCAGGGTGAGCAAGTGAAGCGTGCCCTGCTCCACGGTGATGTCATTCATCTCACTGGCCTGCAGAGGTACCCCTCCCAAAGCCCAGCGGGCTTCCTGGCTTGCAGCTCTGGACAGCTGGCACCGGAAGTGGGCATCCTGGCCTTCATTCAGCTGCATGTCTTGCAGGGGCTCCGGGATGGTCACCTCTGGGACTAGACACAGGGTAGGTATGGGTCTCAGCCTCTGTGTCCAGGATGCTCCCTTCTTTAGCATAGCTTCCATATCCTGGGGATCCTCCCTGGTGACCCCACCCCAATTCCTGAAGACAGTACATGGGGGTGTGTTATCAGTCCTTCCTCTAGCCAGGGCTCTGACCAAAGGGAAATGCCAAGATGGCTGAAGGCTGGGGCGGCCAGTCTGCAATGACCCCTCATGAAAATCAGGAGAGGGAAACTGGAGCTTTAAAACTGGTAAGCTCTGGGAAGCCCACCACTGCCTGCTCACCAGCATGACTCAGTCTTCAGCCCAGAATCATTCCGTCCTGACTGGGACTACTAAGAAATGGCCAGTTCATAGTCCCTCTCTCTACCAACACCCAAGGATCCCCAAAGCAGGGACCCTTGCTGTCCACTTCTGTCCCGAACAGAGGTTGGGCCAGGACAGCCTCTCAGGGGCAGTGATAGGGCAGGCCCACCCAGAGCTGGCTACCTCTGACAGTGAGATGAGCAGAAGATGCATGGCTGCCCACATGGAAGGACACGGTGCCAGTGTCCTCAAGTGTCACACCCTTCAGCTGGAGTGTGTGGATGCAGCCATCCCAAACAGCCACCTCTGTCACCTCGTTGCTCTGCAGTGGCAGGCCCTGGAGGCACCACTGCACATCTGTGGCCCCAGCCCGTGACACCTCACAGCTGAACTCCACATCCTCGTCAGCCTGCACTTCAGCATCAACCAGGCCCCTCACTATGGTCACCTCAGGCTCTAGTGGGTAGTAAGAAGGGTCCCTTTTCAGGCAGGGCCAGCCCCAGTGCCCCTATAGAAAGCCTTCCTGGCCACCTAACACTCCTCTGCCTTGTGTGGCATTTGCCAGCTGCTTCACTCAATGAGTCTAGAAATAGCTGGGGCAGCTATCTCCCCAAGGCCAAGGGTACAGCTCTGGTTGCAGGATAGTGGATAGATGCCCTGTTTGGCTCCAACATTGCTGCAGGCCCAGTCCTGGCCAGGTCACCAGGAAAGTAAGACCTTCAGGAAGAGCAGGTAGGTGCCAGAAAGGGCCACCAGGCCAGCTCAGGCCAGTCTGCTGCCAGCTGGGGGGCAGGAGGGAGCACAGCCTTCAGTGCTGCAGGCTTCATGCCTACCCCCATAAAGCCCTTCTCTTGGAGGATCAGAATGGGGGTGAAGTAGCAAAAAGAGAGCCTATAACCTGAGGGACCTCCACCACCCTGTGAGCTGCACTTGTCACAGCCAGGTATGCCCCCAGGGGATCTGTCAGGAAGAGGGTGTGTCACGAGGTCCTGGTTGGCTCACCTCTGACCCTGAGAGAGGCCAAGGTTTTCTGGCCACCCACCACACAGGCATACTCTCCTGTGTCCTTGGTCTCCAGCCCATGGACCAACAGCTCGCACATGGCCCCTTGGCACCGCATCTCATATTTGGGGCCCACAGGCAGCTCCACGTCCTCCTTTAGCCACTGCACAGGGGCCCCTGGCTCAGCCTCGCTCAGCTGGCAACAGAGCCGAGCCATGCTGCCTGCCTCCTGCTCCACGCTCTGCAGCCGCGTCTTGAACTTGGGCTTGGAGGCTGAGGGACAAGAAAGGAAAGCTTAAGACTGCAGGTTCCCACCTCATGTTCGCCTTGAGCAAGGTGCCTGCCCACCCCTGAGGTATGAGGCTGCTGGGGAAGCACAGGTGCCAGTGGGCAGCTCACAGCGGATGGAAAGAGAGGCTGTGGTCTGCGCCTGACCCGCATCGCAGGTGTAGTCTCCCGCATCTTCCTGCTCCGCCCCGCGCACCAGCAGCTCAGCGGCGGAGCCCTCCTGTACCATCTGGTACTTGGCGCAGGGGAAGAGCTGCAGGGAGCCCTTGCGCCACTCCATGCTCGCTCCCGCCTGGCTCAGCTCACAGCGCAGGTGCGCTGTAGCTCCCTCATCCACCTCTAAGGCCTGCAGCTCCCAGAGGAACCGCACGGGTGCAGCTGCGGGGCAGGAAAGAGAACATGACAGCGAGACCCTGAGCATTTAAGACCCAGAACCCTGTAGGTGGAGAACCACATCCGGGCAAATCCTGAGCCGGACCCACAAGGCATACCCTTGGGAAGAAACAACTGGGGAACTGCATGGGGCAGAGGCAATACCGGCCAGCAAAGCTACCAGAAAAGGAGAGACCCAGGGAAGCGAGGTCCTGGAGCGGATATAGAGAAGCAGAGGACACGGGAGCGACTTCGCACTGGGGACCCCCGCACTATGGGGAGGGGGTGGGATCACAGCCACCAGGAGGAATTGGGGGACTGCACAGGAAGAGGCGCGCAACGGGTAAGGAAGAGAGAAAGAGGAGAGGTTAGGTGGTGCTCCCTGTCCTGGGATCTGGGAGGAACAGGGCCTTGTCCACAGCCTTGTCCTTTGGTCTTGGGGCGCAGGGAGGAACTGGGCAGGCAGAACCACGAGGTGGGAGGAGCGAGCAAAGTTATTAGGGCAGGTCCGCCCCGCCCCACTGAGCTGGGTCCTCTCTGCTGGGACCCCCCCCAGGTTGCAGCCTTGAGGGTCAGCGGGGACTCTGCACCCACGCTAGGCTTCGCCCTGTCTTGTGAGGTCACCTGTGACCATGAGGGTGGCGCTGGTAGCCTGGGAGCCACAAGCACAACTGTACTCGCCCGCGTCTTCCCAGCGCAGGTCCCGCAGCACCAGCTCAGCGGTGCAGCCTAGCTGCTGCAACTCCAGGCGCCCATCAGCCTGCAGCTCCAGGCCATTCTTGCTCCAGACCACAGTGGCATTGGGAAGGGACAGCTCACACTGCAACCTGGCTGTGGAGCCCTCCTCAGCCTGCAGGCACTGCAGGGGCTCCCGGAACACAGCCTGTGGAACTGCAGATGGGGAGGAGGCAGGGTCAAGATCAGGCACACAGCTGGCCAGAGCTGGGGAGCCCAGCTTCTCCCAGCCCCTTGGCCTACCTCCACAGGACCGGTCTATGTAAGGAGGGAGGTGAGGAAGCTGGGGGCAGAGCAGAGATCTGCCACAGGCTTTTCTAATGGCAGCCTCCCCCCTCAGAACCTCTAGCCTTGCCAGAGGGATGTGTCCCCCTTGGACCACCAGAGCAGGGCCAAGTCCAGTCATATAGTCATTTGGCCAGCACAAGACCTTTTCCCACTCCCACCAGACCCCAGGAAAGGGTGATTCTCCCCAAGACCACAGGACAAGGCAATATCCTTCCCAGACTGTGGACAAGGCCCTGTTCCTCCCAGACCCCAGGACAGGGACAGGAGGCTCAGATCACAGGGCAGGGCTTTGTGTCTCCCCAGGCCAGACCCTAGGGCATGGCTGAGTCCACAGGAAAGGCCATAATTCCCCATTGCAGGCCAGGCTGTCCCAGTAATCCCCAGGCAGGATTGTCCCTCATGCCCCTGAGATGCTGAGGGGCAGCAGGTGCTGACTGCCTCACGTGGACACACTGGCAATCAGGGGCAAGGTGCAGAGCCCAGGCTGGGGAACCTCCCTGGGCATCAGAACCCCCAGGGCCCCCAAAAGAAAATCTTGGGCTATACGTGGCATGCAGAGATTGAGGAGGAACGACAAAAGGTGATTAGGAAAACAAGGTGGGAACTCTGTCCCTCCATGACAGCTGGCCATATGAGGTCCCTGGGGAGACTGGCAAGGCACTAGTACACTGGGCAGTGCTATGACAGAAATCCAAGCAGGACAGAGAAACAGCATGAGACAGAGGGAAAGGGCACCCTCCCTCTGGACAACAGGGGCAGCATGGCCATGGCTGGACACAGAGCAAAGGCAGAAACCCAAACAAGCCCACAGTCATGGGAGGTCTTTACCCCTGACGGTCAGCACTGCCGAGGTCCTCTCCTGCCCACACACACACGAGTACTCCCCAGCCTCTGCCACAGTCAGGCCCTGGATCTGCAGCTCACACGTGGCCCCCTCCTGCCTCAGCCTGTACAGGTCCCCATCCCTGAGGGTCTCAGACCCCTTCCTCCACTCCACAGGGGCCACCTTGCTCAGCTTACATAGCAGAGTGACCATGGACCTTTCTGTGGCCTCTTGGCTTCTCAGGTCTCCTATGAATCTGGCAGGCAAGGCTGAGGAGAGCCAAGCAATCACTGAGAACATGGGGCAGTCTGGAGGACTCCAAAGGCACATGTGATCCACAAAGAACCACACACATAGCCACGTGGTGTGGATAGTGAACTAATGTACAGATGTGGAGGGAAGTGGCCAGTGGGGAGGACAACACAGCACATGAACAAGAGCAGGAGGACCCCAGGCAGAGGACAGGGCCACAGACCATGCAGGAGCAGTACTACAAATGGAGCAGAAAGTGGCAGTGGACGACACGAAAATGCCAAGCCACAACCCATGAGGACACATTCTTTACCCTTGATGGTCAGCGTGGCCGAGGTCCTCTCCTGCCCACACATGCAGGAGTACTCCCCAGCATCTTCCAGAGCCAGGCCCCGGATCTGAAGCTCACACATAGCTCCCTCTTGTCGCAGGCTGTGTCTGTGGCCTTCCCTGAGGGTCTCTGTTCCTTTCCTCCACACCACTGCTGTTTCTTTGCTCAGCTTACACCGCAGAGTGGCCGTGGCCCCTTCCACAGCCTCCTCATTCCTCAGACCCTCTGTGAACCTGGCAGGCAGGGCTGGGGGCCAGAAAGACATGGATGCAATTATGCTCTTTGAGTGCACAGAAGAGACAGGACACAGACAGTACAGAGAGGACGTGAGCCCAACTGGACATGTCCGGTGCTGGGCTGCTCAGCACTAGCTGTGGGCTGAGGCTTCCAGTGGTCTTGCCCCCACACTTCCCACCCAGGGTCTGTTCCAACATCCATGGATCTCATGCCTGGCATGAACGGGACTGGCCTGAGGAGGCCACAAAGAACACCAGGGTCTCTGTAGAACACGTGGGGTAAGACATGGCACTCAGCAAGGGAGACAACCTGGAAACAGGAATGGAAGCACCAGACACAGGCGGCCCAGGGGATTGGACAGCAGACTGGCTGTCCATTCATGTGGAGGCCAGTGAGACGTGGAAGAGGGCCTCAGCATGAGGACAGGCCCACAGAAGGTCACAGGGCCCAGACGGATGGGCAGGAACATGGGTTGGAAGGGCCGTGCCCCTCCACAGTGTCCTCTGTGGCCTGGCCCAGCTCAGATTCTGTACAGCACCAGACTGAAGGGCCTAGCCTGGCCACAACCTCTCTGAAGCTCTCTGTAACAGCTGTTCTCTGATCTTGATAGATGGCTGGGGACATCGACAGTCTGGCTGAAACTCTCCCATAACCACACCCGACTCCATCTTCCAGAGCAAACCAAGAGAAGGAGCACCCTGGCCAGGGAGAGAAGCCCCCACTCTCCTCCTGGAACTGTCACCCTGGAACATACAGCCACAGGGCCCATGCCCATTGTTCACAGTGCCAGCAAGCTCGCCTCCACAGCAGAGTTGACGAGATAACCCACAAATGAACAACGGCCCATCCACGGCAGCACATGGGTAGCCCCCACAGAGAAGGGAGGACAGCTTGGCTCCTGGGGCCCTCCAGCCACCAGCCCAGGTCCATCTGCCCCAGGGGCTTCAGGGCAACAGGGCCTCAGAGCATCCTAGAAAGTGAAGCACTCTCTGGAAGGGCCCAGGAGGGCTGTGCACCTCTGGTCCTTCCTGGGCCATGCCCAGTTCTGGAAGCAGCTCTCAGGTGGTCAGCAGGGTCCCACTTCCCATCCACAGGCAGCGCTCCCTGAGTCGAGGGAGGGAGCATCTTCCTGGTGGCCTCCCTCCAGCATCCTGCAGCAACGCGGTGGGCTTTGGTGTGCACATGCTTCTGTCACACGGGGGTCTACCTCTGTGCAGGAACACGTTCCGTCCATGCTCCAACATGTCATGGCACTGGGGCCTCTCCACAGAGGTCACCAACATCCATGCACATAGTGGGGCTTCCACTATAGGTGGAGGTGAACAGATGGCCATGCCCTGCCCCACAATACACTTTACTGCCCCAGGAGTCCCTCCCTGACTCTTGACATGGGATCAGAGACAGCAGCATCCTGGGTGAGAGGCCCCTCACACCTGGGGGAGATCCTTCCCACCACACTGAACAGACACTGGGGCCCTCACCTGCCCATCAGATGGCCCCAATGCAGGCAGCTGCCCTGGCTGCAGGGACACCCTTCAGAGTACCTTCCACTTGCTCCTCCTCTGTCTCCCGCCCACCCCTTCTCCAGTGTGCACTCCTTGAAGGCCTCCTGCGCCATCTTAATGCTTTGGCCTCACCTACATTCTCCATCCCAGGCTGTGACACATGGGGCCGGGAAAAGCCCACTCTCTGCTGCTCTGGGTCTGAGCAGGCCCCACAGTGCAAGTGTGAGAGAAGCCTAAGAGCACACAGCAGTGGAGGATACAGCAGACACAGCACACAAAGAACCTGAGATTGTCTTCAGACACACAGCAGCCAGTGCCTGAGGACACACATGGTCCTTACCCCTGACGGTCAGCGTGGCCGTGGTCCTCTCCTGCCCACACACACACGAGTACTCCCCGCCGTCCTCCTCAACCAGGCCCTGGATCTGCTGCTCACACACAGCCCCCTCCTGCCTCAGGCTCAGTCTGTCCCCGTCTGTGAGGGTCTCTGTCCCCTTCCTCCACTCCACGGGGGCCGCCTTGCTCAGCTCGCAACGCAGCATGGCCGTGGCCCCTTCCGTGGCCTCCCTACTCCTCAGTCTTCCTACGAAGTGGGCAGGCAGAGCTGGGGAGGGTCAGAAGACACAGGGCCTCAGGTTCACTGTGATGTTGGGAGACAGCACGTGACCAGACAAAGGACAAGACTAGCCAGCAGGGTAACAGGGGAGACCACAGTGACATCAGGGACACTGGCCATGGCCACTGGAGTCTCCTGGTTCATGACAGCCCAGGAATCAGGAAGGACCCTGTGGTCCACAAGAGGAGGGTGGCACAGATGGGAGGGAAAGGGACAAGCTGATGGAGAGTGGAGTCCATACTTGGTACCAAGACACGCCTGCACAGCCACAGTGGTCCTTACCCATGACGGTCAGAGTGGCCGAGGTCCTCTCCTGCCCACACACACATGAATACTCCCCAGCATCCTCTTCTGCCAGGCCCTGGATCTACAGCTCACACACAGCCCCCTCCTGCTTCAGGCTCAGTCTGTCCCCATCTCTGAGGGGCTCTGTCCCCTTCCTCCACTCCACAAGGGCCGCCTTGCTCAGCTCGCAGCGCAGCATGGCTGTGGCCCCTTCCGTGGCCTCCTTATTTCTCATTTTTCCTATGAACTGGGCAGACAGGGCTGAGGAGACCAAAGACACAGAGAACATCACTTTGTTCTGCAGTGGCAAGCAGCCAGTCCAGCTATGTGGGCAGGCAGGCAGGCAGAGGTGCTCACCTTTCACAGAGAGTGTTGCTGAGGTTGTCTGGTCCCTGAAGGAGCAGGAATACTTGCCCCCGTCCTGGGGCTGCAGGTCCCGGATGACCAGCTCCAGCACAGCACCCTCCTGGCGCAGGCTGTACTTGCTGCTGGACCTTAGGACGTCTTCCCCATGGTGCCACTCCACGGGCGTCACCACCGAGGAGAGCACACAGTGCAGTGTGGCGGCACCACCCTCCGGCAGCTCCAAGTCCCTCAGCGCCTCCTGGAACCTAACTGGCCGAGCTGCAGAGAGACATGCTCTGCTCACCTCCCTGAGCAGGAACCCCCAGCCACGAGGTTCTCAGCCAGGGTGGGGGTGGTCCCAGCCCTGCTGCCTCACTCCTGAAGGGTCACAGGAGGCAGGCCAGCAGGGCAGGCACACGGCAGACCTTCGGCAGATCAGCATGCCCCAAGAAATGGGTGCCGGAGCCTGACCCAGGACCTCCAAACACAGTGTGGGAGGCAGATAATTAGAAGTGGACCCTAATTCCAGACACACATAGAACATGCAGGTGGGCAGCTTCAGAAGGCACCAGCCCTGTAACCTGCAACCTTAAGACCCTAAGCCTCCAGGCTGGGAGGTGAGGTCCTGGTTCCCATCCGCCCAGGTTGGGGCAGCCCAAGCAATCTGAGGCCAGCCAAGGGGCCAGAAAGCCAGGGAGCCAGGAGCGAGGCAGGTCAGCAGCAGGAGGGCAGCCATGCAGTTCAGGCCACCCACCGACATGGACACCCATGCACCCCAGCCCTTGCCTGCCAGGTAGACTGGGAGCCACAAGCACTGAGCTCACCTTGGACCCTGACAATGGAGCTGCTCCAGGCCCCACCAGCCTCACACTTATATCGCCCACCATCCTGCTTGGTGGCACCTGTGATGACCAGCTGGGCACAGCAGCCCTCGTAGCTCAGCTGGCACCTAGCAGATGGTCACAGCATCTTCCCATCCTTGGTCCAGTGCACGGGGGTGTCAGGAGCAGTGGTCTCACACGTGAGGGTAAAGTCCTCGCCTTCTGTGACTGTGGCATCTGAGAGCTCCCGGGAAAAGATGCTCGGCTTCTCTGGAGGAAGAGAAAGGAGCCAAGGGTCCCTGAGGCTGTGGTGTTACTGCAAGAGAGGCCCCTGCTGCAGATGGTCATCATCTTGTCCATGTCTGCCGCTGCCTCGGGCTGCAGCCACAGACGGGAACGCTGAGGGGACAGGGTGGGCTCTGCGTGGCTCTCGCCCTGGCAGGGAGCAGGCCACCTTCAGACATGCTGACCAGGATTCTGAGCATTACCGAGGGGCGTTCATCCCAAATAGCACCAGTGCACACACCTGCCTTCCTAGGATCCCCATGCTGATGACATCTAGTCTCACGTCACCATGAGTCTGCACCCAAGCTCAGACATGACTCAGCTGCCACCTGAGCTGTTTCCCACCCTCCTCAAACTGTACCCTGAGCAGCATGAACAGTATGACATCCCCACCCCAAATGGCCCTGGCCTTGAGGTACAAAACCTACCAGTGACCCGCAGGGTGGCCGAGGTCCTCTGGTCACCCGCCTCAAAGTAGATAGTACCCGAGTCCTTGAGTGCCAGTTGCCGCAGGGTGAGCACATGGTACCCCCCAGGCTGGACCACGATTTCATTGAGTTCATTGGCATGCAAGGGTGTCTCATCCAGGAACCAGCGCACAGGCCCGTGGTCAGCAGGGGCAACACGGCAGCAGAATGTGGCTGAGGAGCCCTCGTGCACTTCCATGTCCTGCAGTTCCTCCGTGATGAGCACCCTCTGCCCTGCAGGGCACAGACAGCCATCAGGGCCTGCTGCCCAGGGAAGTCTGGCTCTCTCCAGACCCAAGGAGGGCTCCCAGCAGGAAGCAAGTGACTGGTTAGCCAGTCAGGGTTGACAACAGGATGCACGTGGGAGCTGAACAGTGCAGAACAGTCTGTCTCAGGGTGACTTTTGAGTCCCAGTCCCATCTCCCAGCTCAGGTCTGCAGGGCTCTGGACACCATTCTGCCATCCCCAGAAGACAGACCCAGAAAGAACTTCTAGCAAACTTGGCCCTGGATGCCAGCCCAGGATGCCAGGGCCAGGTGAAGGATGGTCAGGAGGGCTGGGACGCACTTGTCCTGATGCTGGTGGTACGTCCTGCAACCCCGGGCCACCACAGACCCTTTTAGTTCCAATTTACCTTGCAAAGCAAGAAAAATGGTGGCTCTCACCCAGTACACCAGATGCAAACAAGCCCTCACAACCACTGTGAAAGGCCATGATCCAGGAGGAACGTTCCTTGAGACCCTGGCAAAACCAGAGCTGGAAGTTTCCCCAGGGAAGGCTCCACCTGCCCATCTCATGGCAGGTGGAGCACATTCTCAACACCTCCCAGTCCTACACCTCACACCCAGCAGCTCAGGAGCAGAAGTCGCTCTGTTCTTTCAGACCACCGCACTGCAGACCAGACCTCTGACAGAACACCTGCGCAGCAGTGGCCTCCACCTACGCAGAAGCCAGCACCTGCATGGGGTCTCCAAGGCCACCAACTCTGGACCTGACTATCTCCCTTCTGTGCCCTAAAGCCTTCCCCTGGCCTTAGCTTCCCTGGCACACACTTAGTTTACCATAGCCCTGCAACACTCCACTCTTCCGAGTAACATCATTATTCTTTGGAGAATCTCCCTCCACCTGTTTAGACATCTGTCACAGGCACACTAACAGCTCCACCCTGGGAACACCTGGGCTCCCTGCTGTCAGCATCTGGGTCAGGTTGCCCCTCTGGTGGGCGGGGAGAGGGAAAAAGGTATGCAGGCCCAGAGCAGAGTGTGCCTGAGCCCAGAAGGAACATGCAGCAGGCAAGGATAGCTCCAGGGAAAGAAGCCATCGACTCACCCACAGAAAGGCACAGGGAGCAACCCAGAGATGGAGAGGCTGGGCAGGCCAAGCACAGCCTCTAGGGTCAGTTTCAATAAGGCCCACCTGAGCCCCCGAGGTGCTGAAAGCCAGGGCACACGTGAGCACTGTGGCTGCAGCAGCCTCTCACCTTGCACCAGGAGCCAGGCCTGGGACTGGGCCTGCCCAATGTCACAGGTGTAGGTGTCACTGTCCGTCTTCTCCAGGGTGCGGATGGTGAGCCGCAGGGCCAAGCCCTCCTGGCTCAACATGTGCTTCCAGGAGGCCCGCAGCTCCTTGAGGCCCTTGCACCACGTCACGGTGGGTGCCGGGAGCTCCGTCTTGCACTCGAACACGGCCGTGCCCTTCTCCTCCACCTGCAGGTCAACCAGCTCCTCTGTAAACCTGTTGGCCTTTTCTGGGAGAGAAGACAGAAGAGGTGAGTGTAAAGCTTGCATACATCCCAGGCCAGCCTTGTCCCTCCTGCTGGCCATGGAAGCAGAGCCCTGAGAGAGACCTCCCCTGCTCTGAGGCAGGGGTCCTGGGCATGCCAAGGGAGAGCTGCTGTGGGGCCGTGTGGGCACTCACCATCCACACGGAGTCTGGCTGTGCTCTTGGAAGTGTCCATCTCACACGTGTATGTGCCAGAGTCCTTGAGAGAGGCTCCATGGATGACCAGCACAGCCTGCGTGCCTTCGCAGAGCAGCTTGTACTTCTGACTCTCGTGGATGGCCTTCCCATCCTTCAGCCAGTGCACAGGGGTGCCTGCCCTCGACAGTACACAAGTGAGCACCACGTCCTCCCCCAACGTGGCCTGCTGGTCTTCTAGGGGCTTTGTGATGTCCACTGGCCTCTCTGAAGGGAACAAAAGTGTCTACCCAGGAAGCACAGACATGCTCAGCCAGGGGCAGGGACAGGGGTGGGCATTGGGAGCGTCCATTTCAAGACCAACACCACAGAGCCTGGACCCCAGGCCCCAGGAGCCTCCAACACTGACTTGCCAGGAGCCCTGGCCACCAGGGGAAGGCACCCAGCACAGCAGTGCTCAGGCCATTCCTGAGACCCAACACTGAGCCTGCAGTGTGCACCAGGCATGTACACCAAGAGCACAGGTCCAGACCGCTGGGAACCTCCCAGCCAAGCATAGACCCTGTGGCCCCTGCTCAAGAGTCGCGGGATGGTAGGGTGAGCCATGTGCATTAGGAACCCCAGCCAGGAGAGCAGTCAGATTAAGACCCAAACCCTGGGCCTGGCCCAGGGACACTAGCTCAGAGTGACCCCCTCAGAGGGCCAGAATCTCTCCCAGGTCCAGCAGGTGCCTCCATGCCCCCACATCCTTTAAAGGAAAGTTCACTGAGGGCTGGGGTCAGTCCCTCAACCACTCCTAACCACCTGGAGAGGGTCTCAGGCTCAGCAGCCTGGGGGCCTCTGGTGACAAGTCCCCAGCTGGGTTCATCACACTCACCTTTTACGACAAGTGAGGCCTTAGAGGTGAGACCCCGCACAGAGAAGACCACTTCCCCAGCATCGTTGAGCGCAGCTTCTTGGATGGTCAGGGTGTATTTGCGGCCCTGGCGTGCTGCCCGGAAGTGGCCAGAGCTGCCCACTGTCTTCCCACCAACAGTCCACATGGCCAGGTCGCCTGCGCTCTCGTGGGACAGGACACTCGAAGCTGCAGCTGTCCCCCTCCAGCACCTCCACCATCTTCAGCCTTTTGGTGATGCCCACGTGCAGGTCTGCAAGCCACAGAGACTCCTCAGGCCAGAGTCAGACACTGGCAGCACTGCCCATGCAAGACCCCAGGCAGGGCTGGCCCCAGCAGGTGGGCTGGCCCCCTGCCCCCAGGCCCAGGACCTATGCAGGGCACGATCAAATGCACCCTTGGCCTGGGGCTGGCCATGTCCTGGTGCCTGTGTAGCCAGTGGCTATGAGCTCCAAAGAAGGGGAAGCAAGGACCACCCACATTTCCCACCACTCACAAACCCCAAGGGAAAAAGGACAGGAGCCCCAGGAGAAGAGCCTTCAGACAGCATGAGCCCCACTCTGTGACAAACACTCCACCCCCCTCTCCTTTCCTGTCTCATCAGAAACCACCAAGGCCAACCTGGGCCAGCAGCCACAAGGTCAGTAACTAGTGGGCCTGCCAACCACATACCCTGGAAACAGAATATGTTAGGGACTGAGCTCAGGATGACCAGACGCTGAACCTGGATAGGGGTGCTGGCCCTGCAGTTGGAACACAACCCTGGCTGAAAAGGATGCACTCAAAAGACCCAAGAGTTCAGGGTCCAGGGTTGGGTCTGGCTCTTTAAGAGGGGAAGTGCATGTCATCTGTGTGAAGCTGCCCTCACTGCATGACCAGGCTTTACCCTTGGCCAGGGAGCCCTTCCTAGGCAGGCCCTGCCCGGACCCTGAATTCTTGGTTTCTGCTCAGAAATCTGCTCCTGCAGCACAAAGCAATGTCTCTGCCGACCTCAGCCCCCAGGCATATCCAGAGAGTCTCCCATCCCCCTGCCTGTCCACTCTGGGACCTCACAGGACCTCCACAAGAACCAGCCACTGTGGGAGCTCCTTACTTCCCCCAGCTCTGCAAAGCAGCCCCAGGGTCTTGGAGAGCAGCATGGGCCTCTTGAGATGCAGGAAGACCACCATGTGCCGACCCTTCCCACACCCCACCTCGGCCAGCCCTTGGCAACGCACCATGCACGCTGACCCGGGCCCGGGTCTCCTCACTGCCCACATGGCAGGTGTACAGGCCAGCATCCTCGTGGCTCAGGTCGTGCACCACGAGGCCCCGTGTGCCCGCCATGTGCAGGAAGTCGTACTTGTTGCTGGGACCAAGTTCCACGCCATCTTTGCGCCAAACCACACGGGCCTTGGGGTCTGACACTTCGCACTGCAGGGCCAGCATGCCACACTCCTCCACGGACACATCGTCCAGTGCTTTCAGGAACACCACTGGCTTGGCTGCAGGGAAGATGGGGCTGGTGAGGGAAGCCTGATACCTGTCCATAAACGGAGGGGACCCGTAGACCCCACAAGCACAGCTCATCTCGGACAACCAGGCAGGCAGTAGTGGACACCTTGGGGGAGCTGGCGCGCACGGTGCCTGCATCAGCCCGCCGCACGCTCTTTAGCACCAGTGTGTGGTGGTGGCCCTCGTGGCTGATCTCGTGGAAGCTGTCATTGTACAGGGGTGTGCCGTTGAGCCACCACTCCACCTCCTCATCCTCGCGGGACAGCTCGCACGAGAAGCACATCCGCTCCTCCTCGGTGGCCTCAGCATCCTGCAGCAGCTGCGTCACTGCCACGTCCCAAGCTAGAAGGCACACACCGGGCCTTAGTGCTGCCCACGGCCACAGCCCACCCCAGGCCCTCCCATGGCCTGCCCACCTCATGTCCTACCTTCCACAGTGACCTCAGCACTGCTCTGAGCATTGCCTGCCTGGCACCGGTAGGTGCCAGCATCAGCAGGGGTGAGCCAGAGAATGCGCAGCTCTGCCATCTGGCCCTCCAGCGTCATCTTGTATTTGTCCGACGGGGCCAGCGGTGTGTCCTCCTTATACCACTGCACGGCCTTAGGGGCCAGCCTGAAGTCACAGGACAGGACCACCGACTGCAGCTCACGCCCGGCCTTGGGCTCCAGTGGCCGGGTTAGCACCACCGGGATGTCTACAGCGGGAATAAGGCAAGGCTGTGGGGCCACAGGACTGGGTGCCCTGGGTCTGAGCTATATTCTTCTATAGTCTTCTACCCACAACACTGAGTCCACGTTCTGCCCTGCACATCATGACCTGCCCCTCCTCTCCTGCCCCACTCTCCTCCACATGCCCCTCCCTGTCCCCAAGATACCCCGCACCCCACACACCTACCCATGTATGCCCTGGCCCCACACATCCTGTCCTGCCCTGCCCCAGCGCTTGCACCCTGCTCTGCAGGCCTCTGACCACTGGTTCCCAACCCTGCACCAGCTCCAGCCAAAATCTCCCATGCCCTGATCCTTCCCCCAACAAACCACTGAGCTGTGTCCACCCACCACCCCGGGCCCAGGTACCACAAGCACCATGGTGTGCCCAGCCCTTACATACCTCCTGCCCACCTTGTCCTGTGTATCCCCACACACCCCCACCTTGTGAGCCCAGGCCATAACTACCCACCATCTGAGCCAGGCCCACTGGAGGCCCTGAGCCATGCCCACCTCAGCTTACCCGAGACAACCAGGCGGGCAGAGGAGCGGGACTTGCCAATGGTGAAGTGCACAGGCCCAGTCATACTGGAGCAGGTCCTCCGCAGGGTCAGCTGGTGCACCGTTCCCTCCTGCTCCAGGCCCACATTCGCCCCTGCCTGCAGCACAGTCTTGCCCAGAAGCCACTTGGGTGGCCTCATGGAGGGAATGGAAGTCTCACACTTGAACCAGGCAGGAGTAGGCTCCATCACGGTCACATCCTGCAGGCCCCGTATGATGGTGATGGACTGCTCTGTGGGAGAGGAGGTAGTCACGGTAGACCTGGAGGCTGGACCTGTCCACCCCCACAGGCTCTGAGGTCCTTCCTGAACACAAACCTTCCCCACAGTGCGCTGACACCCCGAGTCTTCACACCCCCCAGGTTGCTCCTCCCTCTGCACCCACATCTTCCTGTGTCCACATCCAGCTGCCTGGATGTCCCCAGTTGGGCCACCTCCAAGACTTCCAGCACAGATCTTGGGAACCACAGCTACCCCCAAGAACCTGAGAGCTGCCGCTGGCCTGGAACACACCTTCTACAAAGAACTGGGCACTGGTTTTGACATCGCCAGCATCGCATGTGTAAGAATCCTCGTCCTCTGGCTGCATGTCGTTGATGACCAGCTTGCGGTAGAGGCCATCGCTGACCATCTCATACTTGGGTACAGGCTGCAGCTCCTTGCCACCTTTAACCACCGCACCTGTGCACTGGCCCTGGACACCTGGCACTCGAGCACTCCGCGGTGCTTCTCCATGGCAATCTTGTCCCTCAGCGGGTGGAGGAGGGTCACTGGCAACTCTGCAGTGTGTGGCCAGTGGGTTCAGGGCCCAACCATGAGCACTTTGGCAACAGGCTCTCCCAGCAGGGCTGCTGAAGGACTGGATGCTGCCCCCAACAGCCTGTGCACTTACACCTGAGGCAGCAGGGGCCAGACTGTCCCCATCCAGGCTGGTCTAGGACCAGCTGTGTACCACAGACCACTGGCACCATGGTCGTGCCCCCCACCACGCCTCACACATCACAGCTCATGTGTACCCTGAATGTGCATGTCCAGCTCCACAAACCACAGTCCCAGTGCCCAAGCCCCATCCCACATGCCCCCATCCTGCACTCACCCCCACCCACAACCTCAGACCCTCCCACCTCTCCTGCCCTGGCAGGCCACATCGCCACCTGCTGGAGTGCACACCCTCCTCTCCAGTGATGGCTGCAACCCAAGGAGGGAGAGTTCACTGAGACCCTGAGTCCTCACACCCCCCAGGTTGCTCGTCCCTCTGCGACCACATTTTCTTGTAAAAGATGTGACACTCCCATTCCTCCTCCTGACCACTGCTGTCCCAGTCCCAGCAAGCGGTCTGGTTTGGGATAGCGGGACTATCACATACCCCGTACACCCCTACACCCTAGTCCCCCCCTCTCCACACTCCACTCACCTTTCACTCGGAGGTGGGCTCGCGATTCTGCGTTTTCTGCTACAAATTTGATCTCCCCTGCATCTTCTGCCAGGACCCTCTGGTAGATGAGTGTGTATGTCCTTCCTAGGGACAAAAGCCCCCAGCCCTGGAATGAAGGGAGCAGCCTGGGGGTGGGTCTACCCCACCTGCAGCCAGCCTGCCCCACACGCACCTTCCTGGTGAATACGCACAGTGTCACTGGGCCGCAGCTTAATCCCCTCTCGGAACTACTGGCCAGGCACCTCGTCATGGGAGACTTCACAGGAGAAACTGGCACCTTCCTTCTCCATCACCTCCACGTCCTCCAGGGGCCGCACAATCTGGACACTTCGGCCTGAGGAGGGAGCAAGACCCAGCCATGCCTGCAGGTACAGTGGCCATCCTGGTGCTCCCACCCAGGGCTCCAGTTTGCTGAGAGCTAAGGGCACAGGCAGCCAAGCACCTGGCTGCAGGCTGCAGGTGCGCAAGGAGGCATTCACAATCCTAGGCCCTGCCCTTTCCACCTGTCCAAGCCTCACCTTGCACCTTCAGAGAAGAAGAGCTCTCAGCTTCACCAGTGTCACACACATAGATGCCCTGGTCCCCCATCTCACACTGGTAAGTGATGAGGCTTCTGCAGGTACCCTGGGCCACTATGCCCATGGTCTTGCCTGACCATAGCTCCACACCATCCTGTGGAACCAAGAGGCCTGGTCAGGCACTGGTGGAGGGCAGCTGCCACTGGTGAGAGGCAGGGAGGACATAAAGGAGTGGGAGAGAAGCACCTTCAGCCAGCGCACATCAACGTTGGGACGGGACAGCTCACACTCCAGGGTCACCTTCTCTTTCTGGGTAGCCACCATGTCCTGCAGTGGGTGGCTGAAGCTCACAGGCAGCTCTGGGAAGACAGGAGGAAGGTGATCAATGGTCTAGAAGGTGCTTCCCAGGCGGGTGATAGGGAGTTCTGGCTGTCTCAAGTCACACATCCTGGTCCTCAATGTCCCCATTGCCTCCCAGGCCACCTTGGGGAAGGAGGCAGGCCTCTCTGGAGTAGGTCCTGCTACCTCCACCCACTCACCAGTGACTACCAGCCGGGCAGACATGTGCACGCCCTCTGCCTTGAAGGCCACTAGCCCACTGTCCTGTGGCTGCAGCTCCGAGAGTGTGAGAATGTGCGTGGCCCCGTGCACAGCCACATGGCACCTAGGCCCTGGCTGCAGCCGCAGTCCGTCGCATGTCCAGGTACCCTCCACTTTGGCATGCGACAGCTCCACCTCCATAGTAGCTGTGCCCTGTTCTCTTGCCTCCACTGCCTGCAAGCCCCGAACCAACCGGACCTGGCGCACTGTGGAGATGCAGGAGAGGCGCCAGTGGTCCGCTGTACCCAGAGCCCTGCCCTTCCACCAGCCAGCATTGGGACCCCAGGGTAGGCACAGCCAGCTTCCCCAGGAGGTGCCAGAGGTGAGCAGAGGCCAGCAGCCATTGGCCCACACCCCAGGACCTGCCCTTTGGGAGAAGGTGGTGCCCCGCCCCTTCCGACTCCCCAGGCCCCAGCCAGCACAGCGCCACTCACTTTCCACAGTGAGCTTGGCCTGGGTCTTGTCCTCTGGTGTCTCACAGCCAAAAAAGCTGCGGTCGGTAAAGCCCACGCTGCGCAGCACCAGGCGATGGCGTGTGCCCTCCGCCTGGATCTCCACATTCTCCCCCAGCACCAAGACTGCGGCGTTCCGGGTCCACTTCACCTCGGGCCACGGACTCGTCAGCTCCACTTCCAGCGTCACAGAGGTCCGCTCCTCCACGGTCTGCGGCTCCAGCTTCTTCTTGAACAGCACAGGCGCCTCTGGGTTGGTGCAAGAGCCAAGGTCATCCTAGACACCCAGGGCCAGCCCGCCCATAACCCAGATGGCCGCACTGCCCCCACCAGGTCCCTACGTTGCCCAGCCTCCCAGCTTGGAACAACCGTGCCATGCCCTAGTGCCTGGAACTACCAAGTGTGGCCCAAGGCCAGCAGTATCTGGTCTCCAGCAAATGGGTGGTGCCCATCAGAGCCACTGGAATCCCTGCACTTTACTACAACCAAGAACATGTGCTTGTGTAAAGGAATGAAAAGCAGACTCCAGAGGGCTTCCCCACCCCAGGCTGCTCTGTGAGCGCCCCAGTGCATTTGTCTCCATCACTCCCTCACTTAGGAACCTGCCATGGCTCCCACTTTATTTCAGGTGAAGTTCTGGCTCTCAAAGCTTTCCCCGTCTCCTGCCTCTGCCTCTACCAGCTGCCAGCCTCACTCCCTTCACCTTCCCATCACCAGATCACCTGGGCCCCGACTCCTGCAGGAAGTCTCCCTTGAGTGCCTCAACCTCAGTTGGCCCTTCCCCACCAGACGCATCTGCAGGATGGTATCTTTCCTTCTAGGGAGAAGGCGCCCAGCTCCTCATGTTACCCAAGTCACCTCCATCTCCTGGAGGACAGGTTCTGGGTCCCTTGAGGTCAGCCAGACTAGCTGGCTGCAGGAACAATACAGCTCCTTGGAACCAGCCTACAGGGGAGTCTGTGGCAGGGAGCTGCTTGCCCCACAGGTCCATTTCCCAAGCTCACCTCTGACCCCAAGGGCAGCTGAAGAGGCGGCGCCCTCAGACTCCACTGTGACCTGGCCTGCATCCTCCATTGCCACACTAGAGATGGTCAGGCTGCGGCTGGCACCACTCTGGGATATGAGGAACTTCTCACTGGGCTGCAGCTGGCTGCCATCTCGGTGCCACGTGACCACTGCATCGCTGGGGGATACCACACACTGGAAGGTGGCCTCGCAGCCCTCCTCTGCAACCACTGCACTCAGCCCAGATGTGAACTTGACCACGCGGGGCACTGCAGGGGAAGGTCTGCTTGAGGAGGTAGGAGTGTCTCTGTGAAGATCTCCACCCCTTGCACACCTTCTCAGGGAAGCTGCTGGAAGGTGGCCCACTGCCCTATCCCCTTACCATCCCCAGCTTACACCCCCCAACCCACCTAACATACCACCGACACTGAGCTGGGCGCTGGTGCGGTCATCACGGCTCTCACACACATACTCTCCTGCGTCTTCCTCCCGCAGGCCCGACACTGTGAGCAAGCGGAGGGTGCCCTCTGGCGGCCATCTGGAAGTGCTTGCCCGCCCGCAGCTGCGTGCTCCCACAGTACCACACCACCTCTGCCTGTGGTGGGCTCAGCTCACAGGCCAGGGTCACTGTGCCACCCAGATCCCCTGTGATGGACTCCAGAGGCCTAGAGAACTTGGCAACCACCTCTGCAAGCACAAGGGGATGTCCATCAGCTACCTTGCTTACCCCAAGCTCCACAGGGCTCTGCTATGGGTGGCTGCACCAGGTGGGTGCAGCAGGCCCAGTGGTCCTGGAGGAGCTCACCTTCCACCTGCACTGGGAAGTCCTGACTCTCCGTGCCTACCCGGCAACTGTAGACTGCACTGTCAAGCACCTGGGCTCCTCTGACTGTCAGGGTGTGCCTGTCCCCCAGGCTGGTAGCCTGGTGCCGCTTGCTGCGCCGAATCTCCATACCATCCTTGAGCCAAGTCACTGCTGCCACAGAGAGTGTGGCCAGCGTGGCTGTCAGGATGATGTCCTCATGTTTCCTGATCACCAGAGGCTCCCTGAGGCCAGATCTCTCCAGGTCTTGGGACTCAGGTGCTGGCTCTGGGGGAGGTCAGTTGACATGAAGGTGTAGGACTCTCCACACTAGCCCTAACCACTGCCTCTGTCAGGCAAGCACCTAAGGGCCACCATTTAGGGTCCTCAGGGTCATACAGGATGGCCAGAAGAAGTTGCTACCAGGTTGGGGGCCACCAGCTCTTTACCCAAGGTCCTGCCCTTCAGAGAGAAATCCACCCACAAATGGATACTACAGGGATAAAGGGCAGCTAGCAGTCCAGATCAGGCCTCCCCCACCTGCGGGGATGGTGGCATCCTCAAAGGCAGCCCAAGGAAACTGTGTGGGTGTCAAACCCCAAGAGCAGAGACTGACTTGGGCACTAGAGAGAGCACCAGAGCAGAGAGGGCCAGGGAGGCCAAAAAGGCCCTCCCATCCTGCCCTTGGAGCACTCGGATAGAGCATTGGTTGCAGAGTCAGTGGCTGGTGGGTGAGTGGTCAAGAGCACAGTCAATGACAGAGACTGCTACAATGAGAAGTCTGGTGTGGGATGCTCTGCATCAACACTGCTGGAATTCTTTGGGAGGGTGTCAGCCTGGAGGGACACTCCTGCCAGCCTTTTTGACAGAAGTACTGTGTGTTCAATAGATGCCAAGCCCACAGAGTGCGGAGAGGACCACATGGGTGGGTGGGGCTATGGAGGAAAGGGAAGGGGGCTGCAAATGAGACTGAGGTGCAGCGGGCAGGGTGCCATCCCACAGTGCCCACCTCAGAAGAACTGGACTGTCAGGACCCCCAGGATCAAGACAAGAGCCAGGATCTGCAGAGGATATTGGGGCCAAGACTTCTGACAGCCAGGCTGGAATCCCAGCATGCAGGGGGCCTTAGCCTAGACGGAGACTCCAGCTGGGGAGGAGCTCTTTCCACCAATTCTGGGCACTAACAGCTTCCTGCACCTCCTGTGCCCCAGCCTCAATCACAGGAATTATGATAGGGTTATGGTGGACAGGTACAGGAACCTGGGCAGGAGACCCAGAAATGTGCGGAAATGACTAGGTGCTCTGACCCAAGGACTTTCCAGCACCTGGAAGCTCCAGGAAGTGGTCCCTCAAGGGCCCCAACATGCACAAGGCCAGAGAGCCCTGCAGGTAAATACTGATTGCCCCAATTGGTCAGGCAAGCATCCGTCCTGAGCAGCCCTGGCAGGATGTCACCCACCTGTGACGTCCAGGGGGAAGGAGACCCTCTGGCCCCCGGCCTTACAGCTGTACTCCCCAGCGTCCGCCTTGCCCGCCTGCTGCACCACCAGCTGTCGCCTGCAGCCAGAGGCCTCCAGGCGTACCTGGGAGCTCTGGCTCAGCTTCTTGCCATCCTTGTACCATGTCACCTCAGTCTGGGCCTGGGCCACCTTGAAGCTCAGAGTGGCACTAGCCCCCGCCTCGGTCTTCACCTTGCTGCGTGCCAGCTGCTCTTTGGCAAACACCAGTGTGAACCAATCTGCACACAGCCAGGTGCCAGTGTGGACCAATCATCAGAGAACTGTCATCCTGAGCCAATCAGAAAAAGAAAAACAGCACTAGGCAAGTCACTGGGAGAGAGTCCAGCACCAGGTGGGCTATCAGGAGAGAGGCTTGAGCCCCATGTGGCCCCTACCCAGGCTCAGGGACAGGTTACAGTGGGGAGAGGAAGGAGATGGGGGAAGGACAGATGGACATGCAGGATTCCAAAGGGCCCAAGCAAGGGCTTCTGGAGCTCTGGGCCCAGCAAGTAGGCTTGGGCAGGTAGAGGGAACCCCTGCCCCTGCAGGACATGGTCTCCAGTATCAAGCAATTACAAGTGCCCAACTCCACCCAGAGCTGGGCCACAGATGCTGAGGCCCAAGTCAGGAAGGACACAGGCCTCACAGAGCTTAGGCTGCCACAGGTGCCCTAGAGTTACCACTCTCCCTACATTCACCCAACCCCAGCATCACCCACTTGTGATGTCCAGGCGGAAGGAGACCCTCTGACCTCCGGCCTCGCAGCTGTATGCCCCAGCATCTGCCTTGCCCGCCTGCTGCACTACCAGCTGCCGCCTACAGCCAGAGGCCTCCACGCGCACCCGGGAGCTCTGGCTCAGCTTCTTCCCATCCTTGTACCACGTCACCTCTGTCTGGGCCATGGCCACCTCGCAGCTCAGAGTGGCACTGGCCCCCGCCTCGGCCTTCACCTCGCTGCGTGCCAGCTGCTCTTTAGCAAACACCACCTTGGGCTCTGGGGACAGAGGGGAGGGACACACAGGTCAGGGACTCTGTCTATGGCAGGAAGCCACCTGGGGAAGGACCTCTGGCTGGACAGTTGAGGACAGAACCTTCTGCAGGCCACACTAGCTTGTGCCCTGGAGAAGCCCAGCACCCTTAGCACAAGGGACCACAGTGTGTGACACAGCCTGCCCCTGCTCCATGGGGCTGTTCCGGGTGGGAACACTGTGACAGGCCCCAGCACAGGCTCCTCCAGGGAGGAACTGCAGAGCCTGATGCTGCACCTGCCCCTCAGTGACCAGGAAGAGTCTCTCCAGGACCATGCTGGGTGTGTGTCTCTTGGCAGGTCCTGGGAGGGCCCAACTGCTGCCTGCTCTGAACTGTGGGCTGCTCCTCAGGGAGCCTAGGCCACCGTGGCTCCTGTGCCCACTGAGGCTGCACAAAGCCGAGCACCTGTGACAGTTACTGGTGCTTTAGGTGTCTGCTCAAATCTTCTGCCCACTTATCATGTAGCCCTTCTGTCTTCATTGGAGGTGCTCATGTGTGGGGGTGGTAGAGAGTTGGCTCTTATTTATTTTGTGATTTCTCATGGTCTCCGTGCCCTGTTCTGTCTCACAGGTATCTTCCTAGGAGCCATGGATTCAATTATGTTGCATTCAAATAACTCTCTCTTGCCCCAGGGTTAGGGATAGAGTTGGGTAGGCACCTGCCCCCCACGTCTCCATCAACTGTGTGACACACAAGGTGTCTGTGGCTTCAGCTCATGAAGCCCTGACCCCCTGGAACATGTGGACCACACCCAGTGTCATTCCATCTTTCCACTCATTCAAATGGTCCAGTCACTATGAAAACATCATCTTTCTCTACCTCTCACACAAACGCAAGGCAGAAAGAAACAGGAGAGGGCTGGCAATGGCAGGCCTGGTTCTGAGTACCAAGCAGTGGCTCTGTCTTGACCCCTGGCCTGTATGGAAGTGTCCTGTCCACCTCACAGCCTCTCAGTGCCTTTCTGTCCCCTCCAGTGTGTGGTTGCTGCACTTGTCCTTTGTCTCCCACTGGCCCTGCCCCCAAATGACACTTGTTTGGATTTTGATTATTAGTAAATGTCTTTGATTATTTAAATTAATTTTTATTCATTTATTTAGCCCTGTTGACTGTCAAAAAAAAAAAACAATTATGCTCCCAAACCTTAAGATCCTTATTAGAGGTAGAACTAGGAATGTGACCGGTTTGATGCGTTGTGAATTTTCTGAAGTTTCACTTCTGCTGTCACCTGTGCATGTAGGTAAAGATGTGTTTTCTGCCCATTGTCGTCTATGTGATGACCGTGCCCAGCCGCACCTCCAACCCCGCAGTTCTGTTGGCTGCTCAACTGATGATCATCACCTGTGAACTCATTTCTACACTCTTACACCTATGCTGTCCACTTTTCTTTCCCCTTGCTCCTTGACAAAGGTGCTGGACAAAGGTAGTGACAGTGACGGTGGCCTTCCAGGTGCCCCCGACAGGTGCCCTGGTGTTCTGCACCCATCCTCAGCTGATGAAAGCTCCATTCAACCAGGCTAAGTGCGTCCACTGATCTCTAGATTTATAATGTTGGACTTGGTCCAGCACCTTAGCTGGGAAAGCTGTGCTGGAGCTGGTGCTTCCAGGCTGCCCTCCTGCCTGCTGCTGAGGGGCTGGCCAGTGCTCCATGTCTATCCTTCAGAGTCTGGTGGCTGGTCTGTGCACTGACCCCCACTTTCCTTGTCAGGTTCTGGCCCTGCTGCCCCGTGCTCAGCTTAAAATGACTCACAGAGGCGTCTCCTTGCTCCACTGGTGATGGCAATCTCCACATGTGTGGAATAATTGTTTCCATTAGTATCTCATATATTTTAACAGAAAATTATCAGGCTTAGCTCTGGTCACTAATTCCATTTATCTAGACGCCATAGGACGACTGCAGATTTCTGTACTTTCTATGTCCATTTTCACTGTTTACTAGGAATAAGCCAAATGACCAAGCCTGTCAATCTGTCATCAGAGAGCACACGCCTGGAAGCCACAGGAATCAGAGCTGGCGCCACCTACAGGTTAGCTGGCCCTGCAGCCCACCCACCCTGGGACCCTGGAGAGAGGAAGATCACTGAGCTTCTCAGGCTTCTCCACCAAGGCCCGCACACTCCAACCACAGAAGGTGGGCAGCTGCTTGGCCACTAATGCACTGCAGAGCCTGCTACTGTGGCAGAAGCTGCTTGCTCCTTCTTGTTCCTACATTTCTGCAGGGCAGCTCTGACCTAGTATGGCAATGAAAACTGTGGACAGCATCTGGCATAAGCACCATCAGCCTCAGTGCCAATACTTGGTTCCTCTGGAAACAAGCAACAATGAGGTCCCTTGATGTCACTGCACATAGGAAACAAAATAAAACAGCTCCAGGCCCATAGGAGGAAGGGTCCAAACCAAGAAATTGACCATGAACAGCTCACTCCTGTAGCACCTTAGAGCATGACCTACAGCGAAACTTCCACCTCATTAAAGTTCCGCGATATTCAAGTCTCCCTCTGACCAGAGCCAGGTGACACACATCCTGAGAGGAAGAGCTCACACTCTCAGGTGACAGACACCTTGGAACTCAGGAACCCAAGCACAGGCAGAGCCAGAGTCCCAGATACCAAGGAGCACCAGGAAGGTGCTGGGTGCTAGGAGGCATGGCCAAGGGTCACTCCATGAGACACCATGTGCACAGCCCTGGGCCCTCTCCCATCTGGCCCACTAGGGCTCCCAGCAAGCACTGGGAACAGGCAACATTGAGAAACTAGACAAAAGAAAGCCACAGACCCAGGCAAAAGATTTGCCAAGGTCAAATGCCCTACTCATTGTCACCTCCATGCAGGTTAACATGGAACTCAGAGGACTAACCTGTGTCATCCAGATGGAAGGAGACTCTCTGGCCCCTGGCCTCACAGCTGTACTCCCCAGTGTCCGCCTTTCCCACCTGCTGTACCACCAGCTTCCGCCTACAGCCAGTGGCCTCCACGCGCACCTGGGAGCTCTGGCTCAGCTTCTTCCCATCCTTGTACCACGTCACCTCTGTCTGGGACTGGGCCACCTCACAGCTCAGAGTGGCACAGGCCCCCACCTCAGCTTTCACCTCACTGTGTGCCAGCTGCCCCTTGGCAAACACAGCCTTGGGCTCTGGGGATAGAGGGGAAGGACACACAAGTCAGGGACTCCAGAACAGACCCAGCCCTGTCTCACAGTCTGAGCCCACCCCAGGGATGGCTGAGCAGAGTGTCCATTATGAGCAGAACATTGCATGGACATGCCTAAGTTCTATCCTACAAATGACCCAAGCTGCAAACTCCAAGGCTGGTGGGTAGACAGCTGGGGAGCCTGTCCTCATCAGATCCCTAAGCATTTCCTGATCTACCCTGATCCTGCAGGTAACTGCACTGTCACAGCCCACAAGGCCACCACAGCCAGGCCTACCTCCTGATGCCACCACCCTCCCAGCCATTGGGAATAGTCCATAACCCTTCTCCTCCCTGGGACCCCAGCCCATCAGTGGCTTCCCAGCTCTTCCACCATGCAGGGGGCACAAAAGCAGGGGGAGGCAGACACAGCAGCCCCCGGCCTCGCAGCTGTACTCCCCGGTGTCTGCCTTGCCAGCAGCAAACCAGAAACCCACATCTTTGTTGGCCACAGCTACCAAAGGAGTGCAGGAGACCAGATTGCCAGTTCTGGCCAATTGGGACAGACCTCAGAGCCAGTGCAAGCTCAGCATAGAGCTCAGTACCCCTATGGGCCAGTCAGCAGAGAACTCAGTGCCAATGAGACCCCAGCACCAGGCCGGGGGGAGAGCCTAGCACCAAGTAAGCCATCAAGAGAGAGGCTGTAAGCCCCATGTGGTCCCGTCCCAGGCTCAAGGACAGGTCACAGTGGGGAGAAGGAGGAGATGGAGGAAGGACAGATGGACATGCAGGATTCCAAAGGGCCCAAGCAAGGGCTTCTGGAGCTCTGGGCCCAGGTAGAGGGAGCCCCTGCCCCTGCAGGACATGGTCTCCAGTATCAAGCAATTACAAGTGCCCAACTCCACCCAGAGCTGGGCCACAGATGCTGAGGCCCAAGTCAGAAAGGACACAGGCCTCACAGAGCTTAGGCTTCCACAGGTGCCCTAGAGTTACCACTCTCCCTCCATTCACCCAACCCCAGCATCACCCACTTGTGATGTCCAGGCGGAAGGAGACCCTCTGGCCTCCGGCCTTGCAGCTGTACGCCCCAGCATCTGCCTTGCCAGCCTGCTGCACTACCAGCTGCCGCCTACAGCCAGAGGCCTCCACGCACACCCGGGAGCTCTGGCTCAGCTTCTTCCCATCCTTGTACCACGTCACCTCTGTCTGGGCCATGGCCACCTCGCAGCTCAGAGTGGCACTGGCCCCCGCCTCGGCCTTCACCTCGCTGCGTGCCAGCTGCTCTTTAGCAAACACCACCTTGGGCTCTGGGGACAGAGGGGAGGGACGCACAGATCAGGGACACAGTACTGATATCAACCCATCTGACAGGACTAAAGCTTCAAGCTCCGTGAACTGGGTCCTCAATGAAGAGACATCATGTGTCCACTCCCATCAGGCTTGTGTTCACAGAGCATTTCCTGTCTCAGAGGTCAACTTCTCATGTTGGCCATGTCCTGAGCCAAGCGAGATCTGAAGCTGGAGGGAAGAGGCTGGACCATCAACTCCTGGTCCCTGTTTCACTGTCTGCCTCGTGACAGTGGCTGCATTGGCAGGTCCAGGCTGTTCATTACCACACTCCAGGCTGACACACCTTTTCCTCTACAAACCAATCGTGACTTTCACTTCAGTGTGAGCCCACATCAAGGGATTGGCTCCACGACCTCAGGTGTTCCCATTTCCACCCAACCAGAACACACCAACTAACCTACCCAGGGGCCACCCACACACAGCAGAATGGGGGCAGCCGCTGCTCTTACCCCTGTAACATGCTGCCAGGGCCTGGCCTCTGGTTGTTCAAGGACCAAGTCAGTTGTGCACGTGTAGCGGCAGCACATGTGATGGTCCCGTGGGACCTTGCGGCACCCCACTGACAGCCTTTCTCAGAGCAGGCCCACAACTGAGCATGCTGGGGTTGGTCTCCTTCCTCCAGCACAGAGTCTGTGAGAACCGCCACGTGGCCACACAGGCATTGGTCTCTGTGCTGGGACAGAGTTGTGCTGCATAGCGCCTTGAGGGATTCCCTTACTCTTGGGGCTTGTTGGGGCTTTTTCCAGGATGGGGATACAATGAGGAAGGCTGCTGTGGATGTCCATGGCAGCACAGGATGTGCATGGCCTTAGGAGACCTCTCAAACAGGGCACCAAGTGGCACTCTCAGCAGTGCGGGCAGCTCCCGTCTCCAACCTCCCACAACCTTGAGGGTCTTGAACTGTGTACGTCCCACTCCAAATGAATCATATGCCCCCTCACAGCACTAGTTTCCATCCCTGTCCATTTCGGCATGTAAATATGCTGAAAAGAGTCTACACGGTGGATGTGGTGTTCACTGACTCACTGGTCTCCACGGCTACCATTTGTGGAGAACTCAGCCACAGACAACTGCAGACCTCAGCAGATGCTGCCCCAGTCAGACAGAAGGCTATGCTCCCATAGCACTTTCAGAAGGGGAAGACAAAGGCAGATAAAGCATGAACACCAGGACACACTCTCCATGAGATCAGTCAGGGCGCCATGCTGGAGGAGGGGACTGAGCAGGAGGACACACTCTCCGTGAGATCAGTCAGGACGCCATGCAAGTAAAAAGACAAATATGCTAAGCAAAATTAGCCAATCATGAAGAACCAAAGGCCAAGGAGGAGAGGACTGAGCAGGAGGTCCCACAATCTGTGAGATTGGTCAGGACGCCATGCTGGAGGAGGGGACTGAGCAGGAGGACACACTCTCTGTGAGATCAGTCAGGACACCATGCTGGAGGAGAGGACCGAGCAGGAGGACACACTCTCCGTGAGATCAGTCAGGATGCGATGCTGGAGGAGGGGACCAAGCAGGAGGTCCCACCCTCCGTGAGATTGGTCAGGGCGTCATGCTGGAGGAGGGGACCAAGCAGGAGGTCCCACACTCTCCATGACATCAGTCAGGATGCCATGCTGGAAGAGGAGACTGAGCAGGAGGTCCCACACTCTGTGAGATCAGTGAGTGCCCTAAATTGGAGGAGGAGACTGGTGATACAGATGCAGGGCCAGGGAACACCATGGTCAGGGTGATATTTGGGGACCCTCAGCCCTGGTGAGTGCCAAGGATCATCCTGCAGCAACAGACATGGCATGAGCAGGACGGTGGACATGTGCGCCTAGCAGTGTGCTTCAGAGCAGTCCAAGGAGTCTGGGTGTGAGGAGGCAAAGTCCTGAGGGAGGTATTCTCAGAGGTGTGCTCACACTGGGCCCCTGTTTGTCTTTGCTTCTATGACAGAACAGTGAAAATCCATGCAAAGGGCCAGGTGCAGTGCAGCTCTAAGAAAGAAGGGAGCCAAAGTTGCAGGGACTTCTCACACAAATAGAATAAATCTTGAGATTGAGGAGCCAAGCCCCAAGGAAAAGAGCAGTAGAGAATGAAGCCCACTTTTGAGTCATTTCCAATCCAGACTTTGAGGAGTTTGAAGCTGCGTGGGGCCAGGAGGCTACAGAGCTGTCATGGTTCGTTTTGTATTGCTAAAATATATGGCTGAGGCCAGATGTTAGAAAAGAAAAGATTATGTAGCTAAGACCTGCAGGTCCGAGGCTATGGTGTGGCACTGCTGTAGCTCTAAGGAGGCCTCATGGCATCCCAATAGCAAGAGTATGTGAGGTGTCATTGAGGCACCAGGATTCTTAAAACAACCCTTTCTCACAAGAACCAATGCATCCCAAACATCTTGCCCAACACCTGCAGGTAAGTAATGATCTGGTCACAAAACTGAAAGCCATGACCTGACCTCCTCCACGAGACAGCGTTCATCCGTTCATGAGGGTGGAGCCATCTCATAACAGACCCACCACCTCAAAACACCAGTGCACTAGGTACCGAGCCCACACACAGACATCCGAGATACAACACATCGGAATTACAGCAGAAGAGAAGCAGAAAGCCTCTGACAGTTAGTGTGAACATTTCAGAGTCTTGCTTTCCTAAAGAAACAATGGTTACAGCTGCTGGTAACCTAGGAAAGGGCCATAACAGTACCCTAATCTTTGGAGAAATCCATGGAGGACTATGCCCAGGATCAGGGTAAACCAGAGCTAAAAGACCCTGATCAAACTGCAACTCAGCCTCGAGTCAGAGGATTCTGGAATGTGCCCAAATGGGTCAGTGATCCTCCACCTGCCTAGAAGAGCAAAGAGGAATCCTCTCTCTGAAGCAAGACAAAGTCATCCATATTCAACATCTTTTCTCATATAATGCCAGTTAATTTGAAAATTATTTGACATGCCAGGAACTGGCATAAATATTATCAAACCTCCCCCCCCCCACACACACACCCAAATGTCATGCTAGAGGAAAGGTGATCTCAGTTGTTACAGCTATTGGACAGGCATATAACCATGCTTAGTAGTACTGAAAAAATTAAGATAAGAAAATGAATCAAATCTGGCAACTTACTGGAGATAGAGTTCACTGGTAGAATGTGGGCTTAACATGTACAAGACCCAGGAATTATGGGGTGACTTCCACTACAGAATCTCAAACCTTAGAATCCATAAAAAAAATTGATGAAGTGGAACTTATGAAGCATAAAATGCAATAACTCAAAGTAAACTCACTTTTGGTGAGACTGACAAACAATTAGATATAGCAGGACATGATATTAGTAAATTAAAAAACAGGTCAAAAGAAAATATCCAGGTTAAAGCAAAGAAAGAAGAAAGGATTATGAGGCAAAGAGAGGATATACATGTAAAAAACATGCAAATGTCTAACAGAGCCAAACAGGAGTCCTGAAAGGGGACACACATGGAACAGGACAGCAAAGGCCAAGTACACCCACAGCTGATCAAAGATATAAGCCCACAGATTCAAGATGCTCAGCAACCCCCATTGGGATGAATACAAAGGAAACCACATAAGTTTCATCAAGGTCATGCTGCAGAAAATCAAAATTGAAATGAAAAAGTCAAAAGTAACAGAAGGAAAAAAAATACCTGACTCTCAAAGGAACCATAATAAACCTTATCTTAAAATGTGAAAATATTTCAAAGTACAATATGGAAGCCATGACTTGCCCTCCTCCAGGAGATAGTGTTCATCCATTCATGAGGGTGGAGCCACCTCATAACAGACCCACCACCTCAAAACAATGGAATGGCCTCTTTAAATAGGAAAAAAGTAAATAGTAAGCTCAATTCATAGTAGCTAAACTATGGAATCAACCTAGGTGCCCCTCAACATATAAATGGATAAAAAACTATGGTATTTATACAAAATGGAATAGTACTCAGCCTTAAAGAAGAATGAAATGATGTCATTTGTCAGTAAATGGATGAAACTAGAGACAAATATGCTAAGCAAAATTAGCCAATCACGAAGAACCAAAGGCCAAATGTCTTCCCTGATATGCAGATGCTAGTTCACAATAAGGTTGGGAGGGGTGAGATAATTTGGACTAGACAGAAGGGAATGAAGGGAGAGCGGGTGGTATGCAGGTAGAAATGACAATAGAATACCCTTTGTTCCTACATGATTACATACAACCAAAAGAATGAGAAGTTTTACTCCATTTATGTATGATGTGTCAAATGCATTCTATTGTCATGTATACCTAATTAGAACAAAATTTAAAAATTTAAAAGTCTTCAAAATAAAAAAAATATATATAAGTGTCTCTTTAAAAAAAAAGTAACTGCTGAACTATAATTTGATACCCAGAGAAAAGATCCCTCAGAAAGAGATCTTGTTTTCATACAAGCAAAAGGCAGGGCTCTATATCACAGCAGTCCTGCTACATAAATAGGGAAGCCGGAGTTCTTCAAGCACACACACACCCCTGATGGTGCAAATCCTTACTAGACAAATCTTAGCCAGGTATAGAGCTTACCTGAGCCTTATCTTAAAATAGGTATAATCATAATCCTTCTACATAGAGTTGTTGTAAAGTGTAAGCAAGTAAAAAGACAAAACAACAGTCAACAAATTCCAGGTCTTCAGGGTGAATTTCCAGTGGCAGGCCATAGTGGTAGGGAAGCCTTGTGAGAATAGGGGCCAGCAGTAGCACACACTCTAACTTCCTGACACTTATCCCAAGCAACACAAGGAAAAGCCTCAAGAAACCCACCTGTGACTTCCAGGCGGAAGGAGACCCTCTGGCCCCCAGCCTTGCAGCTATACTCCCCAGTGTCCGCCTTGCCCACCTGCTGCACCACCAGCTGCCGCCTACAGCCAGAGGCCTCCACGCACACCTTGGAGCTCTGGCTCAGCTTCTTCCCGTCCTTGTACCACGTCACCTCTGTCTGGGCCTGGGCCACCTCGCAGCTCAGAGTGGCACTCGTCCCCGCCTGGGCCTTCACCTCTCTGTGTGCCAGCTGCCCCTTGGCAAACACAGCCTTGGACTCTGGGGACAGAGGGGAAGGACACACAAGTCAGGGACTCCAGAACACACCCAGCCCTGTCTCACAGCCTGAGCCCACCCCAGGGATGGCTGAGCAGAGTGTCCATCATGAGCAGAACATTGCATGGCCATGCCTAAGTTCTATCCTACAAATGACCCAAGCTGCAAACTCCAAGGCTGGTGGGTAGAGAGCTGGCAGCCTGTCCTCATCAGAGCCCTAAGCATTTCCTGATCTACCCTGATCCTGCAGGTAACTGCACTGTCACAGCCCACAAGGCCACCACAGCCAGGCCTACCTCCTGATGCCACCACCCTCCCAGCCATTGGGAATAGACCATGACCCTTCACCTCCCTGGGACCCCAGCCCATCAGTGGCTTCCCAGCTCTACCACTACTCAGGGGGCACAAAAGCAGGGGGAGGCAGACACAGCAGCCCCCGGCCTTGCAGCTGTACTCCCCGGTGTCTGCCTTGCCGGCACCAAACCAGAAACCCACATCTTTGTTGGCCACAGCTACCAAAGGAGTGCAGGAGACCAAACTGCCAGTGCTGGCCAATCAGCAGAGACCTCAGAGGCTGTGCAAGCCAATCAGCAGAGAGTCAAGTGCCAGCCAATCAGCCCAGAGCTCAGTAACAGTGTGGGCCAGTCAGCAGACAACTCAGTACCAGATGGGGCAATTTAGCACAGAGCTCCGTGCCAGCCAATCAGCAGATAGCCAAGTGCAACTATGGACCAATCAGCAGACAGCCAAGTGCCAGAGTGAACCAATCATCAGAGATCCATCATCCTGAGCCAATTAGAAAAAAAAAAAAAACAGCACCAGGCAGATCATTGGGAGAGAGCCCAGCACCAGGTAGGCATCAGGAGAAAATCTCTGAGCCCCTTGTGGCCCCTTCACAGGCTCAGGGACAGGTCACAGTGGGGAGAGGGAGGAGATGGGGGAAGGACAGATGGACATGCAGGATTCCAAAGGGCCCAAGCAAGGGCTTTTGGAGCTCTGGGCCCAGCAAGTAGGCACAGGCAGGTAGAGGGAGCCCCTGCCCCTGCAGGACATGCTCCCCAGCCACAAACAACCCCCAGTGCGCAACTCCACCCAAAGCTTGGCCATAGATGCTGAGGTCCAAGGTCAGGAAGTACACAGGCCTCACAGAGCCTAGGCTGCCACAGGTGCCCTAGAGTTACCACCCTCCCTCCATTCACCCAACCCCAGCATCACCCACCTGTGTCATCCAGGTGAAAGGAGACCCTCTGGCCCCCCGCCTCGCAGCTGTACTCCCCAGCGTCCGCCTTGCCCGCCTGCTGCACCACCAGCTGCTGCCTGCAGCCAGAGGCTTCCACGTGCACCTGGAGCTCTGGCTCAGCTTCTTCCTATCCTTGTACCATGTCACCTCTGTCTGGGCCTGGGCCACTCGCAGCTCAGAGTGACACTCGCCCCCACCTCGGCCTTCACCTCGCTTTGTGCCGGCTGCCCCTTGGCAAACATAGCTTTGGGCTCTGGGGACAGAGAGTAGGAGAATTTAATTGATATAAATAAATGAGGGCTCACCTTCTTGTCCTCAAATTCTGGTGCCTGTAGGATCCATTCATTAGCCTAAGTTGGATCTTCTTCCTTATACAATGCACACATTGGTGACTCTTTGGCCATCTTGTGGACGGTATGCTCTCTGAACATGCTTTCTGAAAATTCTTCGTTTACCTCATTTTTGAATGCAGTTGAGCTGGGTTTGGGGCTCACGGCTGACCGGTGACCCTTACAACTTGGAACACAATGTCATCATGTCTCTTCTTCTCGTTGCTGCTGGGAATTCCCTCTCAATGTGGAGAAGCTGACAAACACATGTGTAAGGAAGACCCAGTTTCCCAGACCAACAGGCCCACAGAGAATGAATGTAACTGTCCCCTCCTCATGTCCACTACCTGGAAACCCCCTATCCTTTCAAGGTCAGGTGCTGATGTCCCCTCCTGTGTAACAGTTCCACCAGCATCTCTTGTTGTTCATGAAAAGAGGGTTTCCACACTACAGAAGTCCATCACACTGGTGGGACCAGACACACAGACTGGCTGATTGTACCCCCGCCACCTCACACTTTGTCATCTAATAGAGACTTTTGCCTTAGGGACACCTCTCTGAGATCTTAACGCAAGTGTGCAGAAACTCTCAATGCCCTGGACTGGATTTTAAAGTCTTTTCTTTTAAGAAATACATCCACATCCACCTTATGTATGATTCTGCTGTTAGGTCTGCTGAGATTTGAGGGTATCCCCAAGGTCACATGTGTCCTGTGGGTTAGCAGATGGAGGGCCCACCAAGAGCTGGCCTGGTGGGAACCCCAGGGATGGATGGAGCCCAGGAAGACCTGGGGGAACCTGGCGGGATTCTTGGCTCTGGAGGAGGGTGTCACAGAGAGGTGAGCCCCACCACACTTCTCTGGCTCCTGTCTGGGGACGTGACCCCTCCTGCTTACAGGCTTCTCTCACATGGTACTACCTCTGGAACCTCCAGAGCCACAAGCCAACAACCTCCTTCACGAAAATGTGCCCTGGCCTCAGGGACCGTTTTGGTGTCAAAGACTGGACGGAAACAATACCCAAGCCTGTCTTCAGAAAAGGTGCAGGAAAGCCCTGTTTTCCTATCCCTCATCCACCACCCCTGGGGACCTGGTGGCCAGGACAGACAGGACCACAGCAAGAGGGCTGGAGACCCCACCATCCTCTTAGACTCAGGACACAGCTATGGACAGGGCTTTTGGGGCAACGGTCAGCCTCCACCCACTGGCTCTTCCCCCTACTCTGTCCCTCATGCTCAGAGCCAGGCCCACAGGAGAGCAGTCAAGACACCTGTCCCCCCACAGCCACTGATCTCTGCCACAGCCCACATACCCACACCCAGGTGGCTCTCCCTTCGACCTCCGTGGCCTGCCCATTACCTGTGGCATTGCTGCCCTCCTCTCGCCCTTGGCAGAACTCCTTGGCCCCACAACACTCTCCGAATCCTGCCTATTCATCTTCCTCCCTGAGTGAGACCCCCTAGCTCCCCAGGAGTGGCTCACATCACCCTCTTCCCACAACGACATCCCATATCTCCCACCACCCACCATCGCCCACCACCCAGCACCCACAAGGTCCCAGCCAGGCAGCAGCTGCCTCTGTGGGTCCCAGGCAGCCCAGGCTGGCTCATGGACAGTCCCAGTTCTCTGTCATGGCCAAGAAACACAGGAAGCCTCCGATGCTCTGTGACCTGGCCAGCCGAAGGCTTCCGTGCAGCCTTGAGCCGCAGCAGGGCCTTGGACTTGCAAGGATGGGGGAACTTTGAGGCTCAGCAGGCAGATGGGGCCGGCCCCAGTTCCCGCACTTCATTGGAGCTGTGCACCACGAGCTCACAGTGGACACCAGGGGACCCTCAGCCCTGCTCTCTGCTTGCAGCCCTCTCATCATTGGTCGCTAACCACGCTGCACTTTGTTTTTCACTTAGAACCTAATGAGGACAAGACAGGATGGTTTGGGCCGTCCCCAGTAAGGACTGGGAACCACACCTCAGGAAAACTCCATATACTGCTCCAGCCAGAGAGATCAGCTCTTGGCCTGACCACTGCCAGGTGGAAACTGCACTGTGTCCTTGAGCAGCCTGGACTCCACTGGGGAGTCCTCGACCTGCCCCACCTCGACCTGCCCCTGTCCACAGCCCACCCAGGTGCTCCCTGTCCTACACCCCTCCCAGCCTTCAGTCCACCTCAGGGAGCCCCTCCTCCTCAGACCTGCCCATATCCACAGCCCTCCAAGGTGCACCCTGCCCTGCACCCCACCCTGTCTGCAGTTCACCTTGGGGAGCCCCTCCTTCTCAGACCTGCCCCTGTCCACAGCCCTCCCAGGTTCCCCCTGCCCTGCACCCCTCCCAGCCTGCAGTCCACCTCGGGGAGCTTCTCCCCCTGATCTCTGCATGTGCTGGAGCCCAGTCCACTCTGCCCCACCCCTGAAGCTCTCTGCAGCCTGGGTTCCTCTCCATCTCCTGATAACTGCCTGTCCTCAGACCTGGTCTCTCCAAGTTGAAGCACTGCAGAGCCTCCTGCCGTTCTCCCTGTTTATAGTCTAAGTTGCCACCCTCCTTGCCTACCCCCAGGAATCACAAGGCCACTCCCTTTCTTGGACTCTCCAGTTGCTCCAGGGTTTCCCCAGAAGAAAGGTCACATGCCTTTCAAATGTACTTCCAGTTCCAAACCTGAGTTGGTGTGTTTTCTGTTCTGTAACAAAATGCCTGAGGCTTCACTGTGTGGAGAAAGGAGCTCTATTTAGCTTATTATCACAGCTTTGGAGGTTGAAGTTCCAAGACTGGGCTACTCCTGGTGAGGGCACCTTGCTATGTCACATTATGGAGGAAGTGTGGAAGTAAGGAAGGCAAAGAGGTTCTGGGGTCAGGCTCTCCCTTCAGGAACAACCCATCTGGAAACAAAATCACCCTGGGAGGCAGTGCTAACCCTCCTGAGGGACACCCTAGTGCCTAGCCACACCCACCACTCCCACACTCAGGAGCCTGGGGACAAACCCCTCCTAAGGATAGCAAAGCTGTCCTCAAAGTCAGGGCATAATGCCCACAGGCGCAGCTGGCTCAGAGCACTGGCCTCTCTGGCCAGCAGGAGGGCGACCCCTGCACATACTGGACCCAGGCCCACTCCCTGCAGTTGTCTTCCTGGCCATTGTGATAGACCCAACCTGATCTTTTCTTAAAATTGGGAGCAATCTTGCCACAAAGCCATGAAAAGATAATTTCGGCTTTACTATAAATTACTGCAAATTCTGAATCTGCTTGGAATGCCTGCCCGTGCCTTGAACTCACCCATGCCTGGCTCTCTGACCAGATAACAGCCCTCTCTGAAACTTTAGTGACACCTCATAAATATTGGCCTTCCCTGGCCTGACAATGACCCTCTCTGAGGCTCTAATGGTCCTCATAAATTCTGATGTTGGGGCCAGCAAAAAATGTAAACTACCATCAGTGTGATGCTTGTCAGAGTTCTGTTATCTGTAACCCCCCTTTGTGTAACTTTCTGGGCCATAAAGCTGGGCTGCAGGAAAGCTGGGGTGCTGTCTTGTTCCCGCCATTTTGGGAGAGAGAGGCAGCCCGGCCGGTCGAAATAATAAGCTTGCTTTAATTTGATTTTAATTGGAGTCAGTAGTCTTTTCTTGCGTCTTGGCCTAACAATTGGAGCCCAGGTGGAGACCCAGCTGAGCACCTGCTCGCCTTCCCTCAGGGCATAGCACCTGGCTAGTGTCACCTCTTCCTGTGACTTCACAACCACCTCCAACAAACACCTCCAGACCCAACATGAGATGCCCTCCTGGACCAGCCTGTCTCAGGCTGGAACTGGCCACGTCCTGCTGGTTGACAGCCAAAACACACACAGCCTCTAGTGTAGGGCTTCCCCAGGTCCTCCCTCACGTTCAAGGTTCGCCTTACAGAGTCACAGTGGACCTCAAGGGGAACCTGGTCCCTCTGGAACTCCCAACCACTGTGTGTGTGTGTGTGTGTGTGTGTGCGCGCGCACGCATGTGTGCATGACTATTCACCAGTGTGTCTTTAAATGTGTGGATGCGCGTGTGTCTAAGTGCCTGCATGACCTCATCCATGAGTGTGTGTGTTACTGTGCAGTGTGTAGATGAGGGTGTAGATCTGTGCGTGTATGTTCGAGTGTGTATATGTGTTTAAATGTGTTATGTAAATGTGCACATGCTATGTGTGCATATATTCACATGTGCTGTGTACTAGTGTATGGGTGTGGCATGTGTCTGTGTTATGTGCCTAGTATGAGGATAAGGCACGGGTGTGTTATGTGAGTGTGTGTGCATGCACATATGGGTGTGTTGGTCTATGTGTCAGGGAGCACATGTAAGTGTACACGTAGCTGTGTGTGTGTGTTGAAGTGTGTGTGTATGCATGTGTGTAAATGTGTGCATGGCCACCAGATTGCACAATCTAAGGAACGTAAGGCCAGCTGGACATTCAAACATTCCTCCACGGTATCAGCAAACAGTGACTTCTGAAAACTCTCTCTTCCTCCAAAGCAATGAAAGTACTAGAGGAAAACAAGTGGAATTGACCTTTTCAGAACTCTGGGAATTACCAAAAGGACTGCAGAAGTCTGGGGAGTGTGACTCCAGGCAGACAGCTGAGGCCGGGGACAGCCATCCCCTTCCCGGGCTCTGAGGGGCTTGGAGGCAACAGTCGGGCCAGGCAGGGCCGGTGGGGGCACTGCAGAGACCTGTGGCTGTTCTGCTGCCTGAATGCAGAGCCCTGGAAACTCCACTTGCAGGGCTCTCATAGTCAAGGTCCCCCAGGGAAGCAGCCTTGCCCCCAGGGGGGTTCACTGGACTGTAGGTGGCCAAGGCAGTGGGGAACAGGGAGCAGAAGGCCGGAGGGGGCCCGGCTGAAAGGTACCTCCACATGCCTGCCATTCACGCCTGGGGAGGGTGAACTGCACCAAGGGCCCCTAAAGACCAAGCACCTGGGCCTCCGGTCATAGCCCAGCCACACGGGAGGGCACACGGCTTCACAGCAAAGCGCGGCCAACACACTCGGGGTCACGGACCTCGAGAGTCTCCCCATACCCCGTGGCATTTCAGACCCACAAGACGCGCCAAGAAGCAGGGAAAGCAGCCATGCGAGATAGCCCCTGGGCAGCCCCCACCCGCCTCGGCAGCTGTGAAGCCCACCTCAGTCCACCTCCGGGAGCCCCTCCTCCTCAGTCCTGCTCCTGTCCACAGGAGGACCTGAAGGAGACCACTCCAGGGGCCCAGCCTGGGCGGCCCCCACCTGCCTCAGCAGCTGCCCTTGAGAGCATTCCAGAGACGTGAAGGCCCAGAGGGACTCACCTAGAGGGCATCCGCACAAAGAAAGTACTTTTTAAAGGAACTAATAGATTTGAAAAGTACAAAGGATGAAATTATAAAAACACTGCGAGAGGTTCCACATGGCCCATCTGAGCAGGCAGCAGGCGCCAGGGCACAGGCGGCAGCAGGAGCCAGGGCGCAAGCGGGCAGCAGGCCTGGGCGGGCGGGTTTCCACCCTTCACACACAGGACCAGGAACAGCTCCACCCAGCCTAGAGGCTCTTCTGCATTACCCAGCAGTCTGGAAGTAGGTGGGAACCAGCTGAGTCACATGCCCGGGGAGGCCCGTGTAGACCATTTAAAACCCCACAAAGCAACAGTAAAGGCAACAGCCTGGCTTAAAAGCAGGCAGAGAGACCAGGGTGCATCTCAGTGGTAGAGGTTGCCTAGTGAACACAGAGCCCTGGGTTCCATTCCCAGCACCACTTCAAAACAAATTAACAAACAAAAAAACAGGCAAAGAGAGCATTCAAGAAGATTTTTTTCTCCAAAGAAAATAGCCAATTAGCAAATGAAAGAAAATGTGGCATATATACATAATGGAATAATACCCAGCCATAAAGAAGAACAACTTGGGCTGGGGTTGTGGCTCAGTGATAGAGCGATCACCAAGCATGAGTGAGGCCCTGGGTTGGATCCTCAGCATCACATAAAGATAAATAAATAAAGGCATTGTGTCCATCTACAACTAAAAAACATTTTAAAAAAAGAAAAACTTGACATTCGCCAGTAAATGGATGGATCTAGACAAGTTATGCTAAGTGAAAGAAGCCAGTCCCCAAAACCAAAAGTCAGACCTTTTCTCTGATATGTGGGTGGAAGTTAACCCACAATAAGTGAAGAGAGGGAGATTAAGAAACAACAGAATAGAAGCCCAGTGGAGTAGACAAGGGGCGAAGGGGAGGGAGGAGAACTGGGGCAAGGAAAGACAGTGGCCGAACCTGAAGAACCTTCCTGTGTGCATGTGTGGACATACCACGAGAGTCTCACCTTCCTGTCACCCACAAGAAACTGACTTAGAAACAACCGTAGGTCAACGGCAGAAAGATCAAGAGCAGAAGTGGGAGGGGAAAGAGAGGAGCTGGGACTGAAGAGCAAGAGGGATACCACCCTTTCACATTCATGTCAAAATGGACTCACTGTCGTGTGTGACTAAAAAGGACCCTAAAATAAAATAAAGATGCTCAGTGTCATTAGTCAGTAAGGAAATGCACACCGAAGCACAAGGAACACCACTTCTCACCCAGTGGGGAGGCTGTCCGGCAGACAGACAGGCAGACAGCAAGAAGCCTTGGCAACCCAGAGTCCACTCAGCCCGCAGCCCCTCTCTCTTCCCTGGAGGCTGACCCTGCCTTGGTCTTTCAGGGACCAGCCCTGGGCTGCCAGTCAGCAGTGGGCTCAGCAGCGGGCAAGACTCAGCCCCTCAGAGACTCCAGGACCTCAGGAGCAGACACCAGGAACCGGCAGAGACCAAACACGCATCTCACATCACCACAAGCTCTTCCTGGCCAGACGGGAAGGAAGGGACAGGAGCTCAGTTCTGCAGCAGCCAGGCTGACCTCTGGCAAAGAAACAGGGCCATGGACCAGACCACCACCGAAGAAACCAAGTTCCTCCCACAACTTGGAAGAGGAACCAGCAGAATGAGCCAGCCAGAGACACAAAACACAGGACCCAGCCACAACATGCCCAGAACTGACAGAATTGTGCACCACTAAATTTGTGCCATTTTAATCCACTATGTTTGTGACAATTTATTACACAGCACTGGTGTGCACGTGATCACGCACGCGCGCACGCGCGCACACACACACACAAAACTTGATACATACTCATTCCATATTCTTTCTGCTTTTAATGTTAAATGTGATGGCTGGAGCTGTAAAAGCCATCTTGCAACCATAAGACAGCAAGTATCCACCCTCCCCCTTCCCCGAAAAAAAAAAAATTCACAGTGGTAAAAAATTAACATGTAAGTCCTTGGAATGGACTGTCAAAACGTCTCCAATGGGTCCAGCCTCCCTGAGTCCACAGCCTCTACAATGGGATATGCTTCTCCCATCCCAACAGTCTACTCTGTGTCCTTGGGATTAGGCTGGCATTAAGCTTCTCTGACCAACAGAACCGTACACAGTAACATTCTGACCTGCAGAAGGTGGACATTTATTAGCTTTGTGGCTCTTCCTGAGCCTGGAGCCAGTCCAGCCAAGGCAGAAAGAAACCAGGGCTCTCCACAGAGAACCGCACCCAGGATGAGAGCTGCTGGGCAGCAGTGACCAGAGGGAGACAGGGCTGCAGACACAGAAACGGCCAGCCACGCCACAGGGGGAAAGAAGTCCCTGTGCAGTGAGCCAATCCAACCACAGCCCAATGGGGAGCACCTGTGTTAGGCCAGGGGGACCTGCCACCACAGGCCCAGGTGACCACAGTGGCTTCGCTCCAACTGGTGTTCTGGGCCTCTGAGGTTCAGGGTGACCAGTTACTCGGCATGAGAGGACGAGTTCATACAGGCCCCTCCACGCCCGTCCCATGTTGTGACCAAAGTCCTTTCATCAACTCACCTGTGACGTCCAGGCGGAAGGAGACCCTCTGGCCCTCAGCTTCACAGCTGTACTCCCCGTCGTCCGCCTTGCCCGCCTGCTGCACCACCAGCTGCCGCCTGCAGCCAGAGGCCTCCACGCACACCTGGGAGCTCTGGCTCAGCTTCTTCCCATCCTTGTACCACGTCACCTCTGTCTGGGACTGGGCCACCTCACAGCTCAGAGTGGCACTTGTCCCCTCCTGAGCCTTCACCTCACTGTATGCTGGCTGCCCCTTGGCAAACACAGCCTTGGGCTCTGGGGACAGAGGGAAAGGAGACGCAGGTCAGGGACTCCAGAACAGACCCAGCCCTGTCTCACAGCCCAAGCCCACCCCGGGTATGGCTGAGCAGAGTGTCCATCATGAGCAGAACATTGCATGGCCATGCCTAAGTTCTGTCCTACACATGACCCAAGCTGCAAACTCCAAGGCTGGTGGGTAGAGAACTGGCAGCCTATCCTCATCAGAGCCCTAAGCACTTCCTGATCCACCCTGATCCTGCAGGTAACTGCACTGTCACAGCCCACAAGGCCACCACAGCCAGGCCTACGTCCTAATGCCACCAACCTCCCAGCCATTGGGAATAGACCATGACCCTTCACCTCCCTGGGACCCCAGCCCATCAGTGGCTTCCCAAGTCTCCCACCATGCAGGGGGCACAAAAGCGGGTGGAGGTAAACACAGCAGGGAAGTCCACCTGAGCACCAAACCAGAAACCCACATCTTTGTTGGCAACAGCTACCAACGGAATGCAGGAGACCAAACAGCCAGTGATGGCCAGTCAGAAAAGACCTCTAGCCTGTGCAAGTCAATCAGCAGAGAGCCAAGTGCCAGCCAATCAGCACAGAGCTCAGTAACAGTGTGGGCCAGTCAGCAGACAGCTCAGTACCAGATGGGGCAAATTCGCAGAGAGCTCAGTGCCAGCCAATCAGCAGACAGCCAAGTGCCACTGTGGACCAATCAGTAGGAAGCCAAGTGCTAGTGTGGACCAATCATCAGAGATCAATCATCCTGAGCCAATCAGGAAAAATCCAGCACCAGGCAGGTCATTGGGAGAGAGCCCAGCACCAGATGGGCTATCAAGGGAGAGGCTCTGAGCCCCTTGTGGCCCCTTCACAGGCTCAGGGACAGGTCACAGTTGGAAGAAGGAGGAGATGGGGGAAGGAGAGATGGACATGCAGGATTCCAAAGGGCCCCAGCAAGGGCTTCTGGAGCTCTGGGCCCAGCAAGTAGGCATGGCCAGGTAGAGGGAGCCCCTGCCCCTTCAGGACATGCTCCCCAGCCACAAACAATCCCTAGTGCCCAACTCCACCCAGAGCTGGGCCACAGATGCTGAGGCCCAAGTCAGGAAGGACATAGACCTCACAGAGCCTAGGCTGCCACAGGAGTCTTAGAGTTACCACCCTCCCTCCATTCACCCAGCCCTAGCAGAACCCACCTGTGATGTCCAGGCGGAAGGAGACCTTCTGGCCCCCTGCCTCACAGCTGTACTCCCCATCGTCCGCCTTGCCTGCCTGGTGCACCACCAGCTGCCGCCCTGCAGCCAGAGGCCTCCATGTGCACCTGGGAGCTCTGGCTCAGCCTCTTCCCATCCTTGTACCATGTCACCTCTGTCTGGGCCTGGGCCACCTCGCAGCTCAGAGTGACACTCGTCCCCGCCTGGGCCTTCACCTCACTGTGTGCCAGCTGTCCCTTGGCAAACACAGCCTTGGGCTCTGAGGACACACATGGAGTGATGTTGGTTGTGAGCCCCACCCAAACCTCTGGTTTCTGATTAACAGGCTCTGGACCCCGAGCTATCAGAGCCTGCCATGTGGATCCCTCGGGATACATTTTCCTAAGCAAAGTGGGAGGGGATGCCCCTCCCCATGAGACCCTGGTGTGCACAGGAGAGTCACAGGACAGACCTTGCAAAAATTGCCAAGATGTCCTTTATAAGCCCAGAGAATGTCTCCCTTGTGCCCAAACTCCTGCCCACCTCCATAGCACACTTCCCACAGATTGAGTTTGCTCCAGCAGGGAAACCTGACAGTACCTGCCTTCAGCTCTGCATATAGCCAACCAGCCCCTGGCAGTGACACCTGGTTGTGACTTCTAGTGTGAAGTGTCCAATGCTTGCCTCTAGAGCTGGTGTGAGACTGGCATTTGCAGGGCCTCCCTGTCCCTGGGTCCACAAGCTGCACCCGGCCTGGGGTAGCCCAGGCTGGGAACTAGAGCCCATCATGGCCACACTATAGCAAGCCCTCCTGGGGTGGGCTGCCCCAACAGCCTCACAGACACCTAAGAATCCCTTGTGCATTTGTCCCTGAACTTCCCAGCCTATATCTCTGAACCCTGGGAGCTTCCAGGAAGGTCATGGCCATGGTCAGACCCACCAGACTTAAATCTCAACTTCAGAGGACACTTCACATATCTGTGGGTCCCCTCAGTCCTTGGTTTAAATGGAAAAGGAGGACTTCAAAATCCTGTGAGCTTCCCAGCCAGAGCCCAGCCCACAAGCACAGAGTAAGCAAGAGGCTTTCAGGACTGCAGAGTGGCCCCCTGCATGGCAGGCACAATGGGCAGTGGAGGTTCAGGCAGAGGAAACACTCTCCCAAAGCTGGGATAGAGTTCATCCTTTGTTCCTAAATTTCCTTCCTGGTACTTTCTTTTCCATGTTTGGATCCTTTAACCTTCTAAGCATTAGTTTGGCATTTTATTTTATTTTCCCAAACAGGGAAGAAGCTGCCCCCAACCACTGGCTCAATAAAGAAGGGTCGAGGAGGTCAGTCACATTGTGCTGTGTACAGCAGGATCTGCTCTCCACCCACAGGTATGGGCACAGGTATACATAAGGCACTTACCAGAGACCCGTAGGTGGAAGTCCACAGAGTCCTCACCCACATGGCAGGAGTAGATGCCATCATCCTGCCTGCTGACCGAGGCCACTACCAGCTGATACCAGGTCCCCACGTCCTCCTGAGAGAAGCGCTGGCAGGAGCCACCCAGCTCCTTGCCATCTTTAAACCAGCACACGGGGATGTGGGCATCCGCAGTCTCACACTCAAACTTCGCCGGGCCCCCCACCTCAGCATCCACACAGCCGCCCACTGTGTCTTTGCGTAGGAAGGGCGTGAGGCCTGCGGAGTATGGCAGAGGTGGTCAGGGACCACAGAGCTCCTGACCACGCACCTGGCACAGAGGCTGCAGGCTGGAGGGCCCAGGCTCACAGACCACACAGGACACTGATTCTGACCCAGATAAGAGGCACCCTGGCCAGCTTGCTGAGTCCCAACCATGGTACTCACTGCTCACCCAAGTGGATACCCACAGTTATCCCTCCTACAGAGTTGGGCCTGCCCTCCCACCCTCCCCATGCTGCCCTGCTGCCCAGCTGCCCAGAACCCCTTGCAGCCTGGGGACAGGGGATGCATGTCCCGCACCACAGAAGGGCCAGGAAGGACGTGGGCCCTGGCTTGCCTTCCCAAGACCCTCACCTTGCACAGACAGTTGGTAGGCAACACGGCTCCCGCGGCTGACACACTCATAGAGGCCAGCGTCATCCTTCCCCACGTCGCACACCAGCAGTGCCCGCCACCCAGCTGAAGCCTGTTCTTCGTACTTGGGCCCAGGAGGTAACACACAGCAATCTTTCAGCCACGTCACAGCTGCAGCCTGGTCCGACAGCTCAGCCAGCAGCTGAGCCTCCTCGTGCAGCCAGGCCAGCACCTTGCGAGTGGCTACCGGTGGTGGCTTGTGGGCAGTCAGCCCAGGAGCTGCTGGGGGCCAGGGATGGGTGGACAGAAGGGACCAGGGCAATGGAAGGCAGTAAGGGAGAGAGATGGGGGGAAGGAAAAACAAGGTCAGAATGAGGAGAGGATGGGGTGGGTGGATGAAGAGGAGGGTGGAAGAAGGAGGCAGGCAGAGAGGCAGGGTCCAGCTGAACCTGCTGTCCACACACACCCTGCCTGGCCTGCTGCCTCATAGCCCCACCCCCTGCCCTGCTTCCTCTTGCTGCTGCAGGCTAACTCCACAGGGGCAGCTCTCCCAGGACCCCATGCTGACATCGCCTCAAGGAAACAGGCTCCTGGACCCAGGCCTACCTCGGACCTCCATCCGAATGCTGCTTTCAATGCCATCTGCCACAAACTTGACCTGTGCCCCGTGCAGGCTGGCAGGCACCTCTCGGATGGTGAGTGTATGCCAGGTGCGATCACAGCGGATCACATACATGCGGCTGGCCTTCAGAGCCACCCTGTCCAGGAACCATTCACCAGCAGAGGCCACAGTAAGGTCCACAGAGAAGGTGACTTCTCCACGCTCCACTGCTGCCACTGCATTCAGGGGCGACCTCACGGCCAGCTGGGGGGCTGTGGTGCAGGCAAGTTAGGAGGGGACCAGGGCAGTTGAGGTCCCTGCCTCCCCTCCCTCTTCCTCCAAAGGACGGGTATTTAGGCTCAAGTCACAACAGACAGGGAGCCATAAGCACAAGTCACAACAGACAGGGAAAGAGCCAGAACCACCTGGCAATACCCCAGGATCCCACAAACCTCTGAAGCTGGGCAGCACTGAAGCTGCATCCCCTGGGGCTACTGGAGACAGGGGACCTGAGTCCTGTCTTGGGTCCCCTCCCTTCCCACTAAGAAGGCCCCAATGTCCCCACCCTTACAAAGAGTCTCTTCAAGGCCTTGCTGGAGGCTGTGCTCTGCTCTGGCCGGGGCAGCCCCTGGTACCAGGGGTCACTCCTTTCTAGGCAGCTTCACTTACCCAGGTGGATGGTCCCCAGGAACTCCAGGTGTGGACTCTGGCCAAGGCTGTTGACAGCTGACACCCTGAACTGGAAGTCACCCTCCTCAGTCACACTTGTGACGGTGAGCTCAGGTGTGGCCACCCACTCATTCTTGTGGCACCGGCTCCAGATGTAGGTACCCAGCCGCCTATTCTCCACCAGGTAGCCATCAATGGTCACAGGGCGGTCCCCGGGGGGTGGTGGATACCAGCCAAGGGTCACAGAACTCTCCGTTCTGTCCTTCACCACAGGGTCCACGGGGGGGGTGGAGAGGTGGTCTCCTGGGGGCTAGCAAAAGATGGGCCAAGGTCACTAATGGGGGCCTGTTAGAGTCTGTAAACAAGTCAAAATAACACCTGGTATTTTGCCAGGGGAATGTTAGAGTTTGTAAACAAGTCTGGATGGTGCCTGGCAAAATGCCAGAGGGAGTGGTTTGAGAAGTAACAAAAGCAAGCCATTAAGTGTGGAGATTCCTTATTGGTTGGCTGATGTATCTAAGATAAGCTGTGCAAAATGTATAAATAGCTCTGTTGTCCTACAATAAATGGCTCCTACTCCTGCTGTATCAAGGTACACAAGTTATTCGTCACCCCCCCCCCTTATTTTGCTGCAGCCGGACTGCGGCAGGGGCCCAGAAAAGGAATCACAGAACCTCAGCCCTCCAAAAGACTGGACCACCAGCCATCAGGGAAGCTGTGGCCTCAGGACCCTACCCCAGACCTGTAGTCTCTGGCTGATACCGAAGAGGCCTCACCTGGAAGGAGGAGCATGACTCACACCTCCCCCCAGCCTCCCCATAGCCCTGATCAAGAATCAGGGGCCGCTGATGGCCATGTGCCCAAGGACTGAGGCAGGGGTCCTAGGGAAGACATCATTGCAGTATCACTCAGGGCATTACCAGACACACAGAACTGGGTGGAAGTGCGGGAGTCTCCAGCCATGAAGACCACCTCACCCATGTCTTCCAAGCTGCACTGAAAGAAGGTCAGCATGTGGCACGTGCCTTCCACTGTGATGGCCACTCGGCCACCAGTCACCACCTCCTCCTGGTTCCTCAGCCAGCGCACAGGGCCCTTAGGCACTGCCAGCTCCACGCAAAAAATGGCAGTGTCCCCCTCGCGCACCGCTGTCTTCCGGGGCAGTTTCCTCGTCAGGTTCCCTGGGATGGGAAGAGCCCAGGCTAGTCAGCCTTGCCCCTAGCTCTACCTGCGGCCAGCATACTGGCTCGCCATCACATTTCCCCATCCTGTCCCTGACTTGCCCCTGCCCACCCCCGCCAGGCCAATCCTCCCACCCCCTCCCCAACTCCCCAACTTTCCCACCCCTTCACTCCAGTCCAGCTCTGTCCCATCAGGTGGTTCCCCCCCACACGCCACCCCCGTCCGCTCTATCCCGTGCCGGCCCCATCCTCGCCCCTTTTGTGCGCGCCTACCACACAATCTGCCCTCCCCGCCCTCCACCTCCTGCCTTGGACAGCGAGCTCCGCCACGGTGCGGCTGCCCTCCGTGGTCTTGCAGATGTACACGGGGTCGTCGTCAGCCGAGACATTGTGCACTGTCAGCCTGCGCTCGGTGCCCTCCTCCTCGATGCCGTACTTGGTGCTCGTGAACCACGCAGTTTCTGTGGTGGGCTGCGGCACCTCACACTGGAACGTGGCAGACTCCTTCTCCCTCACCTCCAGGTCCTGCAGCCGCCTCTTGAAGGGCATGGCAGGCTCTGTGGAGACCGGCTGGTGAGAGGGGCCAGAGGATACCGGAGGAGAGGAGGCTCCAGAGTGCAGGAGTTGGGATCTGGGAGTTGAGAAGTGTGTGTGTGGGGGGCAGAATTCGGAGACAGAAGAAGGTGGAGGAGGTGGGAAGGGGTAAAAAGGGTGTAGGATATAGGGTGGCCGTTGGCAGGGGGCCCCAGGGGATGGGGACCAGAAATGGGGAAGAGGCAATGTCGGATAAAGGTGGGGAAGTGGGGTTTGGCAAGGAAAACGTGATAAGGGAAAGACAGGGGGCTAAGTATTAAGGTTCCGGAAATGGTGAGGTTTGGAGGGGTCTCGGCAGGGTAGGGATAAGTGCAGTGGGAGAGGGGCAGGGACTTGGCGGGTTGCGCTGCTGTGGTGGAAAGCGGGTCCCTACAATCAGCAAAGACGGAGGATCTTAGCCCCTGCATTATGCAAACCAGAAACAAAACCTGTGAAAGGCGAGAGCCACCCAGACTTCCAACTCTGGTCTATATTCCACGACTGACTTGCGCCATTGGGTTACCTATGGCAGTGGAGGCTAGGGCCAAAGGAGGTGGGCACAGGGACCAGGGAGGACTCTTGCCTGCGCGCAGGCAGCTTCTCCCTGGGACCGCCCGCCTGGCACCATGGTCCTCACCTCGCACTACCACCAACACGGAGCTGTAGGTCTGGCCCATGAGGTTGGACGCCGTGCAGGTGTAGAGGCCGCGGTCCGACTGCTTGCAGAACAGAATCTTCAACATGAAGTTCTCTTGCGCATCCTCATACACCACGTGTCGCCGTCCCTCTGTCACCAGCTGCCCATCCTTCTTCCACACTATCTTAGGCTTGGGCTCACCCGTCATGTAGCAGCTGAGACGCGCGTGTTTGCCCTCTGTCACCATGCAGGTGCGGGTGCCAGCGCCGGGTGGTGAGGCGGGGACGCCCTCTTCTCGCATGGCTTCACGTCGCTGCTGCAGGTGAGCCAGGAGCGCTGCCGTGGAGGCCCCAGGTGGGCTGGCAGCTTCCGTGTCTGAATCTACCACCAGCGAGGCAGCAGCACTGGCTGCACCCAGCGGGTTCTCTGCCCGTACCTCGTAGGTGCCACCATCCCGCGGTCGCGCTGCCCGGATGCGCAGCTTGCGTCTGGTGCACCCAGGTGCAGCCAGTCCTTGGACCAGCTCACAGCCGGTCGTGGCGAGCCGCGCACTCGGGAGCTAAATGTGGCCTCAGCGCCCTCGCGCACGCGGATGGACGTAGGCCGTAGCAGAAAGTGTGGTGCCTGCTCAGCACACGCGGCCTCAGCGTCCACTTGCAGGCCCACGACCGCAAAGCCTTCGCCAATCGCGTTGCGCGCGCGGCACACATACTGCCCTCTATCGCCAAGCGCTAGGTCCAGGATAGTGAGGCGGTATATGTCGCCGTCCTGGGCCAGGCGGAAGCGTGCGCCTGCCTCCACCGGCTGCCGGTCCTTCTCCCAGCTTACATGTGGCGTGGGGTTGCCCACGATCTGGCAGCTCAGTGTAGCATCCTTGCCCACAGACACGACGAAAGCCTTGGGCCGGTTCAGGAAGCGCTGTGCACCGCTGAAGGAGTGATCCATGGTGGTGGCAATGTTGAGGACCTGTGAAGGAGTGGAAAGACTGTCCCAGTGGTGTTGTGATGAGCCACTCGCTATGCCCCACCTACACCCCTCCCTTCCTCAGTGCCACCTGCAGAACCCAGTTTAAGGCGGGGTGCTTCCTCCCCAGGGGTCTCTTCTTGTCCTGCACATTACCCCACCCACCAAGCCTGGCCAGATGGCACCATGGCCCAGCAGTGCAGAGCTCTTTAACTGTAAAAGCATGTCCTCTTCCTCCCCCTTCAGTTCCAGTCTCCCCAGTTAAGGTTCCTCCAGCAGCCAGGCAGCCCTGCTTCTCCAGCAACTTGGCACTTGCCTTCTGCCTTCTGATAGCTCTCCCCACAGACCTACCCAGTGCACCTGGGCCATGCTGCCCATGAGTGCCATCCCCTGCCACACACTGCTGCTACCAGGGTCTAAAACTCCAATTTGGCTATGTTTCCCTGGCAGTAGGAGGGGGAGGCCAGGCAGGCTGGGCCTTAGAGGCCCCCAGTGGGCACCAGTTTTCTGTCTGCTCCCACTGTGGATGCCATTGTGTACCACAGGTGGCAGTTCTCTACACAACCGCTTTGCTCTGAGCCTCCTCCAGGTGTGCCCACATCCTTTATCCCTCACCTTTTCTGTGGGGTTCCACACATCCCCTTGACCCCATTCTTCAGCAGCAGAAGAAAAGGAAAGGAACCCCCCAGCTGGCCAGGCTCCTATTAGCCAACAAGCACTCCTAGCCCACTCAGCTGCTCCAGACCCCACACCCTGGCTCACAGTGCTCATCTGCTGCCTGCCCTCCTCATAAAAGTCTCTGGCCCAAGTAGGAACAGGGAGATTTGAGAGTGGGACAGTGACATGGCTGGAAAGGACAGCTGAAGGATCCTGGCCAGCTGGGGCTGGCAAGGTCAGCAATGTCCCCTGGAACAGCCTGGGGTCTCGAGCTAGTCTGGGGCTGAGTGGCCTGGTCACTCCACAGATCTGTCATAGCTCTGCTAGCTCTGGGCTGGGAAGGGGTCAGAAGCCTCAGTCAGCCTGAGGCTGAGCCCCAGCCAGAACCCTGTACAAGAGAGGAGACTTCCTGCCTGCACAGGGTCTTGCCTAAGAATGACAGGAGGAAGCACTGATGCTTTCCACCTGGGCAGACACAAGCACCCCACTACACAGAGGTCGTCACCTTGTACCCTGCAGAGCCCCTAGTTTCTTGGCTGGGCTGCCCAGGATGGAGTAGTTGGATCCATGTTCCCTGCAACCCTCCAGCTCCCAGTGCTCTGATTCAGGTACCTAATCTCCCCTAATCCCCTTCCAGGAGGCTGAGCCTGGACCAGGGCTGGGCTGCAGTTGCTGTCTGCTGACTCACTGTGCAGTCAGCACCTCTGTTTCTCCACCACCACAGCCAGGCCCCATCTCTCTGGGCCTCGGTAGGATTTGGGTAGGAGTGGGGGTCACCAGGCAGCACAAATCAGGACCCCAGTGTAGAAGCTGCTGAGGCACCTTTATATGAAAGTACTGCTTTGGCATCAGCATCTAAAAACCCTAAGCACCCAGGTCTTAACAGTGATTCCTGAAATTATATGGTCAATCTGTGGGTTCCCACCCCCCCACCACACCCAGAGCCTGAGCTGCCCAGCCAGAGAAGCTTGAACAAGCTTATGCAGGCAGCCAGTCACTGTACAGGTTTAAGGGGACCTGGCCACAGCCCTCAGCAGGTACACAGGTTGACTCTGGCCTAGCAAGAGTGGTGGACACCCCAAAGTGTTTGTAGGCTTCCAATCTTGGGGACCAGTGAACTGGACGTCAGAAGTGAGAGTGGTCTTGGGACCCCAAGCCTATGGTGGTGCAGGAAGTGAGGATGGTCTCAGGACCCCAAGCCTGTGGCAGTGTCAAGTGAGACGGGCCTGGGAGACACCTGACCTCCCTTGACCTTGGCAGCTCCCATCCCTGAGCCACGTAAGGCTGTGCTCCGTGACCCTGAAGGTACAGTGTGATCAGCACCCTTCCTGGCCCATTAAGCTCACAGGCCTCTCCTGCACCCAGGTGCCTGCCTGTGGCCCCCTCTGTGGTCCTGGTGCTCTCTCGGCTGCCCTCAGGCATGTCTGTCTTGGCCCTGTGCTGACTCTTCACCCTGCTCATTCCCCAGGGTGGCCATGGCACCACCTGACTTACCTGTTCACTGTCCATCCCCAGGATGTTTGCCCTTGAACAGGCCTGGACTGTCTCTTGTTCCCCATGCCCAGCCCACTGACCAGACCCCATGCTGTCCTCAGCCCCCGTGCAGCCCACCCCTGGTGGGGGTTCCTGTGAAGGGTCAGTCTGTAGGCCCTGGCAGGTACCTTTATACCAGCTGACAGTAGGCTTGGGTGTGCCGGTCACGCAGCAAGCCAGCTTTACAGTTTCCCCCAGCTCAGCCGTGCAGTCAGCCAGTTCCTCTTCAAATTCCAGAGGACCTGAGGACACATGTGCTGGTCTGAGGACTCTGAGGGTGGGATTTCAGGCCTATGTCCCCTGGGTGCACCCTGGCAAATTGCCCCCAACAACAGCAGTAGCCCCACATCCAAGGGCCTGGTTACTGACTAAGCTGGGTGTGGCTGCACGAGGCAGGGACAGACCAGGGTGCAAGACCATCACACCCAAACATGACCTGGTCAGATACCCCAAGTCTGGAGCTATGCCATGTCCCCACTACATCCCTTTGTGTCCCCCATTTGGGTCAGGGTCAGCTCAACACCTGCTCTGGGGCTCCCTGGGAGGCCAAAGCCACCGGTCCCTCAGCTAGATCTGACCAAGGGGAGAACCAAGCCACCAGTGCAGAAAGCAACACATGCCCACGTGCATGGCATGGGTGCAGCCCGGTGGGCATCTAAGTGATGTTCAGGTCCCCACCCCAGCACAGCACCAGGGACACTCACGCCACACAGGCAGGGCCAGGCGCTGCTGGATGCCGCTGATCTTCTTCACCCAGGAGTGCTTGATGATGACTGTGCGCGCCTGCAGCAGGTACTTGCACACAGAGTCCTCCCGCTCATGCCACACCTCGAAGGCACGGTCGTCCCCTTCCACCTGGTCGTTCAGGTCGATGCTGCTTAGCTGTTGAGGGGTGCAACATTAGTGGGAGGACACAGCTAAGCATCCCCAGACAGACAGGGTCCAGTAGGGCTATGCCCAGGTCACCGCAGAACAATGGTAAGTTCTGCTAAAGTGGCCACCCTGGAGCCCAGGAACAGGGAAACCTCCCTGTGTCATGACACCTCCAGCCCCTGGCACCACAGACCTTCATCATATTCCGGAACACATAGCTGAAGATGTCGGTGCGCGAGTCTCGTCGGGGCTTGTAGATCACCAGGTGGTTCCGAAACAGGAAGACATGGCGATTGTGGCCCTTCCAAGGCATGAGGGCCCCTGGTGCGCCCTCCCACACAATGAAGTGGCCCTGGGGTGTGAGTAGATGTGGTTGGACTGTGGTTGCCTGGCCCCATCCCTGGGCGCAGACCCCAGGGTCATCTATGAGCCCAGCACCCACAAAAGCCACACCCGACCACATGGCAGCAGACACAAGTCCCCCCACCTGGTGGATGGGCTCCCCCAGGGCCTCCAGGGTGCCGGGGTAGTTCTCCATGAGGGACACGTGCAGCTTGTTCTCAGCACGCTGGGGCAGCGCTGACATGACTGCGTAGGCCTGCTCCAGAAGGGCGCAGTTCTGCCGGTTCAGGGCCTTGTTGCGGATCAGCTCCTGAGGCAGACCAAGGGTCAGGACCCAGACTGCTTCAGCTCCAAGGCCTGGCCTGGACATTCAGGGCTGGGGCAGGACATGGCTTCCCACCTTGAGCAGAGCCTGGTACTTCTGCACCCGCTCCACTGGCTGCTCCAGGTAGTGCTGCAGTGGGGGTGGGGGTGGCTGCGAGGGGTCCCCAGTGGACAGCATCTCCTCAGCGCATTTCTGTAGGCATCAGAGGGCGGGTTTCGTGCAAGAAAGCACAGCCCCAGTTAGGGCGTCCTGACAGTAGAGGACATCCCAGGGGCACTCTCACACCTGGCCCTGAACCTGGACAATGGCTGTGTTACCATCTAGCTGGAGGCATGCACAGAACTTGGGCAGTGAAGTAGCCAGCCCAGGAGCACACAGCTACAAGGCTCAAGGGGCCCTGGGGACTGTGCGGGAAGAGATCAAGGAATATGAACTAAGGCCAAGAGCACAGGACAAGGGCTAAGCCTCAGGGGACTTTCAGGTCAGTGAGTTTTCTGGTGGGAGTCAAGGCCAGCACTAGGCCTGGGAGCAGCCAGGGAGGGGCTCGGTGGCCAACGCCATGGAGCCAGGCACGGGCACCTTGTAGAACTCCTGGACAGGCGTGCTCACAACCACGGACTCTGCCTGCACACGGCCCACCAGGAACTCCAGGTTTTTGCCTGAATGTGTCTGTGGATGTGCACATGGCACACACATGCACTCAAATGCTTGTGTGAGTGTGCAAGAGTGCACGTGCATGGAGATCAGCATGCATGTGAGTGCACATATCTATGTGTATCCATCATGTATGCACATTTTTGTACAGGATTCACATATGTATGTGTGCACACATGTACACTATGTGCACACGCATATCAACATATCAAGCACATGTGTATGCACATTTGAGGCTGGGTGCGTGAGCATATGTGGTGTGCACATGGGACTTCCCGTGTGCCCGTGTACATTCATGTGCATGCACATGGGCCTGTGTGAGTGCTCATGGGTGGCAGGTATTCTGCAGCCTTCAATCCATATAGCGAGCGTCTGTCACTGGCGCATCACACAAGTGGGATGTGCCCATGGGTAAATCAAGTTCCTAACCTAGCTGATGAGTGTCACCCTCCACGAGGCCTGACCCACAGCTGTGGGTGCACCCCACATGCATGTGTGTGGCCTTGCCTACCTGCTGTGGAAGTGACTGATGTCCTGCACATTGCGAAAAATGACTGCCTTCTGGCTGGCCACGGCTGCTGGTGCTCGGGGAGCACAGTAAAGTTGGTGTATGTAGTGGCTTTGGAGGAACTGAAGCTCACCCACGAAGGTCTGCTCTGAGCTCAGCAGCTCCTGGATGACAGAGCTGGTGGAAGAGTGGCATCAGGGGGTGCCCAGCAGCTGCCCTGCTCCCACTGTCCCTAGTCTCCACATGGGGACTAGGTACACATGGAGAGCTTGCTCCCTTGCACTGCAGTTAAAGGGGGTTCCTGTGATCAGGAGCCTGTCACCCAGCTTCAGAAAGTGGGTAGGTGGTGGAGCAAGGGCACCACCTGTTCCCCAGGAAGCCCTCACGCATAAGGCTCTTGGAGGGCACAGCTGCAGAAACCAGGGGCAGGACTGTGACCTAAGGAGGCTCACACAGCTTCAGCAAGCACAGGTCCCCCATGAAGAAGCAGGGCAGAACGCCAGCTGGCCCTTGAGGCCCAGCAGCCAGCTGTGGCTCCACCCTCAACCCTCCCCAACACATACCTCAGCCTGGTCTTGTACTCATCCTCAGACACGGCCTCGGGGAATTTGGGGGCCTCACTGGGCCCCCACTCAGGAGACAGCTGTTGAGAAACAGGAGTTTGTCCCAGGGCACCAGTTTGTTACACCTCCTCTGTGGCCACCGGGCTCCTGTCCCTTACTTCCAGGGTTCTCTGGCGAAGGGCCAGGATCCCAGGGCCTTGGCACCCTCCCCCAGCTCCGGACTACCATACCTTGAGCCTCTTGTCCAGGTAGGCTGGTGACACCCAGCCTTGCCTGGAGGGGCTGGACTTGGTGGGCTTGGTGCGCACAAGCCAGCGCAGCGGGTGGGCTGAGTCCAAGACCTCCACATACTGGCCTTCCCTCAGTGTGATGGCATCCTGCTCGGCCCCCAGGGATAGGTAGTCGGCCGTGGCCACGTAGATATCAGAGATCTGATAAAGAGAAATGGGCCTAAGTCCTGGGGCCAGAGGGGTGAGGCCTGCCAAGGCCCCCCATGGCCCCCCACCTCTGAGGAGGGAGAGGTTCTCCCAACCCCCTAAAACCCCCAAGAGCACAGAGGGGAGGGTGCTGAATCCAGGGGCCAAGGAGGTACCCAGTCCAAGGCCACAGGGCAGGAGCCCCCAGGGTCACTCTGCACAGATGGCAGTGAGAGGGCTGGCTCCTGCCCACGTGGATGGGCGCCTAGACTGTGGTTGCTCACAGCGCCTTGCTGCCCACTGCCCCCTGCAGCCCAAGAGGTGGTAGGCTCTGGAGGTAAAGGTGCACTCTCCACAGATGGCAGTGAGAGTGACATCAGAGGTAGTGCTCTGCAGGAACCCATGTGCAGAGACCCTGCCCTCTGCTCCAACCTCTGGTGTCCCTTGGTGTCTCTGGGGGTGATGCCCCTCCCTTGGTAGCACCAGGCCCTTGCAGCCCCCCATTGTCTCTTCAGCAGGTCAGGCCCCAAGCCCTGTTCCCAAGGGTCCCAGCCCACCCACCTCTCCTTGGGAGTCCCAATCCTCTGACTCTGAGGATGACTCCTGGACGCTGGAGGAGGGCCGCGACCGGCCATGCCGGGGGGAGGCGGACGGAGTCTTGGACTCCTCATCACTGTCACCTCCAGGCACCTGCAGCTTGGCTGGGCGAACACAAGGGTTGTGATGTCCCTGGAAGGCTGTCCCCCTACTGCCTACCACCCAGCCAGTCTCCAGGGCTCCCAGGCACAGAGTCCTAGCTAGGCCCCATGCGAGGACACAGTGTCCCATCCTCCCCTGGGCACCCTGGATGCCCATCCTGGCCCCCTCACCCTGTGTGATCTTGGCCGACACCATCTCAGTGATCTGGGAGGTGCGTTTCTGTAGGAATTCCTCTGTGCCCACCTCAGCGAGGGACAGGTGGCCATGGGCCTCCACATCCACCAGGGCCTCCCCTGGGGGAATGAACACAACACTGTGGGGTCATGCTTCCCCCAAAAGTTCACTACAATTCTCCTAGGGGCTGATGGTGATCAGGAGACCAGGCCCTGGCAGGGAGACCATGAGGTGGTGCCAGCAGGAAGAAACCAGTGAGGTCAGCAGGATGCAGAGCCTGTGACCAGGGATGAGAATGAAGGGAGCGGGTCTGGACAGAAGAGGCAGCAAGTGGCCAGAGAACGGCAAGCACAGCTAAGGGGCAGCAGGTGGCAGGCAGGGCTGCAGGCAGATGGTGAGGGAGCTGAGGACAGGGCTGGGCAGGGTCCAGCCTGGCATCAGGCTTGAGGCGGGGTTGGGGCTGTGGGGGCCGAGGTGACTTTGTGGCTCTTCTTAACATAGCCCACTGGGCATGGGCCCCATGACCACAGAGGTCAGAAACAGCTCTGACTCCAACCAGAGCTGGGAGCTGGCCATGAGAGGGCAGGAACCTGGCCAGAGCCCAGGTCCAAAGGGCGGCCTCCCCTGCACTCAATCCGGGCATACCTTTCCTCTGCCCAGCAAGGCCGGTGAGACCAGCAGACTCTGACATCTGTGCTGAGATGGCTCAGGTGGTCCTGAGGGGAGGAGGGGTGTCCTGCAAGCCCAGCTTGGACCCCACCACTCTGTTCCCCATAGAGGGGGACCTAGGGGCCAGGACACCACAATCAGGGGGCTCCACATCAGAAGGGGCCCATAAAAACTTCATTTTATAGTGTGGAGAACCTGCACAGGGAAGGGGGTGGCCACCCACAGGGCTACACCACCCTAGCCCACTGGGTAAGTAGCACCAATGTAGGCACTCAAGGACGCATGCACGCCCGGATGTACGCACGCCCGGACGCACGCACACAGGGATGCATGCACGCACGGGCGCACGCACGCACGGGCGCACGCACGGACGCAAGCACGCACGTAAGCACTGCAAACTACTTCCTGAGGCCTAGAAGTTTCAGGCAGTTGATGGAGAAGCACGTGTCTTCACTTAGCTGAGGACCTACCTTCTGAAGGCTGCCTGGCCTACTCTGCTCCTGGCCAGGAAGCTTTGTCGCCCTCTAGGATGAAGTCCCTTCCGGCTTTCCACTTTGCAGTTTCTGGTGAGGATGTGAGGCTTCCCACAAAGGCAGCCTGGCACTCACCACTGTGCTCCTGTTGGACATTGTGGATCCCAGTGGAGAGCCTCAGGTAGGGATGGCACCAGTGTTTCCAGCAGTTTGTGGGGGGCAGCACTGGCTGGAGCGGCGTCATGGGATCAGAGCTGGGTAAGTAATGCATGGGGAAGAGGCAAAGTGTCTCTCTCTCCCTGTAAGGAGGTTCATGGATGCGCCGACCCTGCTGAGTCCTGTTTGGGATAGGAACCTTGCTGGATAGTTCTTAGGGAACCAGGAGCAGGGTGGGGTAGGAGATGGGAGGGGTAGGAGGTGGGTGAGGTAGGAGCTCCGTGGGGTAGGAGCTGGGTGGGATAATGCAGGGGAGGGGATGCCCTGTGCTGTCCATGGGAGGCAGTGACTGAAGGGGTGACCATGCTGAGGCTTGTGGGGGAAGGGTCCTGGCTGGAGATCTTAAGGGACCTGAGCTGGCTGGCGTAGTGTCTGGGGAGGAGGCGCACTGTGCCTGTTGCCACTAGGCATTACTTGGTAACATTCCTGGGCAAAGCCCCACCCTCAACACACAGGTGAGTGCATGAAGCACACAAGCATGGGCGGGCATATTGCAAACTGTTTCTGTGCTCTGAGTTTCCAGGCATCCAGAAGTGGCCAGTAGACAGTGGAGAAGCATGTTCCTCAAGTACCTGAGATCCTTCCTGCTGAACCTGGGAGCAGAGCCTAGGTAGGGAGACTTCCAGTGTCCTCAGCAATGTGTGGCGTATGGCCCTGGCTGGAGAGGTGTTGGGGGACCAGACTGGATGGGGTAGGTGCTAGGTGTGGTAGTGTGTGAGGAGGGGGCACACTGTTTCTGTAAAGTGGTGCCTGGAGAGGAAGCTCATGCTGAGGCCTTTGGGGGCACCGCCCTGGCTGAAGAGGCTTCAGGGGAACGGAGCTGGGTGAGGTAGTTGGTGGGGAGGGGGCACACTGTGTTTGTACCTGTGAGGAGATGCCTGGAGTGGGCGCTCTTGCTGAGGCCTGTGGGAACAAGGCCCTCACTGGAGAGGTGTTAGGGCACCAGGAACTGGATGGGGTAGTACATGGGGAGGGTACTTGCTGTGCCTGTCACTGCAATGCAATGCCTACAGTGGGTGCTTGTGCTGAGGCCTGTGGGGGTGCAGTCCTGGCTGGAGAGTTATTGGGAGACCAGAGCTGAATGGGGTGGAGCTTGATGGGCTAGGAACTTTTGTGGGGAGAGGTGCACTGTGCCCGTTCTTGCTAGGGGTTAGCTGGAGGGGGCAGTCGTCCTGAGGCTTGTAGGGGCACAACCCTGGCTGGAGAGGTCTTAGGGGACCAGAGCTGGGTGAGGTAGTACCTTGGGAGGGCTGAACTGTTTCTATAACTGTGAGGTAGGGCCTGGGAACATCCTTGCACATAGCCCCGCCCTCGACACACATGTGCATGCAGTTTGCACACATTCACTGATTCATGCAGGGACTTATCCCAAACTGCGTCTGCACAGTGGATGTCTGGGCACCCTAAAAGTGTACTGCAGATTGTAGAGAATCTGGGGCCTTCAAATCACAGAGATCCTTTCTACTGATGGCTGCCTTGGCTGCTCCAGTCTTGTCCCTAGACTATGTCAACCTCTGGGAAGGTGTCCTTGCCGTCCTTTCTCATTCATGGGTGAGGATGTTGGGCCTCCCTCAGGGGCAGCATGGCCCTCACCACCACCTCCTGTTGGTCTTTGTGGACTTATGAGGACAGTCTCAGGTAGGGAGGACTCCAGTGTCCCCAGTGGCATGTGGCATATGTCCCTGGGAGGAGAGGTTTTAGAGGACCGGAGCTGGGTGGTGAAGGAGTTCGGTGGGTAATGTGTGATGATGGGGCACACTGTGCCTGTCTCTGGGAGGCAGTTGCTTGAAGGGAAGCCTGGGGGGGTGGCGCAGCCCTGGCTGGAGAGGCATTGGGGACTAGAGCTGGATGAGTTAGAGCTGGGTGGTGTTGTGTGTGTAGAGGGGGCATGCTGTGCTGGCCCCTCTGAGGTGGTTCCTTGAGAGGGGCCTCTTTCTGAGGCCTGTGGGGTTTGGACCGTTGCAGGAGAGGTGTCCTGGGACCAGAGGCTAGGTGGGGTAGTGTGTGGGGAGGGGGCACTCAGTGCCTGTGGCTGCAAGGTGATGACTGGAGCAGACAAACATTGTGAGGACTCTGGGGGCACAACCCTGGCTGGAGAGGTGCAGAGGGACTGGCAGCTAGGTGGGGTAGTGGGTGCCTGCTGAGAGGGAGTGCCTAGAGGAAGCACTAGTGCTAAGGCCTGTTGAGGTGGGGAAGTGGGGCATAGGAGTTAGTGTGCTCTTCCTGGGTGCTCTTGGCAGGAGCTGAGTGGGTGTGGCAGAGGTTGCAGGGCAGTGGGGCAGAGGCACTTGGGTGCTGTTCCTGGGTGCTCCTGGAGGCAGGTGAGTTTGTGTGGTGGAGGTTTTAGGGCCAGTACCTGGCTTCAGTATTGGGACCTTGTAGGGGGAGTGAGTATGAAGGGAAACTTTGGTTGGGGGCTAGACTGAATGGGAGGATGTTAAAGGGAGAAAGCGGAACACCTGGTTTAATTTGAGTACACATGTATCATTTTTAAAGCTGTGCATACGTGTATGACTTTAAAAGCTGTGTTCTCAACTTTATCTGCCACTGTTTTCTTTTGTTTGTCCCCCCAAAAGAGTTAATTGCAAGTTTATAGTATAAGTCTATTCTCTACATTCTGTACATATAATTTATGTGTTTTTCTTGTACCTTATATTTTATTACAATTAGGTGATTTGTAATGATTCATTGCTTATATATCAATGACTTTCATATTTTAAATCAATCATTTTTATGGAAACCATTTTTGTAAGTCCTCATTTACTTTGCTTTTTAGTTCACTATTTCCCAGTAAGTACAATTACTCATCCATTGGCATTTCCCTTTTTGCTGTGCAAAGGGTATATTCATTCTGAAATACTTTGATGTGTATTTTGTCCAGTGTGTGTTACTAAAGCTTCATGGAAATTTAATTATCAGTTGTTTTTGTCTTAAACTGGGAGATAAACTGTAGTTGAAATGGTCAGGTTTTTAAGGCATTTGTCTTCTGCTGACATTTTGCTCTGTTGAGACATGCATTTTGTAAGTACATGTCTGTATAATAACACACATATTTCATGTCAATATTTTTGTTAATAGAACCAGTTTTAGTAAAAAAAAGTTTTCTATTTTTTCACTTCATCATTTGATATGTTTGAGCCTCTGTTCATGTTCTATAGGTGGGAATTTATTATGATCGCCATCTGATAAAAGAGGCTGGTAGCAAAGTTAGGGTTAATTTTTATTTTTACCACAAGGTCATTTGTCATAACGAGGTTTTACTTAAGGGTTTCACAAGTTAGCATCAAAGTAGGCAATTAAGAATATTAACATTAACCAGCACTATTATAATTAATTCTTTTTTTACTTTTGGGATTTCACAGTGGGATTGAGAATATATGAGGAGTATCATTTCTTAGAAGTATTTTATGTGTAGCAGATGCAACCAAGGTTACATATTTCCATTAAAATATGTAGCCCTGAATTCCTGGGCTGGGGTTGTGGCTACACCTCAACATATACGTGTGTGTATGTGTGTGTGTGTGTGTGTGTGTGTATGCTTTGAAATCCTGTCACTTTTGATTTTCAATTATGTAGAATACCTTTCTGAGTGTTGATTATATTTGTATAAGTTCATTTCATAGTTTTTACTATTTAGAATACCTCTAAATGCAAATGAGGGCTCTCATGAGGAAACTAAATGTGTAAATTTTGGTTTCCCACAGCAGTTCTGTGACGTATCCCAGGGCCTCCAAGCCCCGGCTAGTGGTTTGGTTTAGAATGATGATGGTATAAGTGGAGAAAAGGGATGCATACTTGATTGTTTTATTTGTTCATATGAGTTATAATTGAGAATAAAATGTATTTTGACATACATAAATGGAGTATAACTTCCCATTCTTTTGGTTGTACATGATGTAGATTCACACTGGTCATGTAATAATATATGTATAAAGGTTAATAATGTCTAATTCATTCCATTCATTCCACTATTCTTCCTACCCTCTTACCCTCCTCCACTCCCTTCACTCCCCTCTGCCTTATCCAAATCATCTGTATTCTTCCCTAGAGGGCATCCTCCTATCTCAGTCTCTAAACTCATGGACATTACAGGTGTGCAACACAGTGCCTGGCTTTTCTTCTCATTTATTCTGAGGTCCCAGGCAATATTTCTTCTCTCAAAGATTTATATTGTTTAACACCTCATAAGTACATATTAGTATGCACAATGTAATTACTTTGATTCCTGGGTAATATCTATCTCAACTTTTTTCATTTTTTATTGTAAATATTTTAAATATCCTCCTTTGTATCTAGTTTCAGTTATTCAATGCTGTATTCACCCGCCTCTGCCATAGAACACAAGAACTTATTCATCCTAACTGTAATGGTGTTCTGGTTGACCAATCTCTCTCCATCCTCCCACCCTCTACACTCTTCCCAGCTTCTGGTAACAACTATTCTCTCAACATCTAGGAGATTGACTTTTGTAGAATTCACATATAAGTGGAATCAGGTAATATTTGTTTTTCTGTGCCTGGATTATTTTATTTAACTTAATGTCCTCCATGTTTATCTCTGTTGTTGCGAATGACAGGACTTCTTTTAATTTTGTGGTCAAATAATATTTCTTTGTATATATCACATTTTCTTTATCCATTTGTCAGTTTATGGGCACATCTGTTGTTTTCATTTCCTGGCTATTATGAACAGTGCTGCAATCAGTAGGGTAGTGCAGGTGTTTCTTTGCCATGCTCATTTCATTCCTTTTTGTATACCCCCAATAGTGGAATTTCAAGATATGTGGTAGCTCTATTTTTAGTTTTTGGAGGACTCTCCATACTTTCTTCTATAATAACTGAACTAACTACATTCCAACCATCATACTCTTCAAAAATGGTTTTTGTGTCTTGCCTACCACATTTATCCCAATATTTCCCTAATATTATGGCTTTCCAAGTATGAAAATATCTACCTAGCCAAACCGTTATCTCACTGTCCTCAATACTGTCATGTAAATAAAAAGTTTTTACAACTGTTTCTCAAACACACAATGACAGTTTCTGTCTGGAACTTTACTAGATTTTTATGCAACAATATCTTTGATTTTCTCAATAATTTACATAGTTTATTCCAGTATACTTAATTTTAAGTGTTTACTGTGTTATTATAAAATTGATTTGTCATTTTTACTTTACCATATTTGTTAATAGTACCTCAATTTTACCTTTATATCCCAAGGGATTGAATCTAGGGCCTTGTGCATGTGAGGAAAGCACCCTACCAACTGAGCTATATCCCCAGCCACAGACTATATTATAAAAATGGAGAATTTCATAGATACCATTGAATTTATGTATTGAGATGCAAGAATAAATAAAATGGCCACATGAGTCATGAATAAAGAATACTTTGAGATTATTCAAAAATAATATCAATAATGATGATATAAATTAAGATTTACTAATAATTAAAATGTCTATTTTTCTAGCACTTAAGACAAATAATCAACCTAGTCAGCAAGAAAATGAACACATGCATTATTATCTAGGCAGTATATATATCCATGTAAGGTCTAAAAATATTTGGCTTTTATTTGGTGCTAAAGTTAAGAAAAGTCACACATCACTATTGCTGCATTATTTAAATAAAATTCTTTTTGTTAGTCTTTTCTTTTTTGTTGGCATTGTAAGGATTTCTAGTAGACATAATGTATTAATTTATTGAGGTATTCTGCTTAACTTGCATCACAGACTCCTCAAGATTTACATTTAATATGTAAAAGTATTTTGACATGCATAATCTATTTTAATTTCATCAATGCTTTTTATTTTTTTTCTTAAGAGAGAGTGAGAGAGGAGGGAGAGAGAATTTTTTTAATATTTATTTTTTAGTTCTCGGCAGACACAACATCTTTGTTGGTATGTGGTGCTGAGGATCGAACCCGGGCCAGGTGAGCGTGCTACCGCTTGAGCCACATCCCCGGCCCCAACACTTTTTCTTAAGTTATGTATTTATGAACCACATAAACAAAAATATTCTACAAATGTGATAACAAAATGAAGAGAAGTAAAACAATTCCATTAAACATATAATAATCTATGTTCACCATTGAGCATCAAATTTTTAAATTATCATATCTTGGCATTTTTCCCTTTGTTTCCTAACACAAATTATATTATTCAATACATCTTATACAAAAACCATTTATTTCTTATTAATAATGTTTTCTAGCTAAAGCAGAATTTTCTGAATATTTCTCTGTGTGTGTGTATGTTTGTGTGCATAAACGTGTATGACTGTGTGTGTGTTTGTGTGTGTGTGTGTGTGTGTTTGTGTGTATAGAGAGAGAGAGGGGAGAGAGAAGGACAGAAAGACTTTTTATGTTAGGTAAATATATTTGTATTTGTATGGAAACTCTGGTATAATTTTGCTATAAAATTTGAACTTAAAAATGAAGTATCTGATATAAATAGTTTATAAACAGAAAAATGAAATATCTGATAATAAACAGAAAAATGAAAATTGAAAAAGTATTATCTGCTGGTACATTCTTTATTTTGTAATTGATCTTTTAATATTAGATATTGATCAGATAATGTCAGTACACAGTGAGACTAATTATTTGGGAAGATCATCAATATTAAATGCATTTGAGAAGTCCAAAATAACAGCTATGTTTCCATTTTGTTTTTCTTTTTTTAGTTTTATCTTAGTTTTTTTTCACTCTTTACAAAGTATAAACTATTACCACCTCCTTTTCTCATATACTATAGCTACCTAAATAAATTGTTTAGAAAATTTACAATGTATTCTCCAGTATGTTACATGATCTTTAAAGTTTGAGACAAATGTTTTCAACTCTTTGTATGTTTTTTACATTGTTGCGATTGTTTTTAATTTTATTAGAATACATGTAACGGGAGGTAATATCTCTATATTTCAATGTTGAAATTTTTAAAGGTCTTAATCACAGTACTTTTTGTAATACGGAGTTATATACATACCAGAGAATAACATTAATTTGAAAATATAGGACATAATGACAATTAAACAGGAGGATTGCAAGTTCAAGGGCAGCCTCAGCAACTCTGTGAGATCCTTTCTCAAAAATGGTTTCATCTGCTTCACTGAAATAAAATGTTGGGGATCTTGCTCAGTGGTAGTGCATCCCTGGGTTCAATCTCCAGTGTTAGAAAATAAATGAATAAAAATAAATGAAAAAAAAAGAACCAATTAGTTGATAACAATTTCATGAAATGAATGTGTATTTTATAAGATAACACATTAAAGGTTGTTTTTTTATTTAGGTAGAACAAACAAAAAGATAAGTTTATTTTGTCCTAATCATAATATTTATGACTTATGGGATTTATTTTGATAATTTTAAATTACTGAAAAATTGGTATATTACTTTAGTTATTTATATTTCTTTTTGTTAATAATTATTTGTCATCTAGTTATATCTAGTGTATAGTGGGCATGGTTTGGCCACCATTCTTTGATGATATAAAACATTTAATCATAAATATGGCTTAAGAATCCTAATCTGGAGGCTTACTGAAGCTGGGGTGTGAGTGGCAAATAATGAACTATGAAAATAATAACAAGGACTTTGGAAAATGTTTATTTTTTTCTCTCTCTGATTGATATGAGTCTATCTGTATGTTTATCCATTTATTTATGAACATGTTTGATTGGAGATTGAAAAGGCAATTTGATATTATTTCTTTTTATATGACAAGGGAGGAAAAAGTCAACTTGTCCTCTACAAGATGGGTGTTCTTTCATGACAAGTCATCAAGATTTGAACCATTTGCTATTTGGGAACTGAGGCAATTTACTTTTTTTTTCTGTTCCTATTTCTCAATCTAAAAGGTAGCAATAAATATAACAGCTTGTTTATAATTTCCATTAGTTTTAAATAAATGACGAGGAGACAAGCTGCCATGTAGACAGTGCCCAACAAAAATAGCAGCGACTCTTGCCACTGTCATCTACCTTGAGGTCCTTTGTCATCATATCACAACAGTGCTGAAGTATCAGAGAGATTTAATCCCTGACAGTATCATTAATTCTCTGTGATCTAAATAGTGACAGCTAATCTTTCTGGGTTTGGTTTGTCATAAATCAGTTGGTGACGAATGGTTCTTTTTCCATACAGATGTTTGAAAAATTTTATGCATTGTTCATAAACTGTTGGGTGACATTCTCGGAACACATTAACTGCAGCTATTTGAAATGTTATTACTAAGAGCCCCTCCCCCAATTGTCTTCATGACACCCCTCTTCTGTAGCTTTTCCTATTATTTTCACTTACATCAGAAATTTCTTTCTAAAAATATTCACTCTTGTCACATTACTTCAGATGTACCTTTAGGATAAAAATACAAACAAAAAAGAAACTAACATAAATATAATGATAATGAATTCTTTTTGTTAGTTGGTAAGCTAAACATATAGAAGTTCTCTAATTTAGTCCTTCCAGTGATTCTTCAATATGGGTGATTGTTTTCCCAATTTTAACTGCTGAAGAGACTGGCAGAAGTAAGATGAATCATGTTTTAGTGGCATGATCTTCTCTTTGTTATTGAGACTTAATGAAGAATCTGTCAGTTTATTTTCTCCTTCTTGCAACTTAGAACTTAACATGCTTTTATGCACTGAAAATAAATACTAAAAATAAAAGAAATTCATGTTACTTATCTTTGTTAAGGGAATAGTATACTAAAAATCCTCAGTATCAGCAGTCAGATATAAGGTAAAAATAAAATTTTTAAAAATATCTGTATTAGTATTTCTGAGAATAATTTGAAAAAGTGATCTAAGGTATTTGAAAAAATGTTACAACACTTCACTGAAATAAATAGCACTGTTATTGTTTTTAAGAAAAAAATAAACACTCAGGATATTTTTAATTAAAAAATAAGTTATAAATTTAAGCAATAAAGGATAATACTTAAATAATTTAAATTTAACAAAAACATTTGTATAGGATGCATAAGTGTGCATGAAATATAACTATTCATAATAGAGATACCTGGAAAATAAAAAGGAGTAGTTCTACAAAATATTTAACTTTATCATTATACTATAGTAAAGCATTATAGTGTGGACACAAGGTAGCAGGTCTATTATATGAGAATAAAAAAGGATAACTAGAAAATTTCTAATTTTTTGAAAATAAATATAATAAATTAATTGTAGAACTTGAAATTTTTATAGTATTAACTTCATTTCTAAAAATCTTGCCAGAAGTTACAGAAAAAAAAGTGTGACATCTTATGGATGAGTACATGCATTGTAAGTTAAACAGTAGAACACATTGGTGTTCAAGTTCTTACAGGCATGACATTAAGCACCTTGCAGCAGAAGAACAAGCTGTAGGTAAATTCTTCTCCATGACATTATCACCTGTTTCTTTAGTAGAACTGCATAAGCATCTCAATAAAGTTCAGAATGAATGCACATTTAATTAAGGATGACAGTAATTTTTATGTAGTTTTTTATCTGCCATCATTAGAAATGTAATTAATATATAATTTTCCTTCAATAAATATAACATTAGAATTTCAACTATTTTGCAGAAATATTATTCCAGTCTCATCACAGTGAAAACTTTAGTAAACTTTGTATAATCCTTAAAACATTTTTATAAATATTATGCTAATTCAATATTAATAAGAGATCAGTCTAGTTTATATTTTTCCCTAAAAATGGCATTTTAAAACAAAAGTGCATGTTTATACCTACTTCCATCTTATTTTCAGATGTGCAACTATAAGAAAAAGTGGATTTTTGTGAAAAGGAATAAAAAATACTTTTTTGTTAGCTTACAATGTATAATATGCAATTTTCAAAGAACACTGTGAATTGTGTACACATTAAATACATATAATCATATGTGTAAATATTTTAGTGTACACACACACACACACACACATATATATATATATATATATATATATATATATATATATATATGTACAATGTAAAGCAATGTTTTGATGTTCTAGGACAGAAGTATCTAGGGAGTTCTTTCAGATTTCCTTACACTGAATTCTAAATCGGCAAGCTAAAATGAATGTATTTCTCTAAATACAGCATAAACTAATAGAAATAAAGAAAACTATGATTTATAAATTAATTTTAAAACTACCTGTTGTGTTACAAAATGGCAAGGTTGGGGCTGGGATTGTGGCTCAGCGGTAGAGCGCTCGCCTAGGATGGGCAGGACCCGGGTTCGATCCTCAGCATCACATAAAAATAAAGGCATTGTGTTGTGTCCATCTACACCTAATAAAACAAATATTTAAAAAAATAGCAAGGTACTAAAATTAGAATTCAAATTCATATCTGTATATATTTTCAAATATTTGAGCTCTTTTCATTTTTGCACATGAGTCCAAAATAACAATGAAAATACCTAAATCCACACCGTACTAGCCAAAATTTTCACAATATCTGATTACATACTTATTCTATCCAGATTCCATGGTAACTCTTGGCAATAACTAAAAGTGTTTCTAGTAGTAGTAGTAATAGTAGGTAAATGTTATTTTTTTAAAATCCAAAATTATTTTTTCAATTTGTAATTTCTTTATGGTTTATTTATTATTTCTGCCCATGTGTGGTTAAGAGTTACGTGACAGAGCAGCCCTGAATGGGGCTATGTAAGTTTCCTGGAAGTTACATAACAAAATACCACAAACTGTGTAGCCAAACAACAGACATTTATTCTCTCAAAATTCTAGCTGTCAGAATCTGAAATCAAGGTGTGAGCAAGGCTGTGCTCCTTCTGAGACTTTGGATAAAATCCATCCGTTCCTCTTCCTAGCTTTGGTGATAACCATTAATCCTCTTCAATTTTTGTCAGCTTGAAGCTGCCTCACTCCAATCTGCTTCTGTTCTCACAGGTCCCTCCGTTCCCATTATCTTATATATAAGTCCTTCAAGCATATTGTTTAAGGGGCAACATTAATTCCCTCATGTTTACTGCAAGTAATAAAAACATAATGGATTTTACCATCTTAGCCATTATTATAGACTGACAGATTAATTTTGTTCAAATTATAATTTAAAAAAAACAACTTACAAGAGTGACAGGCTTATTGCGTATTTTATTTTACAGTCCCAAGCTCTATTAAGTATCCCATTTTGTAATGCCATTTGAACATTCTTAAGTTAGATGTGTAAATAGTTGTTTTGTATTAAAATATGCTGGTATTTTAAATCTATAATTTTCAGTTAGGAATAAATTTTCTTAAATGATACTTAAAAAAATCAAATAGTAATTCCTTTAAAATAACATCTCAGCCATTTTAAGTGTGTAGTAGAGTAATATTAACAATTCACATTGTTGGAACAACCTAGGTACTCTTCAACAGATGAATTGATTAAGAAAGTATAGTTTATATACACAATGGAATATTACTCAGTCTCAAGGAGAATGAACATATGGCATTTGCTTGTTAATTGATGGGACTGAAGCTGTCATGCTAAGTGATATAAAAAAACCAAAGGCCAAATGTTCTCTCTGAGATGTGGATGCTAACCCATAACAAGGGAGGGGAAGTATAGGAGTTCACTGAATTGGACAAAAGGGAATGAAGGGAGGGGTGGGAAGAAGAAAAAGAGTAGAATGAATTGCACATGATTTTTGAATGTGCATATGAACACATGAGCCGTATACCTGCACAAGAATGGGAAAAAATTGGAATGGTTTGCACTCCATATATGCACAATATGTTAAAATACATCCTAGGGTCATGTGTATGTAAAAAGAAACAAATTTAAAAAAGGAGAAATAATTTTATATAGGTTTTGTATACAAATTAACATATTTTATGCTGTCAGTGATGAGAAATATAATAATATTTTCTGATAAATAAAAAGAATCAGTATTTGCATATTTTCCTTTCCTAGAATGTTTATATGATCATTTGCTTTTTTTGTTATACCATTCTTTTGTTTCCACTTGAAAGACTGCCAGTAGCAATTCCAAAAAGGAAGTCTAGTGGTAATTAATTCTCTCAGCTTTTATTTTTTTGCCAAAAAAGTTGTTTTTTTTCTTAATTTTTAAACGAAATTATTGCTGGTGCTCTCTTTTCAGTTGTTAAATTGTTTTTAGTTTGTGTGTGTGCATCCTTTTTCTTTGAAAAATTAATACATCATATCTGACCTAAAGTTTTCTTCCAAAAAATCTGCTGATGTTTTTCTGAAAGCTCCATCTTAGGAGATAAATCACTCTTCACTTCTTATATTCAAAGTTTTTTATATTCATTTTATTTACTTATTTATTTATTTATTTTCTAGTTGCTGATAGACTTTATTTATTTATTTATATATGGTGCTGAGAATTGAACAGACTTTTATTTATTTATTCATATGAGGTGATGGGAATCAAACCCAGTGCCTCACACTTGCCAGGCAAGTGTGCTTCTGCTAAGCCACAGCCCCAACCCATCAAAAATCTTTATTTTTAAATTTTGATTGTTATAATTTTCCTCACTTTGGGTCCTTTTTGGATTCATCTTAATTATTTTTCTTTGAGTTTCTTGAATTTGGGTATCCATTTTCTTTCTCAGAATTGAAAAAAAATGTCTTTTATTTTTTCAAATGAGTTCTACTCACCCTTCTCTTTCTCTTCTTTAGAGATACATGCAAAACACATATTTGTCCTTGTGATGTTGTCTCATAAGTCCCTTAGAGTTTCTTCACATTTAAAATTTTATATTTTTAATTTTCTTTTTGTTTCAATCAATAATTTCAAAAAATATTTTATTTCAATTGTTGTTTTATTTAAATACTGTCATGTTGGCATTTTTACACTTTCCATGCATTTTCCTGATTTTGTGTCATTTTTTTAATATTTATTTTTTAGTTGTAGTTGGACACAGTATCTTTATTTTATTTTATTTTTTTTATGTGGTGCTGAGGATTGAACCCAGGACTTTGTGTGTGCTAGGTGAGTGCTCTACCAATGAGCCAGAATCCCAGCCCTTTTGTGTAGTTTTCTGCTGTTTCCTCATAACACATGTAGGTATTTTTACAAGGACTATTTTTCATTTCATGAAATTATTCATAGACCTTCAAAGTCTTAGGATTGGTCTTTGTAGAGTTATCTCATTTATTTGATTTATTTGTGTTTCTGTGTTTCTTCATGTGTCTTGTTATTTCTGTTATAATTTTTTGTTTTGTTTTTGCATTTGAAGAAACAGCTACCTCTTCCAGACTTTGTGAATCAATTTTGTATTGGGGACAAGTTTCACAAATTAGCCAGAAATTTTGAAAGCCCCTTGGGTCTTTTATGGGAGTGGTTCTTTTCTGGACTTGAAAAATGATTTCTGAATTAAGTTTGCTGGTTTCTTTAAGAAAGTCTTGTACTCTCTTCCTCCCCCTGGTGTCTCATTGCTATATGGTAGAGTCTGATGCTTAGACAATCCTTTTGAGCTCTCTCTGGTTCTCAGCCCAACTCAGGTATTGAAAGTAAGAAATTTCCTCATATGAGCCTTGAGACAAGTGAGACAAATCATTTCCTCAGACATCTGTCTCTCCCTAAACAACACCTATAATATTGGAAGCATATCCACCCTTCCTCCTAAGAAAGTAGTCATGAATTATGTTTGTCTTGCTGGGTTGGGCATGGGGTTGATAGCAAGTGAATGGAAATGGCCTTTTTTTACCTCTTTAAATAAAACTGTATTCCTGGAATACCCCAATTTCATAACTGGCTTATGCAATGTTCTTATGGGATCATTGGACCATAATCTTTGTGTGTCAATATTTGTGAGGAAGTGAGGTCTGGGGCTTTATATTCTGAAAAATTTCAGACATCACTCAAGGAAAACATTTTTAGTTAATAAAAAAGTTGATACTAGGCTATTCATATTATAATGTGACTTTCATTCAAGTATAATTTCTTAAATGTGAGCTACATTGTAGCATAACATTCATTTTACAGGAAAGCTTCGATACACTTCGGCCACTTTTATCTTATGACCATTGAGTAACTACAAATAATGTATGAAACTTGTCCCCCATACATTTATGATATTTGTGGTATTGTTTAAATATCCTAAGCCTTTTGGGTTTTCAAGTTGCAATATTCTTGTAAAATATGTATTATTTAAATTATTTTTAATGCTGAATACCTGAATGTATCCAATTAAAGTCATTTGCATTCTCCAAATTTATAATTCAATTTTCTCAAAAAAGTTTAGTCAAATAGTATTTTTTGTGAGCCCTGAAATAAGGGAATCTGATGAGCTCACTTAAGATTTTTATATTTTAAGGTGTTAGAGTATAAACCAAATCTGAAATCAAAAAGAGTTTTCCATTTAATTTTTAATATTTGATATTTTTTCTCTCATTGTTTTATTGAAAATATTTTGCATTCCTTTAATTTGTTCCTCAGAGCCCCTATACATCCTAGATTTTACCTTTTAATACTATCCCATATTTTATGAAATTCAGCTCCTATTCTCTTAACATCTTTTCTCCATGATCAAGTTTCTTTGCCAAGATTATGTATATTGCCTTTATTATGTCAATATCTATTTTTCAAATGATGTAGTCTGTTGGTAATGCTTTCCATTAAATTTTTAATTTGGTTTATTGATTCTTCAATTTCAAGAGTTTCCAAATTATCCTTCTTCAAAATCTATATCTCCTTCTTGACATGATCTTTCACTTCTAATATTTTCTCTCTGATTCCAATCCTTACCTCATTTTTTACCTCTTATGTCTTCTTATCTTTGAACTTTCTAAATTTATTCCTTGACATTTCCTACACTGCAGTATCAGTAGAGTCTATTGTTGAATCATTCTGTTTTGGATGTTTTCTTCTCTTGTTTTTTTTTCATATTGTTTATGTATCAACCCATCTTCAAATGGATCTGAAACAGTGGGGTTTCTACTCTACCAGCTTTTAGTTATCCTGTAATTTTCCAGTGCCTCAGAGATTAAGGGAAGTCAAATAACTGCAAAAACCTATGCATATAACATATAGGATTAAATTAAATACTTAGTTCCTATTATGACATGTACAATGTTGATTGACACAATAAACAGAAATTATAGGGTCAGCAATTTCTATCATTAAAGATAGTAGTTAATCATGAATTATGTCCATCAAAAACTCAAACAATTGGTATTACCTATGACTTCCAGTGTTTTAACTGCTTCTATTGCATTAGTGGTGGGGTCTGACATTATACAAACTAACCAGTGGTAAGAGAAGTTAAAAATAGAGATAATTAAGAGTAAAGAAGAATATATTAGGGAGACAAAGATTTGCAATTTCAAAATAGGGCTGATCCATAGACAACATATTGTTCATTATTTATGAGGGGGAAGAGAAGAAATAAAAGTAAAAGAAAAATTAGAGGAATAGTGAAAGAGAGAACAATGAGTCTGGCTTCTGTTGGTTTAACATCTATTTATTTATACATTTTTAAATTACTGCAATATAGACATATACAACATTGAAATTCACCATGCTTTATTCATAGATGTACAAAGAGAGTTTAGTTTGTTTCATTCTACTGTTCATCCCTCTGTTTGTCCTCCATGCCTTCTATGTAACCCCTTCCACAGATATCTCTGCTATTTTTGTTGAATGCCCTCTTTTCCATTATGTGGTCGAGTATTCACATATGAGGGGAAATATTTGACCTTTGGCTTCCTGAGTATGGCTTATTTCACTTAGAATTGTGTTCTCATTTCATCAATTTTCCACCTAGTGCCATAATTTAATTCTTCTTAATGACTAAGTAAAACTTCATTGTGTATATACACCATGTATTCTATCAATTACTCTGTTGATGGGTTTGATGGCTGGTTATGTAATTAGGTTATTATGAATTGTGTTGCTATAAGCACTGATGTGCCTGTGTTTCTATAGTATGCTGATTTCAGATATTTGGGTATATACCAAGGAATGAGACAACTGGGTCAGATGGTAGTTCTATTCCAAGTTTTGAAAGGGCTATTCATCCAGTTTTCAAGAATGGCTGTACTAATTTGAAGTCCTACCAACACTGCATTTCCCCACGAATTATTCTTTTTTTCTTTTTTAAAAATTATTTTCAGGTGTATGTACAGTAAAGTGTATTTTGACATATTATACATACATGGACTATAACTTTCCATTCTTGTGCTATATATACTGTAGAGTTACACAGGTTGTGTAATTCATATAAGTACATAGGAAAGTTATGTCTGTTTCATTCTACTATTTTTCCTATTCCCATCCTCTCCTTTCCCTTCATCCTTCTATGTCTAATCCAATAAACTTTATTCTTCCTTTCATCCCAAATGTTTTGTCTGATATGTGGATCTCTGCACAATATCCTTGATAATTGATATTTTGAGTGGAGTGAGATAAAATCTCCATGCAGTTCTGTTTGAATCTAATAGTTTTATTGAAGTATAGGGAAAGAGCAAGGACATTATAACAGACTTTCTCTTCCTTGTAGTTTTGATTGTCATTTCCCTGATTCCTAAATATGTTTTATGTATATTTATACACACACACACACACACACACACACACCACTTGTATTTTTTATTTTAAGCAATGTCTGTTTTAGATTTTGTGCCTGTTTCGTTTAGTAATTGGGGTTTAATATTTTTTAGTTTTTTTTTATTATTCTATATATTAATTTCCTGAGGAACAGATGAAAAATATTTTATCACATTGGTAAGCTCTTTGTTTACATTCTTGTTTCCTTTGTTGTGCAGAAGTTTTGAAATTTGATTTCATCTCATTTATTGACTGTTAGTTTTATTTCTTGTGCTTTAGAGGTCTTGTTAAGTTGATGACTTTGTCAATATGTTGGAGTGTTGGGCCTCATTTTCTTTAAGCAACTGTAGAGTTTCTGGTTTAATTCCTAGGTCTTTGATACACTTGGAGTTGGCTTTTATACAGGGTGATAGGGATCAAGTTTTTGGCCCCTTTGTCGCACATATCAGGTCACTTTATCTATGTGGGTTTGTCTGTGTTTTTTTTTTTTCCATTCATCTTCAGGTCTGTTTTGGTGCAATATAATGCTGTTTTTTTTTTTTTTTTTTACTAAAGCTCTGTGATATAATTGTATATCTGGTACTATGAAGATATCAGCATCACTCTTCTGGTTCAGGATACATTTTGATGTTCTATGTCACTTCTGTGTCAAAATGAATTTGAAAAATGTGTTTTTTCTCTGTGTTATGAAGAATGTCTGTGTTGTGAAGGATGTCATTGATATTTTGACTGGGATTGTATTGAGTCTGTTCACTGGTTAAGGTAGTATGACCATTGGGATAATATTAATTTTGCTTTTTTCAAGATTATTGAAAGTATTTCCACTTCTTAAGATTGTCTTTGATTTGTTTTACTTCACCATTTTATAATTTTCATTGTTGAGGTTTTTCATCTCCTAAGTTAGATATTTTCCAAAGTATTTTCTTTAGGGGTTTTGAATGAGACATTTTTCTCAATTGTTTTGAAGAGGGTTTGCTATTGCTTATAGGACTGCAATTGATTTATGTATTATTTTCTTGTATCATCTCTTTTAGTAGATTTGTTATCAGCACTATAAATTTTCTGATGGAGCATTTAAAATCATCTAAGTAAAATGTTCATGTCATCAGTAAACAGAGGCAACAGGAGTTCTTTTTCCTATGTGTATGGAATTAGTTTCTTCTCTTGCCTGTTTGCTCTTGCTGGGAATTCAAGGAGTGGTGAAAGTTTACTTCCTTGTTTTGCTTTTGTTTTTAGAAAAAAATGTTTCAGTTTTTTTTTAATTAAGTTTGATGATGGCATTTGGTTTCTCCTTCTATCATTAGTCCCTCTGGTGTTTTTAACCTGAATGGGTGCTGAGTGTTGTGAATAGGCTTTTCTGAATCTACTGATTATATCATGGCATTTTTGTACTTAAATTTGTTTATACAGTAAATTTTGTATATGTGTGTGTGTGTGTGTGCTCTTGCAAGCGTGTGCGCATATGTATATATGTACACATATATGTACTTAATTTTTTTTTTTTTGGAATTGGGAATTGAACCGAGGCATGATTTTCCAATTAGGTTCATGTGCCACTATCCACTTTTTAATTTTTTTCATATTTTTGTAAATGCATTATAGTATTACAGAACAATGGATTTATTGTTACATATTCACATATAAATCTAATATAAAAATAAGCAATATTATACCCCAGTGTTTCCCTTTTTTTCCTTCCCTCACCCAGGTCCTTTTACTCCTTTTTTATTTCTACTTTTTAGATATATGTGACAGTAGAGTACATTTGGAGATATTATATATGGATGAGATATACCTTATTCTAATTAGGATCCCATTCATGTGGTTGTACATGGTGTGGAATTTCACTGGTCATGAATTCATATATAAACATAGGAAAGTTATGTTCAATTCATTCTCATGTCTTTCCTATTATCATGCTGCTCTCTTACCTTCATTCCTCTTTGTCTACTCCAATGAACTTCGATTATATCTTCCCTGTCCGTTATTGTGTATTAGCATCCACATATAAAACAAAATATTTGGCCTTTGGTTTTTGGGACTGACGTATTACACTTAGCTTGATAGTTCCTAGTTCCATGAATGTATTGCCAAATGCCTTAATTTGATTTTTCTTTAAGGCAGAGTAATGTTCTATTGTGTATATATAACCATATATTCTTTTGGATATTTGATTTTAAGAGAGACTAGGATGAAGGGTCAGAAGCTTGGAATAGAAAAGCTATTGGTATGATTCTGTAATTCCCAGGTGTCTTTATGGAGAATAAAATTGACACTTTCACCCCAGGCCATCTGTTCAAGACTACAACAGTACATCTCAAGTCGGGTACATGACAGTCACTTGGAGAGTTCACTCAGACTCAGACTTCTGGGCCTCAACTCAGAGTGTCTGACTCAGGGCCCAGGGTGGCCCTTCTTTATTCCTTACAAGCACTCAGGGTTTGCTAAAGTTCCTGGTCTAAACACTTCCAACTGATGGCCCTGGTCTAGAAATTTCAGGGGCAGTGAAGGTGACATAAGGTCCTCTTTGGGTCCAGTCTTCACCTTCTTTCCCTACCTCTTTTCCCAGTGCCCTACAGAGAAACCTACTGTAGCTCCTACTTATATCACACCTGCATATGTCCATGATAAATTGGAGCATGTGGGATCTTCCAGTCTCATGGTCCTTCCACAGTTTCAGATTTTTTCCCTGAAGACTGCAAGCCCTATCTCTGTACTTCAACCACTGTCTTCATATCAGTTTTTAGAATCTCATCTTTTGGATTGTTGATTTCCATGTGAATTTTAGAACATCGTTTACTCTTAGAATTCCACTCTGCATTTTCATGATATTTTATCCAGGACTTTGTGGACACAGGATGTTGCTGATGACAATGGGATTCCTCTTTTTCCCTTTTATGAAAGGAAGCTACCAGTCTGGGACTAACTCCTCTACTGAGTGTCAAGGAGGAGCCAAACATGGGCCCTTTTGGGTTCCTAAGACTACTCTGAAAAATAATATTTATTGGGTGTACTAAAAAATCAATTTATTGTACCACAGTTGTGGAGTCTAGGAGTCCAAACTGAATTATTATAAGGTATCTGCTCTGGAAGGTCTAGGGGAGGATTTTTCCTTGTCTCCTCTAGCTTTCAGTAGTTGTAGGAAATTCTTGGCATACCTTGACATGTAAATTCATCTCTCCTTTTTCTGTCATGATTATCACATGTTGTTTTCTCTGCACAGGTATACTTGTCCAAATTTCCTCTTCTAAGGTCATGAATCATTAGATTATAGCCCACTCTAATTGACTATGGACTCATACAACATTTTTATATGCAAAAACCTCATTTCCAGATGAGGTAATAAGCTGATATGCTGGGAAGGACATGACTATTCAACCCAGAGCATGTATTGAGCACTTAATGTGCCCTATTCCCTGTATTTCCCATGGCAGCACTGTGAGGTACACACAGGCATCACTCACACAGAATAAACTAGGATATGAAGCTCAGTAAAGTTGTGCTCAAGCCAGAAGCACATGGAACACTCAAGGTTGTAGTCACAGTGTAGCTGTAGCATGGGTCCACCTGTCCATTGAAAGAACCAAAGGCCAAATAATCTTTATGATATGTGGATACTAACAAATAATCAGGAGGGAGAAGGAAGAATGAGACATGTGTACACATGAGACTGCTTCCCAGAAATAGTCCCAGAGTACTACAAAGGACTTCAAATCTTTTAGTAGCTGCCTCTTTGAGAATCTTAGAGCAGGAATTGATGCATAAAATAACACTGCTCAAATTTACTTATCAATTATCCCAAAAGTTGCAATATTACTCTTCTAAATTTAGATTACTAGAATTTCATTGAACATCCTATGTGGGTTTATAGTATGGAATTAAAAAATATTTTTCTTCACTATTTAGATATATAAATGACAGTAGAGTGAATTCTGAAATATTATATACACATAGAGTATAGCATATAACTTATTCTAATTAGGATCCCATTCTTATGGTTGTAACATGATATGGGGCTTCACTGTGTGTGTGTATTAATAGACGAACATAGGAAAGTTATGTCTGATTCATTCTGTCTTTTCTATTCCCATTTCCCCTACCTTCTTTTATTCCCATCTGTCTAATCCAATCAATATGTATCCTTCCTTCGCCCCCCTGATTATTTGTTAGTATTCACATATCATTAAGATTATTTGGCCTTTGGTTGATAGGGTCTATTATGCTGATTTTATGTCTTTTATGTTTATACTGAGAAGTGGGATAACTTGATCAATTGGTGGCTCCATTACAAGTTTCTTGAGGAATCTCCATACTGCTTTCAAGTATTGGTTGCACCAATTTGCAGTCCAACCAGCAACGTATGAGTGAACTTTTTTGCTACATCATCTCCAACATTTATTATTACTTGTATTCTTGATAATTGTCATTCCAATTGGAGAGAGACAGAATGCCTGTGTAGTTTTAATTTGCACTTTTCTAATGTTTAGTGATGTTGAAATTTTATTTCATATATTTGTTGTCCATTTGCATTTATCCTGTGATGTGCCTGTTCAGTTCCTTTGCCCATTTGGTGATTGGAATGCTTGTTTTTACAGTGTTAAGTTTTCTGATTTCTTTATATATCCTCGAGATGAATGCTGAACTTGATGTGCAGGTGGCAACAATTTTTTTCCCATTGTAGGTTCTCTTCACATGCTTGATTGTTTTCTTTGCTGTAAAGAAGATTTGTAAATGGGCAACTCATGTCCCTCTTGAAGCAGTTCAATAATAAATGATACATGGAAAGCAAAATATAAATTACTTGTGTGTCATGCTCATTTAAAGAGTCATAATACCTTCAAGAGATAAAGGCAGTGATAATCCTATTTAAAATCATGGAAGTAGGTTCATAAAATGTAGGCCCTTTAGCCAAATCCCAGTTTCAGTAAGTCATAGAGTACAGATAGAAACCTAGTTCTGCACTGTTATTTGTGTTTTCCCTGAGCCAAGCTGTAGTAACAGGCCCAAAAATCTAATGAATTCAGTTTGTTTGAATAGAGATAATAAGACATTCTTATTAAAACCCACTGGCCCAGATAGTATAATGGTTTAGCATTATGTCCTCTTTGCCAGTATTAGATGTTGACAATTTAAAATATTGTTTAGGATTCATCATTGATTTTCTAAATACAGATGTTTCGGGTGGGTGAGGTAGAGAGAGAGGCTCTGCTTATAATATAAAAAAAAAACAAATTGCCTCATTCAAAAGTTGACAGATATAGCTGAAGGATATTAGAATATTAGAACAGTCAGTGAAAGAACTCAAAGAACTCAGAAGTAAGCCTGTATTCTCGTTTCAATTGAATATATATATATATATATATATATATATATGTGTGTGTGTGTGTGTGTGTGTGTGTGTGTGTGTGTATTATTACAAACTGTCATTTGTTTTGCCCGTTTTATTCCCCTTTTTTTCCATTTTGACATCAGAAGAAAAAAATAAAGAAGAAAATGCATAAAAAAGACACAGGAACAGATAAGAGAAGCAAAATCATAAGACCACAAGCATATGGAAGAGTAAGTAAAAAGGGTCTTCTCTCCTGTACCTTATATCTGGGAATAATTTTATTGTGCTTCAGCGTAACAGGTTTATAACTAGACAGGGCCCCTCTCTCTGTGAATTTCTCCACTGATTAACTTTCAAAATGATCACTAAATTTAATAGAGATCAATCAGTGGGTAGTTGAATAAAAGTTTGTGGCACATGCAGTGCCTTTTATATAAAACGATAAGAAGTTAGGAGATGGTTAAAACACCACTATCTGAATTGTTCAACATCCTTCATTCAGAGCACATGATGAAAACAAAACTAGTATCCTGAGAGGCACCTGACCTTTGTACAACAGCTGGCAAATAGTACCCTCCTAGGAGTAATAAGAATGTGAGAAGTTCATTTTGAAGTGTGAGGTTCCAGATTAGTTGGTAAAATGATCCGTTGCTTCAGGGAGAAGATAAAGATGGTATCCTACACCCTAGAGGTGGTGCATCAAGAGGTATGTGGGCTCATGATTCTTTACACTCTGTAAATGGTGTGTGAGCATTTTGTGAGCTTGTTGAGCACTTATGGAAGTATATGCAATGCCTTGCTGTACCTTTTGATCACTAGCACCCTGAAGAGTTGCTACAGGGTGTAAGCACTCCATAATCAGTGTTTCTTCACAAACTATTATCTGTATAAAAGGGCTACTTTGAAAATAGAAAAGAATCATTTGTTGAAACATGAACCTATAGACATGATGTAAAAGGGAGTTTTTATAAAGGAATTTGGAGTCATCATCAGTGATAGAGAAGACTGGCAGACTCCAGGTGTTACTAGATCCAGGTCCAGGCTCCTCATTACTGGAAAACCAGTAGTCAGGAGATGTGAATTAGTGGGAAAGAAATCAGGTTTACTGAAGATCCAGCACACTGGTAGAGGGAGGGTGCTGTCATCCTCATAGTGTCCTCTTGGGAATCTGAGGGACACAAAGGATTTTTATAGGGAGAGAAAGATGGGATTGTGAGGCAGTGGGAGAGGTTTCTTTAAGCAGAACTTTTGTCATTGAGGGTGTGTTTCCTTTTCTTTCTTTCTGAATGGACCATCACAATGGAGCTTGACTTTCTCGGGCTAGTACCTATACTTTTTTTGAATCAACATATTTCTTTCTGCATGGTAAATGTCACAGAAATTTGCTTGTTTTGTGCTGGTATATAGCTAAAGACTAAGAAGAGGCATGGCACATTCTGATTTTATCTGAGAATCACCAGATATTCTGGCTTTTGTAAATCTAAAGGAACATTATACAACAGTTCACATCTTAATCAGTTAGCTACAGCTTCTCTCCAAAATTTAGAAACCTGGGTGGAAGAGAGGGTATAACTCTGTGGGGTGCACAGGAGGGAAGCTGAAGTAACTACCTAGGACAGCTCCCAGTGGTGATGTCCTCCCCACCTTTTTCAGTTCTTTTTTTAAAGAGAGAGAGAGAGAGAGAGAGAGAGAGAGAGAGAGAGAGAGAGAATTTTTTAATATTTATTTTTTAGTTCTCGGTGGACACAACATCTTTGTTTGTATGTGGTGCTGAGGATCGAACCTGGGCCACACACATGCCAGGCGAGTGCACTACTGCTTGAGCCACATCCCCAGCCCCTCCCCACCTTTTTCATTGATATTTTTTAATGAATCCAGAGGCACTTTAACAAACAACTGAACTTATATATTTTTAATTTAAAAAAAAAACATTTTTTGTTCCAATCTCTCATTAAGTTGTTGAAACTTGCCTCAAAGTTGAGATATTCTGTCTTGGCCTACTGAATAGATGAGGTGAGAAGTATACACCAGTGCACCTGGATAAGGGTGGCAACTGTTACACAGAAGCAGTCCTTATTTTTATTTTTTAATATATTGTTATTAAAATGTTTAAACACTCACAAAAATATAAGTACATGGAATACCGTCCCACTCTTTTCTGTTATCACACTGTTTAAAAACTTAGCTCTAAAGTACTAAATATGGAAGGATAATTCTTTACCAGGCCAGCATATGATGAAATATACAGTATAGATTAAAAAAATTTAATTTAAAGAAATGTACAAGTTTTTGAATTTTTCTGAAAATGAACCGTTTTTCATATGTACTTTATTATGGATAGAAGAGGAACGATGTAGATGACAAGAAGAGCTCATGGAAAAACAGGAGGTAAACTTTTAGCAGATTCTGGATTGGGAGCCAAGGTAAATACAAATGACATTTAATATCAATTCAGTAAGAATTAAAAACTTTCTGCTTCATGTAAGCAGGGTTACATTCCCAAGAGGCTGGCCTGTGGTACCTGGAGTCTTCTGTACCATCCTGGATGACATCACCTGCCAGCCCAACCCCATCCTGGAAGGGCATCCAGCAGCAGGTAGGGAAGGCTCTAGGGTGACCAGGGAGAGTGGGAGGTGTTTCATTCTTTGTCAAAAGAAGTTCCAGGGGACCAGCACAGTGTTGCTGAGGAAGGTTGGGGTTAGAAGGATATGCGGGAGGGGAGACCTTTGAAGCCTGTTCAGGGGTTCTGAGCAGAGCAGAGGAAGTGGAGGCTGGGTGTTTGTTGGGGGCAGCAGCTTTTCAGAGGTGATAGCATGCCAAGCTTGGGAACTGGGAGGGCTTCAGGGTGTGGGAAGCACACTTGGACTGGAATAAAGGAGAGATTTCTTACATAAATAAGTGTCCTGAAGCGGTGTCATTTGAAGTCAAGGTTCAGAACGTGAGCTGACAGTAGTTGTGTTTCCTCTGAAGAAGAACTTGCAGGTTTTTAGTGCAGATCTATACTTCACCTGATTAGTCTCAGGAGTGGTTATTTTCTTCTTCACTGATCGTTCATCCCAGTTCAACTGAATGGCAGCGGTCCACTCTTTTGTATGCTAAAGATTTCCACATCCATGTACAACTTAATGTTGTCAGAAACATTTTGTGTACTTCCTTCTTGACTTTTATTTGGTCTTTCCCAATAAGCAGAGTAGCTGTCCAGTGTTGTTTATTAACATGGTCCCCAATGTCTATACAGTCATTTAGACCACTGTAGATCCTTTTATGAAGTGCATGATGAGATGACTTTTATTCCAAATAGAATTCACACATGTGCAATTAAGTACTCAAAAGTATTTTGAACCTGAGGGGGGACCATGGAATTCTCAAGTAGGAAAGAAAAAGGATACTGCAGTATGATCCTTCAAGATATCTCTGAACAGAAAAGCATTATATGTTGTGAAAAAATTATCTATATATTCAGATTTGTGTGTATCTTTTCTAGGTAGAAGAATCTAGAATTGTTTTAGTTTAGCCTTTATCTGTTAGTACTGTAAAAATGGTGAGGACATTGCCTTGCCTTTCCTTATCTTTCTTGCTTCCAGTTTCCTTCTGTATGTAAACCTAAAAAAAAAGTCTCTCTCCTTCTTTTGTAAATGATGTTTATATTTTGACCAGTAGAAACTTAGATGTACCAGAGTTGTACATATTTGTGGTAGTTAAATATATTAACATGGTTATTTTAGCTCATTCTATTTGTGCTCAGTTTTGATAAATGTATACCTGTTGTCTGAATGCTTAGTAACACACTGTGTTTGGTATTAGAAGTGTATGGAAATAGCAGCACCATTGCCTCTGATCCTTGGCCTGGTAGTTTTCAGGGCTTGCTTGCTGAGTAGAAGTTTTTCCAGCCTCAAGTCAGTGAACTGGTTTCTTGTGAAGAGTATTTATGATAGGGTTGCACTCTAAATTCCATTTCTGTGTATGAAAGGTTGTGTTGATGGGATGGGACACCAAGTATAATGGGAAGAATGGTGCTCCAATGATAAGGGAATGACTCCTAGATACATCATTTCTCACACTCAAACCAAGTGTGATCTTGCAGGTGCTGGAGAGAGATTCTGAGGCTGACCATGAATCAGTGGATTGGAGACACTTGGAGACCCTGCTGCAAGCTAGGAGGCACTGGTTTGCAGTGGAGCAGAAAGGCAGTGTGGGCTCTGGTTCAACATCCACTTGGCAGACACCATCACCAGTGCTTAAGGATGGAAGAGAGCCCCCGATCTGGATTCTGCTTGACTCCAGGGGAATGACGCAAATTGGAGGTTAGTTGTGGCCTACATGATGGGGAAGTGTGCTCCTGAATATTGCTACTGAGAGGACCACCTGCCTTCTACATGCTCCACAGTGCTTTGGATGCCAGGAAGCCCTGGGATGTGTGTCTCTGTATTAGTGAACAGCAGGAAAGTGGGAGGCAGTGGGAGGTTCCAGAAAGGGGAATTGATAGAATGCAGGACCCTGTCAGGACAGGGTTCTTGTGGGGATTAGGCTGGGAGTCCTGGGAGGGGAAGCAGTGGGAGGCAGTGCAGGGGCAACTGGCTGAGGAGTATCAGTTTGTGTCTGGACATTGGCTGATTGATCTTTGAAGAGGTTAGAGAATGCCAAGCCTGGGGACACACACCAGTAATGATGTGTGTCCTCAAGGATGTAGGGCCTGTACCTGGGGGTGAGGTAGGGTTATTACATGGAGGAGGAAGTATTTTATGGTGACTGATTGTGGGCATTGGTTAGAGAGAAACTTCCTTTTGTTATTAAGCATATTGTAATAGCAAATATGAAATCCAGGTTCTGAAAAGCATTTAGCACTTTTTTTTTTCCTCAATGAGGAGTCTCCTGCAAACTTTTGAAGTTTTCACCATAGTCAACAGGTCATTGCTGGTTGGTAGGGTTTCATTGTTTTGTATACCAGTGACTTCTGTAATTTAAAACAAGCTTACCTTGCCCAAAGCTCTTTTTATATCTCTTCTGGTACTTTGAATTTTATTTTACCTTTACCAATAAACAGTGTCTTTCCACTGACATTTGTCATCAAGTTGTGCAAGCTGAGTACTCAGCAACTTTGCTGTCTGTCCCATTCAATATTTTAAGCTCACCCATCTTAAAAACTCCCTTGCCACTGAAAAGCTGAATATCCAGGTGTCCTGGTGTAAATGCCAGTGTGTTGCACTTTGTACCCTCAACCCCCAACAACCACAGCATGCCAAGATGTAGGATCCTATCTTTTTGAGACCTACAGCTCCAGGAGCAAAGCCTCTTCCATTTTTGTGCTTGAAGGGAAGAAGGAACCCTCAGTGCTGGCAGCTGGCTTGGATTAGGGAGGCCTAGCAATTGAGAAGCAAGATATCACAGGAGCTACAATAGTGTCTGGATCTTCTAAGAGATCCTGCAGTGTAGACCCCTCCCTCAAATTTCACATGTTGCTTTTCTGGGAGCTCAGGTGTATGCCTGAAGCAAGTGAGGTTGATCAGCACCGTGAAGTGGACCTTCTCAAAATCACAAGTAGAAAGAGAAAAAGGAAAGACCAATATCTAAGATCAGTGTTGTTAAGAAACAGATGCATAGGGGCTGGGGTTGTGGCTCAGCGGTAGAGCACTCTCCTTGCACATGTGAGACCCTGGGTTCGATCCTCAGCACCACATAAAAATAAATAAGTGAAATAAAGGTATTGTGTGCGACTACAAGTAAAAAATATTAAAAAAAAAACAAAGAAACAGATGCTTAGTGCTAGTCTTACTTACTCATATATTGAGGTTTGGGGTTGAGAGAATAGGAAGTTGTTCTGACCAAAGAAGTGGAAGCTGTGAATGGATGGGGTCTTCATATTTTTGAAAAAGTAGAATTGTCTGGTGATTGGTCTTTGGCTGACACCATGCACCCCATTTTCCATGAACATCAGCTCTGCTGCTGGTGACATCAGCATTCAGCTCATGGGCCATTATCAATGTGTGCCTCTTTGGTAGCTCTGTTTGGATATGTGGAAGTTCCTGCAGTACTGTTTGCCTGTCAAGACATGATGTTGTTGGTCCTGGTGCATCAGTAGCTGATCAGAGCAGACTGTGTACTTGCATCTGTATTCGAGAACCAGCCTTTGAACGTGGACTTGAGGATATTTGAGGAAGGAAGCTGTGACATACAGCAGATTTTGAACAAAAACAAAGATGGCAATATGGTTATTGATGTTGTACTTGGGATAGACATTTCAAAACCCAACAGTCTACCAATAGATGTGAAAACCATGACTGAAGTGAAGAAAATGAGGAGTTCTGGCATTCTTTTGAGAGAGTGCCAGTAGCCCTCCACTCACTCACTGCACTCTGTACTGCCTTCTGGCGACTTATGAATGAATTCTCTCCATAGCCTCAGTTGATACATGTGCAGTGTTTCTTTCCTCTGGCAATTAAATCATATGATGTTTTTTAGGGCATAAATATTGTTTTTAATTTATTCCTCATTGAGAGAGAATTCTCAGAAACTTCAGGGTATTCTTATGTATTCCAAAGTACATTTCATCCTGTAGCTACTGCTTTACCCTCTTATGTCTTGTAACCAGTCAGGTGGCTCATCACTGTGTGATCTTCTTTCTATTTTTATGTGATCCCTGTTTGTTCTTAATTTTTCTCTCTAGCTTTTTCATAGGGTATAAAACCTTCAACCCTTTGCATTCTGTGTCTGATTATGTCACTGATCATGTCATTCCTTGTTCCGTTCATAACTTTGCTGGACATAGCAGTCTTGATTGGTAAGTATATACTTTCAAAGCTTGGAATACTTTATTCCAAACCCCCTTGATTTTAGAGTCTGAGGTGAGAAGTTTGAAGTGAAGCTTATAAACATAAATATAATTAAATTTATACAAACAAATATAATTTTATATAAATGTGACCTAATGTTTTTCATGTGTACCTTTTACTATTTGTCTTTATTTCCATTGTTAGATCCTTTGATTATAATATGTCTTGCAGAGCTGCTTTTTATCTTAATGTTTTTTCTTTGGGATTCTGTATGTATAGTGTAAGTATATGTCTATCTTATTTTTAATGTTTGAATTTTTTTTAGTGTTATTTTATCAAAAAGGTTGACACCATTAGCCTGAATCTCTATGTTCTCCTTGAACTTTGGCCAAGATTTTCTATTTGACCTTGAGCCCAAAGCAGTGGTGTTTGCCAACCATGTACTGAAGGTTTTGAAAATGTAAGCAAAAATAAACTTTCCTTCTTAAAATTGTTGTATGGTATATTAGTCATATTAATAGATAATTATTAACAGGGAAGGAGATACTTTTTAATCAAAATTTTGAGCTTTTGTTTTTTTTTTCAGTTTATTCTTTTCCAGTTTTTAAGGCTATTTTGAAGTGGAACTTAATCTCAATTTTATATATTAAGATTTACATTTTCATTTATACTGGTTTTGCTTCAATGTTGAGTTTCTCTTCAAAGTCAAATTAGAAAAAATTGATTGAGACTATAAATTTGATCCATTAGATCCTCCAGGATATATTCTTATTTAATATACATAAGCTTATCTCAAATGATTTGGAGAGTTCTTCAGGGTGGGCTACTTGATTTGAAGAGAAGGAAAATATAAATTAAAAGTTTCAAGTTATAAATGCATTTTGGAACCAACTCATATCCTTCTCGGCTATATTGGTGTTTATATATTGTGACTTGTTAACCACCTGTGGGAAATTTCACTGAGCTGTTCCAATTATTATCTTGCAACTGTTGTTTTAATATTAAGTGATATTTTTCTTAAGAAAAATCATAAGTATGTTTTCCACTGATATTTTGAGAGCCATATTCACTACACAGTTTTTAAAAAACAGATACTTTTACCTCTAAATCTATTTTCTGACAGGGTACAGTAAGCAAATGTTTTGTGGATTTGTATGGAAAATTAAATAACTCTACCCAATGGAAAATATAAACATTTGACCATGTATCTGAATCAAAAACATCAAGGTATGTTTCTATTGTAGATGTAATAAAATAAGATTTTGAATCACTCCTTCTTCATACTTATAAACCATTCTTTTAAAAATGATTGTAGTAGAGTGACATGAATTTAATGAAATTATTAAAAGTATATGAGCATCTCAATTACAGTTGAATGGCATTCCCTTGTCTCTCATTAATACTTGACCATATGACACAGAATGAGAATTCAGTAATGAACTTTCCTATGGTTGGAAGAATGATTGATATTAGTGTAGAAACAGAAGATCTGTCCTTGAACCATAAATGCTCTTCAGCAGGGAGTAAATGCTCATATAATTAAATACCTATAACTATAAGCTACCATAACTTCTGTATTATGATATGTAAGTAAGTCATTTTATGTTGCCTTTATAAGGTATATGGGTAAGGTTACTTTTATAGTTTTCTATTTTTTGATTCTTATTCTTTGTTATTCAGAAAGTTTTTCCTTGGAACCTATTTTCGCATTTAGCACTGTTTTGGATGCTGGAAAATATATAATAGCATTTTTATTTGGTATTTAATATATTTACTTTTAATATTGGACAGGTTGTCTATCCCATTCTGTTTTAGAACATGAATATATCTGTAGGGATATCAAACTGGGATTAAAATAAAAAAAGGACCCAAACAAAAAAGCACTTAAGTTAGAAAACCACAAGCCATTATATAAAGAGCATAAATCATGCTGTCTTTAGTTAAGTGGGTCCACATTTAGAAGGTCAGGGGCTCACCGTGATTATGAATAGGTTGAGTTCTTTTGTAAGTCTTGAGTGTCATAATCTCTCTCTCTCTCTCTCTCTCTCTCTCTCTCTATCTATCTATCTATCTATCTATGTTTAGTACAGTAATATAAATATGCAGAAAAACTTACACATACATGTATACTTATGTAATAGGGCTTCCAAAAGACAGAGAATCATTAAATGATTATAGATATTTGTAGATTTTTAAGCTGAAACAATCAGTTCACACTGGCTATTATTTTTTTCAACATTTTTAAAATTTGTGCATTATAATTGTACATAACAAGGATTTGTGTTATATATTTATACATGCACAAAATTTAACAATATAATTTGGCCAATATTACTTCCTAGCACTTCTTCCCTCCCTGCCTACCTCTCAACCCTTGGTCTTTTTCTTTAATTATCTCCCTTTGATTTTCCTGAGATCATCCCCAACACCTTTCTATTTCTGTTTCCATTCTAGCTTGCACATATGAGAGAATGCATATGATCTTTGATCTTCTAAGTTTGACTTATTTTGTTTAGTATTATGGTCTCCACCCATTTTCCTGCAGATGATGTAATTTCATTTATTTTATGGCTGAGTAAAGTTTTATATTATCTCACTTCTTTTTGAATTTCTAGCATTTGGCCCACAGGGAAGCTAGTATTAGTCCATCCTATTGATGATAGTAATAGCACAGCCCTCCTTTCTCGTTCACCTCCAATTTTGGTATTCCTCATGTGTGCCTGCCATGATCCTTTGGGTGATCTTTCATCCTTGTGGTGGAATAGTATAACTTGCAGTAAGGATGAAGGATACTAAGCCAGAGAAGGAAACAGATGGCTGTGGAGGGAACTCCATTAGTTTGACTCCATGTCCATCATCTTTTTTCCTTGAGAAGCATGGGTGCCAATTTTAAGCCAGAAAATGACAGCAGCATGAGGATTGCCTTCATCTTATAAAATTTTATTCTTCTTGTATGTATCACAGTATTTTTCACATGTGAACTATAATTCTGTATGTAGTATAATTTTGATAATTATTTGACTTTCTCATTTTTTCTGGTTGGGGATATGTTAGTATTGTAATAAGGTTTTTCATTAATGAAATAGGTGGATTGGATCAGGTGATTTCTAATTCTGATTTCATCTTTGATACACCTTTTAATCTTTTAAGTTATTTGATATGTGTTTCTTTTTTCCTGAGCACCTAAAAACATTTTTTATTCATTCTATTTAGTTGTACATGGCAGTGGAATGCTCTTTGACACATCATACATAAATGGAGCATAACTTCTCATTCTTCTGGTTGTACATGACCTAGACTCACTGATCATGTAGTCATATATGCACATAGGGTAATTATGCCAGATTCATTCTATTCTTCCTACCTCCATTCCTTTCCCCCTTCCTTCACTCCCCTCTGCCTTATCCACAGTACCTCTGTTCATCCCTAGGAACCCCAACCCTTATTGTCAATTAGCATCTGAAATTCAGTGAAAACATTCAGCCTTTGATTCTTTGGGATTAGTTAATTTTGTTAAGCATGATATTCTCCAGCTCTGTTCATTTATCACCAAATTCCATAATTTCATTCTTATTTAAGGCTGAGTAATATCTGATTTTGTATGTATACCACATTTTCTTTATTCATTCATCTGTTGAAAGGCACTTAGACAGGTTTCATAGTTTAGCTATAACATTGATGTGGCTGCATCACTGTAGTATTCTGACTTTAAATCCTTTGGGTATGAACTGAGAAGTGGGATAACTGGGTCAATTCCAAGTTTTCTGAGGAATCTCCATGCTGCTTTCCATAATGATAAATTGAAAATTTCCCTTCCCACCAGCAAGGTATGAATGAACCTTTTTCCTACATCCCCCCAACATTTATTGTTGCTTGAATTCCTGATAATTGCCATTCTGACTGAAGTGAGATGAAATCTCAGTGTAGATTTGACTTGCATTTTTATAATTACTAAACATGAACATTTTTTCATATGTTTGTTGATGGTATTTTTTCTGTTGTGCAGTGTCTGTTCAGATCCTTAGTCCATTTATTGATTGGGTGGTTGTTATTGTTGTTGTTATTATTAATATTATTAGTAGTAGTAGTGTAAAGTTTTTGAGTTCTTCATATATCCTGGAGATTAATGCTGAAACTGAGGTGCAGGTGGTAAAGATTTTCTCCTGTTCAGTAGGCTTTCTCTTCATATTATTATTTCTTGAGCTGAGAAGAATTTTAAAGGCTGCTTCTTTGATTCCATCCCATTTATTGATTCTTGATTTTACTTCTTGTGCTGTACTGGTGTTGTTAAGAAAGTAAGTTCCTAAGCTTACATTCCTACTTTTTCTTCAGTTAGTTGCAGGGTCTCTATGTTCTGATGCCTAAGTCCTTGATCCACTTTGAGTTGTGTGCAGGGTGAGAAGTAGGGATTTAATTTCATTTTGCTACATGTGTATTTCAAGTTTTCCCAGCACCATTTGTTGAAAATGCTATCTTTTCTTCAGTGTTTGTTTTTGGTGCTGTTTTATAATATTAGATAACTGTACTTATGTGGGTTTTTCTCTGTGTCTTCTCTTCTTTACCATGGTTCTGGTACTGATTGTAATGCCTCCTGCATCACTTTTCTTGCTAATGACTGCTTTGCCTATTCTGATTCTCTAATATTTCCAAATGAGTTTTATGGGTTATTTTTCTATTTCTACAAAGGAACTCATTGGTATTTTTATAGGAATTGCATTGAATCTGCAAAGCACTTTGGGTAGTATGGTTAATTTGACAATATTAATTCTGCCTAAGATAGGCAGAATTAGGGCCTGGGAGATCTGGCATCTTCCAAGGTCTTTAATTTCTTTCTTCAGTATTCTGAAGTTTTCATTGTAGAACTATTTCATACCTTTTCTTATATATATTCCAAAGTATTATATTGTTTTCTGAGGCTATTTTGAATGGGATATTTTTCTAATTTCTCTTTCATTTCATTTGCCATTGATATATACGTACATAAATTATTTATGGGTGTTAATAACCCAATGAATTTTGACGTATTGTATCCCTGTTCCCATTTATTTCTGAAATTTTTTATTCCCTGATTGTATCTGTTATCCAATCCTAATCCACAGTTGTATATTTTAACCTCCAGGCATTAAAAGGTTTGTTTCTTGTCATTAACTTCTTATTTCTTTCATTTATGATCTTATAGGGTGCAAGAAGTTACCTCTATTTCTTGTATTTACCTTGTACTCAAAAATATGAGTTTTTTTTGGTTCAAGGGATTGAACTCAGAGGCACTTGACAATTGAGCCACATCTCCAGCCTTATTTAGATACAGGATCTCACTGAATTGCTTAGCACCTTTTGTTTTCTGAGGCTGGCTTTGAACTTGCAATCCTTCTTAGAATCCCGAGCTGCTGGGATTACAGGTGTGCTCCACCCCGCCTGAAAATATGAACTATTTCAAAGAATGGTCATTGTTTCATGGAGAAGCAAATTAATTTATTGTTGATGGATTAAATAGTCCATAGATGTCTGTTCAGTCTATCTGATTAATGTTTTCCATTTAGTTCTGAAGAATCTAGGCTGGCAAGTTTTTCTTTTGGGGTGGGCATGGTACAGAAAGATTTCCCCAAACCTCAGCAGTGCAAAGAGTATGCAGTGTGGTCCTCACAAGGCCTTTCATCTGCCACAAAAACTCTGTGTTCCATATATGGCTCCCTCCAATTGTCACTTCAACCACCACCCCCCAACACTAGACCATTTTATAGGAATCTTGTTTTGTTTAAAAGCATTGACCCAGGTGTTGGGTATATGGCTTAGTGGTAGAGTGCTTTAGCATGTATGAGAACCTGAGTATGGTGCTTATCTCTTTAAAAAAATGACTTGCCAAAATTATTTTTGCCAATGAAAAAGCTTATCAAGGGAGATTGAGGGATACTGGCTGATGTGGGCCATATGTGGAGGTCCTGACCTGAAAGCCTAGAGAAGCAGAGAGTCCATGAGTGTCTCCATGCATCTATTTACTCATTTTGCAAATTTGACTGAGTCCTGGAAGATAAAGTGCAAGTAGTTATGTAGGTTAGAACAGTGTCCAAAATAGTATGTCTGGTCTCCTTCATTTCAGTTAATATTTAGGGGTAAAACAAATTAAGTACAATAAATACAATAAAGATGGCTCTGTGAAGGACACTAACTAGGCATTCAGTGTTCACGGTTCCAAGACTGGCTTGCTTCTGAGTGAGGGTTTCATTATCCTGTGATGGCAGGAAAAGTGGGAGCAAGGTGCTACCAGAGGCATTGGATTAAGTGCAGGGATATGAAATAATGCCACAGGCCCTGAGGGGAGGGAGCAAGATCAAGGGAGCGTACAAAAGGATTACGGAGATCATTGCCTGGTCATGGGGACTGTGAACCATGGTGAGTATTTTGAACTTTATTCTAAGAGGAATAGGAAGTCATCTGTGCCTGAATCAGGGTGGGTGTCATGGGTTGGCTCCTGGTATAAACTTTCTTCATTGAACTGATTTTGTTTTAACCCAACTGTTATGTTGTTCTCCCCTTTTCATTATATCAAGGTCTCTAATTTTGTTGGACCATTTATTTAATGAAGACTTTTTGTGTTCCTTGTGTTACCACGTTTCTCTGATTCTTCTTGACCCTAGTAGCTTGAAAAGGTGCATGCACATTTTAAGAAACCATTAGTTCTTTCAGACTTAAGGACTTATTTGAGGATGGGAAAGCTTTTTCCTGCAGAGCAGTACGGGAGGACATGCTGACCTAGTATAGCACTGGTCTAGTGGCATGGAGCAACATCTTTGGTATCTGAGATTGCATCTCTTTTAGCAAGCACAACTGTTGGTAACATGAGAACCTTCATGGTCATTGGTGGCTAGAGCTATGGGAAATCTAGAGTTGCTATGCGGACTAGCTGGGTCATAGATAGTGCCTCTAGATCCATGCAGAGAAGACTAGAAATGGTGAAAGACATATGGGCCAGGCAGTGTGCACACTTTGGTGCAGTGTCAGCTGCAGGCATGTGCAATGTAGACAGGCTACCTGTGGGCAGAGAAATAGTAAGGAAAAGCTAGGACCAAGGACAGAAGCCAGGGCTGGCAAAGAGTGCCTATGAGGTGGGACCTAGTTTGTTAAAGCACAGGACTGTAAGATCAGATCTGATTGTAGACACCTAGGGCTTCAGGGAAGGACCAGAAGTAGAGCTTTGTCTGGCTGCTCTGTATCTACAGATCTGGGGCCTAATCATGGATGCATAAAGCTAGAAACCTCACCTGTGAGTTGAAGTATGGTGGCAGGGACATGGAGGTGTTGAGGATGGTTTTAAACATGCACTATTTTTTTTTTTTTTTGTGAGTGGAACTGAGGAGAAACGTGTGCAGTGGCACAGAACAACTCTCTTCAGGCAAAGCTACATGGTGGTGGGGATGGTTAATGGGACTCTGGGTGCTTACATATGTTAATAACACCATGAAACAGAGCTGGTGACACATGTGTACGTAACTTCAGAGGCTGCTAAATATGGCGAGCAGTGGCTCGTGACTGGTGTTGGAAGTGGTATTGTGCATGTGCAACTGCCAGTCCGACATCTGGCAGTGTGCATGGATATGGCTGCAGGTGTACACCCATCACATGGGATTATGCCTCCAGTATGGGCTGCAGCCTTCATGTTCTCTTGCACAGGAAAAGGCTGTTTGGTGACCTTGAGTCTGGATTTGTGGCAACTCTAGCTGAGGTTACCTTGGGTAGGCAGAATCTAGAGGTAGTGGTACAGGTGCTTGGAGACGGTGAATGCAACACCTTTGAGGCTTTTTGTAGTAAGGAAAGATGCAGGGTTCCTCTGTGGCTGTTGGTTTCCTCAGTGGCAAAAACTACTGCAGTCTGTTTGGAGCAAGCACCTGAAGTATGTAATGGCAAACCCTGAGGGAACGCCAGAAATGAAGGCTAGAGTTGTTTACAGAAGGAGACAATGCAGAGGTTGTGGGGGTTCTGGGCACAGTAGCCACTGGGGACCATGATTTCTTTGGCTGCAAGTTGATCCATGTGTTGCACCACTTCTTTGTTTCAGGTCATCTCCAAATAGCTCATCTCTTCTTCTCTGCTCAGTAATCTGGGTTGGGAGAAACCGAATCAGGACATTTTGGTACTACACTGGAAAGCCTAGGGTGATGGTTGTTACACTATTCTCCTTTTGCTTTTGAGTAGAACTGGTGGGCTGCTTACTCCCTCTTTGTGTTGAGCAGAGTTATTTAAGGGAGTGGATGATGCAGCAGAGTGACACTAAAATTGCTTTTGGCGCAGTTATTCGGTTATTTTCTTCTAATCTGTTGCTTTAAATTAAATGCATTCCTGAATTTTTCCAGATTTTTTTAATGGACATCTTAAGTCAGGGATCTCCTTTTCTGCCATTTACTGAATAAAGTAATAGGAAGAGTGCAATATTTGTTTCCTGCTGTGGACATAGGCAGCTGTGCAATGGCAGAGAGGATGAGTCCTGCCCACCCAGGTCTGGGTGTGGGGGGTTCTCACCTGCCCGCCATTGAGGCCCACCTGATTCTGGTGGGGCATCTCACTCACTGTATGGGTTTTGGGGGGTCTCAGAGCAGTCCCACCTGGTTCTTGGTGGGGTCTGTACAGAATAGCCGGGCACTGATCACAGTACAGGGGGTGGACCTTCCAGGAGCCAATCACCTAGGGCCATGCAGATTCTGGAATGTGCCTTTGTGTTTATCAGTGTCACCTGGCAACGGCGATTTTGCCAGTTGGTTGGCAGATAGGTGATGGCAGACCTGCTTTTGTAGGCCACTTGTCTTTAATTGTCTTTACGATGGATAGAGCCTGGAGAAAGTTTATTTATATAAGCCTGGGAATCAAGTTTTTCGGATATACCCCTCTTGGGAAGATCCACCAGGCTGCCAGAAATTGTGAACTGGGAAGAATTAAGCATTATCTGGGACGTGGATGTAATGTTGATGGCACTGATCATAAAAATAGGTAATAGGGTCTGGGAGGCCAGGGACTGAGGGGTAAGGGACCAATGGGTTGATGGAATTGAAGCCTGCACCATCCAGGCTGTGCCAATGGGAGCAGAGCAGAAAAGATACCAGTTCTCCTTTCACCAGAATATTTGACTTTAATATTCTGTGGAGTCCTCAATATCCAGGACCTGCACACCTTGGAAGTTCAGTACCCAGGACTTCTAATGGGCAGCGAAACAAAACCAAATTTTTAACTGGTTTCCCAGACACTTAAAATTTCCCTATAAGGTCACTGATTTTTTTTTTTAAATAAATACACACAACAGCTTTTAATGTAAACATTTTCAAAAGCATTGAAAAATTTTCAGATGTAATCTATTACCTGTTGTGTCCCAAGAGCCTCACAAGAACTCTGAATTGGGAAGATGGCTCCATGTTATTTCTTCTTTTATATATTTTTAAAATTCTTTCACACTAGTATATTTAGGGGTGTGTCTTCCACCTCTAAAAATAAGATTTTACTTATTTCTCACATGCTTCACTCACTAATTTATGAAATTCTTAGAATAACTTGGTGTCATCTTCATCATCCAACCATTTTCATAACAACAGTGTTGACAAGCCCTGAATTTTCTGGAAATACTTCATTAACTTCAGTAAGTGAAGTTAACTACCTTTAACTACCTTTCCACAGAGGACACTAGAGTTCACTGGCAGCTTTCACACTTTCCAAAACACCAAACACAGCATGCTTTTTCAATTTTGTTATCACTTTAGACTAAAGCAAAAAAGCATCTGCCAAAAGCTTCTCGCACAAAATTCCAAAATTGCTGATTCCACTGTTCCAGTACCCTTTCCTGTAGTTATCCATTACTGTGTATCTGTACAAGCATGAAGAGTAGAGCATTGGTTGAGAGCATCCAGGCAATGCAAGCTCTCAGTCACCAGGGCCAAGGGAGTAGCACACAAAGGGTGCCTAGTCTGTACAGTGCTGCCTGCTGCTGCCCTACTGTAGCTTGCCCTACTCTGTTCTGAAGCGACTAAGAGTATCAAAGGTAGGCCCTGCTTGTGGTTTGTGCATTAGAATACTCACTGACCCCAAATGTGAGCTCTCTCTGAGGTTATCAATTTCACAAAAAACAAATAAAAATATCTGTACATTTTTTAGTTCCACACACAGTCATTTAGGGTCATGATGACACTAAGAAAATGTTTGCAATGAACAAAGACTTGCCATTCTGTGTATCAAAATACATTATTAACTTTCACAAATTACTTGTTTGCCAATGGCCAAAAGATTAGTGACTGGAACAGGATAAAAAGAATACTCAAATATCTGGAAGGGAGAGTAAAATGGAATTGGTAGGTAGTGGCATGCACAGTTATAAATGTGGCACAGCAGTTATCATTAAATCATCTATTTGAGGAGCAATAAACAGCTCAAGCCATAATCAACAGCCCAATACCACTACTCTTCATCTTCAAAATATTGTAGCTGCGAAATTTATTTCATTTGTTAGACTTAAATTCCTTCTATTGCCAAGGACATAAATATTTTTTCTATGTTCATATGTCACTTTCACTTGAGCATCTGTAAAATTAGAGTATTTTATCTGATTAAATTAGAATTCCAAGGTTGGAAATGTAGCTCAATGTTAGAGCACTTCTTGCATGTCAAAGCAAAGGGTAAGGGTGTAATCCCCAGCAAAACAACAACAATAACATTGTCATCATCATCAACATAATAAATTTTAAAAAGGTAGGAAAAAAAGAAGTCTTCTTTCAAATTCATTATTTCTTAGAATGCCTTTGCCAACATGAAGAAAGCATTTATGTTTTTTTCTAGTACATTTCTATATAGATGTCCTATAGTGCATTTCATCTATTGTAGATATTACTATACATACATTTCTTATATATGTATATTTTATTTTACATATGCAATTATAGGTTAATAATTTTGTTTTGGTGAGAATAGAAGAGAGCAAGTATAAAAGATTATTACTCCTGAAAAATATTGCTTTACTTTATAAAAGTTTCACATAAAAATACTAAACTTCTCAACTTTAGTATTTTTAAGTGAAACTTTAATAAAGTAAAGCATTAAAGAATTATTCTTTAATTCTATTCATTTGTACTCATAAAATGAATACGTTTTTAATGCGCAAGACCTGCACAGCTACTTATTTTGTATTTGACATATTCTACTATCTCAGAGAACTCTTACATAAAAACTTTCTAGGTGTGACCAGTTAATTAAAACTGACGTGATAGGACTCAATTTCAAATGAAACAGTTCTTCCTCCTTTTCAATCATGCATTCATGGAGGTAAGAAATTGTAAATGTCCCTTGTGAAAAATTAAGACAGTATTAAATACTTAACATTGAAAATACCTGATTCATATATAAATCCTGTATATATAAATACTGAATTAATTTAACCATACTAATTCATTTGGGTTCTTTTTCCTTTGGCATTAAGTTTGCTTTCGGTTTGGCCTTTTACTGTTATTATTCAGCCTACTTTACCTAACATATATATTTAAACCGAATTTAAATGCCATCCATGTCATGAGAACTGCCATAAATCTATTGTTTGTCTCACATTTCACTTAAGGTAAGGCACCATGAATTATGATGGTTCTTTATTTTGTTTATGAAGAAAAAATTAAATGCTGCCAATTATAGTTGTAATGCAGCCCGAATTATTAGTGGGATTCCATTGTCAGTGTTGTTAAAACGATAAGAAAAAAAATCATCTTAGACTCATTGAAATACATAGTTTTAAAAATATATTTTTAAAAATCACTACAATACTACTAACTTATTAATTGAAATACTCTTAGTTGATAAAAAGCAATAATATTGATTACAATAGCTACCAATTATGGAGCTGTTGCTGGTGCTACAAAACCTTCAGATGTTTTACATAGATTTTCCATTAAGCATCCTGGTAGTATTCAGGGAGATACTCATTTTAATCCTTACTTTTTTAGGAAATTGAGGGAGAGTAAGACTGTGGGATAACTAGTACATCACAGAGTCTAAAGTAGAATTCATACTGAAGATGAACTAAATCTCAAGTCCATCGTCTTTCTAGGCAAGTGGGCTGCTCTACTCTGGGGATGTGGTTCCGTGGTAGAGCCCTTCTTTACCTAGAATGCTTCAGGCCTGGGTTCTATCCCCAGCAATATGAAAACAAAGCAAACAAAAATAAGTAAAATCAATGGAACCAGGCACAGTTGCACATACCCATGATTCCAGTGACTTAGGATGCTGAGGCAAGAGCATTGGAAGTTTAAGACCACAGTGGGCAATTTAGTGAGACCCTGCATCAAAATTGTTTATATAATAAAAATGTGCTTAGGATATGACTCATGAGTTGATTAACCCAGGGTACAATCCCCAGCAGTATCAGAAACAAGAAATAAGAAGAAAATATCAGTGGCATTGGCTGATCATTCATTAATAAAATAAGTAATGACGGCTACTAAATATTGTACCTTCTTCACAAAAAAATAGAGGAATTATGAGATACTTAATGTTTATAATTGCATAAATAGTTGTATATTTCAAAAGGTACCTTATGAATTCCTAATAAAGCTTCTTACTTGCACAGAACCCCTCTACATTATGCCTGTGCCTATGGCAGACCAGCAGCGGTGGCTCTTCTTGTGAAGAGGAAATGTAATGTGGATTTGTGTGACAGTGATGGCAACACACCATTGATGAAGGTAGATATACCAGTGGTTTTGCAGGAAATGAATTTGATGAAATGCTTAGAAGAAAAATTGGTTACTGCCATTTAGTTATAACTAATGAGTAAAATGTGAAATATTTTTATTGGATTTCCAAAATTTACAATCTGTTTCTTGGTTAAAACCAACAGGCCCTACAATATGAGGAAGAGGAATGTGCAATTATTCTTCTAGAACATGGTGCCAATCCAAATGTTCACAACAACAAGGGTGAAACTCCGCTCCACTATGTTATCTTTTATAGGAACACATTAATAGCAACAAAACTGCTTTCATACAACGCAGATATTGAAGCCAAAAACACGGTATATACATCAATCACTATTATTTTCAAAATATTTAAAATTTTTCTTAAAATTAACAATAATGCATGTTAAAAATACTGATCATTAGCAAATTTTCTTTTTATTAAAATACTAGCAAATGTTGGAAGTTCTCCTCATATTCTTCCTCCTCCTTTTGTAGCTCATGTGTGTATTTAGTTTGCCTCCATCAGTTGAATCCACACTTAGAATTCAAGAGACTCATGCAGAAATCTGAACTTCAAGCTTCTGTGAAGGAACCTGATGTGGTCCCCTTGAGCCATAGTACTGTGTGGTGTGGTGTGCAGGGTTTGCCTCCCACATGCTGGGCACACATGTTCTTAAGTTTGCTTCTGGCAACTGCAGCACTTACTCCAATCACCTACTTTGCCTCTAATAAATGAGGTTACAACTCCTCTTTTTTAATATAGTGTGATAAAGATTTCATGGTGTTTTCTACTGATATACAAGAATATGGACTACATAATATATTATGAATCTCTTTCATATGGGATTAATTGTTTGAATTTAGAATTTGGAAGTTAAATAGTTTTCTCTATAGATACTAAAAAATCATGTTCCCACTGGAATTTTTGAACAGCTGATTAGGTCACTCATTGCTAGAATGGATAAATTATTACTAGAAGTAGATAACTCATGGATTTTGCCAGCTGTACTATATACCAGTCTTCAGCTTTGTTCCTTAAAAATGCAAATGTTTAAAGTGCCTTTCATGATGCTACAAGTAATCTGTGTAGATCAGCATAAATCTTGATGATACACAAAATTTCTGAATTAAATTTTGCCTAAAATTATAAGTAACTTTAAGTAGCAATTAAAGTGGATGAGAATAAAAGGAATTTTGGAAAATAACCAAGCATTATGTTACCAGGATTGTCGTTACAAGTGAGAATACATTTTCAATGTTATTTTTATTAGAGTTTATAGTTTTACATAGTAGTTGAATTCATTCCCCCAAAATCTTACATGCATGGAATTCCAGTTGATTCCCCCTTTTCCATCTGTCTACCCCTCCTCCTCCATTCTCCCCCTCCTATTCTCCTGGACCTCCTTTCACCTGTCTATTTATTTATATTTGGTTGATTCTTTTTACTTACACATAAGGGTGCAATTACCTGTGGTATATTTATATATGCATATAACATGAATTTTAAAGACTTCCTTCTTCATTACCTTCCCTTTTTCATTATCTCTGTGCCTCTCAATCTTCTTTTTCTACACTAATGATCTTCTTTACATCTTTTGATATTCTGTTCTTCATTTCTTTTTCTTTAATTAACTCCAGCTTCCACATATGAAACATTTTACCTTTGAGTTTCTTATTTGACTTATTTCACTTAGTATGATATTCTTGGATACCAACTCATTTACCAAGAAATGACATAATGTATTTTTATGGCTGAGTAATACTCCATTGTATGTATGTGCACCAGAATTTCTTAATCCTTTCATCCATTCACAGGTACTTGGGTTAATTTCATAATTTACCTGTTGTGAATTGTGCTACTGTAAACACACATGTGACTGTATTAATATACAGTTACACGTAAAATTTTGTTTTAGTAATTTTGGGAAAATACTGAGTCATAGGATAGCTGTTTCATGTTGTGGTTCCCTTCTTAGATTTTGGGAAATCTCCAAACTGTTTTCCAGGGTGGTTGTACTAGTATGTAGTCCCACCAACAGTGTAAACGTGTGCCTTACCCCCACATTCTTTTTTTTTTTTTAAACCGGAGGGGGGGGGGGAGAGAGAGAGAGAGAGAGAGAGAGAGAGAGAGAGAGAGAGAGACAGAGAATGAATGAATTAATATTTATTATTATTATTTTTTTTGGTTTTCAGCAGACACAACATCTTTGTCTGTGGTCCTGAGGATCGAACCCGGGCCACACGCATGCCTGGCAAGCGTGCTACCGCTTGAGCCACATCCCCAGCCCCACATTCTTACCAGTATATATTACTGTTTGTGTTCTTGATAATTACCATTGTGGCTGGAGTAAGATAAAATCTTCGTGTAGTTTTTATTTGCATTAACATAATTGCTAGAGATGTAGAAGACTTTTTTTATATATAGTTGGGACATTTGTGTTTCTTTTGAGAAATTTCTGTTTAGTTCTTTTGCTCAGTTATTGACTGGGTGGTTTTTTTGTTTGTTTGGAGTTTTTAAAAATATTTATATTTTAATTCTTATTGGACACAAAACATTGATTTTATTTATTTTATGTGCTGCTGAGGATCAAACCCAGGGCCTTACATGTGCTAGGTGAATGCTCTACCACTGAGCCATAATTCTAGCTCTGTGTTAATTTTTTTTGAGTTGGTTATTTCTCTTTGTTAATCCGCTCTCAGTGGATTAGTTGGAAAATTTTTCTCCAATTGCATAAAATAATATATTTTTGTATTGAACTTTCTGACATGTAAGATAAATATCTTTCAACTTATAATAAGAGAAGACACAGGAACAATTATGAAAAAGCAACATAGTTTACTCAGACTCTATCAATTTTAAGCAGAGATTCCTTACATTGGAATCTGGGATTCTAATTTCATAAATAAAAAAGAATCAAGTGGACTTGTATAACATGGAGAAAACTTCCATGTTGCCAGAAAGCTCTCAGAAATATATTCCTGTAACTTCAAATGTTCACATGTGAATATCTCCAATAAAAAATCAGTGTCAAGTAGGTGTTAAGCAATGGAAAAGCTATTTCTGTACTACTGGACATACAATGCACAGTTGTGTAAATTTTCTCTTAACAGTAAAACAAGGAATCTTTTCTATGAGGCTTGGTATTACTGGAAAAGTAGACGTTCTTCAGAATATGATTTATACACCCTACTAGTTAGTTGAGAATTTGGCTTGTTAGTGAAATATAATACTTATATCCTTTACTAATATGTATTAGGGAATGGGTCTATTGGGATATAAAATAAAGTTTATGTCCTAAAGATGCTCTTGGTTGAGGAGGGTTCATGTTACATAACTCCAAGATGCCAGGATGAATGCTTGACAGCGGCAAAGATCCATGGAAACAGTAAATGTATGAAGCAGTTTTAGAAATGCTGGAGTTCATGTGGCCACTCTAGACAGAGGAGAGGCATCTCAAAATGAAAGAGCAGCACGTATGGAAGCAGAATGGGAAGAGAAGAGAGTGGCTACTCTTAATTTACATTATTATTATATGCTTATATTCATATAGTATTTTGTAAGGTTAACTTCAGTTGAAAAGTAGTAATTTTGTGAATAAACTATATTTGTTGTTTTTCAGAGTGGCCAAACACCACTTTTACTCACCATAAAGAAAAACAGAAAGATGATGGTAGAATTTTTTATTAAGAACAAAGCAAACATACATGAAGTTGATGATAAGGGAAGGTATGGTACTTTATATTTTTTGGAAAAAGGTTCATATCGTAGTAAAATCACTCAGGTTAAAAATATTAAATTAATGGGAATGACATAATCATTGGAATAGAGTGAAATTTATGAACATATACTAAAATTAAAGAGAAAAGCAATTATTCAAACTGAGCAACACATTAAGAGTATGTAGTATGATTCACATGCCCTTATAATTATTGGCTGATGATTACTATTTGACTTTGTTGATCACATAATCTTGTGTTAGCTAGAGTTTTCATGTTAGTTTTGTAAAATATAGACATTAGTTTGTGCTTTTATTCAGTATTGAACTTTTAAAATTTTCTGCAATATTTCATCTCCTCCTGGTATAGTTTTCTTTTGGAAATGCTGTGTTGAGTATAGATAGACATTGAGAATTATTTTTTCCTTTATATGACTATTTTCTTTAAATTACTTAATTTGTAGAATATTGATTTCAGATTTTTCCTAAGTGACGTCTAATTAGTCTTAACAAATCTTGAACATTTATAATGAAAAAGAGTAACATATGCTTGAAATCTGGTTGCAAGATTATACATGTAGCATTGATTTCAATGCCTGGCATATGCTTCTCAGAGTGAATGACTGAAGCAACAATTATTATTATTATCACCAGTGCTACTGTTATTATGTTATACCTGCAAATACCTTTTTTACTCCTTGACCTTTGGCTGACTGTGAGTTACAATATATTACATCACTCTAAGAAAGAAATGGAGCTTTATTCATTGAAATCTTTGCCAACTCCAGATGAATGACCTCATCATAATTAATGTTCATTGAAGGATTTTAAGTTTGTAACTCTCCCCTTTTGGGACACATGATTTTTTTATGTGTTTGTTTTCCTTTTAGACTTACAAATGATTTAGAAAGATAAAGATTTGATCTTCCAAGATGTATATGTCTGTTAGTGTATGTAAAGCTAGATGTCAAATTGGTAAAATGTATTACAAAGGCTTTTTAAATAAACTTATTAAAATACCTAAGTCTGAAGTTATCTCTCTTATTTTAGAACAGCCCTCATGTTGGCTGTGCAACATAAGTCAACACACATAGCTGAGCTGCTGCTTGAATGTGGTGTTAATGTGTCTGCTTCAGATAATTGTGGAGAGATTGCCTTGTCTTATGCCATTGCTAGTGGAAGTACTGCGTAAGTATTTACATTACAATACTAATCAACATTAGATGTATATCCACAATAGTTACACCTGTTGCATCTTATATATGAGGTGAGATTTCATAGCATTACTATGTATGGAACCGTAGTGAGTTAGGACATTTCATTAGTCAGAAACCCTTCAAAGTCTAGCCAAGAAGCAGTGATGATGCTTTGATTGGGCAAAGAGAAGGATGGAGGGGTAATGGAGGCAAGAAAGATGGTGGAGTGAGAAAGACATTATTACCTTGCTACAGGTATGACTGCATATATGATGCAATGGTACATCCTGTAAAATCAGAAATGAAAGTTGTTGCAGTTGTGTCCAATGAATCAAATTGCACTCTACTGTCATATATACATAATTAAAATGGATTCGTTATTTTTAAGAAAATAAGTAGTGATGTGTGCATGAGTCACCTTCAAGGTTTGTTCTCTCCTCTCTCTTCCCCTCTCCTTTCTTTTTCTTCTCATGCATGCTGGGAAATTTTCTTACCACTGAGATATACCACTAGCTAATATCTTAGGACTTTGTAAACCTTTATCCTTAGGGTTTCCAGCATTATCCAATTCATTTCAAGCATAACCCCTCCTCACAGGGAGAGATAGTATCACACCTATGTTTTTATAATTTGCTATTTGAGTCTTGAAATTCCCTGTTTAGCTGAAGTTAGCTATTCTACCATCCCCCTTTAATTTATCAAGGACCTAATGATATCCTTGAAGTGTAAGTAAGATAATTCTGTAGTCAGATGGAGGGGAATAAATAGATTTTTAAATTGTTCCTTTGTCTCTTTCAGTTCTGTTGCTGTGGTGTTTCTGCCAGACCTGGTCCTGCAGTCTGGTAGTGAAGAGCTTTTATTTCAAAATATCCTGACTGATCCAATCCCTGAGTCTTCATGGTAACCCACACTTAGACTCAACACTCTTTTTAGTTCTCATACACTTATGCTTTTTTATTCAACAGTTGTTTCCAAGCAGAAGCACTCTGCTTTGACAGCTTGGCCTCTAGCTTTGGCCAACAAATACTAAGCACTCTGACCCTGTCCCCCTTTTAGGAACCTTATGTGGAATCCCCATATTAGCCTTGCCCTTTCTGGTGCATTATCCTTTTAGGACTTTGTCTTTTCTGTCATAAAATTAAAATCATTCAAACCTATTAGAAAGCTTCAAGTAAAGCTTCAAGTAATCTCTGGAAGAGATCAGAGTTTTCTGTCATCTTGGCTAACAGATCTGTGCCCCAAATCCTTCCATCCCTTGAAATAGATTTCCTTTGACTGCAGGGGGTTCCACATCACTGTTTTCCATGGTGAGTGCCAATTTAGATTGGCACTTCTAGTATTTTTCCCAAGTAATGGAAATTTCCAAGCTGTTGGAATCACTGCCTAAAGTTTTCAGCATTTATTAATGTCTGCCTCAAAATATATTAAGCAGATTCATTGAATCTAAGAGAGCTAAGCCCCATCATGACTCCTCAGTATTCATTGTGTTAAAGAAAATTTTGTGTTCCAAGTCAGTTGGAGATCAACATGGAAATGTAGCTACAGTTATCTGCTGATTCTGTTCAACTAGGTAGAGAAGAAATAGTAGTAGTCCAAGTTTTTGGCATTTGTTAATTTCTTGCCTTTGTTATTATTGATTAGTCTCACAGAAGGGGATGATTATATTCTCTAATTTAAGGAGATATTTATAAATAGTTATAAATTAATTGTTGATTTGCTTTGAGTTATAAAGCACAAAGAAGAGACCAATTGATCATGAAAATTAGGACCCAAGGATTTTTTAAAATAATTTTAACTTTTGAATATTAGAACCTATGAAAAATGCACATTAGTTCTAGCTGAGATTGTAAGTAGTTAAGTATGCCATTATTTTACTATTTTGCTTAACGTGTTTCAATATTATCTTAGTAAATCTCCATAACAACCTGGTGAACTAAAGTGATACAACCCTTATTTTTTAAAAGGCCTTAAGCCTAAGAGAAAGAAGTTGTGCAAGAACAGAAAACTATTTTTTACAGAGATAGGGCATTTTCTGAGTTCAAGCTACACTAGTTAATATATTTACCTGTCCTGTTCTCAATTAATGATCATTTCACCTTTTTTCTTCTTTAACTTCAAGCTATCGGTGCAGTGACACATGCAATTACCCCAGCTACTTAAGAGCCTGAGGCAGGACAATTGCTTGAGCCCAGGTTTTTAAGATCAGCCTGACTATCATCATGAGATACCATCTCACAAAACAGAAAAAAACAAACATTGTACAAATAATTTTCAAGTTAACAAAATGTTTATAGGGCATACAGATTAGGAGAGCATATGAAAAAGTTCTGATACTAGATCTAAAACATTATAAAGTATTGAATTATATTTGGTCAGTGTTTTCATATGAGTGTTAAAATACCAATTTTATTGCTTTTTTCAAATATAGAAACAGGAATTTAATTCTTGAATACATGAAAGCACAATCTAGAACATCAGTAAATTTCAATCCAGGTAAGACTTAAAAAAATGAGTTACTCTTGGTGTTCATGCCCTGTGTAAATAAGAGTAAGAATGTTTGATCACAAAAGAAGAGTGGAAAAAAATAAATGTTCAAATTCCATTCATATTTTTTATATCTTTCTTGCTCATATAGAATCCAGGATATATTAATAATTAACTATAAGAAATTTATCATCTAAATGATATTGTCTGAAGAAATTTTACATTAATTTTGACCCTGAAATTTTATGTCTTTGCAGAAGTAAGAATATTTTTAAATTATACATTCTCTTTCATATATGGTCACATGATAGCAGATTGGACTTGTTATAAAACCAGGTGTTCTTGTCAACTGTTAATATCAGCTCCTATTGCGTGCCTACATTAGTGAATTTCACAGTGATATTTCTATACACACATATACAATACTTGAATCCTGACCACTCTACTTACTTCCATTTTCCCCTCTACTCCCTTTTTTTATCCCCAGTTACCTTCCCTCTTCCTTAATGTTCCCTCCATCATTTTCTAGTCATTCTTATTTTCTTCCCAGATTCCACATGTTAGGGAGAGAATGTGATAACTGGGGTTTTGTTTCTGATTTTTTCACCTTAACATGATGACCACCCTTTCCATCCATTTTACAATTATTGTCTTTGTTTCTTTTTTAACATTTTTATTTGGGGTTTGAAATATACCATTTCCTGGGCCTTAAAATTTCTACTCAGAAATCTAATATTTTTCTGATATGTTTGTATTTGCTTTGGCCATTATTATAGATTTCAGTTTACCTTTGGTAATTTTATAGATTATGATTTGGAGAAGTTCTTTTCGGGCCATGTCCATTTGGTATTCTAAAATCTTATACCTGGATGTCCATAACTTTCACAAGATATAAGAAATAGTTTCTTTTATCCACTGAGAAAGCTTTTATTGCCTGTAGCCTGTACCTCTTCTCCATTATGTGTACCAGTGATTCGTAAAAGTAGTCTATGAATTGTGTCTAGTGGTTTTGTAATTTGTTTACAATTATTTTGATTGTTGTTGATATTGTCTGAATGTGATATTTCATCATCAACTTCAAGCTCTGGTATTTTTTTCTTTCACTTGATCTAGTCTATGGGTCTAACTTCAACTGGATATATTTATTTGAGGTATTGAGCTCTTTATTTTCAAGATTTCTAAATGATTCTTTTTCAGAATCTGTATTGAATTGTTTTTTCATGCCCTGCATTGTTTTCCTTAATCTATTCAGTTTTTCTTTGCTTCATCTTTGAAATAATTCACTATTTTAACATTTTTTTTGAATTTTATTCTGGCATTTTTTATATTGCATTATCTTTGGAAATAGTTTCTAGGGTAATTAACTATAAAACAGTCATGCTACTTTGCTTTTTATCTTTCTTATATTTATATGTTGAAATTTGTACATCTTCAGGGATATATATCTTTTCCACATTTATTTGAGTGTCTGCTTAGGAAACTGTTTTCCCTGGATGATGTGTCTTATGCTATTGATTAAATGTGTGATGTTGAATTATTTTCCAAATGGTGTCTCTATTGTAGTTTCCTATGTCTTATCTGTGACTCCTGAATGATGATAGCTTCACTGTTGAGTAACAACTTTCTTTGTCAGTGTTGTGAGAGTAAAGTCATGTTAGTGAAATAGTGATATAGGCAGTAGAGTATCTGAAATGCATTTTCTGTGGTGGTTCCTCCATACTTGTCAATAATATGGTGTCTGCAAATATATGGGAGATACTTAGGCTGAGAACCTGCATAAATGAAGATCTCAAACTCGCATAATTCTGTAAGAGTTTCTTCATTTATTTCTAGTCTTGCTTTAGTGTGTCCACACCACTGAATTTTAGCCATCTCTTTCCATTACTAAATGTGTGTGTTAGGTTAAATCTTTTTATCGCTGTTCTTATTTTTAATTTTTTTTCAGCACCAGGTTTTATTTTGTTTTTTTAGATATTTATGACACTAGAGTGTATTTTTTACATACATGGGCTACATCTGATTCTATTTAGGATCAGAGAGAACTTTTGGCCTTTGTTTTTTTTTGGTATTGGCTTATTTCACTAAGTATAATAGTCTCAAGTTCCATCCATTTACCAGCAAGTGCCATAAATTTCATTCTTCTTTATGGATAAGAAATACTCCATTGTGTATATGTACTCCATTTTCTCTAACCTTTCATCTGTTGAAGCTCACCTAGGTTGTTTCCTTAGCTTAACTATTGTGAATTGGGCTGCTGTAGACATTGATGTGGCTGTGTCACTGTAGTATATTGATTTAAAGTCACTTGGAGATATATATATATATGCCCAACTCTCCATCATGTCAACTTAGGAACTGATTTCCTCAACAAGACTTCTAAATTGCACCAAATAAAATCAAGATTCAACTGGGGTGATAACTGGTTGAATGGTTTTTCCATTCCACATTCTCAGAGGAATCTCCATACGGTTTTCCAGAGTACTTGCACCAATTTGCAGTCTCACTAACAAAGTATGAGTGTCACTTTTTTCTCACATTCTCTCCAGCATTTCTTGTTACTTGTATTCTTGATAATTCCTATTTTGACTGGACCAAGAATGGAATATCAATGTAATGTTAATTTGAATTTTCTAATTTCTAGAGAAATTTAGCATTTTTGTGTTTTTTTCCTTTTTATTGATTTTATAATTTTTTAAGTGCATGATAACAGTGGAATGCACTACAATCCTTATTACACATATAAAGCACAATTTTACCTCTGAATATAAAGTATGTTTATATCAAATTATGCCATTTTACATGTACTTTTTTGCACTACAATTTGTTTTTTATTTTTATTTGTTTCAGTTAGTTACACATGACAGTACAATGACCTTGACATATCATACATTTGAACCACATGAGATACAATATCTCATTTTTCTGAGTATACAGGTTGTAGATTCACATTGATCATGCATTCACATATATACACCAATAATAACAATGTCTATTCCATTCTACTATCCTTCCTGTCTTTCCAACCTCTCCTCTCCCCTCCCATCACTTCTCTCTTCTTAATCTAAGGTAGCACTATTCCTTTTTTTTCTCACATCTTCATACATGTCGTTTGTATAACAATGAGGCTCTCCTTCCACCATCCGTGCAATTCCCTTTCTCCCTCACTTTCCCTCCCACCCCTCTTCCCTGTGTATAGGTAATCTTCTTCCCATGCTTTTTCTCTCTTCCCCATTTTGAGTCACCCCCCCCCTTATATCAGAGAAGACATTTGGCATTTGTTTTTTGGGGACTGGCTAAATTCACTTAGCATAATCTGCTCTAATGCCATCCTTTTCCCTGCAAATGCCATGATCTTATTATTTTTTAGTGCTCAGTAATATTCCATTGTGTATATATGCCACATGTTTTTATCCATTCATCCATTGAAGGGCATCTAGGTTGGCTCTACAGTCTAGTTATTGTGAATTGTGCTACTATAATCATTGATGTGGCTGAGTCCCTGTAGTATGCTGTTTTTAGGTCTTTTGGGTATAGTCCTAGAAGAGGAATAGCTGGGTCAAATGGTGGTTACATGCCCAGTTTTCCAAGAATCTCCATACTGCTTTCCAAATTGGCTGCACCAATTTACAATCTCACCAGCAGTGCAATTCTGATCAAAATCCCAATGACATTCCTCACAGAAACAGAAAAAGCAATTATGAAATTCATCTGGAAATATAAGAGACCCAGAATAGCAAAAGAAATTCTAAGCAGGAAGAGTGAAACAGATGGTATCACTATACCAGATCTTAAACTATACTACAGAGCAATTGTAACAAAAACAGCATGGTACTGGCACCAAAACAGGCTGGTGGACCAATGGTACAGGATAGAGGACACAGAGACTAACCCACAAAAGTACAACTACCTTATATTAGACAAAGGTACTAAAAGCATGCACTGGAGAAAATGTATCATCCTCAACAAATGGTGTTGGGAAAACTGGAAATCCATATGCAACAAAATGAAATTGAATCCCTATCTCTCACCATGCACAAAAGTTAACTCAAAATGGATCAAGGGTCTAGGAATTAAACAAGAGACTCTGCATCTAATGGAAGAAAAAGTAGGCCCTAATCTTCCTCATGTGGAGCTAGGCCCCAACTTCCTTAATAAGATGCCTATAGCACAAGAGTTAAACCCAAGAATTAACAAATGGGATGAATTCAAACTAATTTTTTTTTCTCAGCAAGAGAAATAATATGTGAGGTGAATAGGGAGCCTACATCCTGGGAACAAATTTTTACCCCTCACACATCAGATAGAGCTCTAATCTCTAGGGTATACAAAGAACTCAAAAAGCTAAACACACACAAACACACACACACACAGAATCCAATCAACAAATGGGCCAAGGACCTGAACAGACACTTCTCAGAAGAGGATATACAATCAATCAACAAATATATGAAAAAATGTTCACCATCTCTAGCAATCATAGAAAGGCTAATCAAAACAACCCTAAGATACTATCTCACTTCAGTAAGAATGGCAGCCATGATGAAGACAAACAACAACAAATGCTGGTGAGAATGCGGAAAAAGGGTACCTTCATACACTGCTGGTTGGATATTGACCATTTAAAAAATATATTTGCTCACCAATTGTATTTCTTGTTCTGTGAATAACCAGTTTCAGATCCTTTGCGCATTTATTGACATCCTATGACCACTAGAAGAGAATATTAACTATATTGGGTTGTGTGTGTGTGTGTGTGTGTGTGTGTTAAGTTTTTTGATTTATTTTTCATGGGGGCAAGTAGTGGGGATTCAACTCGGGGGCATTCAACCACTGAGCCACATCCCCAGCCCTATGTTTTATTTTATTTTATTCTTATTATTTTTGTTGTAGATGGACACAATTTACTTATTTACTTATTTATTATTTATTTATTTATTTTTATGTAATGCTGAAGATCAAACACAGGGTCTTACACCTGCAAGGCTAGTTCTCTAACACTGAGCCCCATACCCAGCTCTGTTTTGCATTTTATTTAGACATAGAGTTGCTCAGTGCCTCACCATTGCTGAAGCTGGATTTGAACTCTTGATCCTCCTCTTTCAGCCTCCTGTGCTGGTTTGTTTTGAATTCATTATATATCCAGAAAACTAATGTTCTGAGGTGCAGGTGGTAAAGTTTTTCCTCCCATTTTGTAGGTTCTCTGTTCATGTTCTTGATAATTTTCTTTCCTGTGAGAAAGCTTTTTACTTTGTTTCCTTCCCATTTATTGATTCTTGATTTTATTTGTTGCAATTTAGAAGTCTTGTTGAGGAAGTCAGCTCCTAAGCCAAGATGATGGAAAGTTGGGCCAATATTTTCTTCTAGTGGGTACAGGATGTCTAGTTTAATGCCTAGTTCCTTGATGTACTTTGAGTTGAGTTTTGTGCAGGGATAGGGGTAGGGGTTCAATTTTATTCTGCCACATGCATATTTCCAGTTTTCTCAGTACCATTTGTTTAAGAGGCTGTCTTTTCTTTTAATGTATGTTGTTGGTGCCTTTGTCTAGATTAACAAGACAGTATGTATGTGATTTTTGTCTTTGTGATGTCTTTTTTTTTTTAGTATTTGCTCTTTTTTATTGTTGGTAGTTCAAAACATTACATCTATTTTGATATATTTCACAGTTTGATTCAAAAGGGTTATGAACTCCCATTTTTACCCCGTATACAGATTGCTGAATCTTTTCTGTTCCATTGGACATTTTGCCTGTTTTGGTGCCAATCCCATGCAATTTTTGTAGCATTATAGTATAATTTGAGATCAGATCTTGTGATGTCTGCTATCTCCTTCACTTTTTTTCACTAAGGATTGTTTTGAATATTCTGGGCTTTTTGTTTTTCCAAGTGAATTTTATGATTGCCTTTTCTATTTCTTTGTGAAATATCATTGACATTTTAATAGGGGTTGCATTAAAACTATAGCATTTTGGTAGTATGTCAATTTTGGTAACATTAATTTTGCCAATCCGTGAACATTTGAAATATTCCATCTTCTACGGTCTTCTTCAATTTCTTTTCTTTAGTGTTTGGTAATTTTCATAATAGAGGTCTTTCACTTTCTAGATTGTTTCCTGATTATTTTATTTTTTAAATTGTTTTGAATCCATTGTGATTCATCAGCTGATGCATAATTTGTGTACAGGATCATAATTGATTTATGAGTGTTAATTCTATATCCTGCTACTATGCTGAGTGTGGATATGAGTTTTAAAAATTTTGTGGTGTAGTTTTGTCTTCTACATATAAAATATTGTTGTCAGCAAATAGGGATATTTTGAGCTCTTCTTTTCGTATTCATATCAGTTTAATCTCTTTTTCCATACTGCTCTGGTTAGTAATTCAATATTCATATGTTGAATAGAAGTGGTGAAAGAGGGCACCCTTGTCTTTTTCTAGTTTTTAGAAAAAATGTTTCATTTTTTTCCATTTGGAATCATGTGAGTCTTGGGTTTTTTGGTATAGAGCTTTTAAAATGTTCAGTTACATTCATATTATCCCTATTTTTCCTACCATTTTGAACATGAATGGATGCTGTATTCTGTCAAATGCTCTTTCTTCAACTATTGAAATAATTATGTTATGTTTTTTAAGTCTATTAATGAATCCTGTGTTGATTTCCATAGGTTGAACCATCCAAATTTTTACAAAATGCCATATTAGTAACTGTTGTATTCTGCTACCTTTCTTATCCTCTACTATCCCCCTTCCCCTCCCCTCCCATCTTCTCTCTCTACCCAATCTACTGTAATTCATTTCTCTCCTTCTTTTTTTTCCCATTCCCCTCACAACCTCTTATATGTAATTTTGTATAACAATGAGGGTCTCCTTCCATTTCCATGCAATTTCCTTTTTCTCTCCCTTTCCCTCCCACCTCATGTTTCTGTTTAATGTTAATCTTTTCCTCCTGCTCTTCTTCACTGCTCTGTTCTTAGCTGCTCTCATTATATCAAATAAGACATTTGGAATTTGTTTCTTAGGGATTGGCTAGCTTCACTTAGCATAATCTGCTCTAGTGCCATCCATTTCCCTGCAAATTCCATGATTTTGTCATTTTTTATTGCAAAGTAATACTCCATGGTGTATAAGTGCCACATTTTTTTTATCCATTCATCTATTGAAGGGCATCTGGGTTGGTTCCACAGTCTAGCTATTGTGAATTGTGTTGCTATGAACATCGATGTGGCAGTATCCCTGTAGTATGCTCTTTTAAGGTCTTCAGGGAATAGTCCGAGAAGGGCAATAGCTGGGTCAAATGGTGGTTCCATTCCCAGCTTTCCCAGGAATCTCCATACTGCTTTCCAAATTGGCCGCACCAATTTGCAGTCCCACCAGCAATGCACAAGTGTACCCTTTTCCCCACATCCTTGCCAGCACTTGTTGTTGTTTGACTTCATAGTGGCTGCCAATCTTACTGGAGTGAGATGGTATCTTAGGGTGGTTTTGATTTGCATTTCTATGACTGCTAGAGATGGTGAGCATTTTTTCATGTACTTGTTGATTGATTGTATATCCTCCTCTGAGAAGTGTCTGTTCAGGTCCTTGGCCCATTTGTTGATTGGGTTATTTGTTATCTTATTGTCTAATTTTTTGAGTTCTTTGTATACTCTGGATTTTAGGGCTCTATCTGAAGTGTGAGGAGTAAAAATTTGTTCCCAGGATGTAGGCTCCCTATTTACCTCTCTTATTGTTTCTCTTGCTGAGAAAAAACTTTTTAGTTTAAGTAAGTCCCATTTGTTGATTCTTGTTATTAACTCTTGTGCTATGGGTGTCCTATTAAGGAATTTGGAGCCCGAGCCCACAATATGTAGACCGGAGCCAACTTTTTCTTCTATCCAATGCAGAGTCTCTGATTTGATATCAAGCTTCTTGATCCATTTTGAGTTAACTTTTGTGCATGGCGAGAGGAGGGGATTCAGTTTCATTTTGTTGCATATGGATTTCCAGTTTTCCCAGCACCATTTGTTGAAGATGCTATCCTTCCTCCGTTGCATGCTTTTAGCCACTTTATCAAGTATAAGATAGTTTTAACTTTGTAGATTAGTCTCTGGGTCCTCTATTCTGTACCATTGGTCCACCCGCCTGTTTTGGTACCAGTACCATGCTGTTTTTGTTACTATTGCTCTGTAATATAGTTTGAAATCTGGTATCGCTATACCGCCTGATTCACACTTCCTGCTTAGAGTTGCTTTTGCTATTCTGGGTCTTTTATTTTTCCAAATGAATTTCATGATTGCTTTATCTATTTCTACAAGAAATGCCATTGGGATTTTGATTGGCATTGCATTAAACCTATAGAGAACTTTGGGTAATATCACCATTTTGGTGTTAGTTAGATGTTAGTTCTGCCTATCCATGAACAGGGTATATTTTTACATCTTCTAAGATCTTCTTTTATTGCTCTCTTTAGGTTTCTGTAGTTTTCATTATATAAATCTTTCACCTCTTTTGTTAGGTTGATTCCCAAGTATTTTATTTTATTTTTTGGTGATATTGTGAATGGGTGTTTTTCCTCATTTCTGTTTCAGAAGTTTTGTCGCTGATATACAGAAATGCCTTTGATTTATGCATGTTGACTTTATATCCTGCCACTTTGCTGAATTCATTTATAGTAGTTTCTTTGTAGACCCTTTTGGGTCTTCTAGGTATAGAATCATGTTGTCCGCAAATATTGATAATTTAAGTTCTTCTTTTCCTATTTTTATGCCTATAATTTCTTTCATCTGTCTAATTGCTCTGGCCAGTGTTTCGAGAACTATATTGAATAGAAGTGGTGATAGAGGGCATCCCTGTCTTGTTCCAGATTTTAGAGGGAATGCCTTCAATTTTTCTCCATTCAGAATGATGCTAGCCTGAGGCTTAGCATAAATTGCTTTTACAATGTTGAGGTAGGTTCCTGTTATCCCTAGTTTTTCTAATGTTTTGAACATAAAGGGATGCTGTACTTTGTCAAATGCTTTTTCTGCATCTATCGAGATGATCATGTGGTTCTTATCTTTAAGTCTATTGATTTGGTGAATAACATTTATTGATTTCCATATTTTGAACCATCCTTGCATCCCAGGGATAAATCCTACTTGATCAGGGTGCACAATTTTTTTGATGTGTTTTTGTATCCGATTCACCAGAATTTTATTGAGGATTTTTGCATCTAGGTTCATAAGATATATTGGTCTGTAGTTTTCTTTCTTTGAGGTGTCTTTGTCTGGTTTCGGAATCAGGGTGATGTTGGCCTTATAGAATGAATTTGGAAGAGCTCCCTCTTTTTTTATTTCCTGAAATAACTTGAAAAGTATTGGTATTAATTCTTCTTTAAAGGTTTTGTAAAACTCCGCTGTATACCCATCCGGTCCTGGGCTTTTCTTGGTTGGTAGTCTTTTGATTGCTTCTTCTATTTCATACATTGATATTGGTCTGTTCAAATTGTGTGTATCCTCCTGACTCAGTCTGGGCAAATCATATAACTTAAGAAATTTATCAATGTCTTCACTATCTTCTATTTTATTGGAATATAGGTGGTGCCAGTGATTGAACCCATAACATCATGAAATTGAGGCACATTCTCTGTGAGTGGACTACATTTAAAGTTGTTGTCTTCCACTTTTAGTACTTTTTTACATCAGTATAGGACATGAGGGCATATAGATTGCATGCTGATGAAGTGTGAAGTCTATAAACATCTTCCACTTATGAGGAGGATTGAGAAAATTGACATCATATTGTATAACACGGTACTAAATGGACCATCCTGCTCTCCTGGGACCAGATAAACTCTTCTTTATGGAATTTAAAAGTCTCAATAAATCATAGTTTAGGCTGGGGTTGTGGCTCAGTAGTATAGTGCTCACTTAGCACATGATAAACACTGGATTCGATCCTCAGCACCACATAAAAATAAATAAAATAAATTGTGTCCAACTACAACTAAAAAATATTTTTTTAAAAAAGTCATAGTTTATAAAATTGTCATCAAATGGTCTTTTACATCTACCTTGCCATGTGAAATAAGACTAGAATGTGAATAGCATGTATGAATTTAAATACTCCTCTTCTTTTGAGTGGTGAATATAAACTCAGTTTATATAGTTTTAACAGTACAAGTCTTTTGTACTCCTCCTCCTCCACATCATCATCATCATCATCACCATCATTGTCAGCATCATCATCATTATTTATTTCACTGTTGGGATTGAAGCCAGAGCTCCTTCATTCTACGCAATACATTACCACTTAGCTCTTTCCTCTGCCCTACCAGTAGATTCTCTCAGAGTAAATGTCTTATTCGTTTGTTGTTGTATTGTTTTATAGTTTTAATGAAGTGGGAAAGAATTTCTTCTATATGTTCCTGATCTGTTTACTGCTTTTCTCTAATTTCTGTAGATTTTTTTTCTATACATTTGTTGACCATCTGTATTTTTTTGTGAAGTGCCTGTTGAATTTCTTTGCTCATTTATTAAATGGGTGGAGGTGGGTGATGGTGTTATTATTAGTTTTAAGCTTTTTTGTTATTATTATTATTATTATTATTATCATTATTATTATTATTATTATTATTATTATTATTATTATATCTATCCTGGAAGTTAATGCATTTTCTGAGGTGCAGGTGGCAAAGGTATTTTTTCCTATTGTGTTGGCTCACTTTTCATGTTCTGGGTTTTTGTCTTTGCCGTGAAGAAGCTTCTTAGTTTGGTGGAGCACCATTTATTGAAAATTGATTTTACTTTGTGTTGAGGGGCCTGCCCTTTCAGCATCTACTCTTGGGAGCTTGAGGGCATACAGAAACCCCTCCAAAGACAGTTGCAGATAATTGCTTCTGCTATATTATGCAGCAAAACTAGCTTTCATACTGGCTATGTTCCAATTTACATATAGCAGTCATGATAGGCCAGAGGGGATACACAACTTATAATATTATGGGAGTCCTGCCACCAAGAGTCTAGCAACTGCCTTGTACCAACTGGGGAGTAATTTCTTGTCAAAGGAGCAGGTAAATGGTGCTTGCCAGTGTTCTGACAACACTCTGTTCCAAAACATAGTGTTGTATGTTAGGACATCCCTGCTGCACAATGAGAAAGATGAGCATTCCTCCATGTAGATCCAAGGTCAGGCCCACCAACAACTTCTTTTGCTTTAGAGATTTTATTAGTAAGTCAGTTCCTGAGCTGATATGTTGGAGTTTTGGGCCTACGAATTCTTCTATCCGGTGCAGGGATTCTGGTCTAATACCTAAGTAATTGATCCACTTTGAGTTGAGTTTTTGTGCATGGTGGGAGGATTAGGGTTCAATTTAATTCTACTACATATGGATTTCAAATTTTCTCAGCACCATTTGTAGAAGAGGCTATCTTTGCACAGTATATGGTATTTGTGCCTTTGTCTAGTATGAGGTAATTGTATTTATGTGGGTTTGTCTCTGTCTTCTGTTTCATTGGTGGTCTTACCTGTTTTGTTGCCAATACCATACTAGTTTTGTCTTTATAGCTCTGTAGTGTAATTTGAAGTCTGATATTGTGATACCTCCTGCTTCATTTTTCTTGCTAAGTATTGTTTTGGGTATTCTGGGTCTCTTGTTTATCTAAGTAAATTTCATTATTGCTTTTTCTGTTTCTGTGGGATCCGGAAGGGAGAGCATTTCTTTGGGCTCTGGAAGGGAGTTGCATTGAAATTTTATAGCACTTTTGGTAGTATGCTAATTTTGACAATATTAATTCTGCCTATCCAAGAACATGGGAAGTCTTTCCATTCCTAGGACCTTCCTCAATTTATTTCTTGAGTGTTCTGTAATTTTCATTGTAGAGGTCTTTTGCCTTTTTTGTTAGATTGTTTCCCAAGTGTTTTTTTTATGGTATTTTGAATAGGATAATTTTCCTAATTTCTCATTTAGCTCATCTTTTATTGGAGTATAGAAACAAAGTTGATTTATGAATGTTACTTTTGTATCCTGAAATTTGATGAATTCATTTGTGTTCTAGAAGCTTTCTAGTGAGTATTTTTTTGAGGGGATCTTCTTAATATAGAATCACGTTTTCTTCAAACAGTGCTCGTTTTAGCCCTTCCTTTCCTATTCATATCCCTTTAATTACATTCCTTTGCCAAATTGCTCTGGCAAGAGATTAAAGGACCTGATTTGTTCAGCTCTCTATTTATCATTCAGTCGTGAATTTGGTCTTCTGGTGTTTTATTCACTTATGATCTGACAGATTGCAGAGTATTATCTCTACATTTTGTATTTGCTAAGAGTTGCATTATGTACTAATAGAAGTAGAGAAAGTGGGCATCCCTGTCTCATTGCAGTTTTTAGAAGAAATTCTGTAGTTGTTCTCCCTTCATGTTGTCCTTGGTTGTGTCATGTATAGCTTTTACAATGTTGAGGTATGATTACTTCATTCCTATTTTTTCTAGTGTTTAAAGCATGAATAGATGGGGTTTTATGTAAAAAATAGATGCTGAATCTATTTTGATAATCAAGTGTTCTCATCTCTGTATCTATTGGTGTGATGAATTACATTTATTGATTTCCATTTGTTGAATCAGTGTTGCATTCCTGGGAAGAAACGCACTTGGTCATGTGCACTATTTTTTAAAATCTATTTTTGTATGAGATTTAGCAGTATTTTATTGAGGATTTTTGCATCTATGTTCATCAAGGATATTAGTCTGAATTTTTCTTTTCTTGATGTATCTTTGTCTGGACTTAGTATCAGTGTGAGATAGACTTCATTTAATGAATTTGAAGAATTCCCTCTTTTTCAATTTCATGGAATAATTTGAGGAGGATTGATATTGGTTCTTCTTTAAAGGTTTGGTAGAAATTGGCTGAGCATCCATCTGGTCCTAGGCTTTTCTTTGTTGGTAGAGTCTTGATGACGTTTTTATTCTCATATTTTGAAATTGATCTCTTTAAATTTTCTATATACTTCTGGTTCTATTTGGGTAGCTCATGTCTCCTGGAATTTACTGATGTCTTTTAGATTTTCTAGCTTATTGGAGTATAGATTTTGAAAAAATAGCTTCTATTTATGCTCTGTTTCAGTAGTATCTGTGCTGATATTTCCATTTTCACCATAGGTTTTGGTACTTTTCATTTTTCTCTGATAGCTTGGTTAATATTTATATATTTTGTTCATTTAAAAATTTTTGATTCATTTCTTTTTCAGTTTTTACATATTTATTTTATCAATTTCATCTTTGATTTTTATTTTTTCCTTTATTTTGCTGATTTTAGTGTTTTTCTCTAGGTCCTTAAGATATAATGTTAGATTATTTTACTCAGTAACTTTCTATTCTTTTAATGTATGGGCTCAATGCTATAAACATTTCTCTTAGAACTACCTTCATAGTGTCCCAAAGGTTTTTATATATTGTATCACTATTCTCATTTACATTTAATTTTTTTATTTAAACTCTGATTTTTTCATCTATCTGTTCATTATTCAATAGTGAATTTAGTCTCCTAGTGTCAGTTTTTTTTTTTTAATTTTCATCTTGTTGATTTCTAGTTTTATTCCAGTATGGTCTGACAGAGTTCAAGGTATTAGCTCTATTTTTGGTATTTGTGAAATGTTGTTTTATGTACTAAAATATGATCTATTTTGGAAAATGTTCCCTGTGCAGCTAAGAAGAAAATGTATTCAGTCATTGATGAGTAAAATATTCTGTGCATTTCTGTTAAGCCTAAATTATTTATTGTAATTTTAATTTTATATTTAACTTTTCTGGTATGATCTTTCTAATGATGAGAGACACATCTTAAAGTTCTCAATATTATTGTGTTGTGATATGTTTGATTCTCTATATTGAGAAGGAGCTCTTTGATTACTTAGATGCTTCATAGTTTGGAGCATATATGTTTACCACTATTATTTCTTTCTGTTGTATTACTCTACTAAGCAGTATGAAAATGGAATTTTGTATCTGTTCTAATGAACTTTTGCTCAAAGTCCATTATATCAGATATGAAAATAGATAACCTTGTTTTTAAGATCCATGTGAATGATATGTTTTTCCCATCCTTTCACAGTTAGTCTGTGTATATATTTGTCTAAGAGGTGAGTCTCTCAGAGACAGGCAATTGTTGGGTTCTTTTTTTTCCAAATCAATCTGCCAGTGTATGTGTGTTGATGAGTTGAGTCCATTAACATTCAGTGTTATTATTGAGAGATGATTTATGTTTCCTGTTATTTTGATTCATTTCTAGTTATCAAGTAGAAAGAGATTCTACTTTTGATTAACTATTCTTTTAGTTTCTGTATGTTTGCATATTTTATTTTTTCTTAATAAAATATTTATTGAGTGTGTTTTATAATGCCAGCTTTCTAGTTGGGATCTTTTTAACTTTTGTTTATTATGGATGTTATTATCTCATATTAAAATCTGATATAATTTAGTATTCTATGCAGAATCTGTTTTCATTCAGAGCTTAGTATATATTATTTCAAGACCTCCTTGCTTTTAGGGTCTTTGAAAAAATCAGCTGAGATCTGGATCGGTTTGCCTCTGAATATGACCAATCATTTTTCACTATCAGGTTTTAAAATTCTATTATAAGAAAAATTCTATACTTATTCTGTATGTTAGGCATTTTCATACTATTGTGGCTAGGAGTGTTGTAATTCTATATATTTGGAGTTGTGTATACCTCCTGTGTTTAATTTTTCATTTCATTTTTAAGATTTTGGAAATTTTCAGTTATTTCATTGAAAAGATTGTTCATTTTTTGTTTTGAAATTCAATACCTTCATCTATCACAGTGAATCTTAAATTTGGCCTTTTCTTATTAATATATATATATATATATATATATATATATATATATATATTAAATTCTGTTCATGGTCTGGTAACATCTTTTCTCCATGATGAACTTTATTTTCAAGATTATGCACTACTTCTTTATTACCTAAATATTTGTCCTTTAAGTCATCTAGTGTATTGTTGATGCTTTGCATTGCATTTTTAATTTGGTTTATTGATTTCTGAATTTTGAAAATTTCTGATTGATTTTTCTTTAGAACTTCTATTTCCTTATTGATATTTTACTTCTTGTGTCTTCTCTGTTATTTTACTTTTTACATTATCTTTTATCTCATAGATCAGTTGAAGTATAAACTTTCAAAATTCCTTCTCTGATATTTTCTTCACTGTGGTTTTTGTGGAATCTGCTTTTGAGTCATTCTGGTTTGTTTGGGATGCTTTGTTCCCTTGCTTGTTCATATTGTTTGTGTGTCTATTCATGTATCAAAATGGATCTCTAACAACAGAACTTCTATTCTGTGCATTTCTAGTGATCCTGTAGATATCTTGTGGCTCACAGATTTGGGGGGGGAGCCATGTAATTGCAACCAACTGTGCATAAAAAATATAGAACTAAATTGCAAACTTAATTTTTATTGTCACACAAAGGTAGTTGGCACAATACACAGAAATGAATCAACTTATATCAGTAACCACAGTAAGTAATCATGAGTTATATCTTTCATAAAATAAAAGAATAGGTGTTTTCTATAGCTTCAATTGTATTAGTTGTTGCTTTAGCATTAGTGGTGGTGTGTGGAGTTTTATAAACCAAGAGTTCTGGGAGAAATTAAAAATAGAGTTCATTATGAAGACATAAGCAATGGTGATAAAAAAGGATTAGCAGTTTCAAGATGTGAGTATGGCAGAAGCAAAGTGATATACGATGTATTGTTTATGAGGAAGAAGGAAAAAGAAGTAAAAGAAATAAAGAGTAAAGTGAGAATAATGGAATTTGACTGTTTGTAAGAGAAATGAAATAGAAACAAAAGAAATAAAAGGTTTGAAACAGAACACAAACTCAATCCAAAATAGGCTAATTGAAAACTTTAACCCTTAACAACAGAGTAAGGAAAAATAACTATGTTTCAGAATAGTACAAATGAGAAAGCATAAACAAATATGTACAAGTGTATGAATGTCCTTCATGTATCCATCAGTACACATACAAAAACTAAAAAGAAAAAAAAACAGGATTGTTACTGAGAGTATGTGCTTGCTGTCTCTTCCAAAGTGTCTTTCCATCTCTCAGTTTCCATTCTCCATGGGATGGTATGGGGAGCTGTGAAAGGTGCTGTCAGCTCCACCCCCAGGGTATAGGTCATGCTAGGTTCTACAATATGTTCTCAGGGGAGGCAGTGAGGTCCTTTCTTTGCCCCAGGTGTTTCACTTCATGGGGAGTTACTGGGCATAAATAAATCAGTGCACACCTAGGACTCTACTTTACACTTCTCCCCAGGGCTACATTCATGGGACAGGGATGCCAGTCCTTTACCAGTTCTGTTTTTCTCAGGGTACTGTTCTTTCTTATCTCCTTAGGTCTGCCCTCAAGCACCAAGGTCCATCACTCCTGCTCATTGAGATTTTGAAGCAACTGCCACTGGTCTTGGTCACAGCTGTGTCAAGGGAGGAGAGGAGGACAGGCTCTCTTTGGCCTATCTGACTAGTGTTACCCCCAGGAGAAATACTGCCCATGCCAGAAATTCTCCTGATTTGCTAGGCTCAGTTTATGTCTTGTGGATGGTGTCTGCCAGATTTATATATCGGACTGAGCCCCAACACATGGATCTAAATTCCCAGTCTGAGTTGGTGCCATTGCAGTGCAGATGTTTAAATATGTCTCAAGCTTCAACTCTCTGTATATTCCAGGTACACTGGTGGTGACTTTCATGCCACAGTTAAATGAGTAGAGTAGCTTGACCCTGTGGTCCCACATTCTGCATTCCAAGACTGTCTGCTGCACTTTTCATATATATAATTAGTTTTAGGTAGACACAGTATCTTTATTTTATTTTACATGGATTGAAACCAGTGCCTCATGCATGCTAGGCAAACACTCTACCACTGAGCCACAACCCTAGCCCCTTGTCTGCATCACTTTTCAGTCTTTTTTTGTCCTAATGTACTGATTTCCCCCAATCACATCAGATCCTAAGCTCCAGCTCTGTTTCTCATCTTTGTCTGATATATCCAAAATTCCCAAGTTTTCAAGGTCTCTGTCCAATATTGAGTATCAGTGGCATGCTTTTATCTCCCACCTCACAGAGAAGCAGTTTTAGAAAATCCACTTCCTGCTAATTCACCATCATGTCTCCCCTTGTTTGTCACTTATATACTTATGCTACTTTATTTGACAATGATAAGGTTTTCTTTCATTTTTGCAACTTTTAATAAGGATTATGATTATGGGACCAATGATTTACTTTTAAGTATCAAACTTTTATAATTCCTGTTGTTTCTTCCTTGCATTTGATAAGTACAAAGTGGGAAACATAGGAGTTGTTAATGCATTCATTACTTACCTGTCATAAAGACAATTAATATTAATTCTAAAACTTTCTCTGAGTATGGGTCTGGAGGAACATTTTATAACAAAACGTCAGAGTCATAAAATTTTATATTTTATATTTCTGTTTTTGATTAATTATATATTTTACTGTTTTATTTAGTAGTGAAAGAAAGTCCTAAAGATGACTCATTAAGAAGGTATGAATTTATAGATTTTAAATAAAAAATGTCTATTAACTAAGTGGAAAGTGAAGGTAGAAGTATTTGTTGAGTATTCTAGTGTGGGACAGACACCACATTCAGTTAACACTTGTTTCCTAAAGTTATCTTATAAACACTTTGAAAGTATCTGTGCTATTATAATCTGTTAATTATTAATAAAGAGCTGTCATTCATAGAGGTTGACTATTTGTCCCATATTTGTGTAATTAATAAGTTTAAGGCCTGTGTTTAGACTGTAGTCTTACCTGGCTGACAACTCCAGTGTGTTGTTCCACTGTACAGGTTGATACCAAGTGGGACCTATACAGGAAAAATCTATTTTACAATTTATTTCAATGTGTCTGACAAATGTATTCTAAATAACATATATATTCACATTTTAACTTTCATATTGTGTATCATCAATTTAGAAAGTCAAAGGCAGTTGTGTGTTAATTCTGATTTATATTTTACCTGATAAGCCAGGTTGTAGTCCAAGATTTTGTCCTGATATTGACAGTTCCACTAGTAATCAAGATTTTTTCTTAATATATCAAAAGCTTTTATGGAAAATCTCAATGAGCTATGGCCTCATGGTTTCTAATAAACAAGAAGATCAGGCAAGTGCTGTAGAGAAATTATTTTTCTGAAAGTTATGAATAACATTATTTAGACAATGTTGTATTACGTATATTAATCCTTAGAGGACATTCTAATTTCTCTACTTCCTGATTTTCCAGTTAGTTTCTCTTCAATTACTACCCCTAACAATTTTATGAAGACTTTTACTTTTATACTTTTTTTTCCTTTTTTATGACTATAACCTTTTATTTAATTTCTATTTGTATTTTCTGTTTTGTTCTCTTTGTGTTTCTGTTTTGTCAATTGAATTTTTTTTCTATTGACAGATCAAAAGTTTAGAAATTTCAGAATTTTAAGGAATTTTAGAAACCTTCTAGTCTTTCAGCATGTGTTCTACATGCCAGCCAAATGATAGTTTTGAGGATGTACCTGAAACTTAAATATATTAAAGGGAGTTTTCTGGGTACAATGACAACAATGAGATTTAAACTCCAGTTTCTTAATTCTGAGCTCAGTACATTTTATGGTTATCATTTTTAAGGTGATTTTTTAAATAATAGATTGAAGATTGACTATAGGAACCCAACTAAAGAGGACAAGACTAGAATTTTTAAGTGAACACAGTGGTAGAGGATCAAAATTTAACTAGTGAAGGAAAGGGCTATAAAAGTATTCACCCAGAGTAACAACACTGTGTTGGGTAGGAATAAGCATTTTAAAAAGAGACCAAAATCTTAGGGTTTATGATTAATTTGATGAGCACAAAACAGGAATGAAGGACACAGAATATTAAAAGCTCTCTATAAAGGCATATTAATACCAAATTTAGAGGAAGTCTTAATAGCTTGTATTTTGCCTGTTTTCATCTCTGTGATGCAAGAATGGATTGGAGACTAGTGAAACAGACTGTGGAAATTGTTAGATTACATGAATCTGTGGCACAAAACAGGTTTTCATTCACCTTCACTTTCTTTCCAAATTGCTGATGTCCTTAAAATGTACATGTAGTGCTGGGCAAAGGAGTGATTGGCAGGGAAAGTTATTACAAAGTTTCAGTTGAGTAGTTGGAAAGGTATTCAGACAGGCCAATAATTGAGACTCCATTTAGTTTAACCTTGTGTCAGGAATCTGAATATTCAAGGATATAGATTTCAAGTTTAGAGACTGCCACTGAATTTTGCAGATGAGTGACTGGGAAATGGATTCCCAGAGGAAGGAGGGTATTTACATAATAGCTAGGTAAACAGAGGTACAAATACCAAGACTCTGCTTTTCTGGCAGTCTTTCCCCCTGGGTGTCTGAGTGCTTGCTAGTTTATGAGGACCTGAATAAAGTGAGACCTATACAGGAAAAATCAATTTTATAATTTATTTCAATGTTTCTGACAAAGGTATTCTAAATAACATATATATTCACTTTTTAACTTTCAATAATTTTTAAAGTTCCAGAGAACTCTGTGCATTATTTATGGGTAGAGGGAATAAATAGTGTATTATTATTGGTGATTTCCATGCTGAAGGACAACATTGCTTAGTATTTGACTCCTGGATATTCACGAGAGAGAACTGTGCCTCTTGTTATCTTGTCTTGTGTTTCCAGAGGTGTGTTTCAGTTCAAGTGAAAAAAAAAATGTCAGCCATTAATTGGGTTTTAAATTCAGCCTTCAAGACAGGCAGTTTGCAAGAACAAATTATTATCTGTTTCTGCTCATGTACTGGCTATTGCTCTGAATTGGAACTAAGAGTGCCTTAATATCTATATTGAATATTTTATAGATTCACAGCAGTAGAGTTAAAAGAGGTGAACACAAGCTCTTTTTTTTAATTGGAGGTCATATTTTAATAATCAATCAAGAAACACCATTTAATAAGTTATACCTTAAATTAAACAGAGTTTATTTTAAAAAGAAAACTATTCACTATTTTTGTTATACATTTTTGCTTTAAAGATCTATCAAAAAATCACACTCAGATGATTCCTTGTTTGCAATGGTTCAGGACAGCTGTGAAGCTCCTATTAAGGTAAAGTGATTTTTTTGTAAAAAACCTCATGTTCTTGCTCTGAATTTTGTGTTTTAATATGTTAATGCTGAAAATTTAGCTATATTTTTTCTTATATTTTATATGAATATTTGCTAAGAATCCATTTTAAAGAATTATGTTGATTTTTTAAAAAAATGCTTTTTGTATCACTGTTCTCTCAAGTACTTGGGGATCGTGGGGGCTGGAAGTAACAATGGGCTGTGAAATACATAGTGAAAGAAAAATTGCATTAGAAACAGCTTTCTAACTGTAGAGGAAATATAATATTTATTCAAGGATTTTTTGTATCAGTTTTCATTACTGTGGTTTTTAAATCATTCTTACATGACTTACAATGCTCATGCCTAAATTAATTTTTATAAAATTGTGAAATTTCGCTGGTGCCTTTAGTTTGGAATATATAATATACATTGCACATAACTTTTCTTTTTTTACTTGGACCCTTGATATTTTGGTATCATAGCATTTGAGGAGACCTATATTCTCTATTTCTTTCCGTGGCTCCATATTTATACTAAAGTAATATTGGGAATTATGGCAACCCAGAAATCTAGAATCTGTATCTTAATACTTTTATTAAAATGGCTTGCATATCCATACTTTGAGTCTATCCACTAAAAGTGACAGTAATTAAAAAAAAACTCTAAGTAAATAGCAGAAAGATTAGAAGAACAGAAGGAAGTACTAGGTCCTGAGTTAGAACAAATTATATTCTATGCTTTTATAATTATATTCTAGTATATAACTTCTATTTTGACGTATAACTGAAAAGAACCAATAAAAATTCTAAAGAAATTTGAGGTAATGAAATTTTCTAAAAATTTACTCTTCATCTAATCAAAGAATAAATGGTGTGTGCAAAGTAATAACCAGTTCTGGAAGCAGAAACACTCAATAATTGTATGGTAATACTTTAGTTTCAGAATTGTTGTTTTTCCATTATAGTTTCTTAAAATATATAGATTCTATGTCAAATTTTGAAATTTCAAATTTTAGATGTTTCTGTATTTACTTACTTTAATGTTTATTGTAAAACACTACTATTTTTATGAACTATTCCAGGTTAGGAAATATATTTGCAAATATCCTGAAGAAGCTAAAATAAGGTTAAATGTAAACGATATCTTTTGTTTTTGAAATTACTTTAATTTTATTTCAGTTATGAAGAGCTAATGGATAAAATTTATTATTCATCTATTTTTTATGTTGAACATTTCCACCTCTAGTTTTCCATGTGAGAGAAATATATGATACTTGTTTCCTGAGTCTGGCTTATATTATTTAAAATTATTCTTCCCTGTCTTATTCATTTTCCTAAAATTAACTTAGTTTTGTTGTTCTCTATGCATAGAAATCTTCCTTGTTTATATATACCACATTTTCTTTATCCATTCTTTTATTAACTAGCATCTAGCCTGATTCTATAACTTGCCTATTATTAATAGTGTCATGGCAAGATGGGCATATGTATATCTCTAAAATAAGCTGACTTTAATATTTTCTGGTAAGTAATGAGTAGTATATTTGAATAATAAAGTAGTTCTATGTTCAGTTTTTGAGTATCCTTCATATGAATTTCCATAGTGATACAGTAATTTATGTTCCTGCCATTCACATGTAAGAGATTTTTCTCCTCATCTTCCCAGTATTATTTGCCTTCTTGATGTTTCCTTTGTTGATGGTGGAAAATGGGAGCTTGATGTTGTTCTGATTTGCATATTCCCAATTGATAAAGATGTTATGTTTTTTTTTCCTTTCCCCTGAAGTGTTGGCCATTTGTATCTCTTATTTTGAGAACTAGCTGTGCATTTGCTCATTTATTGAAAAGGTTTTTGTTTTTCTGGTAGTAAGATATTTGCATTAATATTTTTAGGATATTAATCCTCTGTCAGAAGAATAGCTGGCAAAGCTTTTCTCCATCTCTGGAGGCTACCACTTCTTACTGTTTTGTGTTTCACTTACTATGCAGGAATTTTTCAGTTTGATGCACCCTCTCTTATCCATTGTTGCTCTTATTTTCTGAGCTGTAGGGGGCTCTATTCAGGAAGTTATTGCCTATATACTGAAGTGTTTTCCATATATTTTCTTCTAGTATTTGTAAACCTTCTAGTCTGGTACATATGTCTTTAGTCCTTTCTGAATAAACTCTTGTACAGTGTTACAAAATAGGCATCTAGGTTTCTTCTTTTACATATAGATATCTAGTTTTTCCAACACTATTTCTAAAATGTTGTTTGTCTTTTCTCCAAAATATGTTTTTGGTGTCTTTGCCTAGTATCACATGACTGTACCCCTGGGTTTGCTCTCTGACTTCTTTTCTATCCATTGGTCTATGGGTCTTTCTTTACACCAGGACCATGGTTTTTATTACTATGGCTCTGTTTTATATTTGAAATTGGGCATTGTGGTTTATCCATTGTTTCTCTTATGATCAGTATCACTTTGTCTAAGTATTTTTTTGTTTGTTTGTTTTTCTTCCATACAAATTTAGAAGTAGTTATTTTCCCCCCATTTCTGCAAACAATATCATTTGAATTTGAATGGGAATACATGGAATCTATAATTCATTTATGGTACTATGCCCATTTTCACAATATTAATTCTGCTTCTCTATGAACATAGCAGATCTTTTTACTTCCTATTGTTTTCTTATTTTTTTTTTCAATGTGTAATTTTTCTTGAAGAGGTCATTCACTTTTTTGTTTAGGGTTATTCCTAGCTATTTTTAAAGTTATTTGAATGAGCTATTACTCTTGCTTTATTCTCTCTAGGTTTGCTATGGTATATAGACAAACAGTTTATTTTATATGTTTATTTTGTATCCTGTTACTCTGATGAATTCATTCATCAAAGTAGAATTTTCATAATATATTATTTATGTTCTTCTAAGAATAGGACTAAATCATTTGCATATAGAAATAATTTAACATTTTAACTTTCCTATTTTAATCCCTTTTATTTCTTTCTCTTTTTCTAAAATTTTAAGTACTGTGATTAGTGAGATTGGCAGCAATGAACATCCTTGTGTATTTCCTGATTTTAGAGAAAATATTCTTCTTCATTTTACTATTGGCTTTGGATTTGGTATACTTGGTCTTTATTTTAATAAAATTCTCCTATCTCTAATCTCTCAGGGCTTTGTCATGAGGGTCATTGAATTTGTCAAAGGCTTTTCCTGCCACTTCTTAAAAGATCATGTAATTTTGCTCTTGATTCTATATGTGATGTATTAGTTTTATTGATTTGCATGTATTGAATCATCCTGGATCAAAATCAGCTTTTATGGATTTTTTTTTTGTATGTGACTAGAGTCTCAAACCAGGAGCATGGTACGAAGGAACCACATCCCCAGCACCTTTTATTATTCACTTTGATAACAGGTCTCACTAAATTTCCCAGGCTGGCTTTGAAATTACAGTGTTCCTCAAACAACCTGATGCTTTTCTGAGAGTATAGACCTACACCACTATGCCTGATATGTATGTTATTTTGTAATGTGTTGTTGAATGTGGTCTGCAAAGATTTTATGAGAATGTTTATACTATGTTCCTCAAGGATATTGATATCTAGTTTTTTCTTTTTCTTTTATTGTTGGTCGTTCAAAACATTACATAGTTCTTAATATATCATATTTCACAGTTTGATTCAAGTGGGTTATGAACTCCCAATTTTACCCCGTGTACAGATTGCTGTATCACATCAGTTACCCTTCCATTGATTTACATATTGCCATTCTAGTGTCTGATGTATAAGTGAAGATTGGACAGAACAAGAAAAAACTAGATCTCGAATGTGCAAAATCATAAGAGATCTAGTATTTTTCTTGTTCTGTCCAATCTTCACTTTTCCAGTCAGGGTAATACTTTTCAGAATTGCTTTGAAAGCATCTTTCCTTTCCTCTTAAATGTAATGGGGGATTAATATCAGTTCTTCTTTAAATATCTGATAAAATTTAGCCATGTATTCACCTCTGAATCTCTGGTCCATAAGGCTTTTTATTATTGCTTCAACCTAATTGCTTGTTATTGAGCTATGGTTTTCTCTATCTATTTGATTCAACATTTTATGACATATTTCATTAATATCACTTAGATTTATTTATCTTTCAATTTTATTCTTTAAAATAGTCTAAATTTTTCCCATTCATTGAAATATAAGTTTTCTAATAGTCTCTAGAGATCTTCTGGATTTCAGTGGTATCTGTTTTAATATTTCACTTTTTGTTTCTAGCTTTATTCATCTGTATCTCCTTTTTTCTTTTAGTTCCCTTTGCCAAGGGTTTATCAAGTTTATTTACCATTTTAAAAACAAACTATTTGTTTCATTATTACTATGTTTTTTTAAAAAATTATCTATTTTATAATTTTGGCTCTGACTTTAATGAATTCTTTTCTTGTATTGGTTTTGGAATTCATTTACTGAGGTTTTTCTTAGACCTTGGGATTCATTATGAGGTTTTTAAATTGAAATATCTTAGATTTTCAAATGGAGGTAGCCCTTAGTATAAACTGTCCTCATACAACTGCTTTTGGTGGATTAGTGGAGAGATATCGGAAGGGTTAGAAAATGTACTGGGCAGTAAGATTTGTCTAAATATGTTATATGCATTTTTGTATAAGTTATAATGAACCCCATTATCTCATATATATATATGATCCACAACCCTAGCCCTCATGTTGATAGTTCTCTATTGTCCTTCTATCCTGGTTTTATAGAGTTAGTAGACAAATGAATATAATATTTGGCTGATTTGCAGAGTATATATAACAGTGTGATATAAAATATTTCTATTTTTAATGTGTACTTCTCTAGTTTTTAATCTAATTTATTTCAAATCTGGAAAATTAGGTGTCTCCTTAGAATACTGATTAGGCAATCTTCATATAATTCATTAGTTGTTTAATTTTACCAGACGACTATCTCTCAGATTCTTCCTCAGAATAGTGTTGGTCATTCATTTGGTGATGCACATCAAAGAGAAAAAGATGGTATAAATGGACACACAGAAGGTAAGAACCACTCATTATAAAATCATTGGATATAATGCATGTTTACAACATGAGCACTAGTATGATTTAATAGTGGAAGAAATGAAAATAATAAATAGTATGGGAGTTGAAATAGTGTATCTTATCTAGTTGCAACCACAGGGTAAGTTGGAGTGGTCCTAGAGGAGCTGAGTTATTAAGTCCAGACCTGCTGAAATTAGAGAAAAGTTGGGACATAAGAAAGGGGAGAGAAGAATTCGGAAATGAATAATGAGAAAAGACTATAGACAACAACAACCAAAAAAAAAAAAAAAAGAAAGAAAGAAAAAGAAAAAAATAAGCAGATGCACATTGATGATGGCCTGATGAAACATTCCTTGGAGAGATTATGACTTCTAATACATCTACAAATTAGACTACAAAATAGGGAGAATTTTAAATAGGTGAAATAAATGGCCAGGCACATGGTGCATGCCTATATTCCCAGTGGCTCTGGAGGCTGAAGACGGAGAAATAATTTTAATTTTAAAGCCAGCTAAGTAACTGAATGAGGCCCTCAGATATTCAGCAAAACCCTTTCTCTAAATAAAATATAAAAAGGGATGTGGATGTTGCTCAGTAGTTAGACACCCATGGATTCAATCCCCAGTACCAATAACAAAATAACAAAGCAAAAAGAAACATCAAATAGGCATGTTAAGTTAGAGGAATTGGTAGAAGATTAAGCATGCATAAGAACTCTCAAATTTTATTGAATCATATGTTGGGGACCATGTACAAAATGTATGTTCTGACTCAGCAGGTCTTTGGTTCTACATCCTGAATACATTCAAAGATGCTTCCAGTGCTCCTTGATTCCCAGACTACATTCTGATTTGCAAGAGCAGTTCAATGAATTGCCCTTTAGAAAATCTAAATTAAGAGCCATTGTGTCTTAGTTCATGGCATAAGTATATTAGAGAATAAATCTTGCTTTGTTTTTGATTATGTCTGTTGGCAAAGGGAAAGAACAAATGGATGAAACATAGAAATTGTATTTTTTAAAAATATTTTTTGTAGTCGTACACAATAACTTTATTTATTTATTTATTTATTTTTATGTGGTGCTGAGGATCGAACCCAGAGCCTTGCACATGCAAGGCAAGCACTCTACCGCTGAGCCATAACCCAAGCCCCCAAATTGTATTCTTTTTTTTAATTTTATTTTTTATTGGTTGTTCACAACATTACAAAGCTATTGACATATCATATTTCATACATTAGATTGAAGTGGGTTATGAACTCCCAATTTTACCCCAAATGCAGATTGCAGAATCACGTCGGTTACACATCCACAATTTTACATAATGCCCAATTAGTAATTGTATTCTGCTACCTTTCCTATCCCCTACTATCCCCTCTCCCCTCCCCTCCCATCTTCTCTGTCTACCCCATCTACTGTAATTCATTTCTCTCCTTGTTTATTTTCCCATTCCCCTCACAACCTCTTATATGTAATTTTGTATAGCAATGAGGGTCTCCCTTCATTTCCATGCAATTTCCCTTTTCTCTCCCTTTCCCTCCCATCTCATGTCTCTGTTAATGTAAATTGTATTCTTTTAAAGATTTTTTGAGTTGTAAATTGACACAATACCTTTATATTATTTATTTTATATAGTGCTGAGTATTCAACCCAGTACTTCACATGTGTTAGACAAGCGCCCTAAGACTGAGCCAAAACCCAGCTCCTGGAAATTGTATTTTTAAGATACAGTTACTGCATTGGGAAGAAAGTAGTGGGAATAATCTAAACAACAACAACAACAAAAAAGAATCAAGACTACAGGTCTAGAGATAGCTTTTGAAAATCAAAGGGATGGGGTAGTGAGGAGAGAATAAAATTAGCTAGGTAATTTTGAAGGTAATAATAAGGAGACTGAGGTAATGCATTTCAGCTGGTTTCACTATATTTGCCTTCAAACAGAAGTGAGAATTACTAGTCCAGAGATGGTTTTAAGCAGGGGAAACTGTTAGAATTGGGGCAACCAGCCACTTTAATTCCTTTGCTCCATAACTTCCAAGTATAGGGATGTATTGATATCAGTATTTGAGATCAGAAACATAGCATTTAAGAAACATGGGGCATTTAAAAAGACAATTAGTTTTTTTTTCTTTAATGAAATAATGGCTTTAGGCATGCTAGGAATGCACTCAATTACTCTGCCAAGTCCTTTTCTCTAAATAGCTAGTATTCTGATATGCCAGATATTTTATGAAAATCTTTGAAAGTCTAAGAAGTTATATCAAACAAGGCTCATTTTGTGAACAGCAGACTCTTTAGGATAATTTGTTGAATACCAAAGCTGTTATTTTTTTGTATATATGCTAATGAATTTGAAATATAAAATGGTTTTCATGTCTGATAATTCTTTTGCATTCAGTTCACTTTTCCCCTTTGGATTACCATATATTAATATTTTATGCTTATTAAAAATTATTTATTAGATACAGTTCCTATGTCTTCTCAAATGAATGAATCAAGAAACTTTGAGTGGGTCAGACCAGAGGATATATTAAAAGAAGATACACTACTGTCCTCCATGGGTATGGAAAAATGATTATTTTAATAAGTGTATACCAAAGCTGATCATTTCTCAGAACTTTCTTCAATGCAAATGAATTATACTTTCCACTTGACGGTTATCACAACTTTGGACTTACTATATTGTAGGACAAATGGAGGAACAGGATACATACCTGTAATAAAGTTAATGAAATGATTGTGATAGGCTACATTAAACATACCTGCTGTTAAATTATTTTCTTTATTTTATATATTTATACCCCAAAGTTTCTCCATTGCTCCTCTGATTAGATATCCCCATTCCCTCAATCAATCAGCACCTTTACTTGGCATGTGTGCATTCCCTATTATATTTGTGGTAATTGGAAATGTAATCTCACTTTTGAAAACTTAACTCTATGCTTAATTAAACTAATATTGGATGTTTTTCTTCAATATATTTGAATCATGCTGCTGTACTCAACAAAAACCAGCAAACACAGAAGTCCAAATGTTAAAATACTATTTATTAAAGCTAACCCTTGGAACTTGACTCCCTGTCAATTCAGCAGGAAGGTGTGGGTGATTTTGTCATATTCATGTTTTGTGAATTGTGTATCCCTTTTGCTTTTCAGTATTTCAGAATTTCACACATCCTGTTGTGCAGGTAATTATAAACTTCTATGTTTATCTTGAATTATTAACTGTGTATAGTATAAAATGTACAACACGTATTTAATATCTACTTTCCAAACCCATACAGCCTATCTTAGACAGGAGGTATTTTCTTCAAAAGAATACAGTGGGGACAACAGAAGAAAGGATATGCAAATCAGGTAAAAAAATATATATATACATATACATACATACACACATACATACACATTCTAGTGTCTATATTGGCATACAAGTTTAAAATAATATCTTTAAAGTCACAACAAAATGATTTCTAAAAAAATCTTTATCTCAGACATTTTTAAAATTAAATTTCCCGTAATTCTTATACCTGTTAGGTGAATTATGAGTCTCTATTTTCCTCCAAAATTTTATAAAAACTTATTGCATAGCTGCCAATAATTTCCAAATCTTGGGAGATGAACATAAAAATATGTGTCTGAACCCAGAGATTAAGTATAATGTGTGAAACAAGACCCAATCAAAATTTAATTTCAATTCTAATATAATACCCACTTTATTGAATACTTACATTGAACCCGTGTTGTACTTTATGCAGCTGTGGATTCTATGTCCTTCATCAGTTGTGATTATCTCTGTATTAAACCATACATAGTATTATAGTGCATTCTTTATATTATTCATTTTCTATAAAACTAATAGAGTATTTTTAGGAAATTACTCTTTTATGATTTTTATTGACCCAGAGTTGTAAATTCAAAACTACTTACACAAACCACTTTATATATTCCCTCTTCATGCTTTTCTTTCTTTTTTTGTTTGCTTTTGTTTTTAGTTTACTTTTCAATGGTGGGGACTGAACACAGATACTTTGGCATGATAAGCAGTGGCTCGGCCACGAAGCTTTTTCTCTTATTCATTGGAAGGTTGGGTAAATCCAAGATTCAGGAAACTGACCCCCAAGCACTAAAATGAGTCCCTTAACATACAAAAATGAGAAATTCAAATATTACATGCTAAACCCAAAGAACTTATACAGTTGGTGTGTTTTATTCTACATGCCATTTGAAAACTTTTGTAACAGTACAGAGACTCTTATTCCAGGGACCCAGCTTTGTCCTTTATTACTTAATGGAACTTCATTCTACACTGGTCCCAGAAAAATGATATATCCTCTATTTTTCATGGAACATTTTTTTTTCCATTCTGGCCTGCTTCCCTCTATTTGGCACTCCTGCCACCTTCTTATTCATTTCTGCTCATGCATATGCTCTCCACACTCATCCTATCTTCAGCATTTGGAGACATCTAGCTACCATGCAAATGTGACTATGAACCTCTCTAGAAGATAAAAGGCCAGCTTTTAAAATTACCCAGAAATCTTTCATGCATTCAGCCTAACACTTTATCCTTTCCCTTAATTTTACTGTCATCTTGATGGCTCCTCACCAATCCCTATATTTTCAGACAAATACTGACCCATTTAATGCTTCACTCTGTGTCTAGCTACAGCCTTTTAAGCTTTCCCCATTTTCTGCATCTTACTAGTAACCTCATTCCTATAGTCTCTGCTGAATCCTAGCTCTAGGAAAGCCATTATTCCTGGCACCTTTTTACTCTATTCTCATAGGGAACATAATAATTCTCGGTTCAAATAAACTGTTGATGCTAAGGTGATATAAAAGAGGTCTTCTCAAGTTCAGGAGCCAAAGGGCTAGACAGGGGAAGGAGTAATTTACAAGTCAACTGGCATGTATCCAGTTGAACAGTGGCTGAAATGCTGAGATACCTCAAGGGGGTAAAAAGCAGTTTATGACAAGGAGATTGATAATTATGCAGGACTGAACAGACTAAGTTTTACAGAAGATCACATTTGTTTAGAGTAATGTAGAAAAATATTGCATATGCAAGATGTTCATTGATAACAGTAGAGTCTAAGTCACTGTGGAAATGACTATTGATGAATAGTTGTTTTTAAAAGTTACTGTTATGGGGAAGAGAATACCAAATTGTGTGTATCCCCACATTTCTATAGTGTTTTTAAAATTTAATTCTGGCAAATTTTCATTCATCTTGAGTGGATATACCTTTGAGATATTCTGGTTTCTTAAACCTGGTGATACATAGTGTCTCCTCAGGTAGACTATTGAAGTTTTATACCACTAAAAACATTCCCTGAAAAAAATTCTCTGCTGGGTACAGTGGATCACCTCGAAACACAGCTATTGGGAGACTGAGACAAGATAATGGCAGTCTCAGGCCAAAACAAACACTTTAGAGAGACCCAGTTTCCAAAAACAAATAAATATACAACTCTGGCAGAGCTCTTGCCAATGTTGCAATGTTCTAGGTTTAAATCACTGAGTACACACAAGTATACCCCACCAATAAACAGTTAAAGAGGTAATAGCACCTAAAATTCAAGCTTATTATTACTTTTTATTTTTGGCAGACTATCATTCTCTCTAAATGTTCTAAGTTGTTTACGTAAATCTACATACATTTTTCAGCTGAACTACTTTCATTCTCATCATCTGAAGAAGAGGAGGAAGGTCTTGATGACACCAAAAATAAGCAGCCACAGGTGTGTTCACTCAGATATATTTTTTAAAACTACTGATTTCTTACTGTATTCCTTGTTTTCAGAAAGTCAATATGGGCAAATTTTATTACCTTTCATAACAGTGGTTTGAAATCTAAAGATGATAATTTAATATTGAAACCTAATAGAATTTAACTGGTTATGAATCTGAAAATAGCATTAAAATTCAGGATAACATATAGATAAATATTATCCTTGTGATTCAGGCAGATTTTTTTTTCTGAATATTATTTGGGTTTCTGTTTTTTAACCCCTTAAAATGATGAAGAAGTTAAAATTAGTGGTTTTGCTAATAATCATTTTAATTAATGAACATATATAGTGATGATGGTCATTGAGTACATTTATGGTAAAAAATGGTCCTTCCCAGTGGCTCAGTTTTATTTACATATAAACATGGAAAATCACACCCATCTCAGGTGCTCTGTGGGTATCACAGGCAGAGTGAGTGAAAAGACACACATACATGCAGATCCTAATCAGACAGTAATTTCAGACCAGTTTTTCTCATACACTCAAATGTGCATAGCTCACACACCCAGCCCATGGATGGCTGGTGAAATCCTTGAATTCATTTACTATTCTAAAAGCCAAAATTCTGGGTTTCATTTGGTCTGAGGCTCTCTATGGTGCCTCTCCAGGTTTTCTTTTTTCCATAGCTGCTCTTTTTTTTTTTAATCCAGAATGCACACAGGAGCCAATATGACTCAAGCTCTGAAAAATAGTCAGGAAGTGCTGTACATTTTTGTGCTGTCATTTTTCTTCATTGGTGTACTTTTTAGTTCTCTCTCAGAGGAACATGTTGTTTACTCTACCCAGATCCTGTATGTTCCTTTCTAACAGTACAATAGAAACATTTCTTCACCCTACTTTGTCATTTTATTAAACTGGATTTTCCCTCAGTGAAACACTTACTATAAGCTCTTTAGATCCTGTGAGACTGTGTTGTCCAAAATGAGGCAAGTCCAATAAAGTCTTATTCCTGCTCAACATCACATAATTCCAAATCTCTTATCACACTGAGTCTCATAAGTCTGTTATTTAAAACATGTAATGCAACATAATATTAATTACATTTCTCAAGAATGTTTAATTAAGTATTTAATGCATTCTCATCTTGTGGGATTGTGATATATAGTTGTTTACACTCTTAGAATACAATCATTTATGTTATTGAATTTTCAGGGAATACCTTTTCTATGATATCCATTCTGCTTTTACCAAATCAGGAGCCATTGGAAGACAAGAGTTGAGCTTCAGATGAAGCACAAATTCTAGGTTGCCCTGTGGAAAATATGACTGTACTTATCTACATTTTAGTTAGCTGCTTTCAAGACCAAAATTTGGGTGATGTCTAAAAGAGTGATAGTGAAGTTTTCATGCAGCTTATTGGGGTCCTTTATTTTGCAGGTATTTTCTGAGGGTGGTCCACAGATGTGCATTTCTCACTCATCTGGAGAGAAACATTATATAGCAAAAGAGAAAGCAGATGGACATGTCCATGGTAAGAACTACATACTCTACACAGTTCTTTGGACAGAATATTGATTTCTAACATGAGTGCTGATTTATTCTAATACTTGGAAAAATGAACCTAGTAAATAGGTAATAATGAAAAAGTGAGAAAGATAATGAGTTGTCTCTCTTAAGATCAAAGTCTAGCAGCAGGTTATAGTGGGAGTGTCCCTCTTAGTTTCTATACAAGATATGCATAGATCATAGGGGAGTTGGAAATTGTGAAGTAGAGAGGATAGGGGTGAATACACATTGGGAAAGGCAGAGAGAGTGAGTGCAGCAAGTAAATGAAGGAAAAAGAAGCCATGAAGGCTGATAAATTTCAGTCATATACCAGAATCAAGAGACCACCTGTTCAAAATGTGGAAGGAAAGTGTGAGTTTCCAGTTGTGCAAATGACTCAAGGTGTGAATATTTTTTCTCACCACTCATTTCTGAGTTGTCATTAGAAAGGAATTGACATGTGAAGAACTGATCATGAAGAAAGGATTTTTTTTTTCTTTTTAAGTGAAATGTTCATAAATCCATGTGTCTGGTCATAAATTTATATAAAACAATATTGTAATTAAATCAAATAAAAAATAAAAATACCTATATTATAGACATTCTTGCCACTACCTGGGATGAAGCACAGATGGCAGACACAGAAGTATGGGAAGTAGAAAAATGTGCAAATTGTTATGGACTGATACCTAAATTCATAGGTTTTTAAAATATTCTTTGGACAATTTGGAAAGGAGAAGGGAGAATAGACACTGAGAAAAGCAGAGAGAATACAGTGAGTAAATGAAGGAGAAAGGACTTCTTCTCATCGTTCAAGTTTGGGAACATCATTGGGTGGAAAACTGGCTCTATTATTGTAAGGCATTTGAAGGCAGGGAAATGAGAAGCAGACTAAGTGCAGACCCAGACTCTCAGACTCTAATAGATCACCTGTGGGGATCCCTATTCAAAATGTATACTCTGACTTACCTGGCCTGCACATCTATGTTTTCTTCCATGTAAGGTGATTCCAATGATCACTATCTGCCGGCCACCATGTAAAGAGGTCAGGAGAGGTTTTCCTTTTAGCAAAACTAAATGCAGAGCCACTGGAACATCAAATGTAATAAAGTTATTGCATACATCTAGTTTTTATTCTGATATTGTCTCTTGGAAAGTGATAAGAACTCAAAGTATAGAATTTATATTTCTTAGGTCTAATCCTTAAATTGGGAATTAAGGAAGAGTGGTGGACTGGGGTTGTAGCTCAGTGGTAGAGTGCTTGCCTTGCATGCCTGAGGCACTGGGTTTATCCTCAGCAACACATATAAATAAATATATAAATAAATATATTGAAGACATTGTGTCCATCTACAACTAAAAAAAGAAAAGAAAAAGAAAGAGTGGGGATAATTCATAGACAAAATGAAAAATATAAAGAATCAAGACCAGAGATCAAGATGTTGCTTTTGAAAAGTTCCTGGGAAGGAGAAATGTGGAAGAAACAAAATAAGTTAGCTGGGTAATCTTGGAGCGAATGAAGGGGAAACTGAGAGCATGCAATTCAGGGGCTATCAGTATATCTATCTTTCACAATATGTGAGCCACTGAAACTTGTCCATCATTTAAATCATGAGGGGCTTGTAAGTTGGGGAAAGATTCCAGCCATGACCATCTTTTCTCCATACCTACCAGACATACTGCTTGCTGTGGTTTAAATTGAGTCATTCTGAGTTGCAAAATTACATTTCAGAATCATTCGTGATTTTTAATGACAGCTCAATTCTTTCTCTTCTTTCCTCCCTTCCTTCCTTGCTTTCTTCCTTCCTTCCTTCCTTATTTTCTTTCTACTCCCTTCCCTCCCTCTCTTTTTTCCTTACATAGTTACTTTCTGTATTTCTTTCCTATTTGCCTGAAAATAAAATTTTGATCATGGGCATTCTAGAAATTCACTTCATTACTGAGCTACATCCTCATCCTTCAAAAGCTAATTATAATTTTTTTGATAGGCCTGGCCTTTTGTGAATACACTTAAAACACTGGCAAGTCACACCAAACCAAACTCATTTGCAAACAGAACTCTTTATACAGTTTACTCTTAGAATACTCAAAATCTTTGTCATATATACGTGTGTTTGTGTGTGTAATAGTATATTATTGTTATCAGATAAAGCTGTGCTCTTCCATTTCAACTTTCCCTTTAAATTTTTATGTCTCAAAAGTTTAAACCAACTAACCCTTATTTCTTAGATGTAGAAACTATCTGTTCTCACACAAGGGGATCATGAAAATCGAATCTGTTTAAACCAGAGAATACAGGAATAGAGGATGCACAAGAGGAACAAGCATCACACCTGAATATAAAAAACAAACAATAGATGTCATAGTTTTCAGTGTCAAAATATGTATATCAACTGACTCCTTCAGATATCTTTGTTGAGAAATGAACCTAACATTTCCCTGGGATCTGAACACAGCTTTGGCCTTACTAAACAAAAATGAAAGGACAAATGCAGTAAATATATACATACTTAAAATTATAAAGATTAAATCTTTTCAGTAGTATTTCAGTAAGATAGGTTCTATGGCTTGTTTTTGTTTTGACTTCACCTTTGCCATTGAATCTCTTAGGGATCTTCTTTGCTTCTCCACTACAGGATTGTTGGATTCTCCATCATTCTGTATCTTTGCATTGGTATATGTTTCCTTGTCTGTTTTATTTATGGTCATTGGACAAATAATCTCAGGTTTGTGAAATGAACAGCATGTTTCACAAAACCTATTCACAAAATTCCTTTAGTCACATGATTGTTGTCAGCCAAACCAGCCAGCACAGAAACCCAGGAGATAGCATAATTTTGAGCACAGCTGAACCATGGACCTCAGATGTATGTGGAGGCATCTGTAATGTATGAGTTGTTTTACCCTCTTCAGCTTTGCTTGATTATATACCCCTTTTGTTTTTCAGCCTCTAGGGATTCATCTGATTTCAGAAAGGTAATTAAATTTCTATATTTATTCTAAATTATTAACTTTGTAGTCAATGAAAAATACACTCTTTATGTACTATCTTCTTTCTAAGCGCACTGATCCCATCACAATAAAAGAGGTGCTTCCACGGAAAGGATTAGGCAAGGTGAAAGAAAAGACAGTCAAATTGGGTAAGTTTTACATTACAACACTCCAGGGAACACAATGTTAAAACACTTGAAATGCTACCAGTGTTCTCACATGTAAGGTGGTTTTCCCAAAGAGGTGGGAGGATTTTCCTCACAATGTCATCAGTAGTCACAGAAAATGATCTCTCCTCTGTTTCTGGGAATATCCTCTCAATTCTGAATTGTTTCCCCTACATATCATACTATTACATTCTCCCTATTTCCAGCCTTTGGAGTGAACTAGCTACCATGCAAATGTCACCATAAGCATCTCTTTAGAATGTGAGAGGTCAACCTTCTGAAATTTCTTAGAAATATTTCATGACATGAGCCAAGCCTCATTCTGTATCTTTATACCTTTCCTCTGCCTCAACTGTCCTCTGGCATTAGGCCTCACCTATCCCTTTATTCTGAGACAAATCCTGACCTATTTCATACTTTTCTCTGTGTGGGCCTACAGAATTTCATGCTCTCACCATCTCCTGCTCTCTGGCTACGCACCTCTCACCTGTCTTTTTGAGGGGGTGAGTAGCCAGAAAAAACACCATCCCTGGGGGCACATTTTCTCTGCCTTCTTAGGTCATTTTCTCTGACACTTCAGCTGGTCACATTAGCTTCCAGACACATAGGTTCCCCTTTGCCCTTCTCACTGGAGTCACATGGGTATAGTCTAGCCTGCACCAGTTTTTTCTACCTTCCATCAGGCACAACCTAGGTCCCTTGATAGGCACTTCCAGGATCCTCATGTGTGTGTGTGTGTGTGTGTGTGTGTGTGTGTGTGTGTGTTGTTTAGAGGAACTGAATCAAAGAAATACTGTTGCACTCTTTCCGAGGATGGCTATGGCTTCAGTACTCCCATCACCCATTGAGAGAAGAGCATGCTTTTTAAGCACCAGTGCATAGTGCACCTTTTGGTCAGATCAGTTTAAGCAATATTTTTGATCTCAGGTTTCTCCTTAGCAGCGCACATCATGGTACAACTTAGAATGCAACTTCCTCTTCTCTCTCCCCCTTTGTCTGAGGCAGATCTGCATGCAGGTTGTAGGCTTTTTTTGTTTATGGTACACAGATTACTGAATCTCTGGACATTTTCAGTGTTCAGAAATTTTAGGGATTTGAAAAAAATCCCTCTTTCACTCACTTTGCTGAGAAGCTCTTCACCAACTCTTTGGTCTCCATGCAATAGTGCAGCTTAGAATGCAGCTTACTCTATACTAACATTTTCCCAGAATCAGCCCTTCTTTCCATGTCTATTTTCAAGCTTGTTTCTGAGCGAATTTCATTGATCTTGAGTAGACAAATCTTGGCAATATGGTTTGCACTGAACCTTGTATACTGTCATGTCTCTATAAGATGTGTGTTGAGGATTTGGATCAAGAAAAAATACTCCCTGAGAACTCAATGTTTGTTGGGTGCAAATGGGTACATCTTTATTCACAACTACTTGGAAGTCCAAGCCTTGAAGGATGGCTGTATTCAGTCCACTCAGAGGACTCCAGTTGCCAATTAAAGTGGCCATGGGAAAGAACTAAATGTTAGAGTATTTGACAAGAATGCATAAGTTTGTGGGTCCACTCCCAAGGTGTATACACAAAGAAAGAAAAAGAAAAAAGAAAAACTGTGGAAAGTTGAAACCAGTTATTATTTACCAAATATTAAACTTAATTGGAAATCACATTTGGGAATATTAAGTTGTTTTGGTGTTACAATTATCCATTTCTATTTGGATTGATGTTCACGCTTTCTAATGCAGTTCTAAGGAATGTGAGTAAATGTATTCATTTATCAGCAGAGACCCATTTTGACATGACTTCAGAAGAAGAGCACAAAAGTTTTGATGACGCTCAATGTACCCAGTCTCAGGTATGTCAACATACAAAGCATTTCTTCCTGTTTCTTCTTGTTTTTCTTTCTTGAGGAAAGTAAAGGAGGCCAAATGAAAATACCTTTTAAATAGTCTTTTGGAATCCAGGCATTATATATTACTAATTACATCTAAAACCACTCTGAACTGGTTAGAATCTGAAAATAGCATTAGTAGTCCTGTCAACTTATAGCTAAATTTACTATGTAATGGAGGAAAAACAATTCTAAATGTTGCTTGTGCTTCCACTTGCAAAAACATTTTGAAAAATAAAAAGTTGAGACTAAATTTGAGACTGACGAATAACCACCTGGGTTATGAATGGTAATGGTCACTGACTGCATTCATGTGAAAGGGTGATGTTGTCAAAGGCTCAAAATCTAGTGAAAATCAGTAGTTATTTGCTACAAGTTGAAATATGTATATATTTATATATATATTAATATATATTATATATATATATATTAACTTTATATCCTGGTTAATGTTTCTTTGATATTTTTTGTTTATTTTTTATTGATTTTTTAAAAAATAAATGACAGCAGAATGCATTATAATTCTTATTACACATATATAGCACAATTTTTTATATCTCTTGCTGTGTATAAAGTATGTTGACGCAATTTCTGTCTTCTTACATGTATTAAACAATTTTTCTGTGGTGACCTTTTCATTTTGTTTCTCATCCTTGCAGAAAATTCAGTCAATATGTTGAATAATTTTATTAAAATGTCTTAGTATATTAAAGAAATGTATTTGTGTGCATTAATGGGGAATGATGGAATTTAGAGATGCTATCTCTTTTTTCTCACATTGCCAACATTCCTGGTGTGAGATTTAGCACACATCTAGATTTATTTTATTTGGCTGGCATATGTAGGTCCTTGGGTTTACAGCTTTCCCTTTGGGGTATTTCCTGGGCAGGGGCCATATCTCAGTGTTAAATCCCCAACTGAACACCTAAGTCTCATATTTTCAAACAAAAACTTTGTTAGTTCATTGTTTAAAAAGGAGGGAAAGGGAGAGAAAAGGGAAATAGCATGGAAAAGGAGGGAGACCCTCATTGTTATACAAAATTACATATAAGAGGTTGTAAGGGGAATGGGATAACAAACATGGAGGGAAATGAATTACAGTAGATAGGGTAGAGAGAGAAGATGGGAGGGGAGGGGAGGGGGGATAGTAGAGGATAGGAAAGGTAGCAGAATACAACAGTCACTAATATGGCAGTATGTAAAAATGTGGATGTGTAACCGAGGTGATTCTGCAATCTGTATTTGGGGTAAAAATGGGAGTTCATAACCCACTTGATTCTAATGTATGAATTATGATATGCCAAGAGCTTTGTAATGTTGTGAACAACCAATAACTATATATATAATATATTATATATATTATATATATATATATATATATATAAAATAAAATAAAGGTTCATCAAATATATATCATCAAAAAAAAAAACATTGGAAAGGGGCTAGAGTTGTAACTCAGTGGCAGAGCGCTTACCTAGCACATGTGAGGCACTGGGTTCGATCTTCGGCACCACATAATAAATAAATAAATGAAATAATGATTAAAAAAAGTGTAATCATATTTAATATGAAACATACTCCTCAAAATTCTTTAAAATAAGACTCGAAAGCCTTCTCACATTTGATGGTGAATTCAAGGTCGGATGAGTTACAATGAATATCATTCCTGCCGTCCTTTGTGGTGTATACACCTTTGTTAGCATGTTGTCAAGGAATGCCTTTTCTATGACATCCACCCTGATTTTACCAAATCAGGAGCCATTGGAAGATAAGTGTTCAGCTTCATCTGGAGCACAATGCTAAGACACGCTATGGAAAGTATGACTGCTCAGTCTGTAGTTATCTACATGTTAGTTAGCTGCTTCCAAGACCAAAACTTGGGTGATGTCTAAAAGAGTGATAGTGAAGTCTTCATGCAGCTCATTGGGGTCCTTTATTTTGCAGGTATTTTCTGAGGATTCTCCACAGATGTGTGTTTCTCACCCATCTGGAGAGAAACATGATAAAGCAAAAGAGAAAGAAGATGGACATGTCCATGGTAAGAACAACATGTTCTACACAGTTCTTTCTTTGGACAGAATATTGATTTATAACATGAGTGCTGATATATTCTAATACCTGGAGAAATGAACCTAGTAAACAGGGAATAAAGAAAAAGCAAGAAAGATAAAGAGTTGTCTCTCTCAAGACCAAAGTCCAGCAGCAGGTTATAGTGGGAGTGTCCCTCTTAGTTTCTGTACAAGACAAGTATAGACCACAGGGGAGTTGGAAAACTTGAATTTTTATGTTGGAAAGAATAATGTTCTTCACATTCTACCTGCTTTCTGTTCATTTCTCAGTGTATTTTTATTTTCCTGAGGGAATTTTTTCTAAAGATCAGATTTATGTATTAGATCACAAACCTCTTTTCTAATATCTGTCTAAAATTATAATGATCTTTTTTGTGTCTGTCTTCTCCATTAGATTTTAAGCTAAAGAACAATAGGGGTCTAATCTCATCTGCTATATCTTCAGAGTTCAGCATATTGTGTCACGTGTTTTATGCACTCATTGTTTTAGTGTATAAATAATGCATGTGGAATATACAGCATTCATATATTTAAATTAGTCACATATTTTATTTCCATCTTCTTTTTTTCTGACAGATTCTGTTAGTGTATCGAAAACCCAGAAAGCAGTTCTATCACTTCAAAGAATAATAAAAAGCAAAAAAAGTCACTGCACACAGTGTTCACTACATTTTGAAAAAAATGCACAACTGGAAAATGAGATTCATGAGCTAAAAAAGAGGGTATCAGAGTTTAAGCAAGAAAATATAGAATTGAAACAACAACTCCACAATTTGAGGTATTATATCCTAGGTTGAAGGAAGGAGTGGAATCTTTTCCTTTAATTCAGTAAAATAAGAAGGACAAATTTTTTTTAAACTACTGCCTCATCTGTTAGCACTTTGCAAAGGAGAAAACGTGAATAAATTATAAAATACTTACAGATATGATAGCATATTATTAAATGTGATTACTTCTAAAAACTAAGTTCATATTTTTCCCCATCACAATTTTAATGTCTCTATGGAACCCCATCTGCTAGTAATCTATTTATTTAACAAGCATAATTTGGGATTGTTATTTGTTTACATTTTTAACTTTTTATTACAATTAGTATTTCAAGAAATATCATAAAAAAATCATTTCCTACTCAGATACTATGGCATGTGCCTATAATTCCAGCAGCATGGGAGACAAAGACAGGAGGATCAAAAGTTCAAAATAATCCTCATTAACATAGCAGCAATGTCCTAAGCAAATTAATGAGACCCTGTCTCTAACAAAAGAAAAAAAAATGAAAAAGACCTTGGGATGTAGCTAAGGGATTTAGCTTCTGGGGGTTCAATGCCTGGTACCAAAGTTGGGGATGAGAAGAAAAGAAAAAAAAATAACTTTCTATATTTCTGTTTACTTTTGAAAAAAATTTCAATATAGAGTTATTTGGTTAAAGTTGGGAAACTCTAAAAAGATTACAGGATTTTTAAATTTCTCTCAAGAAATTTGTATTCCACCAGCGAGGCATTTTTCACTGCCCTGAAACATGTTATACATTTATAGTTTTTAGGCTGATTTTGGGGATCAAACTCAGGGTTTTGTGTTACTAGTGTGATGTGCTAGTGCTGAGCTAGATACTAGGCTACACTTCTAACATTAACATTCATTAAAAAATAAAATGAAAACAGATTATTTTTTATTTAAATTCATTCTCATTCATAAATTTGTTCATATTTCTATATTGAAAGGACATATACTTTTTATGTTTTTAGGTATACATGACAGTAGACTATATGTTGACATAAATTTATTTTTGTTATGTCTTATATTCCATTGTGTGTGTGCACACATATTTTTTTATCCCTTCATCTGTTGAAGAACATTACTCTTCATTAATGGATTAAATATTAGGTCCCATCTTGTTCAAAAATGGATTTTAAGCTTTTTGTAAAATACATAATGATCAAAAAGGTAAGTTGAGAGTGTTACCATAAAAGAAACATAAAAAGTATAATAACAGGTATTAGATTATTTATCCCAGTTCGGGGTTATAATAATACAAAAGATACATATTTTTTATATCTTTATTTTATTTATATGTGGTGCTAAGGATCGAACCCAGCACCTTACTCATGCTAGGCAAACACTCTACCACTGTGCTACAGCCCCAGCCCCAAAAGACACATATTGAAAAAAGAATGTCTGAATATGCTGTTACACTGTAAGCCAATTATAGGTATGCCTCACATATTTTATGAAGATAAATGATATTACTACTGAATTCATAAGTTTGTATATAAACAATGACTTTAAAACTTATTTGACATGAAATTATCTTTTTAACTGGGGAGGACCTATGATTGTGCAAAAAAATTACCTTAAACTTGTCAATTTACCAAATCATTTCTAATTTACTTTTCTGTGGTATCTAAAAGATTTGCTAGTAACAGAAACTTATCAAATAACAAAACAATCTTTTATTATTGACTTTCAATTATGTATGTTTTACACAAGATTAAAGGAGAAATTTAAAATGTTAAACTAGAAAATCTTCAGAGAACATAAAATTTTTATTAAGATACTAAATCAGCATACAAAGAGCCAGAACATAAAAAGACATTTTTGGTTTTTGGCAAAAATCAATTAAAAGGCATCCATATTAACTTCAGATATACCTTAAAAGAAGATGAGGTGAAGAGAAAAAATGATGATATGTTACATGAAAAAAATAAGATCCCATTAAAAGAAAAAGAAACAGAATTTAACAAAGAGGATCAAGTGAGAAAGCAAGCTGAAATCTCTGTTTGTACAATAGATACAGAATTGGAGACTGCAAGAAATCATTTTAATCAGGTAAATGAACGTTCAGTAAAGTTTCAAATTTTTACTGTGTTTCATTTGAATTATTTATAAAATCCCTTTAACTTATTGTATGTGGCCATGTTTCACTTAATGATGGCAATGTGGTCTGAGGAATGTGCTGTTTGGCAATTTCACCAACATGCAGTCATCATGTGTGTGTACTTCCACCCTTCAGACATCTCCCACAATGCCAGGAAACACAGACTTATAGGACCTCCATTTATATGCAGTCTGCTGTTTCCCAAAGCATGGGTATGTGGGGTGTGAAGTACAATTTTGATTTAAAACACAATGTTCATTATTTGGCAATAAAAAAATTTAAAAAAAGATCTGACGAACCAGAAAAAAAAAATACCACAATGTTATCTGACTCTAAAATTAAATGATGATATTTATGACAAAACTAGTTACAGCAAAACTTTGCATCTGGAAGTTGTTCAGCATTTGTTTTCTGAATGAAGAAGTTTAGTTTAATCACTGACATAAATACAAATTTAGGTGTTTTATGTTAAAATACAAACTAAATATCTATGCACCTATTTAAATCATTTTTTTAAAAGTGTTTCACAATTACATTTCTGCCTGCATTTAAGAAATGCTTTTTTTAATTTTTAATTTTTTTTAAAGATAGACAGAGAGAGAGAATTTTAATATTTATTTTTTAGTTTACAGCGGACACAACATCTTTGTTTGTATGTGGTGCTGAGGATCAAACCTGGGCTGCACGCATGCCAGGCGAGCGCGCTACCATTTGAGCCACATCCCCACCCCAAGAAATATTTTCACTCACCCAAATTTATCTGTCATTTGTGCAAGTGAAATGTAAGACATTTACTCATAAAGAATAAATCTACCTTTTGGAATTATTTTTTAATCTTGAAGGTCCCACTCTTAAATTAATCTTTTAGACTTCTGTCACCTGCTGATATACAGCAAAAACCTTGCTGAAATAAATTTGTAGATTTTAGCAGAACAAAATGAAACCTACAGACAATTTCCATGAGACCATAATGCCAGAATTTACAATATGAAATTTCAGTAACACATTTTTGCAAACAAAAAGAGATAGACATGTGCAGAAAGGAAATGTTTCCTGAATTATTTTCTTCTGTTTTCAAATGATGAGAGAGAGAGAGAGAGAGAGAGAGAGAGAGAGAGAGAGAGAGAGAGAGCAATTTGCCTATGTTTTTAGCCTTGTGCTCCTTTTCAAAATTGTGATACATTGTTCATTGATATAGATCATGTGTTTAATGCTGTTCCTACATTTATAATTTATCAATAGATGCAATTCGCATTCACAGCTACAAAATGTTAGAAAACAGAATATGCTAGGAATATTTTTAGGAAAAGACCTTGGAGAACTTTTGTTATGTCTCAGTAGATGTAGAGCTAAGGCTCTTACTATGGTCTGGTTGAATACATGAGGTGTCACATTGCAAACTTATTCTTCTTAAAGTTAAGTGTTCTTTTATTTGCCACTGAGCCATCCCAACAGATAGGTACATAATAAAATATTTGGAATTTTTAACTGTTTAAGGGGTAGATCATCCGATCCTAAAAGTGGATCAACAAAGAAGTAGTGAATTCTAATTTTTATTTATTGTTTTTAGGTATACATTACAATAGAGTTCTTTTGGTGTGTTACACATACATAGCATATAACTTGTTCTATGTAGAGTTTTTCTGGTCATGTATTCATATGTGAACATAGGAATGTAATGTCAGATTCATTCTACTATATTCCCCTCCCCTCTCAGCCCTCATTCACTTTTGTTTAACCAACAAACTTCTATTCTTTTATCCTCGACCCTATGTGTGTTACCAACTACATGTTAAGGAGAATATTCATACTTTGGATTTGGAGGACTGGATTATTTCACTTGGCATGACAGTGTCCAGTTCCATTCATTTGCCAGCAAATGCCATAATTTCATTCTTCATGGCTGAATCCATTGTGTATATATAACACATTGTCTTTATCCTTCCATGTGTTGAAAGGCACCTAGGTTGGTTCCACAGCTTAACTTTTGTGAAGAGCTGCTATAAATATTTATGTGGCTGTGTCACTATAGTATCATTGGAGTATACACTGAGGAGCAGAATAACTGGGTCAAATGGTCGTTCCATTCCAGGTTTTGTGAGAAATCTATATACTGCTTTCCTGAAAAATTGCTTGGTGCAATGTATGAGTCAATCTTTTCCCCACATTCTCACCAACATTTATTGTTACTTGCATTCTTTATATCTCAGTGTAGTTTTAATTTTCATTTTTCTAATCGCTAAAGATGTTGAACATTTTTTTCATATACTTGTTAACTGTTTGTACATATTTTTCTTTGAAGTGCTTGCTCAGTTTTTTGTTCATTTATTGATTGGGTTATTTTTTGTTTGTGAGTTATTTTTCGAGTTGTTTACATATTCTGGAGATTAATGCTCTATCTGACATGTCAGTGACAAAGATTGTCTCCCATTCTATATGCTGTCTACTCACATTCTTGATGGTTTCCTTTGCTGTAAAGATACCACCCCATTTATTGATTCTTTATTTTACTTCTTGTGCTTTAAGTGTCTTTTTGAGGAATTCAGTTCCTACACTGACAAGATGGAGTGCTGGGCCTGTATAGTCTTGTAATAGGTCTAGGGTCTTTTATCTATTATCTAGATCCTTGATCCACTTGTTTTTGAGAAATAGGGGTTAAATTTCTCCTACGACATATGGGTTTTCAGTTTTCCCAGCACAATTGGTTGAGGAACCTATCCTTTCCCCAATGCATGTTTTATAGTGTGTTTGTCTAGTATTAGATAACTACATGTGTGGGGTTTTCTCTGTTGCTTCTTTTCTGCAAAGTTATTTTTTTTTTTACATTGGCAAACTAACTAATCACTTAATCTATTCTTTCATTTTGGTATAATGCAGATTTTTTCAATCTTTATTTTTTTTTCTTTTTTTTATAACCAGGAATTGAACCAGGGTGCTCAACCACTGAGATGCATCCCAGCCATTTATTTATTTATTTATTTATTTATTTATTTATTTATGAATGAGTCAGGGTCTCACTGAATTGCTGAAGACTGGCTTTGAACCTGTGATCCTCCTGCCTCAGTATCCTGAGACACTGGTATTACAAGCATGAGCCCCTGAACCTGGCAGTTCTTACATTCTTTAAGTTATAATTTTCTTTTACTCTCATAGATCCATCTTCTTGAATTAACTTTTGAACTCTTGGGAATTTACATTTTTATAAGCTCAGAAGTTTACATCTAATTTTTCTTCTGTGGGTATCTATTTATTGAAACCCTTTCACCATATAAATAAACAGGTTTTCCTTTAATTTCAGTTAAAATTATGAAACATCATTTTATTGAGTGCTAGCTAAATGTGTCCTTGGTTTTATTTAGGTTTCTCCTAGTGATGGGACAGAGAACAAGCTATTGCATAAATATCACAAGAAGAAGGATGAGGTCTCTATGAAGAGACTGGGAATGGACACAGTAAAATATCAGAACCAGGAAAAGAAGTGCTTTGAGAATACTGAAATTTTAATAGAAAAGAATGCCAGCCTTCCATGGACACAAAAATTGAATGAGGAAACACCTATGGAAATATTTCAGGACAATGAACAGTTGGGTATTTGGAAAGTTGAGAATACATCGCAAAATTTCACACCTGAGAGTGAAAAACAAAGCACAGAAAGACCAGAAACAGATAGTTCACAGGAAAAAAAGAATATTGATGTATCTAACCTAAATGGTAGTAGTGAGATTCCTTCCCAACAGGTTCCAAAGTCTGAAGTAAAAACAAGTGACCTAGAAAAAGAGCTGCATCAGACAAGATTAATGCCTTTGGCTACAGATCAAGTAAACAGACATTTGAAACAAAGACAGTGCCAACTGAAGGAGATGGAACACAGGTATCAAAATGAAGAAAGGAAAAGGAATGAACATCTCAGAAAGCAGGAAGCTTCTAAAAAGAAGGTATCTAAACTACAAAGAGAAACTACATTGCATGAAGACCAGTTGCCTGACTATCAGAACAAAGGTGAAAATAAAATAGATGGAATTATTAATGTCCAAACCCAATTTTATGATGTTATAAAAAAACTTCAAGCTCGGAATGACAGATATCGTTTCATGCTGGAAAACAAATACTTGGAATTAATCAATGAAACTAATCATTTAAAAGAACAACTGGATCAATATGGAAAACAGAAAGCAGAAGAAGTAAATATCAAGAAAGATATCTTTATAAAGAGTCTTCAAAGGAATACTCAAAGTGATATCTTCTTATGGCTAAATGTTGAATCTTGATGAATATAAAAATGTAGATATTATGAATGTGTTTCTGTATCAACACAGAACTACAACCTGTTGTCCAGCCAAAATAACTTAGACCTCATTTGCAGCACAACCAATCTGTGTTTGAAGTGCTGAGTATTCCAATTTCCCTGCTCTGATTCTTACACACTGTGTACATATTTTAAAATAACTATAGGTACTCATGTGTCAACTAAACACAAAAGACTTAGTTAAAATGTATTTTAATATTTAAAAAGGAGGAAAGTTTTAAAACTTGGGCCTGACCCTTAAATTTAAGAAATTGTTTCTTATAAAGATTTAAGAGGTTGAGTTAAGATTTTTTGTAGGTTTATATGCTGACATTAGTAATATGATCTCAATAATGCTGAAACAATATCTAATTTTGGTGCTATTAATTCAACCCAAAGTTTGCACATGCTAAACACATGTTCTACCAATGAGCTACATCCCATTACTGAATAACAATTTTAATGTCTTCTTGTTGCTATACTTGAAGATCACAATGAAACACATAATGGAAATGCTCATACCTAGTTTCAAATAAATTAGTTACTTTTACAGTTCATTCCAGATTTTACAGTTGAACTGAAATGTAGATGCTGTATTTTGTAATAGACTTTCTTCAGTATATTTTTGTATATTTCTAGTTGGTAAATTTATTTTTAGTCATTTAAGTTTATCATAAATCTGAAAATAACTGTCCTGATATTTTTTTTGTTTGTTTTCAATCATGTTTTGTCCACCTCTTTAAAAGCATCTATTTGTCATTATCATAAATTGGGACTAATGTGATGAATTGCAGCAAAACCACAGTTGATTTCATCTGTAATTTGATGCATATATTCATGATAACTTGCTAATAGTTTCTTCATTTCATCGCCTAATTCCTATTATATAATGACAAAGATAATTGTAGCCATCTAAAATTCATTAATTTGGCACTGAACCCCCATGTCCAGACTAATGAGGGTGACAGGTTTATGTAAAGCAGGAGTGGTGTGAAGACCAGTGAGAAATCTAGGAGATGTGGACAGGCAGTGAGGTGGAGACCAGGTTACCTAGCATCTCCTTTATTCTTTGTGAAAGTATATTGGAATTATTTTAGCAAAGCTTTAAAGATGTGAGGATGCGGCGTATTAACTTGAGAATTCACCACTACCAATGAGACCTGTGTAACCATTTTTGATTGAGATTTCAGTAGTTTGTTAAAGATTGCAACTTTATCAAGGGCAGTATGTAGAGATACAGGGCTCACCCTGTTGTGTAAGGAATGTGATAGTGACTAAGCAGGAGTACACAATCTTCTATTTTCTTAAGGGAATTCAGAAATAAACAGCAGCTTACTGTTGTATGTAGTGATATTTTTTTCAGAGTAAACATCATTATATAATAATAATAATAATAGTAATAATAATAACAATAACAATAATAATAATAAATTTTTAAAGTGAGCTGAGTAACAAAATCATTAACAGAAATATCAGGTAGTTGCGAGACATCTTGAAAAACAGCCAGCTGGTACCCTGAAACTACAACGTGTATCAGAGGCTTCTCTAGAAGATTTAGCACATTTTCACATAAATTTAAAATATAAAGACAGGATTTAATGAAGAAACTAAGACAAATGACAAGTCAAGTATGTAGAAAATTGAACATGTCATCTGTAAATCAACACCTGCTTAAGTAATAAAAGTTATTCTGAGATTCTAATTTCAATGAACAGCTTTCTTTATATTTTCATTATAATTTTATTATATTTGGGGATCTTTATACTGCACTTAATTCTTACACTTAAAATTTTCTTTTAGAATTTTTCTCTTACAAAATCAGCATCTTTCATTAAAATATCTAGTCTGAGGAAAGCTGAGACTTTTTCCTATAACCCAGCAGCTTTTCATGCTGTCTCTACTTCCATGGTACAACAAGGAAAACTAAATAGAGGTATTATTTAATGGAATGTTTCAGGAAAATTTGTTATTTTTACTTCATTTTTGTGCATCTATTCAAAATCTGCAAGTAATTACTAAATTGACTTTCAAAATGTGTACAAATTTTTTTATGCTTTTCTCAAAATACAGATATGTTTAGGTTTTAGTTTAATTATTGAAAAACTTAGGCTATTTCTTTATTTTTTCATTTATTTAGATACATTATGAAGCATATAAATATTTGTATTATGTCTGGACTGTTATCCAAACTAGACAATGAAAAATGTTAGCTAAGTTTTTTTTTCAGTACATCTCTTAAAAGGCATTTTTATGATATATGTAATGCACCTGACATCGAATTCACCCATATAACATGTAAAATACAGTGTCTCTTAGTACATTAACAGAGTTATGTGACCATTTACACAGTCAATTTTAGAACATTTTCATGTTCTTGAAAAGAAACCTGGAACCTCTTAGCTGTCAGTTTTCTAATCCCTACACGTTCAAAGTCCTAGAACACTACCAATATATTATTTTAGTAATTTACAAATGTAAACCATAGTACTTTTATTTATTTATTTATTTTTTAAATTTAGGCAAGACTCTATTTTATTTTTATGTGATTTTTAAAATTGTTTTAATTAGTTACGCATGACAATACAATGACCTTGACATATCATACATTTGAATCACATGGAATAAAATATCTCATTTTTCTGAGTATACAGGTTGCAGAATCACATTGGTCATGCATTCACATATATACCCATGGTAATAATAATGTCCGTTTTATTCTACTATCCTTCCTATCTCCCCAGCCTCCCCCTCCCTTCCCATCACTTCTCTCTACCTCATCTAAGGTAACACTATTTTTTTTTCTCACATCTTCATACATGTATTTTGTATAACAATGAACGTCTCCTTCCACCATCCATGCAATTCCCTTTCTCCCTCCTTTTTCCTCCCACCCCTCTTCCCTGTGTAGAGGTAATCTTCTCTTTTTTTTTTATCATATTTCACATTTTGATTCAAGCGGGTTATGAACTCCCATTTTACCCCGTATACAGCTTGCAGAATCACATCAATTACACCTCATTGCTTTACATATTGATAAACTCATGTCTGTTGTATTCTGCTGCCTTTCCTATCCTCTACTATCCCCCCTCCCCTCCCCTCCCCTCCCCTCTTCTCTCTCTACCCCCACTACTGTAATTCATTCCTCCCCCTTGTACTGTTTTTCCCTTTCCCCTCACTTCCTCTTGTGTGTAATTTTGTATAACCCTGAGGGTCTCCTTCCATTTCCATGCAATTTCCCTTCTCTCTCCCTTTCCCTCCCACCTCTCATCCTTGTTTAATGTTGGTCTTCTTCTCGTGCTCTTCTTCCCTAGTCTGTTCGTAGTTACTCTCCTTATATCAAAGGAGACATTTGGCATTTGTTTTTTAGGGCTTGGCTAGCTTCGCTTAGCATAATCTGCTCTAATGCCATCCATTTCCCACCAAATTCTATGATTTTGTCATTTTTTACTGCAGAGTAATACTCCATTGTGTATAAATGCCACATTTTTTTTTATCCATTCGTCTATTGAAGGGCATCTAGGTTGATACCACAGTCTTGCAATTGTGAATTGTGCTGCTATGAACATCGATGTAGCAGTGTCCCTGTAGCATGCTCTTTTTAGGTCTTTAGGGAATAGACCAAGAAGGGGAATGGATGGGTCAAATGGTGGTTCCATTCCCAGCTTTCCAAGAAATCTCCATACTGCTTTCCAAATTGGCTGCACCAATTTGCAGTCCCACCAACAATGTACAAGTGTACCCTTTTCCCCACAACCTCGCCAGCACTTATTGTTGTTCGACTTCATAATGGCTGCCAATCTTACTGGAGTGAGATGGTATCTTAGGGTGGTTTTGATTTGCATTTCTCTGACTGCTAGAGATGGTGAGCATTTTTTCATGTACTTATTGATTGATTGTATGTCCTCCTCTGAGAAGTGTCTATTCAAGTCCTTGGCCCATTTGTTGATTGGGTTATTTGTTATCTTATTGTCTAATTTTCTGAGTTCTTTATATATTCTGGATATTAGGGCTCTATCTGAAGTGTGAGGAGTAAAGATTTGTTCCCATGATGTAGGCTCCTTATTTACCTCTCTTATTGTTTCTTTTGCTGAGAAAAAACTTTTTAGTTTAAGTAAGTCCCATTTGTTGATTCTAAATGTTAACTCTTGTGCTATGGGTGTCCTATTGAGGAATTTGGAGCCTGACCCCACAGCATGTAGGTCGTAGCCAACTTTTTCTTCTATCAGATGCCGTGTCTCTGATTTGATATCAAGCTCCTTGATCCATTTTGAGTTAACTTTTGTGCTTGGCGAGAGAAAGGGATTCAGATTCATTTTGTTGCATATGGATTTCCAGTTTTCCCAGCACCATTTGTTGAAGATGCTATCCTTCCTCCATTGCATGCTTTTAGCCCATTTATCAAATATAAGAAAGTTGTAGTTTTGTGGGTTGGTTTCTGTGTCCTCTATTCTGTACCATTGGTTGACCCGCCTGTATTGGTACCAGTACCATGCTGTTTTTGTTACTATTGCTCTGTAGTATAGTTTGAGATCTGAAATTGCTATACCACCTGATTCACACTTCCTGCTTAGTATTGTTTTTGCTATTCTGGGTCTTTTATTCTTCCATATGAATTTCATGATTGCTTTCTCCATTTCTACAAGAAATGCCGTTGGGATTTTGATTGGCATTGCATTAAACCTATAGAGAACTTTTGGTAATATCGCCATTTTGATGATGTTAGTTCTGCCTATCCATGAACAGGGTATGTTTTTCCATCTTCTAAGGTCTTCTTCAATTTCTCTTTTTAGGGTTCTGTAGTTTTCATTGTATAAGTCTTTCACCTCTTTTGTTAGGTTGATTCCCAAGTATTTTATTCTTTTTGAGGATATTGTGAATGGCGTGGTTGTCCTCGTTTCCATTTCAGAGGATTTGTCACTGATATACAGGAATGCCTTTGATTTATGCGTGTTGATTTTATAACCTGCCACTTTGCTGAATTCATTTATTATCTCTAATAGTTTCTTTGTAGACCCTTTTGGGTCTGCTAGGTATATAATCATGTCATCTGCAAATAGTGATAATTTAAGTTCTTCTTTTCCTATTTTTATGCCTTTAATTTCTTTCGTCTGTCTAATTGCTCTGGCCAGTGTTTCGAGAACTATGTTGAACAGAAGTGGTGAAAGAGGGCATCCCTGTCTTGTTCCAGATCTTAGAGGGAATGCCTTCAATTTTTCTCCATTCAGAATGATGCTAGCCTGAGGCTTAGCATAAATTGCTTTTACAATGTTGAGGTATGTTCCTGTTATCCCTAGTTTTTCAAGAGTTTTGAACATAAAGGGATGCTGTACTTTGTCGAATGCTTTTTCTGCATCTATCGAGATGATCATATGGTTCTTATTTTTAAGTCTATTGATGTGGTGAATAACATTTATTGATTTCCGTATATTGAACCAGCCTTGCATACCAGGGATGAATCCTACTTGATCATGGTGCACAATTTTTTTGATATGTTTTTGTATCCGATTTGCCAGAATTTTATTGAGGATTTTTGCATCTAGGTTCATTAGAGATATTGGTCTGTAGTTTTCTTTCTTTGAAGTGTCTTTGTCTGGTTTTGGAATCAGGGTGATGTTAGCCTCGTAGAATGAATTTGGTAGTTCTCCCTCTTTTTCTATTTCCTGAAATAGCTTGAAAAGTATTGGTATTAGTTCCTCTTTAAAGGTTTTGTAAAACTCTGCTGTATACCCGTCCGGTCCTGGGCTTTTCTTAGATGGTAATCTTTTGATGGTTTCTTCTATTTCCTCAATTGATATTGGTCTGTTTAGGTTGTCTATATCCTCCTGACTCAATCTGGGCAGATTATATGACTTAAGAAATTCATCGATGCCTTCACTATCTTCTATTTTATTGGAGTATAAGGATTCAAAATAATTTCTGATTATCTTCTGTATTTCTGAAGTGTCTGTTGTGATATTGCCTCTTTCATCCCGTATGCTGGTAATTTGAGTTCTCTCTCTTCTTCTCTTCGTTAGCATGGCTAAGGGTCTGTCAATTTTATTTATTTTTTCAAAGAACCAACTTTTAGTTTTGTCAATTTTTTCAATTGTTTCTTTTGTTTCGATTTCATTAATTTCAGCTCTGATTTTAATTATTTCTTGCCTTCTACTTCTTTTGCTATTGTTTTGCTCTTCTTTTTCTAGGATTTTGAGATGAAGTATGAGATCATTTATTTGTTGGTTTTTTCTTTTTTTAAGGAATGCACTCCAAGCAATGAATTTTCCTCTTTGAACTGCTTTCAATGTGTCCCATAGATTCCGATATGTTGTGTCTGTGTTTTCATTTAACTCTAAGAATTTTTTAATTTCCTCCTTGATGTCTTCTAACACCCATTGATCATTCAGTAACGTATTGTTCATTCTCCAAGTGATGCATGATTTTTCCTTCCTTCTTTTATCGTTGATTTTCAGTTTCATTCCATTGTGATCAGATAAGATGCATGGTATTATCTCTACACCTTTATATTGACTAAGAGTTTCCCTGTGACATAATACATGATCTATTTTTGAGAAGGATCCATGTGCTGCTGAGAAAAAAGTGTAGCTGCTTGATGTTGGGTGGTATATTCTATATGTGTCAATTAAGTCTAGGTTGTTAATTGTATTATTGAGTTCTATAGTTTCCTTATTCAGCTTTTGTTTGGAAGATCTGTCCAGTGGTGAGAGAGGTGTGTTAAAGTCTCCCATGATTATTGTATGGTGGTCTATTAGATTCTTGAACTTGAGAAGAGTTTGCTTGATGAACATAGCAGCCCTGTTGTTTGGGGCATATATATTTATGATTGTTATGTCTTGTTGGTGTATGGTTCCCTTGAGCAGTATGTAGTGTCCCTCTTTATCCCTTTTGGAGGTAATCTTCTTCCCATGCTCTTCCTCTCTTCCCCATTTTGAGTCACCCCACTTATATCAGAGAAGACACTCGGCATTTGTTTTTCTTGGGATTGGTTAACTCCACTTAGCATAATCTGCTCTAATGCCATTCATTTCCCTGCAAATGCCATGGTCTCATTATTTTTAGTGCTGAGTAATATTCCATTGAGTATATATGCCACATGTTTTTATTCATTCATCCATTGAAGGGCATCTAGGTTGGCTCCACAGTCTAGCTATTGTGAATTGTGCTGCGATAAACATTGATGTGGCTATGTCCCTGTAGTACACTGTTTCTTTATTGTTCTTTTTAGATATATATGACAGTAGACTGTATTTGAATATTTACATCATAGATTATAACTTCACATTTTTATATTTGTACATAATGTGGAGTTACACTGGTCATGTATTCACATGTGAATATAGGAAAGTTGTTTCAGATTTATTCTACTGTCTTTTCTGTTTCCATTTTCACTCCCATTCCTTTTGGCTTAATTCAATGAACTTCTATTCTTTTTTCCCACATTCCTTACTGTGTGTTAGCATTCACTTATGAAAGAGAACTTCCAGCCTTTGGATTTGGAGGATTGGCTTATTTCACTTAGGATGATAATCTCCAGTTCCATCCATTTACTGGCAAATGCCATAATTTCATTCTTTCTCACAACTTATTAATATTCCATCCTGTGTACATGACACATTTTTTAAATCTGTTCATCTATTGAAGGTTTCATAGCTTGAATATTGTGATTTGAGTCACTTTAGACATTGTTGTGGCTGTGTCACTGTGGTATTATGATTTTAAGGATTTTGTGTGTAAATCAAGGAGTGGGATAAATGGGTCAAATGGCGGTTACATTCCAAGATTTCTGAGGACTCTCCATACTGCTTTCCAGAGTGATTGCACCAATTTGCAGTCCCATCAGCAATGTGTAAGTGAACATTTTCCCCACACTGCCACCAACATCTATCATTATTTTATTCTTTTCAGTTGCCATTCTGACCCAAGTGAGATGGAATCTCAGTGTGGCATTTGCAATTCTCTAATTGAATTTTTTTCATATATTTTCTGACCATTTGCATATGTTCTTCTGGGAAGTGCCTTTTCGGTTCCTTTGCCCATTTATTGATTGGATTATTGATTGGTGTTCTTTTGGTGTTAAAAAATTTGAATTATTTGTACATCCTGGTAATTAATGTTCTATCTGAGGTGCACATGGCAAAGATTTTTTTCACATTTTGAAGGTTCTGTGTTCATAATTCGTGATGGTTTCCTTTGCTGTGAAAAAGTTTTTTAGTTTGATACCAACCCATTTATTGATCTTTAAAAAAAAAAAACAGTTGTACATAGACCACAATATCTTTATTTTTATGTGGTGGTGAGGATCAAACACAATGCCTCACACATGGTAGGCAAGCACTCTACCATTGAGCTACAGCCCCAGCCCCATATTGATGCTTTTAAAAAATATTTTTATTTGTAAATGGACACATTATCTTTATTTATTCATGTGTGGTGCTGAGGATCAAACCAAGAGCTGCATACATGCTAAGCAAGCACTCTACCACTGAACTACCAGCCACCATTTGCTGACTCTTGATATTAACTTTTGCTTTTTGGAAATCTTGTTTGGAAGTTGGCTTATAGTTCTAACTCTAAAATTACTCTGTAATGGATATTTCATACAAGTGAATTTATACAACAGTAGGTCTTTTGTTTTTTACCAGTTTCATTGACTTAGAATACTTTTTTTCAGGGATCCTCTGTGTTGTAGCAAGCATCACTATTTTATTTCTTTCTGTTGTCTAGTAGAAAACCTAGACTGAAAGAGAGCAACTTAGTCTCCTTAATTTGTGTCTACTGCATAACTTTGAGACAGGTTGATGAGATCGGTAGCATGCAAAAGCGAACTAAACCCTATAATTTGTGGAAGTAATGTTAGGAAATGAATGTACTCTTGAAATATTAGTCTAGGAAGTTTATCTTTCACTCACCTTTGCATTTTACATCTGAAGGTAAACTATTAAGCTTTCTTCCCTTAGTGTTCTCCTATATGTAATCTGGTCTATTAGACTTTTAGTTAAGTATTTTTGAAGTTTTGTGATTCACATAGTTATATTGTGACAAAACTGCTTCTACATGGAAACATGAACAAGTTTCACAATTTTTGAAAGGTTATAACTGAAACCTTAAGTATCCAGTGTTGCTATAACTACACTCTGGGCACATTCTGACACCTGACAGATTAACTGATTTTTATTTTAATTTTTAAATATCATCCTTACATGGTATCTAGAAACAAAATGTTCTATATAGTTTTTCCTCTCTACATTGTCATACTTGTGATGATGGGAAGTATAATCTGCAAAGTAGTTAAAAATATTCTGATGATAAGTGTTTGGGCCTGTGAATGACAGAATGAATGGGCAGTCTCCTGAAGCCCTGGTAACAAATTCATGGGCCAACTTTCTAGGCAGCAGCTTTAATCTATCTTGATCACCCACTCACCTATCTTGTTCTGAACCAGTGGCTGTTGCTCTGAATTGTCTTATTGTCAAATGCTTAATTTATCTAGGTAATAGGTAGAATATACATATGATGGTAATAAATGCTTGACAATATCTTCAAGGAACATTCTTTAAGTCCTTGAACTGGTTCACTAAAAATGAATCTTTCTAGCTTTACTAAAATTTTCTAGTTGCATGTGTTTAAGGAAACCATGGTGATTTAATATACTTCAACATAGTAAAATGGCTTTGGTAGTCATATAAACTAAGTTATACATCATCTGCTATATTTATCTTTAAAATATCCATATTTCTAATGGCATCCTCAAGAATCTTCCAAGGAGAGTCTTTCAAGAAGGCAGCATTGTTACCTTCAAAGTCATACATTGCTGATTTCTGTCTCTCTTCCACCAACATTGCTTTAATTGGAAGTTTGAAGCCCCCTAGAAATATGTACACTTCTTTAGAGAAATTACAAACCCATAATTGCATACACTGTCTCTGTTCTGATTCTTTTGGTGTTGTGCCCACATATGGACAATTTCTACCTACTCTCTTTTTAAAATATTTTTTTTTAGTTATATATTTTCTTTATTTTATGTGGTGCTGAGGATTGAACCCAGTGCCTCACATGTGTAGGCAAGTACTCTACCACTGAGCAATGATCCCTCCACTTACTCTTATGGAAAATTTAAATTATTCTTTTATTTGATGAAAATTTTGAAAGTGCATTTAGACATAAATAATATTGAGGTTAATTTTGAAATAATTAAACAAGCATGAAATATAATGTGCTCTAATTCAGTGACCAGTACTTCCACTTTATCTCCCCTTCTTCCTCCCTGTGCTCTCTTTCTTCTGCTCTACTGATCTTATACTTATTTGTAGTTTTTAAGTTTCTTTTTGAATTATGCATTATGAATATACATGAAGGTGAAATTCACTGTGATATTTTCATATGGATTCACAAAAAAAATTTCATCAGATTCATTTCACTATTCCACACTGAGTGCTGTCCCCAACTCCCTGGCTTGGGTTGGGTTTGGGTTAGGGTTAGGTTAGGGTTAGAGTTGCATTGTATAACAGGAGCCCTTCAGTACAACCCAGTGATTTCCTTCATACTAAGACTTCATTTGAGCGAGTCAAATATTAGTCCAAAAATGATGAGCTACATTTTTAAGAGCTAATAAGCAAAAGAAAATGTCCAGCTATTTTGAACCCATTTGAAGATATTTCTATAATATTTGAAAATTTTTTTTATCAGGGGTATTATTACAATAATGAAATACCTGCTTGAAAATGAACAAATAAAGGATACCATCTTGTTTTCATTGCACCTTGGTTTAGAGCTTCCATGGTTTTATTTATTTCTTTATTTTTTGGTTGTTTGTTTCTTTGCACCAGGGATTGTACTCAGGGACACTTGACCACTGAGCCACATCCCCAAACCTATTCATGTTTTATTTAGAGACAGGGTCTCAGTGACTTGCTTAGGCTTCACGGTTGCTGAAACTAGCTTTGAACTCAAGACTGTCCTGTCTCAGCCTCTTAAGCCACTGTGATTACAGGCATGTGCCATCACACCCTGCTTCAATGGTGTTTTGATGAACTTCTTAACACATAGTAAAGCCATGCATATCTATGTTAAATGCGGCCTCAACCTTATTCTTTTATTTGGCATTTTGACCTAAAAAGTCACAGGAGAACAAATCTAAGCTTTATAAAACAATGCTGAAGTTAAATAGTTATGACAGAAAGAAATAATTTTAACATATAAATTACAATTTAATTTAATAGCTGATATATGTTTTTTTTTTCAGTTTCTTAGCTTACATGAATATCTTTCTGAAAAAAATGAGAGAATCGGGTTTGAAGTGCTTCAGAGTCATGAAATTGGATGACTATTTACAAAAAGAGAATGAAAGTTAGTTGTTATGCAGTATGCAAGTATAAGTTGTTCTTATTAGTTCTTACCAGAAAAAAATGAGATAATTTACCATTTACAAAACAATGATAAATTGTGTATGAATGTAGACACAATGCAAAGGGGATTTGGGAGGCAACTCTTTTTCCAATGTATTTCTGGGAGAAAGTGATGTTTCTTTTTTACTTATGGATAAGCTAGTTTATTTAAAACTTAATGTAATAGTTCTACATTTCCTTGTGGAACATTAGTTTGCCATATCATGCTAGCCTGAATAGAAGAGTGTTTTTTAAACTCTTTCATCACGTTTCAACGATATGTCTCCGTAATCCCTGCAGAATGCCTTCAAAGGTGAAGGGAGAAGGAGAGGAAAAAAGTACTAGAGAGGAAGAGTGATCAAATTATTTTATGTGCATCTGTGAATATGTCATAATCAATTTCTCTATTATATATAGTCAAATGCACCAGTAAAAATTTTTGTTTAAAATAATTTTCTTTAAAAATAGAACATAAAGACAGGAATGGGAATTCTGTCAGTCAAAATCATTTGTTTTCACATCAAATGTGTAAAGGCATTAGACATCACCTTATTGTTATCTCTACAACATACTTACTATGTTCAGTAATATATTTTAGACCCTATTTGGGGAATTAGTAAGAGAAGAGTTTTATACAAAGAACACTCTACATGGTGATATTTATATAAGAGTTGGAAGTATTTACCACACAACTCATCAAGTACACATCTATAATGAGCCAAATGTTTAAAAACTGCTGGTCATAACTTCTGAAATCAATTACAATTAAAGAGCTATGTATTTTTTCCAATTCTGAATATCAACAAATTAAAAACCTTAAGTGTGAAACTGCTTTTTTTCCCACTTCTGCCTCTCTATGAAACTGTCAGCCTATACACTGACATTCTTTTGTGGGAAAAAATGGCATCACCCATTTTCTGTGGATTATGGCCAAAATCCCAGACTGACTTAGTAACAGTCACACATTAAAAATACCCTGTCATGACTCTATCATTAGTTTACATTTGCCTCAATAAAAGTATGAAATTTCTTAGCCAAAAATTAAAATATCCAAACAACTGGATTTTTGTCAGGTTACTCAGGCTATCTCATCTCACTTGCTTTATTGGCACTTTGCTTTAGATTCTAGTGACACTGGACCACTGTGATTCCAAAAGTGTTCTTTCTCATCTCGGTCGCACCTCTTCCCTTTCTCTCACAATTCCTCCTTTTACTTCAGGTGTTAACTCATGTATCACTTCCATTTAAGGACCTCAAACACTGACACAAATTTGGGACAGAAGTCCCTTCTAAGTGTTCCAGTAGTAACCTGTTTTATCCTTGTCCTAATGCCAATGACTCTGTATGGAAATTGCCTGATTGTCTGCTTTTGAAGCAATTGTATATGACTGTTGAGAGGTGTCCATTATCATCTCCATGTTGTCATCCCAGTTCTTGCCAGAATACCCTAGCATATGGTTGTCAAATTTATGCATAAGGGGTGGAAAACCCAAAGCTCTGATACTCGGTCATAAAGACAACTGTGTATGAAAATATGGGTGTACTGCATTCCATAGTGTTTTTGTTTTGTGGACATATCTTTTTTTCTTCTTATAAACAATGAAAAGTTCTAAACTTCTTCACTGATTTATACTTATAAAATGTTTGAGAAAAAATATAATTCTTTTTCTCTTTCTGCAGGATTTGAATCCTGACCATGGGAGCTTCTGCCTTAAGAATTACTAATAAGACAAGACAAGATTTACTTTTGGAAACATCATAAAGATATACAGAGATTTTTAGAAAAAAATGAAAGCTAATATTGTGTTTTTCAGACTGTTAATATGATATTTACATTATTTATGAAATGTATGATGTAAATACTTTATTGAAATGGATGTGTGTAACATATATAATGAAATTATCAAAATATGAAAATTGTTTATATCTGCTAGAAAATTTGAAGTGCAAGTGCAAACCAGTTTTTATTAGATGTGTTTCCAGACTATCTAAATGTTAGCATTTAAGCTCAATTCAGCAACCAAGTCAACACTAATTTGGTAGATCTAAATATCACATTAATGATGGATTATTTATATTATATCACTGAATATGGGTCCAGAGAATTAGGCAACATTATTTTTACATGCTGGTTACTATATTCAATAATGGATTAATGTATTGCAATTATTATACTGCCATCTTTAAATTTATATTTCAGGCACTGACTTATTAATTTTTCTAATAAGAATATTTGCTTAGTGTTTTATCTTTATTTTTTTCCTTATCTCTTTGTTTATACAATCTTGGGAAATAATAGTAAATTTACAGGTTCTAATATAAAGTACTTTTGTCTGCTAAAGCATTTTAAATTGAATTGCTTACATATGCTATCATTTATGATATTTTTAGTATTTTGTACAAGTCAGAACATGCTAGATAACTACAATTCAACATTCATTTATTATGAGTATATTTTTCAAATATTAACAGGTAACAGCATAGTTGTTAATTGTATCAGTTTCATTATGAAGGTTATATTGTTATCTAGCATGTTCTGACTTGTAGGAAATACTAAACCTATCATGAAAGATGGCATATGTTAACAATTCATTTTAAAATGCTTCAGTGGAAAAAAGTACTTTGCATTAGAATCTGCAACTTCACTAATATTTTCCAAAATTGTATAAAGGAAAAAAAGCGAAAAAAAAAAAACACACACACACACATTAAGCAAATGCTGTTTCTCAAATCAACACTTATACATTCTATCATAATGCCTTGGACTACTTAATCCTCAGATTATTTTCATGTTTTTCTAGTAGCCTAATATTGTTCTTTATAAAAAAATATTTCCTTCAGAGACATGAAATGAACTTAATTGTTTTATTTTATAGATGCCTTCTGAATTAAATATTCCTTAGTGTTTTCTTAACCTTCATGACCTTGAATTTTTCAGAGGGAAAGCTTGTAGAATGTGCTTAAAATGGATTGGAGCTAGATTACATGTTTTTGGCAAGAGTACCACAGAAATCAATTCTATGATTTTCACTTTGAATCACATCTTGTGACCTATAATATCCTCATTACTGCTGATGTTAATATTGGTCATTAATGTGGTATTTGCAGGATTTTACTTTGTAATCATTATCTGTGTGAAGATAGTTTGAGACTATGCATATTAATATAAATATAAATGTGTATCATTCACCACTAAATTTGTTCATTTATTAAACCTATACAGATTCATGGTTTATTTTATTGTGTTTGCTGTTACTTGTTAATATTTTAAAAATTTATTTTTCTTTCAGAAATGTTCTATTTTGATAATCTCAGATTTATAGAAGATTTAAGACAGCAGTGAAAGGAATTCATAAGAAACATTCCCTAAATGTTATTCATTTCTAGATAAGTCTACGTACATAACAGTTTTTATCTCTGAAACATTTGCAAGATGCACACAATGTCTTTTTATTTGTAAATAAAAAAATCTCACATTATCTAAAAATGAGAAATTATCTCTGTAACTATGGTGCAATGATCAAAATAAGTAAACTATATTGTGAATATCTACTCTACAAATCTTATTCAAAATTTGACAGTTATTTTAACAATTGTCTTTGAACCAAAATAAATCCAATTTTGGGAAATTTTAATATCAATTATTCACTGTGTCCTTCTGTTTTTTTTTTTTTTTTTTTTTTTTTTTTTTTTTTTTTTTTTTAATCTGGGATGGTTCCTTTAGCATTTCTGGGCTATTCATGATATCTTTGATTTTGATTTTTGAATGGTGTATTTCAGTAGTAGTTCTATAGATTTTTCTTCAGTTTATAATTAGATTTTAATTTTCATAACCAGTGGATAAATGCTCAAATATTTGACTCTCAAGTTAACCTGAATGCTGCTGGTAGATTGCACATAGGGATCTCTGTTCCATCAATATGTCAATATATTTGGTGATATTAAAATTAGTACCAATGGAATTTGCAAATATTTCTTTAGAGGAGCACATCATGAAGACTTTAGGCTTTGTGGACCAGAAGTTCTCTGTGGTCATAGCCTAAAATCTGCAAATATAATAATTGAATGCCTGATGGTATTCCAATAAAACTATATTTTCAGCGTGAGGGGGTGAGGCTCAGTGGTAGAGTACATGTATAGCACATATGAAGCCTGAGGACAAATCTCAGTGTGGCAAAAGGAAACAACAACAGAAACACTTTATTTGCCAAAACAAGCTACATTCTGGATTTAGTCTTGATTTGTTGATCCAATGTTCCTCTAATGCTGTGAAACCTGAGTGGTGACCTGCATGTATGTTTTTTTCTTTTGTATGCACAACACACTTAATATGCACCACATCATTCTTCTACAGACTTTCTGTACAGTTCAGTTTATGAAATAAGAATATTTTCTGAATTTGTCCTCAGGTTTTGTTATTGAGTTCACCATTTCAATATTAATAAGCACTTTGCATATCTGCCCTTGAAACTTATTCTGTTATCTTTTTAAAAATATTAATTGTTGATAGACCTTTATTTATTTATTTATTTATTTATTTATATGTGGTGCTGAGTATCAAAAACAATGCCTCATCCATGCTAGAAAAATTCTCTTACACTGAAAAACAACCCCAGCCCTGTGTTATCATTAAGAATGAGAAAATTAATACTCAGTTTATAAATCAGGAAGAAATTTTCATGGTGACTGTAGATTAAATTTTTATGAATTTATTTTTTAGCATTTTTGGTGTTACATATGTAATTTTTAAAATGTTCAAAGTTTTTACATATGATCATTATGTAAAGATTGAAAAATACAGTTAAAGAAGAACAAAGATTATTCTCCATTATTCCACTTAGATACAATGACTTTCAAAAGGAGGGTCTGCAAACACTAAATTAAAATTAATTTTTATTTTTTTATTGATTGACTGATTGATTGATGATATTCCAGTCTAATCCAGAATATGCTCTACCCTAAGCCATATCCCAAGTCTTCCATTCATTTGTGAATCTCACTCTTGTGTTTTTCTCTTCCTGCGCAACTCCAAGAATTACTTTTTCCAAAGTTACCATTGAATTTTACTTTTAACACATCTACACTTAATTTCATGCACTTAATTTTACAATTACTCATTCATCAATGGAACATTTCCACTTCTAATAACAAGAACTCCCAAGTGGATGAAGGGAGTTTAGACTCCACCAAAACAGCTATACAAATGATTTCTCTTTCCCACAACCACACATAAATGTATATAAACAGCCTCAATATCCAGCCAAATAGTTGCAGTAAAACTAATAAGAACTGAAGATAGAGGGCAAAACCATGAATAGCCTCACTAAATGGTAAAGTAAAACTTTTGCCTTTCTCACAGATCAGCTTTTCCCCCAAGTTGACACACCAGTATGATCAGGAGAAACTGCCCAATTCTCAGTTTTCCCCTTTTAGTGTCAGAGAAAGGAGAACATAGCTCCAATATTCTGGATTTTTAGGGAACTGTTTTCTGTCTACTGTGACACAGAACTGGTGGCATATTTTGATAATTAGTCACATTGAGAAAGAGGAAAAACCATTGAACATCAAAGAACCTACAGTGCAGAAACCAGGTGGAAGAAAAGTTTATGTACTTTTGATAGAATTCCACAGCTTTCTTCCTAGAAAGCTAAGTGTCTGGAGAGAGTGTATCCACAGCAAGGGTGACAAAGCCCTGAAATACTTAACTGGGCTTGCTGGTGAAGATCTTCCCCTGTGTGCAGCCACCAGGAGGGAGAAGTTTGAAACTAAAATTCTCAACCAAAGGCAAACTAGTTCAAGGAGCACCTCAAGAAAAGCCATAACACAGAGCCATGCTATCCTGTAAAATCTGTGGGGCCTAGAAAATGAGGTTTCTTAGGGTTTCTGTTAAGAAACAAGAATGTCAAAAACTACAGTTTTAAAAGTATTAAGAAATACTAAGCAATAAAAAATAAATGACAGTAAATTAAATATTAGGAAAAAATCTATCAAATATATAATTGAAAATACAAATGATCATTAAATTTGTGGTTCTCAATCTCCCTGACCCCCAGTACTGGGGATGGAACCCAAGGGTACTCCACCACTGAGCTGTACACACCATCCTTTTTAAATGACCACTTTTAATTTTTAGACACTAAGTGCCCAGGCTGGCTTCCAATTTAGGATGCTCTGCTTCCTTCCACCTCTACCATGCTGGGATTAAGGGCATGAGGCACTGTGCCAAGCTTCTCAACCTTAAATAAAGGGAAAAAATAAGGCAAGCAAAACTTTAATAACTAGTATTGAGAAAGAATAATAACCATAGTCCAGTAAAGAGAATTTAACAAACAAAAAGTTCAGGAGATTGATGTGTACATTTTTCCAAATGATTTTACTTGGGAGGCTGGATCAGAGCACAAATTCAGGGCCAGTTGCAACAATTTAGCAAGGCCCTAAGCAACAATGAGACTCTGTGTCAGATTAGTATATGGAAAAGTTTGGAATGGAGCTTGGTGAAAGACTACCACTGAGTTCCATCTCCTATACCAATGAATAAATTAATCAAAATCACAAAAGAATATGTCAGGTAATTAATAGCAATTCACTTGAGAATCAAGAAGGAGGACTATTTTTAAAATAAATTTCAAACAAATAAAAATAACTCAGTAAGTAACAAATATGAATGGATAAATTATATCAGAAAGCGGACTATAAACTACCATTAGGTGGGCGGCATGCAGACAGTATAGGTTAATAACTGAGTTCTAGGTAAATTTAAGGATCAGATCATTAGATTCTAAGGTGCTTCAATATGTTCTGGACTGCAGAATTTTATCATGGAAGTCTTGATGTTTTATTTTATTAATATCAAAAAACATAAATATAAACTCAATGGCATAAAAGTTCTACAAATGAATGGAAGTGGAAAAATGTAATTAGAACATCTGTAAAGAGAATCTATAAAACAAGAAAAATACATTCTAGATATAGTAATCCATAAGTTAAAGAGATTATTCTCATGTCTAATCAACACTTTAATGAGGAGTACAGATAAAGGTGCATCTTGGTGAGTACTTCTAATTGAAACAGCACTGAAAGTGAAAAAGAAATGAGCACCACTTCTGCAAATCAGGAGATAGCGCCATTTTTAGATGGCAAAACACTTAATTTTTTCAATTAAAATCTTGAACCTGAGGCATGCCAGCTAATGCTGTTTATATACTTAAATAGAAAATAGAAACATTTAAGCAAAGAAAGGAGATAAATGACATATACACAAGAAAGATTAAAAGTTCTTTATTATTAATCTTATAATTTTTCACTTAGAAAACCTGATATATTGTAAAAAAAATCCTCAATATCTTAAAATCACAATGAGATATGAATAAGAGATAAATTTGGAAAATAATAATTTTATTTATGTTAGGAATTGGGACGCAATAAATTTCTGTTGCTATTGTCTGAAATCTGTAATAGACAATAAATGAATGGGAGTGGACTCATTCCAAATCTGTTTATTACTAGAATAGTGGCAGGGTGATTGCCTACTATGAGTGTGCATGAAAGTTCCTGAGGTTGATGCCTAGCAGCTATAAAATAAATTAAGAGTCAAAAAGGTGCCTTTATTTACACATATGAACATGCTGTGGATTGGTCTACAGGCATTAATTTGATGGTCTTCATGGAATATCCAATTTTCTGCTAATGTAGCAAATCACTTTAAAGGTACTTTATGTACCTCTCTTGCTCCTTTGTAAGCATATCTCAACTTGTGTCACACAATATTTTTCAAGTGACTATGTAAAATTTTCAAAAATTCAGATATCTAAATGACATTACTTAAAAATTTTCTCCACTTTTATTTCTGTTTTTGAATTCAATTAATCCATATGACCAATTTGTATATTTGAGTATCCTGTAATAAGCTAATTTGTGTTTACAAAGAAATATTGTCTTTGAAATATTTATTCTTCATGGAGCTTTTATGTGCACATATGAACAAAATTTTAAAATTAGCTTTTATAATATATTACTAAGAAATATTCAAGGGCTGGGGATGTGGCTCAAGCAGTAGTCTGCTCGCCTGGCATGCATGCAGCCCGGGTTCGATCCTCAGCACCACATACAAATAAAGATGTGGTGTCTGCCGAAAATTTAAAAATAAATATTAAAATTCTCTCTCTCTCTCTCTCTTTCTCTCTCTCTCTTTAAAATTAAAAATATTTCTCTCTCTCTCTCACTCTCTCTTTAAAAAAAGAAATATTCAAGGGGTCTTTTAGTTAATTTATATCTTTTTGAATTTATTATTAACTATCTTGGTCTAATGTGGTTTCTGGGCCACATGCATGTAATGTTAAAAAAAAATAGTGTCTGGCTTTAATGGTGCAGGCCTGAAATCCTAGTAATGGGAAAATAAATCAGGAGGATCACAAAATCAAAGCCAGCCTCAACAACTCATTAAGAACATCAGAAACTTAGACCCTGTTTCAAAATAAGAATAAATAAATAGGCTGTGGGGTACAGCTCAGAAGTAATGCAATCTTGGGTTCAGTCCCTGGTAGCACGCAGAAAAAAAAATGCTATATATACACTGCACTATCATCCTGTTATAATTGAAACATACAATCAAACAAGAACAAAATGAGAACTGTCCCCATTATGACATTTTGCTATGCATTTGAAAGAAAGCCTTGTTGTCAATCTTTAGCAGTTAAAACACATATAATATGACTCATCAATATTTTATATATATATATATATATATATATATATATATAAAATATTGATGAGCCATAGTGTGTGTGTGTGTGTCGGTATATATATATATATATATATATATATATATATATATATATATATAATTCATTGCAAATAATGTAGAGGTAAGTATGGCCAAAATAATGCTGAAGAGACTATAAAAATAGGTACATTATCTTTAATGGATATTAAAATAATGTATATTTTATGAGCTAGTTAATATAGGGGTGTCTTAAGAAAGCAGGACATCACTCAATAAAAGAGAGAGAGAAAAAAGGAATATTTCTGAGTATTCCCTGAGTATTAAAATATAAAAGAATAAATGTGACATGGTATTATTTTATTTACATATTTATCTACTTATTTATTTCTTACATACATGACAATAGTGGAATTCATTACATTCATATTTATCCATTCACAGAACAATTTTTCATAACTCTGTATATAAAGTATGTTCATGCCAAATTATGCCATTATACATGAACTCTTTTTTTGAATTACAATTTTTAATACATCTTTATAACACAAATTGTCATATCTCTGTTTATATATAGATAGGTTGACACCAAATTCACATCTTCATACATGTATTTTGTATAATTTTGTCTGTCTCCTTTCACCATCCGTGTTATTCCCCTTCTTGGCAGCTGGAATAAGAACCTTAATACTAATATTTGAGAATACAGAGGTTTCTTAGACCTGGAAAGGAAAAGAAGGCAAGGTGAGGCTTCCTTCTGACAGCCCAGTGAAGTGAAAGCAAAGCAGCATGGGGCAAGGGGAGCTCAGCTTCCCTTCTACAGTCAAGTCTTTAAAAGACAAAACAGCAAGGAAAGTAAAGGCTTGGCTTCCTCTTCATAGCAAAGCTAAGGGCAAGGACAGGAACAATGAGACAAATTTAGCTTCCCAATGACAGCCATCTCAAGGCAATGCATGGCAAAATGCAGAAAGGCCAGGCTTGTTTTCCCCTCAGTAGCCAAGCCATAGCAATGCAAGAGAAGAAAGGTAAGGTGAGGAAGAAAAGCAAACAAGGGTTGGCTTTCCTGATACAGAAGGCAAGGTCAGGCCAGGCAAAGCCTGGCTTCCCTCATGACCAAGCCATGAAAGTTTGGGCCAGACCAGGGAAGATTTGGGTTTTCTTAGATAGCTCAATCACAGCAAGGGATATCAAAGGAAAAAGAAATAATAATGCAAGGCAAGACTGGTTTTCCCCTTCATAGCTAAAACATGGTCGGTCAATGAAGCAAGCCACCAATTCAAGTTAGGGCAAGCTTTGGCTTCCCCTGATGCACAAGCCATGACAAGGCTGGAAGGACAAGTCAAGGTCATGCTATGCAAGGCCAAGCAAGTCTTAACTTCTCAGCAGCCATGCCATGAAGAGGCAAGGCAAGGCCAGATAAGGCAAGACCAGGCAAGAATTAGTTTTCCTCCAATAATCAAATCTTGGCAAGAAAGTCAAGGGAAGACCAGACAATACAAGTATCAATTAAAAAAAAAAAAACACAAAACTGTGTCTCACAACTGATTCCTCAGCTGGGTCTGTCAGTGAGATCACCTAATATGGCTCATCAATATGGTCTCAGCTACCTTCAGCATGTGGTATTTGGGTAGCCAGACTTTTTTATGATGGCTTGGGGTATCTCAGGATATAAGGCAGAGGTGTGTCTATTGTGTCATTTGATTTATTCTTGGAAGTCACAAAGCTTTTTAACACTGATGCAATTGGTCATAGTCCTGCCCATATTCAATACAGAAAACACACTACCTAATTCTTAGTGGGCAGGTAAGAAGTGGTCAAACAGACTGCTCACTCTGCCTAAAGTTGTTAAAACATCAAAAAGCCCTGTGACTCCAATCTTCATTACATTTTGATGTCTTAAACTATCACTATAATGTGTAAGTCCCTGTGTATTCTAAAAGAACCAAGTTATGCATAATCCACTAACGGTCTCATAATATCTTGGAATAAGATGCAAAATTTGAACTTAATGTATCTGCCAGAATACTTAGTTGCAGGACTTAAACATTTATTGAAGGGCATTAGGTAGCTTACAGATTTTCTAAAAGGGTCTGAGAATCTGGGTTGGAAACTATACGGTTGGGAGAAACCATAAAGTTATACTGCATATTGCTTAGGGAAGTTCCTGATGCCACTGATACTGAGCAGACATTGCCTCTCACCCAGCACAATGTTCCAGAACCTCTGGCTATTGCCATCTCTGAAATCTCATGTTCCATGCCTTTATTCTAGCCAAGGTGGATCTGTGCAGAACCTACTTCTGAATGTTATTTGCATCCCAAGAGGTGTCTTATGCATATGTACTCAAATGGCTGATGTTAGCCCTTTTTCTTTGTGTGAGATGCAGCCATGGGAAGAGAAACTGTGTCCCATGGTCCCAGGTGTGGAACACGTATGAAAATCTAAATACAGTATATGACATATAATTATGTGATATGTAATGGTTATAAGACTGTAAGCACATTAAAATAAATATAATGTTGATTAACAGCAACATGATAATATATAAGCTCTCAATGATAAGTTCAAACCTATTTTAATGCACCTGTATCAATTTCATTGAAATAGTCATAGAATTGAGTTCCTGGGAATTTAATGGGTTAAGTCTGAAAATCTACTCCAGGTCTGGAAGGGATGCATAAGGTTTGACTAGACAGAACAGAGCGGTAGAACATTCATTTAAAAGTCATTACAGAGAGGTGGAAGGCCAAGAAAGGTCAAGAGCAAGTATTCCAGCATATAGTAAAGGACTTTGCACTGAAATTATGCAGAATATGTGTATAGTGATGTTCAAGATAGGAGGTTAGTATATTTTTTTTTCATTCACTAATGTACTTTTCACCCTTTACAAATCATATTTTCCATTTAACTATTTGAAGGTAGTGTGTGCCATGACCAATATACATGCATTACTGATTTTGTTACAAGAAACAATTCCAGGTACTCAAGAGACACTAGCATAAAGGTTCAGATAAACAGGCCTTAGTTCTAAGTAAGACTTTATAGATTTTTAGTTTTAGTTTTGGTTGCAGGACCTGACCTTGGAACTACATGGAGGAATGCTTATCTTGCTCAATGTTCAGCAGGGAAATTCTAACATAGAATATTATGTTTGGGACAAATTTCTGTCAGAACACTGTCAAGTGCAACTTTCTTGTTCCTTTGACAAGGAGTTATTGCCCTGTTGGTGCAAGGTCAGCCTACATGTCAGTTTCTAGACTCTCGATGTCTGGACATCCATAAGATGGTCTGTTGTGAATCACCTCTGGCATATCATGACTGTTATATGTAAATTGGCAAATACTCACTCTTAAAGCTATTTTTGCTGTGAAATAAACATTCTCTGGAGGGGTTTCTCCATGCCCTCAAGCTCCCACAGTAGATATCGGAAGGGCAGGCCCTTCAACATTCTGGTGCTCAAACATTGGATAATCAGGTGATTTTGCTTGAGGGATCCCTCACCATAAGGAATCGCAAAGCTAAAAACATAAGCTGTCAGGGCAATGGGTAATTTACCTGGTTAACATAAACATGCTCATCTACTAATTACACAACAGCTTTTAAATGCCCAGGGTATAAAAGTAAACTATTAGGAATTAGAAACTTTTTGGCAAGAATTTTTAGCTACAAATCCATGGTTTCCTTTGGAAGGAATATTCTATACCAACGTCTGGCAACCAACTGGCTCTGAAAAAATGCTCCTCAGCAGCAGTAGCAAACACATAAACAAGCCTCAAACTACTTTTCTGTTATTTTGCTAGCTGTTAGTGGCTCACTCCGGGTGGAGAAGAGATTGCAGCAGTGGCCCACTATTGTTTGGGAGAGACAGCTATCGCAAGAGAAGATCAGAAGGAAAATGGGGAAAGCTAACAAGAACAAAAGATAGTGAGCAAGAGGAGGGTAACACACATGTAGAAGAAAAGGGGGTATCTGATATGAGATGTTGAGATTTAAGTAGAAATGGAGAAAGAACAGGAGAAAGAATGTAGAAAGAGCAAGGAGTCTCCTCTTTTTTTTCTTTTTCACAGATGTTGCAAGAGTGCCATATAGAGGAGTTGACTCTTTCTGCATATATTAAATCAAGCTGTACCATGTCAGAGATGGCAATGTTAGGTTTAACATAAGGCATGAAAACCAGTCAATATTATATATTCCAGGCTTTGGTGCCTTTCTTCAAGGTACCAGACCTCATGATTATACATTATATGGATGACATTATTTTAGCCCACCCCTCTGCACAAGACCTAGACTCCATCTTCCAACAAGTCCAATTAACACTTAAAGAAATTGAATTAAATAGAGCTCCAGGAAATGTTCAAAAATTAGCCCATTTTCACTTTTTGTGAATCATTTATTAACTCTTGCAGAGATCTTAGTACAGGCTCTCAACATTTACATAAAATCTCTTTAAATGATTTACAAAAGGTTTTAGGAAACAGAAATTGGCTTACATTTCAACAGGTTCGTTGAAGGGCTCTACCTCCTCTGTTCCAATGTTTGGAGAATGATCTATATTCTTTGTCTTTAAGAATATTAACTCCTGAAGCTTACAAAGCCTTATAAGAGGTTAATAATCAGCTTGCTGATTTGCATCTTAGCCAATGGGATCCTGACAAAGACATTATTACTATAGTTTATACACCTCACCTATTCCCACTGGTCTTCTTTTCCAGGAATAAAGTAGCCATTTAGAATCAGTGCATCTTTCTGCTGCTTTTTCTTTCAAAATTACCCCCAAATTAGTATGTTTTGTCTAATGGTATTACAACTACACACTAGGACTCTTCAATTATTTGGTCTAAAACCTGATACATTTGTCTTGCCATTAATTAAACAGGAAGTAAACCTCCATTTGAAAAATAATATCCTGTTTCAACATTCAATTATGACTTTTTAGTTGGTTAATCATTTACTCGTTGCAAAACTATTCAAGATTTATTTGATAAAACAGTTTATTTTTTAAAGATAATTTGTGATAAACAAATTCCTGGAGCTGACCTTATCAGTACTGATGCCAGTTATTCTGGTGGCCTATTAATTCTTATTTATAATCTTACCAGGGATGAATACAAAACCTGAACTTACAAGGAGCTACCTGCCTCACCCCAATTATTAGCGTTACAAGCAACCACTTGGGTCATTGAAGCTAAGTCACTATATATACATCTTTACTGATAGTGTTTATTGTGCCTAACTTATAGCCAGGTTTCCTTGTTCCTTTATTAAAGGGAAAGCAAAATCAGCTTTGGATATACTCCTTCTTTCTTCTCAAAGAGTGCTCCAAAAATATACTAACTCACTGTTCATCACTCATATCAGAGCTCTTATGTTGAACCCAGAATGCAAAGCAAAGCCCACTGACGCTAATTCTAAACCAAATTAAAACAAGCTTATATTGAGTTCACAAGAGAGCTGATCAGTGAATTGCCTCACCCAAGAGTAGGGCCAGAGGACAGTGCCTGGTCTAAGTGCAGGGAAGTTTTTATAACATAAAAAGTTACAAAGATAGATGTCTAGGCAGCTTACAGCTGACAGGGTCCTGGGAAGCATAATAATGCAAAGGCAGATAGCAGGTTAATAATCCACATGTCTTAACATCTCAAGGTAGGGAGTAAACTCAGATTCCACCATCAGAATTAATGAGGAGCAGCTGAGATTTTTAGGAAGGATTGTTATCTGGTGAGGGAGAGCCAGGCATAAGTAAGTTCAAAGCTTGGGAAGGAGTTCCAAGCAAGTTTAAAACACCAAAGTGTGATCAGGCCAAATAGAAATATTAGTATTTTACATTAAAACAGAAATGAACTTTTCATGACCTTGTGACAGATGGCTCCCAGTCTTAAGATGTAATTAGGCTGGATTCATCACATACTGTTTTACCTGGATTTATCTCAAAGTTTAATAATTTAACAGATCAAGCCATGTGAAGTGAATATGGCACTGATTGGGAATCTGCAAGAGTTACATGCTTAATTCCATCATTCAGTACACTCCCTTAAACAGTTTTTTCTACACTCAGTATCCTACAAACTAAACAGATAGTGAAAACTTGTAAAAGTTTTGCTTCTTTTTTTGGGGGGTGGGGTGTCTTACAACCTCAAGGAGTCATTTCATGGAGTTTAAAGGCATTGTCTTTATGGAAGATTGTTGTCATACACATACCCTTGCTTGGTAAATTAAACTATTTATATGTCACAATTGACACATCTTCTGGACTACTTACAGCTACTCCTATGGTTGGGGAAAAAACTAATCATGTCATTCAACATATGCTCAAAAGCATTGTGACAAAATGTTTTTCACATAATGTAACAGCACACAATGGTTCAGCTTATACTTTCAAAATGTTTGCTGTATTCTGTGAGCAATAGAACATTAAATATTTTCCAAGAATTCCTTTTAACCCCCAAGCACAAGCCATTTTTCAGACAGCCCATCAAAATTTCATGGCTCAAAACACAAAAATTAGAGATAGAATCCCTTGCTAACTGATGCAATTCCTCATATGTTAACCAATATGGCTTTATTTAACTAATGTTTTTTGAAATTTGATGATGTTAACCATAACCCAATACAGAAATATTAGGAGCCATTAACAAGTCCATCAAGTTACTATAAGTAGTCTGGAAATATCCTCAAAAACAACAATGGCAACCACCAGCCCCTTTATTGACCCTAGTGAAAGCTTTTGCTTGTGTTTTTCCAGAATATGTAGACCAATATGGATCCCAGCAAGACTTGTGCAACACTTGATGGCTGATTCCCCAGATGCAGAAACTGACTCTCAAGATGAGAAAGCATCATCAATGACAATAAACCACAATATCCAAAAACCTGTGGTGATGTCAAAGTGTTGGTCAAACAATCTGAACAGATGGGATAAACTCACATCAAAATGTCTCCCAGCCTTCTATATTCTTAATTTATTCTTTAACTACTTTAATCATCAATAGTACACAGACTATTTCTTTGTGGATCTTCATGGCTAACTCTTGGATGTTTTTCTAGTGATTTTTTACCAGCCTTTCTGAGTTGGCTAGGCTCTTTTCAAGATGATATATTTTGTCTTCATTATCTGATGTTCTGGCTTCTACTTGTTCTACTCTGTTAGTGATACTCTCAATTGAGTTTTTAATTTGGTTTATCATTTCCTTCATTTCTAGAATTATTGTTTGATTTTTTTTATAATCTCTATCTCCTGATAAAGATGCTTAACTTCTTCTTTTATCTGTTTATGTAATTCATTTTCAATGTGTTCTTTCACTGTTTGAATTTGCTGTCTCATATCCTCTTTAAGGTTCCATTCCATCTGTCTAAGGTGTTCCTTGAGTTCTTTATATAACCATTTTTCTGATGACTCTAGGTCCTCCTGAATATTTAGGCTGTCCTGCATTGTTTGTACTCCTTTTCTTCCTTGCTTTTTGATGCTGCTCATGTTACTTCTTGTTCTGTTTGACTGCTGAGTTACTGTTTACTCCTATAAATTTATTTGATGCTTGGGAGGAAAGGTATTAGAAGGGAAGGGAAGAAGTCACTAAAGAGAATGAGAGTAAGCAGGTAGAATTCAAGGAAGGGGGAATAAGAAAATTGAAAAGAAATGAAAAGACAAAAGAAGAAAAAAATAGGAAATAAAAAAGAAAAAAAATTTAAATAATAATAATAAAAAATTAAAATTAAAATTAGAAAAAAAGTTTTCAAAAAAATAAAAAATTAAAAAACAACAAGAAAGAAAAATGAAAATAAAAAAAATAAAAAAAAAACCTAATAAATGCAGTCTTAGAGTTTGATTAACTTCTCTTCCAGTAGGTGGAGCTGTGCCCACCAGGCCAAGCTTCTCCTGTCAATACTTGGGAAACAATCACTGTGCAGCAGTTCCTCCTCCCATACTGGGCCAGTCTCCAATCCTGAGTGCCTAGGGCCTCCTCTTGTGTCTAGTCACTTCCCCACCTCTCCTCTAGCCAGGCCCCTCTCACCAGTGACGCTCACCACAATACTGGCTACACGCCAGGTCTGCTGCTCCCGGGAGCCCTGTTTTCATGAACGACTGGGCACACTGTCCCTGTTTGCCATTCCCTCAGACCCTAAGTTTGTAGAGCTTGGGGCTGAGAATCCTCAGCAAATTTTACTTGCCCTCCGGTAGCCACGCTCCCGGTAGCTGGTGCAAGAGACCACAGTTGTCAGCACTGGTGGGAGCGGTAGCTGGGAGTTCCGCGCCGCGGATCCCGCGCCACTTCTGATTCCCTCTGTCTGGCTATCGCACTCACTGGAGAGCTGGGAGGGGCCCTTAAGGATTCCCCGATGTGTGGAGAGGGAAGGCTAGGGAATTACACACCTGTTGCCACTGGTTTCAATGAGGTTATCTCCTCTGCCGCAGTCTGGTGACGTCAGTTCTCTGCCATGGTGGTATCTCTTGCAAATGGCGACAGTTCATTTCCCTTTGCTGGGTGACCAATGCAACGGGTGGGTCCTTACTATCTCTCCCAAGCCCCGTTTCAAACCTGTGGCCACTACCTATGAAGACTCGGTTGGCATTTACCTCGGTAGGATCAGAAGGGCTGACCAGTTGTTTCAGCCGGATGGATTAGTGCTGAGTCACAGCTGTTTGTCTGTGGGCTCAGTGTGTGTTCTGAGAGGCCCAGACTGTTCCCATCAGATCCACGTCAGCTCAGCATTGCCTAGTGATCCTGAGCAAACAGAATTTAGACTGATTTCGACTCCTATGCCCACACAGATGAAGAGGTCAGAGACTTGATCTCTCCGCGCCTGCCGGAATATTGGATTTCTTCCCAAGAGAACTGCAAGTTTGAGTTCAATATCAGCAAACTAGCAAGGCACTAATCAATTTAGGGAGACCCCATCTCAAAAAAAAAAGGTGGGGGATGTAGCTCAATGGTAAAGTGCCCTGGGGTTTAATCCTCAGTAAAGAAAAAATAATTAATTAATTAATTAATTAATTAAATTTAATTTCTCAGAGGATAGCACAGACATGAGAATAGCTCTTAATGACTTGGTAATAACAGATTTCAAATACAAGTTTTAAGTGTCTTACCTGTGTACACATACACACAAACACACACAAACACAAATAGTTCCCAAATCCTCAGAAAACAAAGAAATATTAGCTTATCTATCTTACCTAATAAGATTAATAACATTTATTCTCCATTATTTCTTTTTTTATAGTTGTAGATGGCCAGAATGCCTTTATTTTATTTGTTTATTATTATGTGGTTCTGAGGATCAAACCCACTGCCTCGTGCATGCTAGGCAAGCACTTTGCTGCTGAGCTACAGCCCCAGTCCTATTCTCCATTATTTCTACTTCCACAATTTGTACTATCAGAATGGGAGCCCTAAGGAATTATCAAATGTAATTTTTCTAGTCTCTGTGAACCTTTGAAGCCACAAGCCATTTAAATATAATCTTGACATTTGAAGAACCATCAATAGCCATCTCTTCCCTATGGAGATTGACCTTATTATCTAAAATGTTCGTGGCAATGTCAATTTATTTTTTTAACATTAATTTGAGTACTAAATACAACAAATTAAAAAAGAGGTGGTACATGAAAAAGCTAGCACTGAAATTTACAGAGTCATCCAGAGAGCCACAGAAAGCTGAGCAGGCAAGTGTATTGCCCCTCCCCACAGAGCACCTGCACATGTGACTCTTTAGCAAGAATGCTCAGTGTCAGAGGGGGCACCCCCTTGGGTTCCAGGGAATGCAATACCAATGGAAAACAAAGAATAAAACTGTTAGCAACAATAATATTATGCAATTAAAACTAAGGAAACAGGAAAGGCAGCAAAGCCGTCTGCTCCTCTCATGGCAAAGTTTTCAGAAGCCACATTTCCTCCAGGTAAGAGTGACATCCAGTGACTTACTTTTTAATTGTACTTCAGTGACTGAGTGTGGAATTATCTGGTAATTCATTTCTATAAGCAAATTAATTAGTCTAGTTATTTTTAAATCTCTTAGCAAAATAACAATGTTTTCTTGCAGGACTTAATGATTAGGTTTTATGTAAATGTCCCATTTTAATTAATTTGTGGAGGTGGTTACACAAAGCTAAGTTAAAACTGTGTCTGAAATGCAGGTCGGTATTTGCATGTTTATCTGTTTCAGGGACTCACATACACTATGGTCTTAAATGAGTGAAATGAAACCAGTAAGCCATTTGGCACAGAGGGATGAATGATGGAAGAGTAACTTTGCAATGCCTTTCCCTTCAGGCTAAACTTTCCCATGATGACAAAACTTAATCTGGCAGCAAAGTGACTTTCTTGAAAATCACATTAATTTGTCCTCCTGCCCACAATGTGCTGCTTTTTTTTTTGAGTGGGGGATGGTACTAGGGATTGAATTTAGGGATACTCAACCATTGGGCCATATCCCCAGCCCTATTTTGTATTTTATTTAGAGACAGTGTCTCACTGAGTTGCTAAGTGCTTCACTGTTGCTAAGGCTGGCTTTGAATTCATGATCCTCCTGACTCAGCCTCCTGAGCCCCTAGGATTACAGGAGTGCACCACCAGGCCCAGCCACAACTAATTAAAAAAACTTAATGAGGAATGGAGAGAGTGAAAGACATGAGGAATATTTTAAAAATTCCCGAAGAAAAGAAAAGGCCTGTGATCCAGATTTTTAAACCATTTTTTTTAAATTGTCAGATTAAAATGCCTTGAGGTCTGCTGGAAGCATTTGGCTACCATATCATAGGGTTAATGCAGAGCAGAGCAATCAACATGACTACCCTGAACCCACAAAAATCAGAAATAGAACAAATCACAAAATACAAGCATTTGAACATTTAAAACAACCTGAATGACAAACCATTTTCAACTAAGCAAAAGCCCTCAAGGGAGAGGAGCTGGAAGTCTCCCAGAAAAATGCCAAAAAATCCTGATTTATTCTTGTACCTGATTCTGTGCCTGCCAGTGCAGTGCCAGAGTTCTCTGGTCCACTCTACTCTGCAGAGTAGCAACTGCAAGGATCTACACTATGCAGGACAGAGCCAGTTCAACCTCTATTACTTTTTCTTACATAGTTCCTATGAAACACATTTGTAATGAAATGGCATAAGTTGCAAATTCCTATTATGTGCACTCACCTCATCTCACCTGTCAATATTCTAGAGCTAATCTGAGGTTTCACTAGAACTTGCACTTACTCAAAGAATATACAAAACAGCAGCCTACATTTAGATTCACAAAAGTCAAAACATGCTTCTTATACTTTAGATGCAACAAGAGGAAAAACAATTTTAGTGGTGGGAAATGGAGATACTTTTAAAGCTGCATTTTCAGAAACAGACCACTGATTACATTTGTCAATATTTATTAACAATAACAACCCAATTTCTAAGTTTTCAATGTAAGTTTAAAATATCTGCTGTACTTACAAGTACCCCCCACCACTACTGTGCTGCAGGTCTGCAATTTCAAAAGAGTGAGCATCCTGAGCAACGTTCCAGGAACAGGGTTCACATCCACATTATCTGAGGTTCCTCCATCCCACATCCAATATCTCACTCAATGCAGAGCTCTCTTGGCGCACATCCTCCCGCCTTTTCTCTCCTCTCTGATGTGGGGCAAAGGTGGAACTTGCAGACACATCCACTCATCTGCCATTTTGCACTCCTTGCCCCACACAACTGCAGAGCCCCATGTCCAGGCTGCTCTGGTGGTAATACAGGGAAGTGCAGGCAAGGACAGTAAATCTTAAACCTGGCTGGCTACTAGCAATGCTAGGGAGGGAGAGGTACACACCCACTTTTCTGGCTAGTTTATCCTATGTTTCCCACTCTCAAGAGAATAACATTTCCATATATTTCAGTCTAAAGAGGCCAAGTATGATGAGTGATGCTTGCTCACTAACTGGAAATAACTGACATATATAGAATACTTCATCCGACAATAGCACAACTGACATTCTTCTCAAGCTCACATAGAACTCCAACCAAGATGGATCGCATGCTAGGATATAAAACACAACTGAACAAATTAAAAGAATAATGATCACACAAAACACATCCTTGGACAACAAAAGAGTAAAGTAGAAAATTATATCAGAATAATACACCAAAATTCCCAAAATATTGAAGATCAAACCATAGACTTCAAAATAACACATAAGCCAAAGTCTCAAGAGAAATTAGAAAGCATTTTGAAAATTAAAACTTTTGGTCAAAATTTGAGGGATGTAGAGAAAACAGTACTTAGAAGTAAGAGTTTAGCACTGGAAAAAAATATAACACTAATAATTTAAGCATCCACCTTAAGAAAATAGAGAAAAAGCCTAAATAAAGCAGGAAAAATAAAAGAAACAAAAATTAGAACAAGAATCAGTGAAAATTTTAAAGGGAAAGCAATATCAAAAGGTCAACAAAATTAAAAGTTCATTTTTTGAAAAGACCAATAAAATTGATAAAACCCAAGCCAAGGTAACTGAAAGAGAAGGGAAAACAGCAAAGAGAGAAGAAAAAAAAAAGGTAGAGGAGAAGGAAAGATAAGAGGAGAGGAAACAGACATAAAATATTTTAAAACTACTAATGTCAGAAATAAAAGAAGTTCATCACCACTGATGTCATGGACATTTAAAAGTTATCAAAAATATTATGAAAATTATGTATGCTTATGAATTTTAAAATGCACTGATTCCTTGAAAGACACAAAATACCAAAACGCAGTGTCTTCATATATTCATGAAGCTATGTGACAGAAAAACACAAACCGGGTGGATTGATGTTATTTTGAATTGATCAGAAACTTATTTCTCATCTTACTGGAGGATGAGTGGGTTCAAAATCAATGCAAGCCATCAGCAGTTTCAGTGTCTGATGAGGATCCACTTCCTGAAATATGGATGAATGTGTTCTCACATGGCAGAAGGGGTGAGGATCCCTGTGGCTTCCCTTATCAATGCACTAATCCCACTCATGAGGTTCCACCCTCAGAAATTAACTGCCTTTCAAAGTCCCTACCTCCTAATATCATCACATAAGAGACAATGTTTCAACTAATATATCTTAAAGGGATACTAACTCAGTCTACAGCATTCACAAAAGCAGAAATAGATAATGTTAAGTAAGTTTGGTTTATATCTAAAAAAAAGGGTGAATAATCAACAGCCTTCCAATGAAAAAAACACCAGGTGCAGATAACTTCACTGTTAAATTATACCAAAAATTTAAGGAAGGAATGATGACAATGACTTATAATCTCTTCCAGAAAATGGAAGGACATAGAACATTTCCCAAATTATTCCATGGGGCTAAATACCAAAACAAGATAAAGGCAAAATTAGAAAAAAATACATGCTGACCAATATCTTTCAGGAACATAAGATTTTTTTAAAATCCTCATAAAAAGTATTGGCAAACAGATTCTAGCAATACATAATAACAATTCTACACCAAGACCAAGTGACATTTACTCCAGGTATGCAAGACTAGCTTAACATTCAAAATATAGTTAAAGTAATTAACTCATCAATCAGACTAAAGAAGAAAAATCATTTGATCACATAAAAAGGTCCAGAAAATGCATCTGACAGACTTCAATGCTCATTCATGACTAAACTTTCAGGAAACTAGGAATACAATGGAAATTCCTTAATTAGATTTAAAAATCTATCAAAAATATAAGAAACCCAACAGCAATGTAATACATGATGTGAACAGCTGAATGATTGCTCCTATGATCAGGAGGATGGCATGAATACCCCATTTTACTGTTCCTGGATTCTTAGCTAATGCAGTAAAACAACAAAAATAAAAAAATAAAATGTATACAAATTTGGAATAAAGAAATTAAATGGTTTTATTCACAGATGACTTGATTTTTTATGTAGAAAATCTCAAAGATTCAACCAGAAAAACTTCTATAATTAATAAATGGTTATACATTGTTCCATGATATAAAGTTACTATACAAAGTCAACTACTTTCCTATATACCTTCAATGAACAATGGGAATTTGAAATTAAAAACACAATACTATTTGCATTAGTATCAAGAAAATGAATACTTTGATATAATCTGGTAAAATATGGTCAGAGTCTATATGAGTAAAATTGAAAAATTCCACTGAAAAAAATCAAAGAAGATTTAAACAAATGAAAAGATGTTTCATGCTCATAGATGAGAAAAACCAATGCTGTCAAGAGGTCATTTCTCTTCAAAATGATCTATACATTTAATACAATTCAGTGAAAACACCAAAAAATTTATTTTGTGGAAGTTAACAAACTTATTCTAAAGTTCTTATAGAAAGGCTTAAGACCCATATAGTCAACAATATTGGAGAAGAAGACAACACTTATATGACTTGCAAATTGATCCATGGAACAAAACAGAGAATCCAGAAATGAAAGCACATAAACACAGTTAAATGTTCTTTTACAAAAAAGCAAAGGCAATTCAATACAGGAAAGATAATTTCTCCACACCAAGTAAAATCTTTGTATATTTTATGTTGAAAATAGAGGAAGAGGAAAAGGAGAGATGAAAAAGCAGCAGCAGCGGAAAAAAAAGAAAAAGAAAAAATTAATCAAGATATGATCTGTGCTATTCAGTTTTTCATTGCTGATACTAAAGTACCTGACACAAATTGGAAGAGGAAAGATTAATTTTGGCTCACAGTTTCAGAGGTTGAAGTCCTTGGCTGGATGGTTCCATTTCTTGGGCCTGAGGTGATGCAGAATATTATGGTGGAAGCATTTAGTGGAAAAAAAAAAAAAAAAGCTTTTCAGTTCAGGGCAGCCAGGGAGCAGAGAAAGAGAATCAAAGAAACAGGCAATGGAGAAGATAATCTCCAGGTTAGTTCACAAGTGACCTACTAGTTCCAACTAGGTTCTGCCTCCCAGAAGTCTATTCAGCTATCAATAATTTAATCCTTTGATGAGGTTAGAGAACTTAGGATCCAATAATTTCCTAAAATCCCCATCTGTGTAACTTGATGCACTGGGGACCATGCTTTCAGCACATGAGCCCTTTGAGATCCAAAACCATAACACTAGATCCAAACCATAACACTAAAACAATCCTTACTCCTTTCAATAAATATTTATTCAACCTGCATCTTAGATGTAATTTTTATTAACATTATTAACATTATTTTAAATTGGGAACTCATAATTATAAATATTTATGGGGTAACATGATTTTTTATGTATGTATAGAATATGGAATTATTAAGAGGTCAAGCTTATTAACATATCTATCTAGTCATTCAATGATCTGATATTTTTCTGGTAAAACATGTTAAACTTACTTTTAGTTATTTTGAAATATATAATAAGGTTCTCATTAAATTTTTCTGCATATGTTATCCAGTTTTCTCAAAACCACTTGTAAAAAGGCTGTCTTTTCTCCAATGTATGTTTCTGATATCTTGTCAAGGATCAGATGACTGTACATGTAGGGATTTATCTCTGTGTCTTCTATGGTATTCCACTGAGGACATGTCTGTTTTGTTGCCAGTGTCTTGTAACAATCATTTTACTCTCTACTTCCATGAGTTAAACTTCAAAACCCAAATTTTAATATAAGACATTTATAAAATAACATCACAAAGTGTCTAGGTGACTTTGAATTTGACAGTGGATATTAAAATTCAATAGCAAAATATAATTCATGAAAAAAAATACTAGTAAATTGTAAGTTTGATAAAATGAAAACCTTTAAGAACCTGGAAGGCTGAGGTGATAGGAATATATGAGTCCAGTAGTTTAAAACAAGCCTGGGCAATATAGTGAGATACCATCACAAATAATGCATGAACCAATCAATCAATCAATCAATAACTACTACTCTGGAAAAAAATTTTGAAAGAATAAAGAAACAAATCATAGACTGGGAAAATATATTTACACAACAAATATCTTCTTAAAACTTGCATCCAAAGTATAAAAGTAACTCCAAAAATACAATAATAAGGAAAAAACACAATTAGTAAATAGATTTAAAAAAAACCTGAAAACCCATTTTACCAAAGGAAATCTACACATGGAACAAAAGCTTATTGAAAACTATATAATACTATGTGTCATTAGAGATTTTCAACATGACACTACTATGCCACAATTGAAGTGGCTATTTTTTTTGAAAAATGACAATATCAAATACAAGTGAGAATATGAAGTAAAAGGAACTTTCATGGGTGTTGGTCAGAATGAAAAGTGGTACATTCACTTTGGAAGACCACTCTGAAGTTTCTTGCAAAGACATAGTTTTACTTTATAATCCAGCAATTTCATGCCTATGTATTTGTCTTAATGAGTCAAAAATTTATGTTCAACAAAAGCCTGCACATGAATATTTATGGAAGATTTGTTGATAATCACAAAATGGGAAGCAACCCAGATGTCTTTGTCCTGGTTAATAGATGAACACACAGTACTTCATGCATACAACAGAATATTACTCAGCAATAAAAATAAATGAGGTATGAATCCATAAAAAGACATGGAGGTATTATAAATGTATACTAGTAAATGAAAGATGGTAGTCTAAAAATTCTATATACTAGAAAGTTTAAACTATACAACATTTTGGAAGAGGTAAATTCATACAGAGATTTAGAAAACTCAATAGTTACCAGGAGTTTAGGAGGAAAGAGGGGAAGGATAAATAGATGAATCGCAGGGGATTTTAGGGTGGTGAATGCATTCTATCATTATGCTTTCTATCAGAAGCCGCAAAACTGTGTAACTCAGAGTGAAACAATGTAAGTTATGGAATAGAGCTAATAATGTAGTGCCAATTTGGGGTCATTAATTGCAGCAAATGTGTCCCACTAATGCAAGATGAAAATCACAGGGGAAAGTATGTGATGTAATAGAGAGGTAGGTATGGTGTGGATACATGTTACTGCATGTATTATCTGACAATTAGTTTGTATTGATAAAATTTCCACCTTAACAGCAGAAAATAAAAAACAAACAAGAAATTAATGAAGTCAGAGAAAAAAGAACCATCAGCACAGAAATCAATTAAGTAAAACACTTCTAAAATCTATAAAAACAAAAGCTGTCTCTAGAACAAATAAAATAACCTTGATAAATCTTTAGAAGAATGATAAGTAAATTTAATAATAGACACAAATTACCAATATTAGGAATGTGAGACATTATATCACTAAATATTCTATGGATATTAAATGAAAAGTCAACTTGTCCTGTTGGCACATTCTTGTAATCCCCATGGCTCAGGAGATTGAGACAGAAGAATTGCAAGTTTGAGGCCAGCCTCAACAACTTAATAAAACCCTAAGCAACTTAGTGAGACCCTGTTTCAAAATTAAAAAAAAAATGAAAAGAGATAAGGATGTGGGTTCGCTGGTTAAGCACTTCTGGGTTCAATATCAAGTGTAAAGGAACACCTGTGGAGGAATACCTGTAAGGAGGTGCACAAAGAACAGACACAGACACACAAGTACAAGCAAACAGGAGGAGTGGAGAGGAGCAAAATGAAGTGATGATGAAGAAGTACAAAAGTGAAATGACCACTCTTCCCTGCCTGGGAGTTTATAACTCAAAGAATATATACTTCCTGTTACTATGACTATATTCTAATTAGTATTTCTTTAACCCAAGTGCTAGCTAACTGAGGTAAGATCCCCTTAATACAAACACAGAGTAATTTCTCTCCAAGGACATTGTTAAGGAGACCAGATAGTGACTGCTTAGTTGTCTAATTACCTCACAGGGAGGAGGCTGGGTATGCCAATTGTGGGAATCAGGGCACCAGTTCACACCCCTGGGAATTTGCTCACCAGGGGAAATGCTTCCAAGTTTATTTCCATGGACAGAATATCTACAAACAAGCACTCAACCATATTCTCCTCAAAAAAAGAATAAGAAAATATTATGAATTACTTTATGCCAATAAATTTGACAACTATTATAAAATGAATAAATTCTTACAAAGTTCAAAATAAACCAAAATTTACTCAAGAAGAAATAGATTTGGCCAATTGTCTTGTATCTATAAAAGAAATAGAAATTTAATTAAAAACCCTTGTACCAATACCAATCCAATCTCAAGTGGCAACAATATTGAATTCCAATTACAAAAGGAAGAAGTAATAAAATTTTACACAAAACTATAAAGAAAGATGAAGTGCTTTTCAACTCACTTAATGGGTCCAGTATTATTTTCATGAAAAAAAAAACCAGGAATGAGCATTGCAAGAGAATATTATTATAAACTAAGATCACTAATTCCCTAATGATTCCCCCCAACACTCCCACCCCAACCCCCCACATAATGATCTTGGATGCAAAAATTCTAACCAAAACTTGGCAAAGAAAATTCAACAATATACGAAATAGGCTAATATATCATTCCAAAGTTTTTCATAGAGATGCAAAGTTGATTTAACTTTCCAAAATTGATCAATGCAATTCCATATCAATGATATAAAATGACATATATGCATATACATATACACATATATATTCATAAAATCAATAAGTGTAGAAAAGTATTTCCTAGTAACCCAATATCAACTTCTGTTTAAAATTTTAGCAAACTAGGAATAGAAAGTAAGTGCCTCAATCTGACACAGGGAATCTATTAAAAACTTATCAGAAACACAATACTTAATGACAATAGACTGAATACTTAACCAAATCCTCAGAAACAAACGGGGTTTTGTACATATCATTTCTTTCTGTTTGCTACTAAAGAGTCTGTCGATGTACTCAGTTAAGGGGGGAAAAACACTAAAAATCATACTAATGAAAAATTAAAAAAAATAAATTAACTTTATTTGCAGAAAACATGAACATTTATAGTAAAAATCACTGAATCTTTTAAAAATGACTGGAAGTAATAGTAAAATTGCAGGATTCAAGATCAACCTACAAATAAAAATCAATTGTATATATGGTAGAAGTGAATGCTCATAAATAGAGATTAAAAAAAAAAGATACCATTTTGTTGTGGGTCTATAGCTCGGAAAACACTCTCAACTGAATTTTTTCCAAATTGGAGAGTCTTTATTTAGCTAGCTGGCGACTGCTCCCTGATGGACCCAAACTTTTTCTGCCAGGAACAGTACAGGGTGCAAGTTCTATGGGGTTTATAAGGGGAAAAACAACATCCTCGAAAATGTAGATGCAAGCAAGCAAGGAGGACACAGAAGCTAAAGTTAACAATCAGCCACCCAATGCATATAACCACATCCTTGTTCCAAACACATGCAGTACAAAAATAAACAACTTTTATAAGAAATAAGTTATATAACTAGGGTTACATTTTGGAACTTCCAAATGGAGTCACTTAGGCAAGGTTTTGTTTTGTTTTGTTTTGTTTTTAAGTTGTCAATAGACTTTATTTATATGGGGTGCTGAGAATTGAACCCAGTGTCTTACAAATGCTAGGTAAGCGCTGTACCACTTAGCCACAACTCCAGCCAAAAGCTAAATTCTTTTAAGTACAGTCAGGATAACTTAACATTATTTATCCTATTATCTAATCTTGTCTTATCTATTAATATCCTCCATTTTATAGGGTGCTTATTGGGCTGATCCATAATCTAAGTTGGGCTATAACAATTAAAGAAAGCATCAAAAATGTAATGTGTGTAGGAATAAATTTTACAAACCTCAATCAAGGAAGCAGGGCTAGTGGGACTCAGTGAGCAGTTGCGGGTGCACCTAGTGATGAGGTCCCCTTGGAGCTTCTGTTAGAGGTGCCTGGGCTGCAGGGAGTATCTGGGAAGAATGGAAGAACTTGACCAAGTCCCAGAGCTGGACGTGGCTGCTGGTCCTCTGCTTCCTGTTTGGATGCAATGTCCTTCTGATCCTCCTTCTGACCTTGTCCTCCTTCATGTCCAGAGTGCTGCAGAATGATGCAGAGCCAGAGCCGCAGATGAGGGCAGAGATCCAGGATATGAAGCAATTGTTCTCCATGGTCAACAAGATGGATGAGTTTGCCAGATATGCCAGGCTGGAATGGAAGATCAACAAGATGGTGGACCAGCTCAAGACTTATGTGAAAGCACGGACTGCTCAACTAGCCAAGATAAAATGATTTTTAAGTGTTGCTTTCTGTACATTGCAAGCTACCTTGATGATGTCACTCATTTGGAAGTAGTATTCTGCCCCTGTGACTGTTGTGCTGAGGAAATGGATAACACCACTAGACCTCCTGGTAGCCTTCCCTGCTAGAACAGCAGGTGCTGTTGGAATTATTAGTTGGATTTTAGTCTGTAACAAGTTGTGGTGACCCCTTGTACTTTACCCTTTCAGTTGAAAAGAAAGATGAATACCACTCTTGGATTTTGTTGTTGTTGTTAAACTGGGGGTTGAACTCAAAGGTTCTTTACCACCTAACCCCAGCCACAGTCCTTTTTATTTTTAATTTTGAGACAGGTTCTTGGTAAGTTGCCCAGCCTGACCTCAAGCTTACCATCCTCATACCTCTTCCTCTTGAGTTTTTGAGTTACACTTGTGCCCCACCACACCTATCCCAGCTATTATGACTTCTAAAATGATTCTCTTATTAGGTTAAAAGTCTGATTGCTGCTTAAAAAGACAAAACAAAAAACCCAAAGTACATAGGGTAGTTTTGTATTGAATATGTTCTTGGGCTTTATGTGAGATTCTTGTAAGAATCCCAGTATTCTACAGTATTCTACAGTAACACCAGATTTGAAACAGGATGGGGGCCTACATGCCTTACTCCTGATTTGCTCTATTGGCACATTGTGGTCCTGTTGCCAACTGGAAAGTCAAAATTTTCTAAAAACTTGAATACTTTAAAAAATATTTTAATTTATATATTTTTTAGTTGTAGATGGTGCTGAGGATAGAACCCAGTGCCTCACTCATGCTAGGCAAGTGCTCTACCACTGAGATACAACTGCAGCCCAAACTTAAGTACTTTTATATCTATTTTAGAAAGTTTTATTACAACTACTAGAACTTGAACATTTGGTTTATTGTCTCATGTAGTGAAATTGAAAGAATAACACTAATTGACATTGTGTGTTCTTTGTGTCTAAAGTCATTAGTTGGATGAACATTTCTATAGTGTATATCATCAACTTATTTGCAACCGTTAGTTTTTCATTACAGTGTTTTATAAATGTACTGAAGAGACCATAATGCATTGTTTTGTGATTGACCATATGACACAGAATGAGAATTCAGTAATGAACTTTCCTATGGTTGGAAGAATGATTGATATTAGTGTAGAAACAGAAGATCTGTCCTTGAACCATAAATGCTCTTCAGCAGGGAGTAAATGCTCATATAATTAAATACCTATAACTATAAGCTACCATAACTTCTATATTATGATATGTAAGTAAGTCATTTTATGTTGCCTTTATAAGGTATATGGGTAAGGTTACTTTTATAGTTTTCTATTTTTTGATTCTTACTCTTTGTTATTCAGAAAGTTTTTCCTTGGAACCTATTTTCGCATTTAGCACTGTTTTGGATGCTGAAAAATATATAATAGCATTTTTATTTGGTATTTAATATATTTACTTTTAATATTGGACAGGTTGTCTATCCCGTTCTGTTTTAGAACATGAATATATCTGTAGGGATATCAAATTTGGGTTAAAATAAATAAAGGACCCAAACAAAAAGCACTTAAGTTAGAAAACCACAAGCCATTATATAAAATATGAGCATAAATCATGCTGTCTTTTGTTAAGTGGGTCCACATTTAGAAGGTCAGGGGCTCACCCTGATTATGAATAGGTTGAGTTCTTTTGTAAGTCTTGAGTGTCATAATCAATCAATCAATCAATCTATCTATCTATCTATGTTTAGTACAGTAATATAAATATGCAGAAAAAATTACACATACATGTGTACATATGTAATAGGGCTTCCAAAAGACAGAGCATCATTAAATGATTATAGATATTCGTAGATTTTAAAGCTGAAACAATCAGTTCACACTGGCTATTATTTTTTTCAACATTTTTAAAATTTGTGCATTATAATTGTACATAAGAAGGATTTGTGTTACATATTTATACATGCACAAAATTTAAAAATATAATTTGGCCAATATTGCTTCCCAGCACTTCTTCCCTCCCTGCCTACCTCTCAACCCTTGGTCTTTTTCTTTAATTACCTCCCTTTCATCTTCCTGAGATCATCCCCCACACCTTTCTATTTCTTTTTCCATTCTAGCTTGCACATATGAGAGAATGCATATGATCTTTGATCTTCTAAGTTTGACTTATTTTGTTTAGTATTATGGTCTCCACCCATTTTCTTGCAGATGACATAATTTCATTTATTTTATGGCTGAGTAAAGGTTCATATTATCTCACTTCTTTTTGAATTCCTAGCATTAGGCACACAGGGAAGCTAGTGTTAGTCCATCATATTGATGATAGTAATAGCACAGCCCTCCTTTCTCATTCGCCTCCAATTTTGGTGTTCCTCATGTGTGCCTGCCATGATCCTTTGGGTGATCTTTCATCCTTGTGGTGGAATAGTATAACTTGCAGTAAGGATGAAGGATACTAAGCCAGAGAAGGAAACAGATGGCTGTGGAGGGAACTCCATTAGTTTGACTCCATGTCCATCATCTTTTTTCCTTGAGAAGCGTGGGTGACAATTTTAAGCCAGAAAATGACAGCAGCATGAGGATTGCCTTCATCTTATAAAATTTTATTCTTCTTGTATGTATCACAGTATTTTTCACATGTGAACTATAATTCTGTATGTAGTATAATTTTGATAATTATTTGACTTTCTCATTTCTTTTCTGGTTGGGGATATGTTAGTATTGTAATAAGGTTTTTCATTAATGAAATAGGTGGATTAGATCAGGTGATTTCTAATTCTGATTTCATCTTTGATACACCTTTTAATCTTTTACAGTTATTTGATATGTGTTTCTTTTTCCAGAGCACCTAAAAACATTTTTTATTCATTCTATTTAGTTGTACATGGCAGTGGAATGCTCTTTGACACATCATACATAAATGGAGCATAACTTCTCAATCTTCTGGTTGTACATGACGTAGACTCACTGATCATGTAGTCATATATGCACATAGGGTAATTATGTCAGATTCATTCTGCTATTCTTCCTACCTCCATTCCTTTCCCCCTTCCTTCACTCCCCTCTGCCTTATCCACAGTACCTCTGTTTGTCCCTAGGAACCCCAACCCTTATTGTCAATTAGCATCTGAAGTTCAGTGAAAACATTCAGCCTTTGGTTCTTTGGGATTAGTTAATTTTTTTAAGCATGATATTCTCCAGCTCTATTCATTTATCACCAAATTCCATGGTTTCATTCTTATTTAAGGCTGAGTAATATATGGTTGTGTATGTATACCACATTTTCTTTATTCATTCATCTGTTGAAAGGCACTTAGACAGGTTTTATAGTTTAGCTATAACATTGATGTGGCTGCATCACTGTAGTATTCTGACTTTAAATCCTTTGGGTATGAACTGAGAAGTGGGATAACTGGGTCAATTCCAAGTTTTCTGAGGAATCTCCATGCTGCTTTCCATAATGATAAATTGAAAATTTCCCTTCCCACCAGCAAGGTATGAATGAACCTTTTTCCTACATCCCCCCAACATTTATTGTTGCTTGAATTCCTGATAATTGCCATTCTGACTGAAGTGAGATGAAATCTCAGTGTAGATTTGACTTGCATTTTTATAATTACTAAACATGAACATTTTTTCATATGTTTGTTGATGGTATTTTTTCTGTTGTGCAGTGTCTGTTCAGATCCTTAGTCCATTTATTGATTGGGTGGTTGTTATTGTTGTTGTTATTATTAATATTATTAGTAGTAGTAGTGTAAAGTTTTTGAGTTCTTCATATATCCTGGAGATTAATGCTGAAACTGAGGTGCAGGTGGTAAAGATTTTCTCCTGTTCAGTAGGCTTTCTCTTCATATTATTATTTCTTGAGCTGAGAAGAATTTTAAAGGCTGCTTCTTTGATTCCATCCCATTTATTGATTCTTGATTTTACTTCTTGTGCTGTACTGGTGTTGTTAAGAAAGTAAGTTCCTAAGCTTACATTCCTACTTTTTCTTCAGTTAGTTGCAGGGTCTCTATGTTCTGATGCCTAAGACCTTGATCCACTTTGAGTTGTGTGCAGGGTGAGAAGTAGGGATTTAATTTCATTTTGCTACATGTGTATTTCAAGTTTTCCCAGCACCATTTGTTGAAAATGCTATCTTTTATTCAGTGTTTGTTTTTGGTGCTGTTTTATATTAGATAACTGTACTTATATGGGTTTTTCTCTGTGTCTTCTCTTTTTTTTAATATTTTAATATTTACTTTTTTTTTTAGTTCTCGGCAGACACAACATCTTTGTTGGTATGTGGTGCTGAGGATTGAACCCGGGCCGCACGCATGCCAGGCGAGCGCGCTACCGCTTGAGCCACATCCCCAGCCATGTCTTCTCTTGTTTACCATGGTTCTGGTACTGATTGTAATGCCTCCTGTATCACTTTTCTTGCTAATGACTGCTTTGCCTATTCTGATTCTCTAATATTTCCAAATGAGTTTTATGGGTGATTTTTCTATTTCTACAAAGGAACTCATTGGTATTTTTATAGGAATTGCATTGAATCTGCAAAGCACTTTGGATAGTATGGTTAATTTGACAATATTAATTCTGCCTAAGATAGGCAGAATTAGGGCCTGGGAGATCTGTCCATCTTCAAAGGTCTTTAATTTCTTTCTTCAGTATTCTGTAGTTTTCATTGTAGAACTATTTCATACCTTTTCTTATACATATTCCAAAGTATTATATTGTTTTCTGAGGCTATTTTGAATGGGATAATTTTCTAATTTCTTTTTCAGTTCATTTTCCATTGATATATAGGTACATAAATTATTTATGGGTGTTAGTAAACCAATGGATTTTGACGTATTGTATCCCTGTTCCCATTTATTTCTGAAATTTTTTCTCCCCTGATTGTATCCGTTATCCAATCCTAATCCAGATTTGTATATTTTAACCTCCAGGCATTAAAAGGTTTGTTTCTTGTCATTAACTTCTTCCTTCTTTCATTTATGATCTTATAGGGTGCAAGAAGTTACCTCTATTTCTTGTATTTACCTTGTACTCAAAAATATGATTTTTTTTGGTTCAAGGAATTGAACTCAGAGGCACTTGACAATTGAGCCACATCCCCAGCCTTATTTAGATACAGGATCTCACTGAATTGCTTAGCATCTTTTGTTTGCTGAGGCTGGCTTTGAACTTGCAATCCTTCTGTCTTAGATTCCTGAGCTGCTGGGATTACAGGTGTGTTCCACCACGCCTGACAATATGAATTATTTCAAAGAATGGTCATTGCTTCATGGAGAAGCAAATGAATTTATTGTTGCTGGATTAAATTGTCCATAGATGTCTGTTCAGTGTATCTGATGAATGTTTTCCATTTAGTTCTGAAGAATCTAGGCTGGCAAGTTTTTCTTTTGGGGTGGGCATGGTACAGAAAGGTTTCCCCAAACCTCAGCAGTGCAAAGAGTATGCAGTGTGGTCCTCACAAGGCCTTTCATCTGCCACAAAAACTCTGTGTTCCATATATGGCTCCCTCCAATTTTCACCTCAACCCCCCCCCAACACTAGACAATTTTATAGGAATCTTGTTTTGTTTAAAAGCATTGACCCAGGTGTTGGGTATATGGCTTAGTGGTAGAGTGCTTTAGCATGTATGAGAACCTGAGTATGGTGCTTATCTCTTTAAAAAAATGACTTGCCAAAATTATTTTTGCCAATGAAAAAGCTTATCAAGGGAGATTGAGGGATACTGGCTGATGTGGGCCATATGTGGAGGTCCTGACCTGAAAGCCTAGAGAAGCAGAGAGTCCATGAGTGTCTCCATGCATCTATTTACTCATTTTGCAAATTTGACTGAGTCCTGGAAGATAAAGTGCAAGTAGTTATGTAGGTTAGAACAGTGTCCAAGATAGTATGTCTGGTCTCCTTCATTTCAGTTAATATTTAGGGGTAAAATAAATTAAGTACAATAAATACAATAAAGAAGGTTCTGTAAAGGACACAAACTAGGCATTCAGTGTTCACGGTTCCAAGACTGGCTTGCTTCTGAGTGAGGGCTTCATTATCCTGTGATGGCAGGAAAAGTGGGAGCAAGGTGCTACCAGAGGCATTGGATTAAGTGCAGGGATATGAAATAATGCCACAGGCCCTGGGGGGAGGGAGAAAAATCAAGGGAAGGTACAAAAGGATTACGGAGATCATTGCCTGGTCATGGGGACTGTGGACCATGGTGAGTATTTTGAACTTTATTCTAAGAGGAATAGGAAGTCATCTGTGCCTGAATCAGGGTGGGTGTCATGGGTTGACTCCTGGTATAAACTTTCTTCATTGAACTGATTTTGTTTTAACCCAACTGTTATGTTGTTCTCCCATTTTCATTATATCAAGGTCTCTAATTTTGTTGGACCATTCATTTAATGAAGACTTTTTGTGTTCCTTATGTTACCACGTTTCTCTGATTCTTCTTGACCCTAGTATCTTGAAACGGTGCATGCACATTTGAAGAAACCATTACTTCTCCCAGACTTAAGGACTTATTTGAGGATGGGAAAGCTTTTTCCTGCAGAGCAGTACGGGAGAACATGCTGACCTAGTATAGCACTGGTCTAGTGGCATGGAGCAACATCTTTGTTATCTGAGGTTGAAGGATGCATTGCTTCTCTTTTAGCAGGCACAACTGTTGGAAACATGAGAACCTTCATGGTCATTGGTGGCTAGAGCTATGGGAAATCTAGAGTTGCTATGAGGACTAGCTGGGTCATAGATAGTGCCTCTAGATCCATGCAGAGAAGACTAGAAAAGGTGAAAGACGTATGGGCCAGGCAGTGTGCACACTTTGGTGCAGTGTCAGCTGCAGGCATGTGCAATATAGACAGGCTACCTGTGGGCAGAGAAGTAGTAAGGAAAAGCTAGGACCAAGGACAGAAACCAGGGCTGGCAAAGAGTGCCTTTGAGGTGGTACCTAGTTTGTTAAAGCACAGGACTGTAAGATAAAATCTTATTGTAGACACCTAGGGCTTCAGGGAAGGACCAGAAGTAGAGCTTTGCCTGGCTTCTGTGTATCTACACCCCTTTCTGGGGTGTTCAGAGGTGCTGAACTCAGCGTCCTACTGAGTAGGCCTCCCACAGCCAGACCTAGGCAGGGCCTCCTCAGGGGGCAGAAGGACCTTATGCTCCCCAGGATCAGCACTGCCCCTGGGAGCTCTTCATGGATGGCTGCCACTGTGAGTCCTGGCTTGCTCTGACCTGTGGCCTGTGGTTGTGGCTTCCTCTATCTCTGGCTGCTGTGGACACATGGCCTTTCTTTGGCTTTGGACCTTGTTCTTCACAATCTTCAAGTTCTCCTCCCTCTTCCTCACAAGCCTGGTCCTTCCTCATCTTTTCAGTTCATGCCAATGGCCCCCGTTCTGAGAAGCCATCTTTGGTTACCTTAACTGAAGTGGGCTTTCCCGACGACTACCACATTTTAAAATTTCAAATTAAACTAAAGTTGTCAAATAAAAATTGAACATATCTATGGCACACATGGTGAGTTTTTAAAATATGTATACATGGTGGAATGGCTAAATCAAGCTCACCTGACCTACTTGGTGGGGTTTGGCATCAGAGCCCCTGGGTAACAACACAGTATTGTTTTCTGGAGTCGCTACCTGGACCACAGGGCTCTTGAGAGCCTATCTGAAGCCGTGTAGCCTCTGACCAACATCTCTCCAGGCCCACAGTCTCTATTTTCTGCTTGTGTAAGTTTGATTTCCAGTTATTTACTTATGTAGTAAAGATCAGAAGTTTATTTCCCATGGCTCTGGACTCTAGGAGGCCCATGATACGGGGCCAGCAGGCTGCCCGCCATCGGTGTGGCCTGCTCTTTGCTGTTTCCTCCTGTGGTAGAATGAGGAAGGGGTGAGCCAGGGCTGGGCTGCTGTAGGTTCTGCAGGCGACATCACCTGTCTGTTCGACTCACTTCACCTGCTGGGGATTCATCCTTGACGATGGCAGCATGGACTCCCTTCCAAAGTCTGGATAGTATTCTCCTGGGTGCACACTTCTCAATTCATCAGGTGTCCGAGGACATTTATGGTGACCCCACAAGTTCACCCTGGGTGCCTCCCTGAATGGCAGCCTTTGAACTACTGAGTTTCCTGATGTCTCAGGCCCTAAAGAAGCATAACTACCTGGAAACTACCATCTTCCTACAACCTGGTCTGGAAGGTGGAGATCGTCTTCCACTGCATTCTGTCACGCATGTCATGAAGACCAGTGCTGGTTCATTGGGTGGAAAATTAGTCTCTACCTTCTAGAGTTTGAGACAAGTTTTTTTTTTAATTTTTTTTTTATTATTTTGTTACTAGGTATTCAACCCAGGGTGCTTAAACATTGAGCCATATCCCCAATCCCTTTTTCTTTCTTTCTTGTCTTTTTTTTTTTTTTTTTTTTTTTTTTGCAGAGCATGTGTATTTTATTAGAGACAGGTTCTCACTGAGTTTCTGAGGGCCTTGCTAAGTTGATTGAACGCAGAGGTGCTTAACCACTGAGCAACACCCCCAGCAACCCTCTATGTTTTATTTTGAGACAGACTTCACTAAGTGTCTCAGGACCTCACTAAGTAGCTGAGGGTGATTTTGAACCCACGATCTTCCTGCTTCAGCCTGGTATTATAGGCATGATCCACTGTGCCAGGCTTAGAGCACTTTTTGAACTAGCACATCTGTTTTGAGAAGTGCAGTTCTTAGTACTCTCAGATGTTTCCCAGAACAAGATCACCTCCTCAGAGTGCTGCATTACAGGCTGCCTCCTGTCGAATTGTGACTTGCACCCATGCATTTACTAAAATGCTCCTCTATGCCAGTCTGGATCCTCCAAAAGGTAATTATAAGGGGCTCTGAGGTATTTATTATCCAGTGACTCTGTGGCAGTCCATTGGAAAAAATTCTTTGTGGTCCTGATACCTGCAATAGTTATTCATCTTTTCCTCATATTTTAACATCAAATCCTACAGCCTTGTGGACTTATATTTTATTTTTGCCTTTAGTGTCAGAAAGCTCATCACGATTTTTCCTTCTTTCTTAAGTTTTAGACGTTCATTGTTATTTTCTGGGTTTGGCTATGTTAACATTTGACAAAAACAAGACAGGAGTTAAAAAAAAACATATTTAGTGTAAATGAATCTATAACATGAAGAAAGAAACTGCCAACTTGGAATTCTGTCCTGGAGCCTCCCTTCTCTGCAGGAGGTATTAGGCAGACATCGAGTTTCTGCCTGCTCTTGCTAGCTGCTGGCATATCTTGAGAGGACAGCCCTCCTGTGGGGTTAGGAGGGCCCAGCCAGGTGGTGAGCATAGGTGCACTGGGCTGCTCGCCTGGACCCCAGGCCTTCTATGAAAGCTAGCTATACTTCTACCTTGAAGTTATTATTTATTTATTTATTTTTAAAAGAATAGCCCTCCGTTTAGTTAAGATTTCGTTTTTACTTCCACATAGTTTCACAAGCTTTCGGGATATACTTTTGCACACATTTTACCACACTTAAAACTTAAATTTTTGAGCCTGTGTAAATGGTGGTTTTTAACTTTAACTTTCGGTTGCACATTGCTCACGTAGAGAAAGCACTCTGGCCTCCAATCACTGATCACTGAAGCTGGCTGCTGCTTGTTTCTCTGCCTACTGTCCTCTACTAGGCACAGGCTGTCCCTTAGGTCAGGGTATTAAACACCCCACACAGATTCCAGCATCCAGGCGAGCACCCAGCAGAGGGCTCCAGAAAAGGCAGCTCTGAACGTGTGCAGAGTGCCCAGAGCACTACACTGCAGGGCCCTGGGTGTGCATGCATGCACAGAGGGGGGGGGGCGGGGAGCGGAACTTCCTTGGCTACAGTGGGTTCCAGTGGCGTGATCCTTCGCTTCCTCAGGTCACATTTCAGGAAAATACTACATTTCGTTCAGGAGTTTTTCATCTGCGTTGATCAAGGTCATTAATTTGTGGCCTTCTCACCTTGACATGTCCTCTTCAGGTTTTGGTTAGGCTCAGCATGTGTGTGTCCCTGGTACCAGTCAGCTCCTCCTCCCTGCTGTGACCCAAACACTCCGCAAGACCAGCCTGGAGGCAGAGGAGCTTGTGTGGGCTCAGGGTCTCAGAGGGCCAGTCAAGATCCCTGGCTCCTTGCTCTGAGGTGAGGGAGCATCATGGGGGAAGTTGTGGCGCAGGGAAGTTGCCCAGCCAGGGCGACCTTCAAGCAGAGAGAGGGAGGGCCAGGGAGACCCTCTGTCATGGCATGGCCACGCCCACAGCAGCGCACCACCCATGGCCACGCCTCCAGCAGCGCACCACCCCATGACCACGCCCCCATCCACGCCCCCCGTCCACGCCCCCACGCCCCCCTTCCACTCTCCCCCCATCCTTCCAAAGCCTCAGCCCTTTCAATGGTGTTACCCACTGGTTAGGTCATTGCACCTTGAAACCTTCTTGCCCCAAGGGAGGAGCTTTTGGTAGACAAAATACATCCTAACCATAACACCCTCTCTTTATATCATAGAATTCAACTGGGAATCCTGCGCTTCTCTTTGTTGCAAGGCTTTTCATTTACTGATTGAATCTCATTGCTGTTGGTCTGTTTAGGTTTTCTATGTCCTCTTGGTTCAATTTGGGTAGCTTATCTTGAAAAATTTTAAAAGTTTTATTGTTCTAACCGTCATTAGTATGTATAGCTTGCATTCTCAACTGGAAAAATCCTTTTGTAAGGTAAGAGATTATGGTGTATTTTCCCTGTCCTTGGAACCTGATGTGGAGTCTTACATATCCAGAGTGGGTTTGGTGTCACTAGTTGCCAGTCAATGGTGGGAAAACTTTGCAAAGAAGGAAATTTGAGCTATGGAAAAAAAAATTATCTGTGTTCACAGGAAGAAAGCACTCCTCTTCATTCTTGTAAGATTTTGAAAAATCTATGTGGAATTCATCTTCAAATCTATGAAGACCCTGCATTTATTATAAGCAAATAAGATAGTTTCACACTGTATTATATATGCTTAGGAGTAATGGGAAAGGAAGGGAGCTTAAGAGGGGACAAACAGAAGAGAAATAGAAATGGAGAAAGAGGAAAAGGGGCAAGAATCGGGAAGTTCGAAATTAATTCATCTGACAAATTTTTGTTTCACACCAGCACACTAAAACCTTTCTCAAAAACACATGGTTTCTTGTAATTACACACTTGTGAGTGATTTCATCAGTAGACATGGGATTTTAGGCACTGTGACCACAGGGAGGTGTTGAGGCAGTGGATCTCACAGTACCTACCCACTGTGCATTTTCAGCCCCTTGTGGGAAGGCACTCTGCACGTGACTACTGCCTCCTGCTATCCAGGTGATGGACATGGCCATGACATGGATCTTCATCTTCTGCAGGGCTTCCAGGCCCTGGCCAAGAGTCTCCTGAGAGCTCCCTTCACGTCCTTATTCCTCAGGGTGTAGATGAAGGGATTGAGGGTGGGTGTGATTATGGAGTAGAAGAGGGAGATGAACTTGCCCTGCTCTTGGGAGTAGCTGGAGGGGGGCTGTAGATACATGTAGATGGCAGGCAGGTAGAAGAGGGAGACCACCACCAGGTGGGAGGAACAGGTCCCAAAGTCCTTGTGCCGTGCCATGGAGGTCTGGATCCTGAGCACAGCCCGGGCAATGAAGCCATAGGAGAGGAGGATGAGAGCCAGGGGGACAAGCACAAAGAAGGCCACCAGAACGGCCAGTGTGGTGTCATTCACTGCGGTATCCGCACACGACAGCTTGATCATAGCTGGCACCTCACAGAAGAAGTTGTTCAGCACCTGCCACCCACAGAAGGGCAGCTGGACTGTCAGGACCACTTGAACGAGGGAGTTGCCAAAGCCACTGAGCCAGGCCACAGCCACAAGCTACTGGCAGAGAGGGCGGTGCATGATAATGGCATACCGCAGGGGCTCACAGATGGCCACGTAACGGTCATGGCAGCCAGGACGATGCACTCGGTGCACCCCAGCCAGTGGAAAATGGCATACTGCATGGTGCAGCCACCGTAGCTGATGGTCTTCCTGGAGCTGCCCATGTTGGCCAGCATCTGGGGGACCGTGGTGGTCGTGTAGCACAGGTCCAGGAAGGACAGGTGGCTGAGGAAGATGTACATGGGGCTCTGCAGCTGGGCATCTAGCCGGGACACCAGGATGATGGAAATGTTTCCCAGCATGGCCAGAATGTAGGACACCAGGAGGACCACGAAGAGAGGAAGTTCTAGCCATGGTCTGTCAGAGACGCCCAGAAGGATGAAGTCCTTTGGAGGATCCCACAGGAAGCTCTGGTTGTCACTTCTCATGGTGAGGCATCTTGTGGCACCTGTGATGAGTCAAGAGAGTGGGAATGAATGAGTCCTGTCAGAAGGTAATCATCATTTTACACCTGTCTGACCTTTCTGACCTCTGCAGTCACTGGGACTGGGGGAGTCAGACAACTGCACCTGTGTCCTCACTTCCCTTCCTTCTCTGTGACCATGCCCCCTCATGTTTCCAACATCAGTGTCTGCATCTGCTAAGATGGGGAGTAGAGCCTCAGGTGGCCAAGGGACTGGGGTGAGGGGACGCACACATGACAGGTTTATTTGAGTTGGACTGCTTCAGTTCTTTGCAGACACACTCAGGGGAATTGTCCACTCTCAGGCTTTATCACCTTGTCTTTGGTGGTGGTGGTGGGAGAAAGGAGGAAGATGATAAAGCAAGACGGGCTTCATAAGCAGCTGGGGGCTCTGGGGGCTCAACTCTGGCTGCAAGAGGTGCCCATGCCTCTCTGGGGCACAGCACTCTCCCCTCCCACAGATCACTGGCTTTGGCAGTGCCAGACTGCATGGGTACCTGGAGTGGAGCAGCCGAGACATGTCACTTCAGCTCTAGGTTTGTCATGACCCCTGAGAGGCCCCCAAGCACAGAGTGTTGAGCCCAGGAACCTGTGAAGACCAGCTCTGGACGTGTTCAGTGGAAGATCAGCCTGCCTCCGAGCTTGCACTCTACGTGTGACTTCTTTGCCAGTCTACTGTCCTCTCTCAGGAAGGAAGCAGTGAGGCTTCTGGATGACATTGCTGTTTGGGGGTACCTGGGCTGCCCTGTTCTATGCATGGGCTTTCCCACTCAGGGCCTTTGGTCCCCGACTCCTATCCTCTCCCAAGCACTGTGCCTTCAAGTTCATGATGGGCTTTCTATTGCTCCATGCTGAGAGTGGAAAGAAGTCAAACCCTCTATGTAGGTAATTTAGGGAGGATTAATTTTCAGTTATGGAAAAGAAAGCTAGGGTATGACATTTCTATGACGGGAGAGTGGCTTTTCTAAAGTCACCATGAACAGGGTAAAAACTTGGGGGAGTAAAGGGGTACAGCTCAGGGTTAGCACAAGGGCTTAGTCTCTGTGAGCCCCCAGTTCTATCCCCAGCATGCTCACAGGAGAAATCAAGACACTGGGGAAGAAAACGACCTCTGTGTTGGGTTCAGTTCTCTATGTAAAGTCTCTTGTCAAAACGGTACAATAAAGAAAATCTGAGAAGTCTCCACTAGCTGCATTTCTGCCTTTCCCCTGGTCTTCTGTCCACAGGTAGAGCTTCCCCTTCTCAGTGTTGCCCTCCTTGCCCAGTCCCTGCTTTGCCCTCCTGGGTCTGGCCTCCTGCTGTGGCTGCTGTGTTTTCTGCCTGCTGTGTCTTTGCACCAGGCAACTGCAGGGCCAGTGCCTGGCCAGTCCAGGGCAGGTGCTTCCCCAGGATGATCTCCTTACAAGAGGCCTTGTTCTCTGTTTCTCACTTGGAGCTCCAAGGTGCCTCTTTCCTTGAATCCTTGGAAGCTCTGTTGGAGCGAATCAGAATGGCTTCCCCTGCACTCCACATTTCCTCCTCAGCCTGTTCCAGTTTTGTAATTTCTGGCTCAGAGAGAGAAGGTGTGCCTCAAATGGGCCTCTATGTTCCTGGTGGGGCATGGACCTGCTGGGTCCTCCCTGGTTGGGCAGCTCTGGCCAGAGGCAGCCCCTCTCTCAGTATCTGTTTGGGGCCACCCAAACCAGGAGAGGATTTTCATGTGTTTATTAGCACTGATGAGGGTACCATGCTTGCAGAGGCACAGGGGTGACATCCAGCGCCCTTTTCCCACACTCCCCACTTCCTTCCCCACCCCTCCTAATGGGTGTTCTGTTCAGGCCCACTCTTCAGCCTCAGGGAGAGGACATTGTCAGTCTTCTGTGCCTGACTGGTTACACCTAAAAGCCCCCTCCAGTTCCACCCATTTTGCTATGAACAGGAATTTGATGTTTTTTTCTTCTTTTTAAATCTTTAAAATTTGTTCTAATTACTTATACTTCACAGTAGCATGCATTTGACACATTGTACACAAATGGAGCACAACTTCTCACTGCTCTGGCTGTACATGTTTGAACAGGATTTCATTCTTTGTGGCTGAAGGACACCCTCTTGGGTTTCCTTCATTCCTCGCTGATGGGCACCTGGGCTCCTGGCTGTTGGGAGTTGTGCACAGTGAACTGGATGGACATGGGGATACTTCCTGCATAAGATTCCTTGCCTTTGGGCACACGCCCAGGGCCATGCTGGACCAAGGTAGATATCTTTCAGTTCTTTGAGTGACCTGGCTTTTCCCCCCCATGGCCTCATGAACTTATGCCCCACCAGCAGGGTGGGAGGTGGTCCTTCTCCAATTCCTCTCCAGCAGGAACTTCTTACCTTTTTGATCATAGCCATTCTAAGTGGCTGAGATTATGTGCTTTTTGGTTTTGGTTGGCATGACTCTAACAAAGGAGGTTCAGTTGGCCCCCCCACCCCTTCCTGGGGGGCATGCAAACACTCACACACCCGACCTGGGGACGTGTGTGCATACACACACAGACACACCCCTACCTGGGCGCACACACACACAATACCTTATTTGAGCTCACAGACACATGCATATCCTACCTGGGCATATGTGCATACACACACACACACACACACACACACACACATACACACTCACACCTCTCCTGGGTGCCCACACAGAGACACAATCAGGATGGTCACATGCATACACACCACACATGGGTGCACAGACACAGCACCTGGGTGCCTGCACTCACGTGTTCCCTATTTGGGCAAACATTCACACCACCCCCACAGTTTCTTGATCTCACAGCTGGACACTGGTCAGTCTTGGCCCTGTGTGTCCTGCATGGGATGCCTGGCTGTCCATCTCTTTTGACTTGGAGCTCTGCAGGAGGAGCCTCTGACCCCATTGGCCTTCTCTGCCTTCTCTCTGACCACAGATCCCACTGAGGCATAGCCTCTCTTGCTGGATGAACAGCTGTCTCCCAGCCTGACTCAATCCTGCTCAGGCAAGTACTCCTGGACCCGTGTCTCCAGCTCTCATTTTCGTGTCCTACACATGCCTTCCTGACACCGTGGACTGGGTCATCCCACTTCCAACCTGGCTCCCATCTCCAGCCAGTTCCCTGTTAGTTTGTGGCTCCTGTTGCCCTCCCCCAGAGGTGTCAGGTGGCTTGCAGTGGTGTGCCAGTCCCCACTGCTGTTGTGCAGTGCTCTGTGCAGACCTGTCAGCACTGCTGTGGTGAGCCCTGGTCCTGCGAACGGGGACATCACAGGAGGTTCCTGCTACCCTCCCTGAGTCAGGGACCAGCCCAGCTCCCTCACTGTGCCCATGGGCTGCTTGGGTTTGCTGTGAGATCCAGCCTGCAGCTGCTTTTCTGGGGACACCCTCGCTTCCTTGCTCTGTCCCCCTTCCTTGTGAGGGCACTGGTGGAGCATGATGGAGCTGTGGGGAGGGCTCAGGTCCCTATGTGCTGCGGGTGGCCTCCCCCCATCCAGGTGGTGTCCACAGAGTTGAATCAGCTGCCTGGTACATGACCATCCTTCACTGACTTAATGCCCTCTGGATGCCTGGGCCCTGGTGGCATCCAGCAGAGACAGGAAATGAGTGTCCATGCTGTTACCTTGCCAGCCTCTAGTGCATTGTGCAGGGCAGTGTGTCTGGAGCTGAAGGTCAGCCATGCACCCGGCGGTTCCCTGGCATTTTTAGAGGACAATGTCAAAGATGCAGGCTCTGTTGCAGCCCAAGGGGTCTCAGTCTGGGGGCCCACAAGGCGACTATCACTGGAAATGCCCTGCACATTCAGGACAATCCAGCCCATGCCCTGAGGAGGCCCTGGACTTTGCTCTCACTGACCTGGCCCTCGGTCCAAGTGGAGAGGGGATTCAGCCTCAGCAGAACCTGCTCCCTGTCAGCAGGCTTTCTGGAGGTGCTGGGCCTCCTGCAATCTCTGAGGCAGCAGGTGGGTGTGGGCTCGAGGTGGCCCAGCCTTGCTCCCAGGTTAATCCTGAGGATGTGGCATCCAGGGCAAAGTGCCGGTCCCTGCTGCATGAGCATGCCTCAGTCAGGTTTGCTATCTCCACTCCTGAGGGAGCCAGTGGTGCCTCTTCTCCCCTGGCAGGAGGCTGTCCCTGAGGTCTGTTGATTGGTGTCAAGGGCTGGCTGCCAGTCAAGGCCCTGTGTTGGGCTGGGGCCTTGGAAGAGAAGCTGGTTGTGAGCAGTGGGATTTGACTCTTCAGGATTTTGAGGGAGACTGCAAATTCAGCCTGCAGCCAGCAGTGTTGGCCCTGTGGAGCCTGAGACCCCAGTGGCCAAAGCAGAGTTGACCACTCTTTGTCTGTGTGTTTTGGGCAGATTTCCTCCTTTCTCTGTGTCTCACTGTGTCATCTGCAGATATGAGAAGTACTAGGACCGCCTTCCAGAATCTGTTACAAGGGTGAGACGCAAGTGTGTTGGCCAAGCTCTTAGAACAGTGACTGCCACAGGTACATGTGGAGATTTCTCTTCTGATCACTGTACACAGTCCCAGCTGCCAGCTTCATTGGTTACAAGGGGAGAAAAGGTTCAAGTTCAATAGGGAATGAAATTAAAACATTCTAGCTCAACAAGGTGAAGCGAAGGGCTTTAGGAAGGCTTATTCCATTTTAGGATAAATTTTATTATGTGTATTTGAGTCATAACGCGATGCTGTATTTTGTGTTTGTGGTACAATGGTTTGCACTGCAGAACAAGCTGCATGTCCATTGTCTCAGCCACGCACTGTCCAGTGGTAAGAGCGCTGCAGTCACTGCTGGCTGCCCAGCGCATAGTACCCTGGAGAGCCCTGGCCCTGGTGTGGCTCCTCCTGGGCACCTGCTCCCGTGCCCTTTCCCCTGTCCCTCCTCACTTCCTCATGGCCTGGCCTGGTGGCTGCTGCCTGGCTCTCCTTTTCTTCAGGTCCCATGAGTGAGATCACTCAGGGCTTTTCTTCCTGTCTGGCTGATTGCTCAGCACAGGCCCTATAAGCCACTCAGGCTGTTTGAACAGCAGAATGGCATCCCTCTTGAGGGCCGAGGGTCCCCTGTGTGTCCTTGTGTTGGCCTTACCGCCAGGTCCACATCTGCTCACCGGTGGAGGATGCCTGGGCTCTTCCCTGGCTGGCTGTGTGGAGGGTCTGTGGGGTGCGAGGCAGAGGGCATCCTTGGAGGTTTATGTCAGTGTGCACTGTAGGGATGACTGCTCACCTCTTCAGCCTCCTGCTCTTTCCATCTGGCTTTGGGGGACATTCCAGACACTCGGGGCACAATGGCCAGGAGATGTGCCCATGTCCCTCCTTCTTCCAGATGACATTTTCCCAATGTTCAGGGTCAAGGCCGGACAGCTTCAGTCCTGTCCTACTCATTCTGAGATGCCCGAGGGCTGCATGAGGAGTGTCTGTGGAGGCTGCAGGGCCTCATTCAGCTTTGCTGTGGAAGGTGGGCTTCAGCCTCCACCTGCTGCTGTGCTGAGACGTTCCTGCCTGGGAGCCCAGGGACCTACATGGTGACAGCAGCAGAGCTGTCCCCACTAGGGTTGAAGGTGCATGAAGTCTGGCCTAAATATGGTGAAGGGAGAGCTCGTTGAGCATCTGTGGAAGCCTTGGGAAGTAAGCGTGAGGACAGGGCTGCTGCGAGATGTCCCTCAGGAACCATCTGATGCCAAGGTGGCCTGCAGTGACCCTCAGTTTGACATGTGTATGTGCCATGTGTCTGTCAGAGATCAGGTCATCTACACAGTCTACACAGATACCTGCCAGTGACACGGGAAAGCGCAGCCTTGCAATCCACACCCTTGGTCCCCGAGTGCCCATCGCTGCACACAATCCCCTGGTTCAGAGCTGAGCTGGCGCACATATGTATCTCCCACCTCACCTTGCAGCCCCAAACCCACCCCTGAAAGCCAGCATTTCACAGAGGACTGTTGGAAGCCTTGCTCTAGAATTTTCTGTTCCTAATACTAAACCAACTGTGCACAAAGACACCATCCTGCTCAGGCCTGTGGCAAGAGGAGGGTGCTGCCAGAAGCAGAGGCTGTGTCTAGTGGGGGACAAGATCTACTCTCAAAGGACATTATGGTGGAGACTAAAGAGGCAGAAGGAAACTCCTTGCTTTGAGGTTGTTAGAAGGGATCAAAAATGGGCGTATACCAAAAGAGGCGTCCCCACCGCCCCCTGCACAGGCCGTGTGTGCAGCACACCTGCAGGGCACCATGAGCACCGGCCTTTCAGTCAGATCTGTGCCACAGGGGTCGTGGGCATGCAGGATTCATATTAATCCACGTGCAAGGGGCTGGCTGGCTCTGATCTTTAAAATTGCCAGTAAAACAGACAAAGTAGGCAGAGGCAGGTGATGATCCTATGCAGGCAAGAATTATAAAGAGGTGCTGGATATTCCTCACACATTCATTGAGGAACACAAAGTGACTTTTGTCATGGTGAGGTTGAAAGGATCATGTCCCCTAAGTGACCAAAGATTGATGGTGAGGGCATTAATGAAGCCAAGGTTTGATAAAGTGTGGGATGAAGAAGTCTGTTAGGAAAGGAAGCTCATGAGATGCTGAGAGACAGGAGAGGTAACCTGCCTACAGGTACCACCGGTTAATCCATTCAAGTAGATCAACCTACTAGTGAGGTTACACCTCCCATAAGATAATCATTTCACCTCTGAATATTCTTGCATTTTTTCACTTTTGAGCTTTTGAGGGATACCTCACATCAAAACTACAGCAGTAAATCATGTCTACTGCTCATTTTTAAAAAATGTGTCATGAATACTGAATAATATGTGGACTTTTGAAAGCCATGCATCTTTAATAAGTAAAATAAGCCAGGAACAGAAAGACAAGTACCACAGATCTCACTTGTGTGGAATCTGATCAGGTTAAACTTACAGGAGTGGAATGTGGTTTGTGATGACAGGATGAGCAGAGTGGGAGGGAAGGGGGGACGGATAGGGAAAGGTGGGTCATCACAGGTAGGCAGCAGCGGGCAGCTCTGCGGTGCTGTGATACAGTTGGCGACTGTGGAGGCTAGCATCCTGTGTTAAGATGATGTGGGATGCATATTTCAAAGAAAGGACTTTGAAAGTTTTCACCATAAATGGTTCATGTTTGAGGTGTCAGCAAACTTTGTTGGAAGGCACCTGGGCAAGGGGAGTGATTGTGGGAAAGGGTTCCAAGGTGGTACTTTCCACTCCATGGGGGTGGGGACAATGCTGGTCCTTCTGGCTCTGGATAGCCGCGCTGGGCAGTGCCAAGTTGGGCGCAATGGTGCTTAGAGATTTTTGAGTCTAAAGAGTCTTCCCATCACTGGGTGATTGACGAGGGGGAAGGGAGCCCTTCTTCTGTGTTCACAGAGACTCACCTGGGCAGTGCCATGGTGTGTGCAAGCCATTGTTCCAGGAGACAGGCAGAGACCACCACTCCTTAGGACCTGAGCCAGCCCTGGGATGCAACCCCCTCCAGACTGCCTTCACATCCTTGTTCTCAGGGTGTAGAGCAGGGGGTTGGGCAGTGGGGGACCACACAGTAGAAAAGGGACATAAACTTGGTCTGGGTGCTGTTGGTGGGGGGCTGGAGGTATATGAGGATGCCTGGCACAAAGTGCATGAGGACAACCAGCAGGTGGGCGCTGTAGGTGCCCAGTGCCTTGTGCTGCCCTGGGCCCTAGCAATGCAGGTGCAGGAGATGAGCACAAGCAGTGGAGCCATTATGCCAAAAAGGACGGCTCCCAAGGTCAGGACCAGGTCGTTTGCCCTGGTGTCACACAGGCTAGCTTGATCAGGGCAGGCACCTCACAGAAGAAGTGGTCCAGGGTGTGGTGCCCACAGAAGGGAAGCTGGAGGCTGAGTGTGGCTTGGAGCACAGAGTTGGCCAGGCCGCTGGACCAGACTGTGGCAGCCAGCTGCCCACACACCCACGGGCACATGATGAGTGGGTACTGGAGGGGCTGGCAGATTGCCATGTAGAGGTCAAAGTCCATCACCGTCAGTAGGGAACATTCTTGCAGCTTGTCCAGTGGAAGAGGTAGGACTGCGTGATGCAGCTCTCGGAGGTAATCGTCTTCTTGTCCCCCAGAGGTTGGCCAGCATCTGTGGGACGATGGTGCAGGTGACACAGAGGTCCAGCACAGAGAGCTTGCCCAGAAGGAGGTACGTGGGCATCTGGAGTCTGGGCTCCAGCAGGGAGAGAGAGATGGTGGGGCTGTTGCCTGTGAGCTTGAGGATGCAGAGACCAGCATCTCTGTGCAGAGGGGGCGCTCCAGCTTGGTACCTGAGAAGCCCAGCAGGATGGTGCTTCTGGGGAGCTCACACTTTCTCCTCCCATGGCTCTGGCTCTCCACTGGCTGCAGACAAGAGAGGTGAGATGAGCAGGGAGTTTTCATTTCAGTGTCTCCATGGCAACACTCTGAGGCCTTCATCATGGTGGTGGGTGGTCCCGTTAGTTTTTGGAGAAGCCCTCCCTGTGTGGGTCTGCTCTGTCAATCTCTGCCTTTGCTGGTGACACTGCAGGAGGGAGACCTGCTGCATCTAAGGCAGACTTCATGTGGAGGTCCATGCTGAGCCCTGTGGCCTCACCTGTGCACTTATTCTTTTTATTCCTACTCTTTTTTCTATGACTAAGTTTCTCTCTCAATCTATTCCAAAGCCTTGCTGCTGACCAGAGGGGAAGGGGATTCAGCACTTGGCATGCACATCTCTTCCAGGAAAGGCTCTCGGGGGACAGTGCCTGCTGTCTCCTTCTCTAGCAGTCAGGGGGGGCCCTGGCTCAGGAGGAGGGCTGGTGGCCAGCTACCCTGCAGCTGCCTGGCGCTATGTCCTTCACTGGGAAGAGACAGCTGCAGCTCATTGACAGCAAGCCTCTCTCCCTTTCCTTTTTGCCCCACTGTTTCATTATGGTAAATACAGATAAGATTTTTCCACCTACCTGTTCCTACTGTGTGCCCTGTGATTTCAGGGTGCAACCCTCTCGCCTTCCACGGCAACCCCCAGCTTCATTGCTTGAATGTGATTCTGACTGCTCTGACTGCATCAGCTAACATGATCATGCCATATATTTAGTTTCACGATTAGCTCATTTTCCTTACACAATGCCCTGAAGTGCATACTGCAGTGCAGGTTGCGAGGTCCTACCCCTTCAGGCCACATAGTACATGTATAAACTTGCTGGTGTGTTACCTGCTGCTAACCCAGAGGTCGCCGGCAGGTTTTGCTGCTGTGAACCGAGCTGCTCAGTGTGTGGTGTGGGGTGCTCTCTGACCTGCTTCAGACTTTGGGGTGCAGTCAACAAGGACAATGTTGAACTGGGAGTCAGGGGACCTGAGGAATCTGGGGAAGAGGCTGTCTGGCAAGCTCCCGTGTAGTTGCCTTTCCACTGCAGTGGACGTGGGTACTGGGTATGCACATCCTCCACAAGCTGGACCCAGGATGGATTGGCTGCCTGACAGGTGTGGAGCTGAACCTTACCTGGGTACTGAGTATGCACATCCTCCACAAGCTGGACCCAGGATGGATTGGCTGCCTGACAGGTGTGGAGCTGAACCTTACCTGGGTCCCCTGTCCTTTCCTGGTGGTGACGTGTGCCTCTGGTCCCTCACCATATGGCCATTGCACCTTTTCTTTGGAGAATGTGTATTTGACGCCTTTGCTGGGTTTTGAGACAAGTTTCTGCCCAGCTGGCTGGTCATTAAGTTTCAGGGCACTGTTTATTCTATCATTTCAGGTTTGCCGTGGGTTTTATGTGTGTGTGTTATTAAGTTGACATAGTTTCTATTCCTACTTTTGTGATTTTTTCATTAAAAGAAAGTTGAATTTTGTCAAATTCATCAAATTAGAAAACCTCACATAATTTTTTCTGCTTCCTCTTCTCTTCAAACACCAACTTGGCTGGCCTTCGTGCACTGGAGCATGCTGTGTCCTGGTGGCCTGCCTGCCTGACCTCCGTGTCCATGCTGTGGGCCTGTTGCGCTTGGCTTCTAGCAGTGGCTGAGGTGCTGCGTCAGTGGTGCTGCAGGGCCTGATTTGCTGTCTGTGCTGTCTTCACCTGGTATTCATGTCTAGGTACAGCTACGTTGTGGGAGGAGAAGAATGTCATCTCTTCAGAGCCTCTGAGAAGACTGTGTCCTTTCCTCACTGGCTGCTGGGCAGTGGTCAGTAGTAAGCCTCCAGGTCCAGAAGTTACTGTGCCCGGAGGTGTGGCTGGTGGTGTGTGGGGTCTCCCTAGTTACAGCGAGCTCACTTTCTACTTCGCTATTGTCTGGTTCTGGTGGCCTTGTGACCTGGGGGCCCCTGTAGGACCAGCGTCCTTGACCCCTCTTCCTTCTCTCTGCGCTCTGAGCCTCCTGCCCCTGCAGGACCAGTGTCCTTGACGTCCCTTCCTTCTCTCTGCACTCTGAGCCTCCTGCCCCTCCAACTGCTCTGCTGCACTCATGAGGAGAGGCTTCCAGGCGCTGTCCTAAGGGTCCCCTGCATGGACCAGTCACTTCCCTCTGTCTGCTCTCGTTTCCTGCCTGGGCTTGGTTCTCTGTGTATGACCCGTGTGCCTTTGGTGACATCCTGTGCTCATCCTCTGTGGGCTGTCACCTCCTGGGGCTGCTTGGCACTGCCCTCTGTGCAGGGCCTGGGGCCATGTGTTCCTCAGCTGTTCTCCATGCCCTCCTTCTGCCTGGTTCCAGGACTCTCTTGGGGGTGGGGGGCCAGACCTGGTGCTCCTGTCTTCTCTCCAGACTTTTCTCTGCCTTCTCTCCCCTGGGGGATGCCGTAGTCTGGCTGGGCACAAAATAACCAGGAGGTCACGAGCCACTTGTAGGTTCAAACAGGAACTACTTTATTGCCCGAACCCCATGGAAACTCTCCAGAACTCTCCAGAAACTCCACGAGAATCAACGGGAACTCAAGGGGAACTCTGTGAGAACTCAAAAGTAGCAGGCACCTGAGGCAGCAGGAGCCGCCCCACTGCCGGACAGCAGAGGTCCACATACACAACTGAATACACAGCTTGCCCCAATACAGCATCACCCAGTTACAGCAATCAGTCACCATCCCAATAATTATACACAGCTTAACTTAATCACCATCATCCCAATGGCTCGCTGGCGGCACCTCCCAACCACTCCTTCTGGCAAAATGCCAGGCGCCATCCCGACTTGGCTGTGACTCTCAACAGGGGGACACTCCCCTGCACATGCTCAGAGCTGCCCTCAGAGCTGCCCCCAGTCTCTCTGGTGAGCTCTTCCCTCGGGACTGTCCTTTCCCTCTCAGGACTGGCTGTGGATCTGCTCACATACCTCTGTGCCATTTTGCACGTGTGCCCTGATCCCAGTCCTCTGCCCTCTGTTCAGAAGTGCAGATTCTAGATCAGCGTGTCCTCACCCAGGTGAAGCCGCTAGGAGTGGGCACTGTGCATCAAGAAAGTTAGGAAGCGCATCACCAGCTCGAAGGGCCAAGGTCACATGTCGTGTTAGAAGAAGAGGAAACAGAATCTTGGGGCTGTGTGCTCACTTCCCGGTGACACAGGCTGGAGACACAGTGGACAGCCGTCCATCAGCTATGTGCAGGCATCCAGAGAGTGCTGGTTGCAGCAGGTGGGTGTGAGTTCTAATCTGCCCACTACAGGGGCAGCAGGTTTTGGGCTGGCTGGGGTGGTGCTGTGCATGGTGGGACCTCTGCGTGGCTGAGGAGCACAGTGCTGATGCGCAGAGTCCACATCTGGATCCAGTGGGGCCAGCCTGACACAGGGACCCTAGGGTGTGGGACAGGGAGCGCCAGCCTGGGGCTCTGCTTTCCTGCCCTGGAAAGCAGATGGCATGCCTCCCTCAGGGCGTGCAGACTCACTCTGCTGCGGGTGGCCTGGCAGGAGGAGGCCTGCTGAAGTGACTTCTTTACTCTCCACATGACTTTCCTTTAATATGTAATGACCGCACAGCAAGCCAGGGAAACCACAGCAGCACAGAGCACCCAGTGTGGGCAGGGCAAGGTCAGTGCCTGGTCCCAGTTCTCATGCTCCCCTGTCGCACGGAAGCCCTGGCCGTTCAGCTGGGCAGGTACACCTCCGCTCCTGACAGGAATTCTCCCTTACAGTATCCAAACCAAGCTAAACCAAACATTAGCATGGTCAAATTTGGATAAGTAAGTATCCTATATTTCTGTTAGTTTCTGGTTGATGGACACATTCATTGGTACTGCTCAGGTGCCGCGTGGGGTTCTGAGGAGCAGGGAGCGGGTGGAGTGGGGAAGTCTGGCTGATGGAGATGCGGGTTCCACCTGCTGGCCTCCTCCTGGTGCAGAGGGTGCTTAGCATCCACTCCTCTGTCATGACTAAACAGCCCAGTGCAGATCTCTCAGCCTTCCCTCTGCCACGGCTGTCATCCATGACTCCTGTCCACAGTCTTCCAGTGTCCCCCCATGGCCGGCAGCACTGCAGCCACCATCCTGCCCTCTCCTCCAAGGTCAGCTCTTTTACGATCTGTATGTGAGGATCAGCACATTTCTCTGCCCTCTCTGTCCGAGTGCCTATTAAAAAAGCAACCCTTAAGGTGGCCAGAGTGTGGAGGACAGGTACCCTCTGCTCAGTGGTGGGCAGGGAAATTAGCACAGGCGTTATGGAGAGCGGCATGGAGTTTCCTCACAAAGTTAAGACACAGTGGCTGGGTGACTAGCAGCCAGTTAGGGGACCACAGCCCAGGAGGACATCAGCCAGGGGAGCTTCTGAAGCTGCACCCAAGCTTGACGGCCACTGTGTCCATCAGCAGGAGGGTGGGAGGCTGAGGGCTGTGCACAGTGGCAAGAGGACGATCGTTTCTCCTGGGGCAATGGACAAGCCTGGGACCACCATTTTAAGTGGTGTAAGCCAGGCAGACAAAGTCAAATGTGATTTTTTTAAGGAATTATCCTTGTTCCATGACACTGTGGGCAACCACTGGGTCAAGTTGGGCCACCAGCTTTGAGGACTAGCAGAAGGAAGGTTCTTGAAAAACGGGAAGGGCCAACGCTCTCTGGATCCCTGCTGCCGTGGTGCTGGCCTTTTATCCCTTCCAGGAGATCCTGCTGTGGAGCAGCACGGATCCCTTCCTCACGCCAGGCTGTGCTCAGTCTGCCCTGCATCCCTTTAAAGGGCACCGGGACCCTGTGCGCACCTACTCGTGGCACCCAGTCCACCTCTGATGTGGCCTCTCTCTGTTTCCTGTCCCACCAACCTCCCCTTGCTGTTGGCTCTGAGCACACACAGGGGGCATAGGTCCAGCCAGGGTCCTCCTCCCCCCCTTGTGTACCAGGGGAGGCTGCTCCCATCATGCCCAACACAGCCCCTCTCCTGGTCAGACCGCCCAGCCCTGCTGTTTGTGGCGCCCATGCTCAGTGTGTCCTTCCGTCACAGAGCCGTTCTGCCTCCCAACACTGCTGGAGTAGATGCTGGGCAAGCTCCCCAGAAGCTGTCCTAATGTTCATCATCACTATAAAATGTCGCATGTTGCTGTGCTGCTCTGTGATGACTGACACACCTAGGCCACGTGTAGGCAGCAGGCCAGGTGGGTAGCATGTCTGTCCCCTGTCTGGAAATTTCTCCTGCCTTTCTGCACGTTGGAGCCCTTCTCACTAGAGCACCTTCTCTCCTCCACAGTGGCAGCGGGAGTCCCTCAGCTCTTGCCCAGGTGGCCTCCTGTAGGGTGTTGCTGGCTCCTCCACAGCTCACTTGCAGATGGCATTTCTTCCACGTTTCATGTGGCTTCTTTGCCACCCGACGTTTCACACTTGGTTGGAATCAGATTGAGCATCCTGCCTGCCTCCTGCTGTGTGACACTGGTCCAGTGCTCTGGGCTTGCATGGGGTCCACATGGGCTCTTTGTGCTTCTGTCTGCTCTCAGGAGTCTAGGCTACTGCCTTTTCCTCTGTCAGCAGCTTCCATAGATGCTCGCCTCCTTCACTCCTGTTTTTTTCTTGGGTCTGCAAGCTGCTGTGCTGAGAGGGAAGATAGAGCCTAGGAAGGCTTTTCCGTCCCCTTGCTCGCCTCGCCCGCCTGTCCTGGGTGAGAGTCCTGCAGTGGTGTGGAGCCACCAGGAGAAAGGAGGGGGCCTGCTCTCATGCCCAGCCTGGCCCTGACCGCCCTACCTGGAGGGGGAGAAGCAGGAGTTGAGCAGAGTGACAGCCCGCCCTAGACACAGAGCCCTTGCTCAGGAGATGTGTGACTCTTCAGAGGGTCTGGGATCTTGTGGTGGTGACTCTAGAATTTAGCCAAGAGAGAGCATTTTTTGTTCCACTGAGCCTCCTGAGGGTTAGTGTGTGGCTCCTCTGGGGTCTGAGCCACGGGCAAGCAGATAATTAGTTCAAGGTCCAAGTTTGCAGGAAGGTGCCTCCAGGGGGAGTCATGTCTCACTCATTATTCTGAGAATAGTCCTCCCCCGGGGTGCATGGCTGAAAGTGAAGGAAGTCTCTTCACACAGCAAAGCTCTCACCCCAGGGGCTCAGCAGTCTGAGGCCACCTCGTGTCCCTGTGTGGCTCCCTACCAGAGCAGCAGAGGGAGCTGTGTCTAGCACAGGGAGCCACTCCAAGTCCCCAGAGGCTCCCACCCAAGTACTTCCTGGGCCCGGCATGGCTTCTGCATGAGATGAGCTGGGCATGTCCAGGGTAAGGTGACTGAGGACAGGTGTCATTATTCATGACTGGAGAAGCAGCTCGTGGCTCCAGTGAGAACCCAGCATCTCTGCCCGTCACCATGGGCAGCCATTGCCTCTGGTGAAGCCATGGCCTCTGGGGCAGCCACGGCCTCTGGAGCAGACTCAGCCTCTGGAGCAGCCTCAGCCTCTGGGGAAGCCACAGCCTCCAGGGCATCTCTGGACTCTGGTGAAGCCACGGCCTTTGTTAAAGCCACAGACTCCAGGGCAGCCATGGACTCTGGGGCAGCCTCAGCCTCTGGGACAGCCATGGACTCTGGAGCAGCCACAGCCTCTGGTGAAGCCACACCTTCAGGGCAGCCGTGTCCTCTGGGGCAGCCCTGGCCTGTAGGCCAGCCACAGTCTCTGGGCAGCTGGGCCTCTGGTGAAGCAGGCTCCGCAGGGCCTTAGCTGGAGCTGTGCTTCCCTCACACTGGCCACCACACTCACTCCTGGGCTCCCAGTGTGGCTGTCACCCTTCAGAGTCCCTGGGAGAGCAGACACTGCCTGGCTTGGTCTGTGAAGGCTTTGTTGACTGTGAGGGCTGTACTTGCTATGGGGGCTCCTGGTGAACCAGTGCAAGCCCAGCACGGAGAGCACTGTCACAGTGTCACCACTGGGCCTCAGTGCACATGGAGGCACATTCCTGTATCTCCCGACTTGCCCCATTTCCTGAAAGGTGACATGGGTTTGACTCATGAGACGCCTTTCTACCCCACTATTCAGCATGGGGCTGGGTCAGGTGAAGCTATGTAGAGATGGCAGAGATCCCTGCAGGTGTCACCACACAGGCAACAGTGAGTCCCTCCCAGTGTCCCCACACATAGACCAGCCAACCTTACAGGTGTCCCCACACAGGGTCTGGCCTACCCCTTCAGATCCCCACATGGAAAGTTAGGCTACATACAATCCACATAAGTGTGAGTGAGGAGCAGCCGGTCCATGTGCTTTACAGAATTCCACCCAAGCCTCTGTCCCCATGAGGAGTGCTAATCATTCTTCCACTCAGCCAGCTGTCTCTCCATCTCTGTCCATCTTGTGTCATCTGTCACCTATCTGATATGTATGTCATCTGTCTTCTCTCTATCCAGCTCCGTCATCTATCATGTGTCCCCCTCCCCTGTCCATCATGTGTTGTCTGCCTATCTATCCCTCCATCCATCCTGTAGCTACCCTCCAGCTCCTGTGTCTACATCATCTGTCATCCATCTATCCAGATCCATCATCTTGTATGGATCATCTGTGTCATGTCTATCTGTTAGGGTCTGTAAACAAGTCAAGATGGCGCCCGGCATTTTGCCAGAGGGAGTGGTTTGTGAAGTAATGCCAGTAAGTGTGGAGATTCCTTATAGGTTGACTGCTGTACCTAGTTTATGTTAATTAAGATAAGCTGTGTGGAATGTATAAATACCCCTCCTGTCCTACAATAAACGGCTCCCACTCCAGCTGTATCAATGTACTCAAGTTGTTCATCACCCCCCGGCTATTTTGCCCAGCCAGCCGGGCTGCAGCATCTAATCATCTGTCATCAGTGATCCATCCATCCATCCACCCATCCATGCACCCTGTGTCTATCCTCTAGCTCTGATCTCTGTATCACCTGCCATTGTCTATCATCCCTGTCTCTCCTCTGTCTTCCATCCATCTCTGGTCTTTCTCCCACCCTGTGGGAGGTTGCAAGCTGGTGTGTGTGCTGTGGGCTGGGGTCTGCAGATGGAGTCTTCGCTCCACTGAGCTTGCATTCTGGTTGGAAGGGACTCACAGCTGGTGAGGGAAATCAGGAGGAGTAGAAGGCAGTTTCCCATTCTGGTGGGAGCCCTGAACCCATAATGACAGCACAGAGGGGCACTGGGAACCACAGTAAGGGTGTGCAGGGCAAGACTCATGGAGCAGGTGACATCTGGGCTGAAGCCAAGACTCGAAGAACAGCCAGAGGGAAAGGCAGGGCCCAAACATGGAGGCAGCACTAGCTTACTGTAGGCTTTCCATTTAACTTTGTTTTGGAATCGCTTGGACATTTCAGTCAGGTTTTAAGAGCAATAATTCAAGTCCAGTATAGCCTCTGCCCCATTCACATACTTTTCTCTTTCTATTTTTTTTTTTTTTTGTGCTGGGAATGAAACCCAGAGCCTCACATATCCTGGTAAAGTACTCCACCATGGAGCTACAGTCCAGCCTTTTTTAGTTTTTATTTTGAGACAGGGTCTACCTAGTTGCTGAGGCAGGACTAATACTTGCAATCCTCCTGCCTCAGCCTCCCAAGTAACAGGGATTGCAGGCCTGTGCCATCTTGCCTAGCAAGAGCCAAATCCATGTATAAGTTTAAGGGCGTCATTCTCTCCCTTTCTTAAGACTATCCATCATCCAGTTTGTTTACCTCTTTGTGAGCCTTTGTTATTTTCTGTATTTTTCTTTGGAGCTTTCTGATAGGTTTGTGCCGATGTTTCATTTGCATCTGAATTTGCATTTGCCTAATGACTAGTATCCCCAACACATGACGTATCTTCTGTGGTGAGACACCTCCTCCTGACATTTGACCATTTTCTAATTGGATTAAACTGAATACTTTTGAGAGAGCTTCATATATTCTAGACACCAGACCTCTGTTATAGTTTGAAAATGTTTTTCCTTTCTATAGCTTGCCTTTTAAGCCTCTTAGTCATATCTTTTCCTAGGCGAGTTTTGATTTGGGTTAAGCCCAATCAATAACCTTTCCTTTTGTGGGTTGCTGAGAGTCAAGTCTAAGAATTTTTTTTTGCCTCTTCCTGGGTCCTGAAGGTTTCCTCACCTTCTTCTTTTAAAATTACATACCTTTACAGTTTACATTGAAGCCCACAACACATTCAATTCCTTGAGCTGTGTGGTCCATTTGCATCCAAGTTCATGGTCCAGAATGTTTGGTCATACAGGAGACCTATGTTGAGGCCCTGGGTGTCCTCAGTGCCAGTGTTTGTCCTCAGGCTGTGTCTTCTCCCCAGAATTGCTCCTAACCTCTCGGGAGCTCCAGCCCACGTGGGGAGCTCGCTCCAGGCCCTGGCAGTCTTTGTGGGTTGCTCCCCTCCCTGCTCCAGTCCTGTGACTCTGTACACACTCTTGGAGTCAGGTAGGCTGCTTCCCTCCTCTGTGTTCCTTATCTTTTCAGAGTTACTCACTATTGGCCTTTCTGGTTTATTTTCTTTTCCTTAAAAAATGTAGAATAATCTTGTCTGTAGCTACAAATTGGAAGGGGTGTGGTTTGGGGTAAGAATGGTGTTGAGCCTGTGTGGGGGACAGCTGGCACTTGGGTTGTCTTGAATCTACCAAGGCTGGAGGCCTCTGCGGATTGAAATCTTGGGGGGTTCTTTCCATCTGGGTCTTGGTTTTCAGCCTGCGGGTTCTATGCATGCTTCCTTTTACATTTGTGAGGCTTATGCTAATTTTTTATATTTGGGAGCTTAGTGCTTCCTCCCTGGGGGTCCTTGAGAACACCATAGTTCCTGGGGTCCCACGGGCTTGGCTCTGTAAACAAGCTGACACCAGCCTCCTCAGGTCCCCAGGTGCCTCATTTCCCAAGCTACAGGAGATGAAAGCCACCTTTCCTGCCCCTATGTGAGCCAGTGCCATGGTGTCCCTGGCTATGCCTGGGACTCAGCCTGCTTCCCCACCTCAGGCTACTTCCTCATGGAGGCCCCTTTTCCTCCATGCAGGGACCTGCCACTGTGAGACAAAGGCATTTTGATCTGCAATGTGGGTCCAGGCCACCCCACCTGCTGAGCTAAGGTGAGACTCTGGCCACTCCTGCCTCAGGAAGTGATTTCTCCTCCTCCTTCTGCTGCTGAGAGCTCCACCAACTCGTCTTCAGGTCAGATGTCATTTTTCTGTTTGATTTTCTATCAGAGTTGTCACTGAAGTTGCCTTTGGAAGACCCAGAATTGGCTGCTCATTCTGGAGAAGTCTCCCCTGATCTCTGGAATTGAGGGAAGAAGGGCTTCAGAACCTCAGGTCCTCAACTTTCCCGGAATAAGAAGGGTGAGGACTTTGAATTTTTGTGTGTGTGTGTGGAAATGAGGCTCAGGTCTGACTCTCTACTGAAATCATCTTTGTGATGGCTTCTATTAGGGCTTATATTGGTTAGTGTGCATCAGAGTAGGGAGCTTCCCAACCCCGACTTCTCATTTGGAACTCCATTTTTGAGAAAGATAATGCATCTGATTCAAAAAAGATAGAACACACTGATTTCTACAATGAATCGTAGGCATATAAAGATGATTCTGTTCTACTTGTTTGCCTTGTCCCTGCTGGGCCAACCCAGGGTGCCCCTGGAGACTAGAGGCACACATAAAACCACACTCTTGTGTGGGAGAGGAGCCAGGTTGAACAGAAAGCTCTGTTCTTCTGTATCAGCATAGAGAGAGCTTCTCTGTGATTGTGAAAAGAATCACAGGCTTTCCTCTAGAGATGGCTGAGCCTAAGGGAGCTCTCTGTAGACATGTAAGTGCAGGTTGGTGAGGGAAAGGTGACAAATGACAGCAGCCACAGCCCTATAGCACGAAAAGGATGGGAAAGGAGGAAGTGCAGAGCAGGGGACCTGAGCCCTGGGCTTGGCTGCCATAGGACCTGAGAGAGTGCAGAGAGGGGACCTGGGCCCTGGGCTTGGCTGGTACAGGACAGGAGGGAGTACAGAGCAGGGGACTTGGGCCCTGAGCTTGGCTGGCACAGGACAGGAGGTAGTGCAGAGCAGGGCACCTGAGCCCTGGGCTTGGCTGTCACAGGACAGGTTAGAGTGCAGAGCAGGGGACCTGAGCCCTGAACTTGTCTGGCACAGGACAGGAGGGAGTGCAGAGCAGGGGACCTGAGCCCTGGGCTTGGCTGCTATAGGACAGGAGGGAGTACAGAGCAGGGGACCTGAGCCCTGGGCTTGACTATCACAGGACAGGAGGGAGTGCAGAGCAGGGGACCTGAGAACTGGACTTGGCTGCCATAGGACAGGGGGGAGTGAGGAGAGGGGACCTGAGCCCTTAGCTTTGCTGGCATAGAACAGGAGGGAGTGCAGAGAGGGGACCTGAGCCCTGAGCTTGGCTGGCACAGGACAGGTTAGAGTGCAGAGCAGGGGACCTGAGCCCTAAGCTTGGCTGGCATAGGACAGGAGGGAGTGCAGAGCAGGGGACCCGAGCCCTGGGCTTGGCTGGCACAGGACAGGAGGGAGTGCAGAACAGGGGACCTGAGCCCTGGATTTGGCTGCTATAGGAAGGAGAGGAGTGAAGAGAAGTGGACCTGAGCCCTGAGCTTGGCTGGCACAGGACAGGAGGGAATGCAGAGCAGGGGACCTGAGCTCTGGGGTTGGCTGGCACAGGACAGGAGGGAGTGCAGAGCAGGGGACCTGGGCCCTGGGCTTGGCTGGCACAGGACAGGAGGGAGTGCAGAACAGGGGACCTGAGCCCTGGGTTTGACTGCTATAGGAAGGAGAGGAGTGAAGAGAAGTGGACCTGAGCCCTGAGCTTGGCTGGCACAGGACAGGAGGGAGTGCAGAACAGGGGACCTGAGCCCTGGGCTTGGCTGCTATTGGAAGGAGGGAGTGCATAGAGACAGGAATGGCCAGAGAGAGTCTCACTTTAGCTCAGTAGGTGGTGTGGCCTGGACCCACATTTCAGATCAATGCCTTTGTCTCACAGTGGCTGGTCCCTGCATGGGGGAAAAGGGGTCTAAAAATTCCTAAATAAGAATGTGCAGTATATCTGAAATATAAACAGTTCCCCTACTCTTTGTTGTTAATTTCTATCCATTAAAGCCTAGAAAGCCCTGGTCTGTCCTCCATGAGTTGGTGTGGTTGGAGCATAACCTTAGGTCAGAGAATCAAGTCCCATTCACCAACCCAATTTCAGAACATTAGGCCGAAGTTTCCATAATGAGTTCACATTTATTATTTCATACCAATGAAACTACTAAAGGAATTTGACATTTTCATAGCTCCTTTGCAATTTCATGACTGTCAACTAAACACCTGGGCAGGATGCGAGTCAGAGGACTATGCATGGTGGCCACCTCACACTGATGTAATAAAGCATGGAGGAAAAATGTTTTTAAAAGACCTGAGGTCACCTTGCAATTTTGGCTCAGGAGTGGCAGTCTAAGTGACAGCCATTGCTAAATAATTTATGTAGTTTGTCATCGCCAGTCCTTGGGTCTCTCCATGGGGTGCAATTTAGCAATGGGTCTGTGGATACCGAAGCTCAGCTGCTCTTCATACTCGACGCTTGCAAAGTGTGCCTGTGAAAGTCTCCCAGTTCTTTAGCACTTGTCTGCCCCTTTCCTACCCCTTTGTGTGGCTTAGCTGGGGATCTGGTGTCTAAACTGTTGGATTCAAACTTAGGCATCCCCACCACAGCTTCAGCCAGGCAGAGTTTGCAGACTCCACCATGAGGGCCGACAGGTAGGGCAGCAGCCACAGGCACACAGGGGTCCTTCAAAATGCTTCTGTACTCCCATGTCCACTGTCCTGTGTTGCCTGGTGTCACTTGCTACTACTGTCTCAGGGGAGGCCTTCCTCAGTAGCTATTGGCACTATTAGGCAGGGTCCCCTTCACAGCCCTTATCTTAGACAACTGTAGCCCTGGAGGCTGTAGGTGGCCAAGGTATAAGCCCACTGTCACCAGGCATGTAGACATGGGAGGTATGGATGGGAACCTAAAAGCCCTGTCCTCTTTCCATCTTGCATGAGGAAAGCCAACACACAGGATGCCAAGCTGGGTTGTAGGTCATGTATTGCAGAGGCAGAATCACACCTGTCACCTCAAGAATTATTGGGTCCTGTTTTGATACAATGGCCTGCCATTCAAGGTGGCCTCGTGTCTGCATTCACGAAGTCCCTGAGCGTCGCCCCTGAGTTTGACCTCTGTACCTGGGCACATCCTGCTGGCTCTTGTGGAAGCATCCTGCTCAGTGGGCCACAGGTCACATTCCTTCTGTGAACACAGCCAGAGCCTGGTTCTCAGGTCATGGCCTCCGTTAACATAGGAGCAGCTGCAGGGCTCTCCCCACCCATTGGGAGCCACTGGCCAACACCCAGCCCTCGACAACTCTTCTGGCTGAGCTTCGGACCCGCCTTAGTCATCACATGCCTGTACTGTTCCCCAAGGCGGCAGGCTCCAGGGCAGATCCATGCCCCGCCTGGGAGTCAGGCACACTGCCCTGAACATAATGGGCATCTGTAGGTGTACACTCAGAGGTGAACTCTCTTGAGTGCACAGCCTGGTGCAGCGGGCAGGGGGCCATGCTGTGTTCTCTTACCAGTGACCTCGATGTTTCTGCACACAGTGGGGTGGCCATGGGGAGCGGCAAGGATAGCTCCCTCCAGGCGTTCATACTGGTGGGCTTCTCTGACCGGCCTCGACTGGAGAGGGTCCTGTTTGCCTCTGTCTTGGTCTTCTATGTCCTGGCACTGGTGGGCAACGCTGCCATTGTCCTCTTGTCCCTCGCGGATGCCAGGCTCCACACGCCCATGTACTTCTTCCTTGGGAACCTGTCCTTCCTGGACCTCTGCTTCACCACCAGCATTGTGCCCCAGCTGCTGTGGAACCTCTGGGGCCCAGACAAGACCATCAGCTACCACGGCTGCGTGGCCCAGCTCTACGTCTACATGGTGCTGGGCTCCACCGAGTGCGTCCTCCTGGCTTTCATGTCCTACGACCGCCACGTGGCCGTCTGCCGGCCCCTGCAATACATGGTGCTCATGCACCCCCGCCTCTGCCTGCAGCTGGTCGCTGTGGCCTGGGGCTGCGGCTTTCTGAATGCCTTCGTCATGTGTCCTCAGACCATGCGGCTCTCACGCTGTGGGCACCGCAGGGTGGACCACTTTCTCTGTGAGATGCCGGCTCTCATCGCCATGTCCTGTGAAGACACCATGCTGGTGGAAGCCTGTGCCTTTGCCCTGGGGGGTGGGGCTTCTGCTGGTGCCCCTGTCCCTGATCCTCGTCGTACGGCACGATCGCAGCCGCAGTGCTGAGGATCAGATCGACCGCGGGGCGCAGGAAGGCCTTCAGCACCTGCTCCTCCCACCTGCTGGTGGTCTCTCTATTCTACGGGACCATCATCTACATGTACCTGCAGCCGGCCAACAGCTACTCACAGGACCAGGGCAAGTTCCTCACACTCTTCTACACGGTGGTCACACCCAGCGCCAACCCCCTCATCTATACCCTGAGGAACAAGGATGTGAAGGGGGCAGTGGCCAGGCTCCTGGGCTGGGAGAAGGGGTCTGGGGAAGCTTAAGTGAGCAGCACTTGCATCTGGCTGCTGAGTGCAGTGCCCTCGTCCACATCCTCAGGCCAGTGGTATTCTGTGGAGGCAGGCTGGGGCGGATATACATCATGAGATATCTCAAATTCACACTTGAGTCTCAAGTACAAATGTGACATCCATCTGTGTTTCCTGTGTGCACATACACATAGCCTCAAAGTCTGTGTAGGCATTCAGATCACCTGTGTCACCACAGGCTTGCAGGTCCCGGGCGGGGTTTCCATGGTTGGGTGGTGATGGTGCTGAGGAGGTTTTGGGTTTTGGAGCATTGGGACATGGGGAGCTCAGATTGGGGTGCCTGATCCATGCGGAGGACTTGCTGGAGCTGTTCCCAGTCACCTGAGCCACCAAGTGAGGCAGACAACACAGTGGCTCAGGGTTCTAGTATGGCTCTCGCTGCCAGGTCTGGGTGGGACCAGCTGCCAGCTCTAGGAGCTCTGCTCCACAATGGCAGGAGACTTGCCATCCGCCCTGTCCCACAAGCACCAGGCAGTTTGCAACTACATCCTAGGTGTCAAAGAGAGACAGTGAGCAGCCTTTCCCAGCACCCCTGTGCCCACAACTGTGGTCGCATTTCCAATGGACATCTGGGCATGCAGGGAGAACAGCCTCTGCCCAGGCTGTCCTCATGAGCCGGGAGTGGCCTTTTAGGTGCATCTTCTGGAAGGGAGGACTGGGGGTCGTGGCCCCTCTCCTTGGCTGTTCTCACAGCAGAGTGCTCCCAGGAGGGCTGAGCAGCCAAGGGCCTAGAAGGAGCCGGGCAGATGATCTTCATTCGAGGGGACCGATGACCTTGGTCTCCTGGGGAGGTTCCTGGCCAACCTCACCAGACATGGTGCTGTTGGCGATCTTACAAGGTCAGTGCAGCCGGACGTCACTAAGAGCAGCGCCGCAGCAGCAGGTGCCTCAGAGCCTGAGGATGTGACTTCCCGGCTCCGCAGCCCTGGAGTGCAAGACCACGGCTGGGCAGGCGTCTGTTAAAGGCTCCCCCCAGTCTCCGGTGACAGACAGACCTGGGAATTGTCGTGTTGGGGATAGTCAAAGTTGACTCCTCTCTTTCCCCAAGCCTTCTTCCCATGTACTGAACCATGAGCTCCCTCGGGGGGTGGGAGTGACCAGAGAGCCTCAGCCCACCCTGTTCCTTGCTCAGCAGCATCCCTCCGCTGACTGTTCCAGGTGAACGGATGGTCCCTTTCATAGACTAGCCTTATTCTAAGTCCTGGCTTTCGTTTAACCCTGGAGGGGTACAAAATCCAGGAGCAGAGAGTGTGTCGGGAGATGGGTTCACACTGAGAGCCACCTGACCCCCAGCCAGGCTCAGTGGCTTTAACCTATAATGACTCCGCCGGGCTCCCTGGCTGGAAACCGCTGATCCCACCCTTCCGAGGAACCATCCGTGGATGAATTTCTTGGAGAAGGGGCCTGGAGAGCACCCGTGGGGACACTTATCTGGGAAGGTGCTGTGCCAGTGCCCAGGGGCAACTCCATTCCTCTGGGTGAGATGGAGCTGAGGGGCTGGGAATCTCAGCGGCATGGCTGCCAGTCAGTGAACAGCAGCACTTGGGACCCCTCCTCTTAAGTTAGTGGAGCTGAGAGTGTGGCCGCAGGTGTGCCCTTCCAGATGGCCTGGTGTGGGATTCCGTTTGTCCTTGGCTTAGAGAAGATACCAGCAAGGGAAGGAAACCCTTATCTCAAGCTCAGGGCAGATTCTGCTGCAGAGCTTACTGAGACCCTCTCTGAAGCTGTGGGTGACGGAATTCTCTAGACTGTCTCCTGGCTGCACAGGGAGGAGGCTCTGTGCTGGTGGCATTTCTTGTCACGCAGGGATAAATGCAGCTGGTGTCACGGCCACACTGCTGTGCTCAGTGGGTGGACTCCTCATCTGGCTCCTCCTTGGATCTGTTTGGTTTTGGTTGGTTTGGCTTAAGGGACCCTGCCTAAGGAGCATCTCAGAAGCACCACCACAAGTGTTTTCTTTGTGGAAGTTTGTGTGGGAATGAGTTGTCACTTATACACTACTCTCTGTTCCTTTGGATACACGCCCAGGAGCGGAACTGCTGGATCCCAGGGGCTGCCGTTCTCTGCTGTGGCTGTGCTCACAGCACCCAAGGGTTCCCTTTTCTTTGCCCCCTGCTGACATTTATTACTTTCTGTCTTTTTGATAATGACCATTCTAACAAGCATGAGGTGACATCTCACGTGGTCTTAACTTGCGTTGCCCTGATGGTCAGTGGTTCTGAAGGTTTTGTATACATGTTGGGCATTTGAATGCTCCTTGTTAGAAATATCTATTTTGAGAAATACCTATTTAGATCCTCCTCTCATTTTTGAATCAAATTACTTGTTTTCTTCCTGTTGAGCTTTTTGGGTTCTGTGTGTGTCTGGGATTCTGATCCCTGTCAGGTGTGGCTTGCAGGTGCGCTCTCCAATTCTGTCCTCCTTTGCTGTTGATTGGGTCCTCTGCTGTGCAGAAGCTTGTCAGTCTGATGGAATTCTGTTCATTTCCACATTTGTTGCCTGTGCTTTCGGGGTTCTATCCAAAAAGTTATTGTCATGGAGCTTTTAATCTATGTTTTCTGCCAGCTATTCTCCACTTTTGGGTCTCACATTTAAGATCTCTAATCTGTTTCCTAAATTATGAAATTAAGAAAATATCTGACACACACCTCTGCAGCTGGGTGTGAGAAACCAAGGTAGGGATGACGTAGGAGGCCATGGTCCATTTCTATTGGTGGGGGCACTGTGTCCAGATTTGGCCAAGCAGAGTGGGCTAGGCTTCCCTGAGCTCAGGGCCAGGTACAGAGTGGGCTAGGCTTCCCTGGGCTCATGGCCAGGTGCACAGTGGGCTAGGGTTCTCTGAGGCTCAGATCCAGGTGTAGAGTGGGCTAGGGTTCCCTGAGCTCAGGGCCAGGTACAGAATGGGCTAGGGTTCCCTAGGCTCAGGGCCAGGTGCAGAGTGGGCTAGGCTTCCCTGGGGCTCAGGGCCAGATGCAGAGTGGGCTAGAGTTCCCTGGGCTCAGGGCCAGGTGTAGAGTGAGCTAGGGCTCCCTGGGTTCTGGGCCAGGTGCAGAGTAGGCTAGGGTTCCCTGGGTTCTGGGCCAGGTGCAGAGTTGGCTAGGGTTCCTGGGGCTCATGGTCAGGTGCAAAGTGGTGTAGATTTCCCTGGGCTCAGGATCAGGTGCAAATTGGGCTGGGACTCCCTGGGTTTAGGGCCAGGTACAGAGTGGGCTAGGGTTCCCTAAATTCAGTGCCAGGTGTAGAGTGGGCTAGGGTTCCCTGGGGCTCAGGTCCAGGTGCACAGTGGGGTAAGGTTCCCTGAGTTCTTGGCAAGTTGCAGAGTGGGCTAGGGTTGCTTGGGTTCAAGAGCCAGGTGTAGAATGGGCTAGGGTTCCCTGGGGCTCAGGGCTAGGTACAGAGTGGGCTAGGGTTCCCTTGGTTCAGGTCCAGGTACAGATTGGGGGTAGGGTTCTCTGGATCTCATAGCTAAGTACAGAGTAGGGTAAGATTTCCTGGGGCTCAGGGGCAGATGCACAGTGGGCTAGGGTTCCCTGGATTCAAGGTCCAGGTACATAGTGGGGGCTATGATTCCCTTGTGTAAGACCAGCTGCACAGTTTAGGGTTCCTGGGTTCAGGTTTAGGTGCATGGTTTGCAAGAGTGTCCTGGGCTAAGGCCAGGTTCAGAATGGCTAGGGTTCCCTCAGCTCAGGGCCAGATACAGAATGGGGTAGGGTTTAAGGGGTTCAGAGTTGGGTAGGGTCCAAGGGCCTTCCTTGTACAGAGTGGGCTAGGGTGTTCTGAGCTAAGGCCAGGTTCAGAGTGTGCTAAGTTTCCCTGGGTTTTGGGCCAGGCACAGAGTGGGGTAGTGTTCCCCCGGGGCTCAGGGCCACGTACAGAGTAGGCTAAGCCAGGTACAGAGTGGGCTAGCGTTTCCTAACCTAAGGCCAGATGTACAGTGAGGTAGGATCCCCTGGGCTCAGGGCCAGATGAAGTGTAGGCTAGGGTTCCCTGTTTTCCAAGGCCAGGTGCAAAATGGGGTAGAGCTCCCTGGTTTCCAGGGCCAGGTACAATGTGGCTAGGGTTCCCTGGGCTCAAGGCCAGGTGCAGAGTGGCTAGGGTTCCCTGGGCTCAGGGCCAGGTACCCCCTTGGGTAAGGATTCCCTTAGGCTCAGGGCCCTGGGTTGGTGTGTCTGTGCCTGTCAGTGTGTTTTACCTGTTTCCCTGAGCTCTTTTGCTTCCATAGGTCAGTCCCTAAAGATTAAAACTCATGCAAACTTTCCCTCCAGCCTGTGGATACAAATCTGTGGAAACTGGTCTCTGTGATTTGATTTTTAATAGTAAAAGTTAGCAATGTTATTATGGAGACAAGATCTCCACTGGGGCCTGCAAGTCCGGCTTCTACCTCTGCTGCATTAGCTCTCAGCTCACGCATACTCTGACAGATCTGGAGTTTCCTTCAGGTTGTGGTGAGCTGTCACTCTGGTGGCTGTCTCTGTCTCTTCACATCAGACACATGCAATCGACCCAGGCTGCTCAGCCATGTTCCCACCAAGAGCTTGTGCTCTGAACTTTTGGGACCTTTCACAGGGAAGTGAGTCTTTCTCGCCTCTGAGCAGGGCCTTCCACCTTCCTGACATGAATTTGCTTTGGGGAAAGGAGAGAAAATGGAATTTCAAGTGTACGCTATAGTGCAGGTCTGAGGGCTCTGGCCTCGTGCTGTTGCCAAGGAGGAAGGCTAGGATTCCAGGTCACGGGTAGACCTGCAGAGATGAACTCATGCTCCATCCCAAATAGCCAGGTACTTAAGTGAACAGCCCCTTGCAGGTGCAGCCAGTGCAGGATCTCCCATCTCTTGAGCTAGAGCTTGGTATGAGGGGGCGTACTTAACAGAGCTTTGCAAAATACGTTGATTTTACCTCAGAAGCAGAACACAGAAGTCAAACTCAGGTATTGTGAGAGCTCACTTTTATACTGCTGTACTGATTTATCACAAATACTTACCAGTGACACTACATCCCCTGTCCCTGCAGGGGATAGAAAAATTCATGATTAATGACAACATTCACACATTTGTCATTTGCACTTAATTGATTTTCCTTCGCTCAGCGAGTGTGAGGACTGTGGAGATGGATGAAAAGATGGTGGGGAAATCCAGTGGCGCCCATGCTGGCCTGCCATGGAGGGGAAGCTGGACCCCTCTCTTAGTTCTGAGGTCTGGTGTCCTGTTGGAGACATGTCTGCTGGATCTTGAGGACTGAGAGTATTAGAAAGCAGGAGAGCATGAGGAAGGCGGTGCAGGGCAGAGGGAGACGGCAGTAGGTGCATTCACCCAGGGTTCAGCATGGAGGCATGCCCCCACCAGTGTTAAGCTGACTGGGTTTGGTTTGGCCCCTCACAGAGAGAAAATGAGTGGGCCTAGGACAAGCCTGGCATCAATAGGATACATTTAAGTAAGGTCACTTGCTGCAGCTTACTTACAGTGTGCCCTGGAGGAGAAGGGGAGGAAAAGCCTTTTAAAACGTCTCTCCTAGTGCCCCATGATCACACGATAGTGGGGTACATTGACATAATCGTGGCTGCGTGCAATGTCACCTGCTCCATTTCAGTCTTCTGTGCTTCCTCTCTCCTCCATCTCCTCAATTCCCTTCCCCTAAGCTCTTCCTTCCATTTATTGTCTACCTTAGTGCTTTACAGCTGGACACAGGCACAATGCACTGTGGAGTGTACATGGTGTGCAGAGCATGGGCTGATCATCTCCTGCCTTGGTTCCTCCCTCCTGGCCCCCTTCCTCTACTCCACTGACCTCCCCTCTACTTCCAGGGATCTGCCCCCCCCCTTTTCTTCCATTATTCTGCTCTAGCTTCCACATATGAGAGAAAATAAGAAAAAAGCCTTTTAACAACTCAGGAAGAACTTATGCAAGTTTAATTAGTGAAACAGGAGAGTAATGGAGACTAGCAATTGGGTTTGGGAGACAGATGTTAAAGCAGTGGGACTGTGAGGCTTGGGGACATGGCTGGGCATGGAAAGCGAAGTTCCAGAGTTCCAGTCCTGGTTGCTTCTCTGGGCCTGGAGGGAACACGTTGTTAGTTGGTAATTAGCAGTTTTCTCTCAAATAAGTGGGAAGAATCACAAGAATCATTATGTTAGAACTAATCATTATGTTAGAACAAATGCTGTGAAAATAATGACCTCAGATCCATCCTGTTGAGACAAAGCCCCTGGCACAGGGGGCTCATTACCCTCTTGGCACAGAAGTCCGCGGGGAATGGAGCCATTAAGAAGTCCGCTGTGTGTCTGGGTGGGGCCTCTGAGGAGAGTCTCCTGTGCCCCGCTGAACTGCGGGAGGCCTCCAGGACCCTAGGGATCCCCAGGCGTCTGCGTCTGCACAGGAAGGCAGCCTGCAGGAAGTCCCAGAGCCCTGTCTTCCCTCACTTGCCTCACTTGGCCTTGGAACACAGTTACACCAATGGCAGAGAGCGCTTCCTGGCCCTGGGGAGCAAGGCCATCCTGGGCCCTTCAGGTTAAGGAGCTCCTGGTGGAGAGGCCCAGGCTCAGAAGCCTCAGACACGCGTCTTCCTCATCCCAGAGGGAGAAATGAATTTCAAATTTAAATTTTTCTGCTACAGAATCTTCCAGATAAGTGCAGAGTCCATGTGTATATACAGACCTAAGATAAAAATACAGGTGAAAGCAACACTTACTTTGAGTTGTTTTACTTTTTAAGATTTGTCCTGAAGTAAAACTAAAAATTTTGGGGTGCAGTTCTATTAATTTTGTAGACACATAGACTTATATAAAGACCATCAAGATCAGGGTGCCCACCCTGAGTGCTCCCTGGTACCCTTTCTGTCTACACTCTGTCCCAGCCCTAAACTCTGAATCCTGAATCTGTGTTCATCACTATCATTTTTTCTTGAGGACAGCGCGGCATACGTGTCATCTTGAAGGACCCTTATGAAGGCCACGGCTGACTTTAAAGTTGCCCGTTCAAAGTCAGCAGGCTGCACGGGCCGCCCATTCTGATGGCTGTGCGGGCCACTCAGGTTTAGTTTGTGCTGAGTAGAATTCCTTTGCATAGGTGGCCTCCGTGTGCCTGTTTCGCTGGTTGAAGGGCATTTGGGCTGTGCATGGTCTTGGGTAATGATAAGTAGAGCTGCTATAAACTCTTAAATACAAGTTTCCTTGGGAACGTATAGGGGTCCTCAGAAGCTGCCAAGTCCTCTCACATGGTGGCGGGTGCATCCCACAGTGGTGTGTGGCCACCCTGCCGCCAGCTGGCCTTAGCTGCGCAGGAGGTGTGCAGGCCCAGTGCAGGCCCCCTGCAGGCTGCGCCATGCCAACGTCCTCGTTGTGATGACTCAGGGCCCCTTTCCATGTGGATTTGTCACCACCACGTCCTTTTCTGTAAGGTGGCCGTTTCCAGTGTTTACTCATTTTTAACGATTTGCTTCTGTTTTCCCTGTAGAGTCGGTGCAATCTTCAGCAAGTCAGGACAGAGTCGATGGGTGGACAGTGGCCTGCGGAAGTCTCACCCCAGCTTTTCACAGGGCCTCTGGTGCTCTCCACGGTAACTTTCAGCAGCACTTGCAATCTGAATGACGTCCCCTGGCCAGCCTCTCCGTTGCCCGTTGGCTTATGGTGTGCTAAGAAATCTGCGCCTACCCAGCCTCTAAGTGTTTTTCTTCTGTTTTCTATTAAACTCCTATGATTTTACATTTCATATCAATCGTCCGTGACCCGGTTTGGGTTGATCTTGTAGAAGGGATGAGGTTCAAATGAGGGTTTTTGATAGCATATGGAGGTCCACTCATTCCAGCAATTTGTCTTTCTTACTGCTAATGCTCAATTCTTGTGAGTTTTTTTTTTTCTTTTTAGAAATCATGTTACAGATGCTCTGATACAAATTTTTCTTTTGAATTTTTTCAACATAGTTCGTAATGACTTAAAATACTTTATTCATTCACATCAAACATGAACTAAATTCATAAGAATTTTGTCTCAAATAACGGGATTTTCATTCCTCAAGGGAGTTCATGAATGAAAAGGAGCTTGCAGCAGGGCCTGGGGTTTGGTGTGATTTTTATTTCCAAAAGTAGGCGAGACAGAAGCTTACCTTGTCCACAGTGGAACCTCCTGAGTGCTGTGCTCAGAAGCCAGTCCACACCCACAGAGATCATCCCTATGCTTCTCTGTTCTGTGGTGGGAAGGAGGCATACTGGGTTAATTTGATTGCAATGCTCTATAAACAGGGGCCTTTATTCAGGAAATGCTTCTTGAATCTTAAATACACAAGAACACTAAAAAAAATGGGATAATTGAATGTGGTGGCAAAGGGACTCAGAGGAGACTCAAAGGGACTCCAGGAGGAGGATGGGTGTGCCCTGGTTGACCATAGAGGACATGCTGTGGAGCAGAGACCAGACTGCATGAAGGAGCAGGTGGTGACCGCCTTGTCACCTGGTGAAGGCTGACCCCAGCCCCTTAGCAGGGACACAGTTGTAGGAGACCAGGATCAGGACAGACCCAGGACAGTGTGTCCAGGCAGGATGGGCTGATGGCAGCCGGCACCTCACATACAATGTGTGATGCATCAGTGACAGCAATGACCGTGTAGCCCCAGAGACATGGTCGGTGGGGACAACATCAGGTGGAACTGGCGGTTCTACTGAGCCAGGCTTAGGCTGCCATCTGAAAGCACAGCTATGGACGCATCATCACCCATGATGGAGCAGCTTGAAGCTGGCTGTAAAGAGCCATGCTCCATGACCAGAGGGGCATGCATCCATGGCCTCGTCTACATGAAGGAGTCGGGCTGTTCACTCCAGTTGTGATGGTCTTTCCTGGGCCCAGAGGCTGACCAGCAGCCAGGGAAAGATGCTGGGTATAGCAGAAGCTGAGGATGGACAAGGTGCTGAGGAGGAAGTATGTGGGCATGTGGAGTTGAGAGGTCACCAGGAACAGGAAGATGACTCACTGGTCCACCTCTTCTGCCCAGTGCCTCGAATCTGTAGGAAGGTGTCAAGTTGGGACTTTGTCTGCAATGGGGTGTGGCTATAGCTTTCCGTCTGTAGCACTGGGGTCCATATAACTCTAGAGACCTCTGCAAAATAGAGCTTTTAAAAGATCTGTATTGGTATTTCCAGAACTAAAGTGTCATAAAAAAAACAGCTTCTTTTCAGGCTCTGCCAGTGATAAGCCCCTTTCTGCTTCCTGATGAAATTTAGAATGTGGGGTGCAGCAGCTTTGGTTAGCAGGATCAGTACCCTCACCTCCACCTCACACTCTGTGCGTCAGTGCTGTCCTTGCTCCGAGCTGCAGAGCTGGACAGGGACCAGGCACAGTACGTTGCCAGCTACTCACTAACTGTGTGACCAGGAGAATGACAGCTGGTGCTTGACCATGCATCCTTGGTCCTGACCCAGTCATCTTGACCACACTGCATCCCGTGTCAGCAGAGGGCAGCTTGAGGGAGAAGCTAGGATGATTGTGTGGGTGTCATTTTACAATAAGTTTGCTTCTGATCTGCCTCAACTCTGTAAGAGTGAGCTAAGTATTCTCATTATTAAATAGACATGAACCAAATATTTGGACAGTGAACATGGACCTCCCCTAGGATTAACAAAAAGGTATGTTTTCTATGTCAACAATTAAAAGTTAGGTCTGAGGACTCAGTTTCTTACCATACACTCATTTTGGTGTGACAGACACATGGATGCCAGAGGGGCTAGGATACCAGGACAGAGGTCTGCATGTGTGTCCCTGTGGCTTCCCACAGCTCTGCTGTCCATGGGCAAGATGTACCCATGTGTGGTCTAATGAGAAAGGGTTGTGGATCCTAAACTCAGAAAAGGAGCCATATGTGATGAATAATGAGACCTAGAGTTTAACAAATAAACACAACTTGGAAGCAACAGATCAATTCCAGGGCTGACGTGGCAGGGTCTGTCCTGAACACACTGTGTCTGCAGGTCTCATTGTGAGAACAGGCACCTACATGATGTTGAAGGCAGCTGCACAGGGACTGGGACATGGCAGCAGTATGCCGGGGACCATGCCTTCCAGGCATGCAGGATGCATCACCTGAGTTCACTGATGCTCAGTCCAGGGCCGGGGCCCGGCGTTTAGACAGAAGAGGTCATACCCATGCCAGGGTCACATCAATGGTCTCTGTGGAACCAGGGAGAGCGAGTAGGAGAGGAGGAACTCTGACATGCACTTACAGAAATGTGCAGGGAGACCCGGAGCCCTCGGGGTGTGAGGGTTCCTCTTGCAGTTGGCCAACAGCTGTTCTTGGAGGCAGTGGCCTTCAGTATACCTGGACTCACCTGACACTCGCCACCCAGCCCACCCTCCTCTGCCATTCTCGCTGTGGGCCTCATGCTGCTGATCAACACCAGCCACTCATTCTATTTACCCGCAGCCACCAGGCCTTGCTGAGGGTGTGCCCCAGCCTGACCCTGCCCAGTCAGCTGAGAAGACCACGTCCACTGACAGTGGTGGACCCTGGGGACCTTGTGATGCCAGAGTCTTTTACAGTTTCCACTCCCTTTTGTGACCGATGGACACTTCAGCACTCGTGTCTAGCCTTACTGTGGTGCTAGGGCCTTGTGGCCCCACCTGCATGCGGCAGTGCCTACTAACAGCCTGCCAAAGGCTCAGCGGTCCTCATCTCCCACACCCTCACCATCTCCCTGGCCCTCCGCTGCCTGGTCTGGTGACCTGACCTCCATCTGGCTCAGAGTCTGGTACACTGGCTCTGTGGGCTTGGCGGTGGCACGTTTCACATGTGCCAATGGGACAGAAAATGGGGAGGATGGCTACCTGGGGTCAGAGACTCTTGTGAGCTCAGGGGCAGGAAAGTGATGTCAAGGAAGGGGACCTGGAGCTCTCCAGAGGGGCCCTGGTTTCCCATGGCACCCATTACAGCAGCCCAAGGGGCCCAATCAAGGTGACCTGTGTGTGAGGCACAGAGCATGGGCAGTGGAGCTGGTGGGGCTACGGGTATATGGCTCAGCTGCAAGATAAGGGAGGCTGACATACGGCCCAACATGGGAAAGCCTCGGAATGTGCAAAATGAGAGAATCCAGACAGGAAGCCCACAGATTTTATGGTTCCCTTAACATGGAACTTCGAACTGAGGCAAATCCAAACAAAGCAGGTTCCTGGTTACCAGGGGCTGGGGCTTGGCAGAGGCAGGGGAGGCACCAACAGGTAGAGGTTTGCTGGTGGCAGTAATAAAAGGGTCTGGAACGACGTAGCACTGAGGGTTGTACACTATTTTGAATTGACCTACTGCTACACTTTAAAATGTCTGCATCTGTGGTGTATATTATCACAATACAAATAAACTCACACTAGCAAGAAATATGCTGCCTCATCAGCAGGGGTAGACAAATAATGAAATGACTAATAAAGAAAAAAAGTCTACTACAGCCTCTGCCAAAATCAGTGTAAGAGACAACTATGTCAGACTTCCCCCAACACCGCTCACATCCCCACATGCAGACTCATTCCTGGCTCTGCAAGCAATGCTCCAGTGAGGGCAGTCAAAAACAACCCCCAGTGTTCATAAAAGAAGCACACCTGTGCCCTCACTGCAGAGAGTGTAATTGTCCACAGGGAACAGTCCCCGAGTGTCCCTCCTGCACTCCACTCCCTGGAGCACCCCTGCAGCAGCCTTCTCTCCTCTTGAAAGCTCCAGGGATGAGCAGCGGGCTCAGGACATGCAGGGCTGTGCATCAGTTTGTCCCTGGGGTCCCCTGCGTTTCCCCTCTGGAGCATGGCAGGCTGTCCTCCCTCCATGGGCTATTCTCTTCTCAGCAAAGCTGGGGTGTGTTTTCAGTTCCAAGGCATCTGATCTAAGACTGAAGAAGGCGTCCCTGGATATTCACTGGGTAGAGCCGGGCACGCTGCCCCGCTGAGCTGGCTTCCCAGAGCTGGGATGGTGAGGTCCCAGGACTGATCTGCCCCTCCGGATCCCACATGCTCTGAATGCATGGGCATTACCAGTTCCCAAGGTTGTCCTCCTTCCTCCATGTCCCCTGCAGGAAGCAGAAGGTGGCTGCTGGCTCAGCCTCCTGAGTGACCTTGGGTTTGCTCCTCTCTTGTGGGGGACAAGGGGACTGGGTCCCAGGCTTCGTGGTAAGTCCAGTGCAGGCTGAGGGGCACGGATCACTGAAATGCTCTGCCCTCCTCCTCCATGGCCAGGGTGTTTAGCGGTCTTCCACACACTGGGGGCACATGGGGCTGCATGGTGAGCTCAGGTCAATGAGGACTCATGGCTCTTCTCAGGGTCACTGGGCCACCACTCTCTGATGACATGGCATGGAGGAGGGAAGCTGGTGAGGTGCAGAGTGAGGGTGCTGACTGTGTCACTGGGGACCGGAGCTGAACGTGATAGCAGGGTTCACTGTGACAGGATCGTATCCATGTGGGACAGAACTGGCTGCCTTCAGTGCCAATGCCCCTCGCTCCCTCACCTTCCCCCTGCCCTGCTGGCCTTCCTCCACTGACTCAGGGTTTCTGACTGGGCTGTGTGTGCCTCAGCTGGGTCCTTGGCTGTGCTTAGGGCACACAGAGCATCCCTGGGCCAACTCCAGACTGCAGCTGCTCCCCTCCCCCCAGCCCCTTCCTCTGCTCCTCCAGCTCCCTGTTTCCATGGGTGGCCCCTCACCCTCTGTCTCCCTTCTTCCACACAGGAGAGAACATGGGGCCCTGCACTCTGCGCCTGGCTTATTTCTGCAGGAGGACATCTCCAGTGTTGAGGTGAGAGTGTGGTTGTCACCTTGGGAGAGGCCACCTCTTCCTCTGCTGGGGCTGTGGCCTTTGGGCTAGCTCCAGGGTCACCAGGAGCTCAGGCTGTGGATGCCTCTGGACATTGCTGGAAACAGCCCAGAGCATCAGGAGGGTTGCTGGGCCTCCAAGAGTCGGCCAGACTGTCCCATCACAGGCACCCCTTGGTGTCCATCTCTTGGTGACATTTCTGCATTTGCCAGGGTGTCAGCTATGAGTCAGCATCATTTCTCTCTGTCCACAGGGGGGACACTTCCTCCCACAAGTGACAGGGCAGGTGTCAAACCAGCCTTCTGCTTTTCAGGTCAGCTGTGGGGCCTCCTTGCAAGGACCCATCACTGGGACTCCTGCATGACACAGTGGCAGAACACTAGCCAGGCTCCCTCATCCCCACGTCCCAGGTATGAAGCCAGCCATGCTCTGAGGGCCTCAGCTGCCTGTGACATGGAGGAGGTGGGGATGCATTCCTCAAGACGCCCTCTCCAGGGTCCAGCACACTGCTGGCTGGCTGTCTGCAGAGCAGACCCTGTCTCGGCAGGACTCCTCTCCGACAGTCTCCCGGGGGAAATGCCTGGCGCTCTCTGAGTCCCATTTCTACCTGTGCCAAGGAGTCCCTGCATTTTCTCTAACTGACTGATTGGTGCACACTCTCTGTGCGTGTTTAGGAGGCTCCTGGGAGCTGGGATTCGGGTGCTCACTGGGTGGACATGGCCTCAGAGTCAGTAGCGCAGCATCACCGTGGCCTCTGCTGCTTCCTCAGGGAGTCCCTTCACACTGCTCTCTTCTGGGAGGGACACAGGGCACTGTGGTCAACTGTACTCACATGCTGGGACAGAATCTGACCTTCCTGCCAAAAACCAGTGGTGCCATGGGTTTCCCTCTACCCCGTCCTCCTGGCAGGCTGCTCTCCAGCCCTGGTGACCTGCCCCTGCTCTCTCTTCCCAGGTCCACCTGCAGGAATTGCATAGCCCTGAGTTCCCAGGTAAAGCACTCAGTGAACATGCTGTTCCTGCCCCCATGACCATGCCCAGGTACCGGGCTGGTGAGTGCCACTCTGTATCCTGAAACAGAGCCAGCTGTTACCAAGGTGAACAGGTGAACCCTAACCACAGTCAGTAGACTCTTCAGTTTTTGGCTGGGAGAAATAAGAGTCTTGAAGATAAGGACCCCAGAGAATGGGGTTGTTAATGCCATTCTGTTTTGATGTTGCTCTCAACTTCCAGTTGGAGAGGCCTAAGTCTGAAATTGTTTGAAGTTAGTCTCAGCTTCCCTTCTGACCAGTAAGAGGTTGGCTGGATCAGGAAGTACTGCTGTTTGGAGTTTTGTCCACATGGGCCAGATCGGTGCACTATCAGGCTGGGGCTCCTGCAGAGTTCCATGAGTGGGGTTCCAGAGGCTGGGCCTGAGGGCTAATCAGGTCTCAGGGGAGCTTAGATCAACACACCCCTAAGGCCTGGTAGTTGCTGATCTCTGTCAGGAGCTGGATCTCATGAACCTCTCAAGAATTCTACTCCAGGCACCAGGGAGCCAGTCCTGCACACTTTCTGCTGCCTCCAACACCATCTTCCCAGGCTTCATCCCTGGGTGTATTTCGTACCTTTCAGATTCCCAGCCCACTTCAGCTGGTTCCATGAGCCACCAGACTCAGAGAGGAAGACAGTTGCACTCCCCTCCCTTTCTCTGACTTGAATCCGCTGGGCACAATCTTCTCTGTGTTCTGCTAGGTGCACCCTAGGCCACATGGTAGGTGCTTTCTAGGATGGTGTGGCAGTGTTTGCTCTATATCTGGGCTCCATGGCAGCAGCTGCAGCAATTGCTTCAAAGTGGCCCCTGCTTCTGCTCTCTGTGGCCAGCTGAGAAACAGAGAGTACTTTTCAAGCACCAGTGCATAGAGGAGCCTCTGGGTCAGTAAGTGTAGGCAGCTCTTGGTCTCCTGATTATCCCCAAATCTGGGTTTCTTTATGTTGTCCCTCCTTCTGTGTTGAATCAGAGCCATCATCACTGTCACTGATATCCTTGGTGCTGCAGCAGCTGGGCTCCAAGGTACTCTTTCTTCTTCGTTTACTGTCCCAAATTTCTAAGTCCCTCAGCCACTGAATGTTCAGTATTGAACTTTAGTGAAACCCCTCTTTCACTCACCTTGCTGAGAAGCAGTCCTCCTGTGCTCGAATCCTAAGCCTCAGAGAGACAAGGAATACAGATTTCTTCTACTCTGCTATCTTCTGACCCCCCTAAATTGTGTTAAAGGTTTTAGTCACATGAGCCCAAAGGCATTTGGATCCATTTCTTTTGTTTTCTCAAGAGCACTTATTTATCCATTAGCCAATTTTGGTATCTGTATCAGGTAACGTACAGGTAAAAGCACATGTAATCCAGCTTGCACACACATACGTAGAAACAGACAGGAAACCAGGGTTGTATAACTTATCTAGATTTAACATTGGCCAGGATTTTTTTCCACACATATTTACTGGTGAGTTATAGTTGTACATAACGGTGGGGTTTGTTGTTATGTATTCATAAGTACACACAATAACTGGCCGATATCATTCCTTAGTATTTCCTCCCCGCCTTCCCTCCTCCCTCACCCTGATCCCTTTCCTCTACTCTACTGTTCTCCCTTCAGTTTCCATCAGATATCCCCATGTTTTCCTTTTTCCCTCTCTAGCTTCCGCAGATGAGATAAAATATGTGACCCGTGACTTGCTGAGTTTGGCTTATTTAGCTTCATATACTGGTCTCAAGTTCCATCCATTTTGAAAATGACATAATTTCATTTTTCTTTATGACTAAATAAAACTCCATTGTCTGTGTATGCTGCATTTTCTTTATCCATTCATCCACTGATGGACATGGAGGCTGGATCCAGAGTTTGGTTACTATGAATTGTGCTGTGTTAAACATGGGTATGCACAGATTGCTACATACAGAATGCTGACTTTAATTCTTTAGGATAGATACTGAGCTGTGGAATGGCTGGTTACATTGTGGCTCTGCTGCTACTCTTTGGAGAAGGCTCCATACTTCAATAGTGGATTTCAATAGTGGTTGTCCTAATTTACAACCCCCAACAGTGTAGAAGTGTTCTTTTTCCCCCACATCCTCTCCAGCATTATTATTTATTATCATTTGTCTTCTTGATCACTGACATTCTGACTGGTGTGAGATCAAATCTCAGTGTAGTTTTGATCTGCGTTTCCCTAATTGCTAATGATGTTGAATATTTTTCATATATCTATTGGCCATTGGTTCTTCTTCTTTTAAGAAATGTCTGCTTAGTTCATTTGACCATTTATTAATTGGGTTATTTGGTCTTTTTTTGTTTGTTTGTTTTTGGTGCTGTTTTGAGTTCTTTACATATTTTAGATACTAATTCTCTATTTGAAGAGTAGCTAGCAAAGATTTGTTCACATTCTGTGTGTTCTCTTTTCACATTTCTAATTGCTTTTTTTTTTTTTTAGCTGTGCAGAGCCCTTTGATTTGACGACATACCACTAATTAACTGTTGGAATTATTTCTTGAGATTTAGAGGTCCTATTGAGAAATTAATTACCAGTGCCTCTATGTTGGAACATTGACCCTTCATTTTATTTTAGCAGTTTCATAGCTTCTGAAATGATTCCTAGGTCTTTGATCCATTTTGAGTTGATTTTTGCAGAGGGAGAGATTAGGGTCTAGTCTCATTCTAAATATGGATAAGCAGTTTTTCCAGCATCATTTGTTAAAGAGGCTATCTCTTCTCCAGTGTATGGTCTGGGAAACTTTTCAGGGATCAGATGATGTTATTTGTGCAAGTTTGTCTCCTTGTCTTCTGTTCTGTTCCACTGGTCTGTGTGTCTGTTTTCAGGCCAGTGCCCTGCATTTTTTGCTGTTTCGCTCTGCAGTATAATTTGAAGTTAGGCATTGTGATCCTCAGGCATTGCTTTCTTTCTTTCTTCTTTTTCCCCTTAGAATTTCTTTGGCTTTTCTGGGTCTTTTAATTCTCAAAATGAATTTGAGAACTTTTTTTCCTAGTTCTGTGAAGAATGTCATTGGTATTTTTGAATCTGTATATTGCTTTTTATTAGTTTGGTCATTTTAACATTATTCATATTGCCTGTCCATGAAATGGGAGGTTTTTCCATTTTCTCATGTCTTTGTCAATATCTTTCTTTAGTGTAATAGTTTTTATAGTAGAGGGCTTTCACCTCTTTGGTTATATTTGGTCTTAGGTATTTATTTTTTAAAGGCTATTGTGAATGGAATTGTTTCCCTGATATCTTTCTTAGCAGATCCACAGTGGTATATGGGAAAGCTATTGATTTTTGTATATTGATTTTGGAACCTGCTACCTTGGTGAGTCTATTAGTTCTAGCAGATTTCCTAGGTACAAGATCATTTCACCTGCAAACAGTGAATATTTGACTTCTTGCTTTCTTGTTTTTATTCCTCTCATTTCCTCCTCTTGCATAATTGCTGTGGCTAGAATTTTTACTGCTATATTAAATAGAAGTGGTGAAAGTGGACATTCTTGTTCCTGATTTTAGAGGAAGTGGCTTGAGTTTTTCTCCATTCACGTGATTTTATCTTGGGTTTTTCATATAAAGCCTTCATGATATTGAGGTAGGGTCTTGCTAGCCCCAATTCTTTAGTGTTTTTATCATGATTGGGTGCTGAATTTTGTCAAAGATTTCCTCTGTATCTGTTGAGATGAACTAAGTAATTTTTGTCAGTATTTGTCTTTATGTGATAAATTTATCAATTTGCATGTGTAAAGCAGTCCTTGCAACCCTGCTAAAACCAATTTAACCATGATGTACAGTCTTCTTTTTTTTTAAAGAGAGAGAGAGAGAGAATTTTAATATTTACTTTTTAGTTCTCGGTGGACACAACATCTTTGTATGTGGTGCTGAGGATCGAACCCAGGCCGCACATGCCAGGCGAGCGCGCTACCACTTGAGCCACATCCCCAGCCCCATGATGTACAGTCTTCTTAATACGTTGAATATAATTTGTTACTACTTTTAAAGGATTTGCATCTAAGTTTGTCAGGGATATTGGTCTGTAGTTTTCTTTCCTTGATATGTCCTTATCTGGTTTTGGTATGAGTATGATTATGACTTCATAGGGTGAATCTGGAAATATTCCATCCCTTTCTGGTTCATGGAATAATTTGGGGGAGCATTTGCATTAGTTCTTTTGTAAAGGTTTAGTAGAATTCAGCTGAGCATCCATTTGGTCCTGGGCTTTTCTTTGTTGGAAGGCCTTTTGTTACAGCTTCTTTCTCATTGCTAGTTATTGGTCTGCTTAGGTTTTCTATATCTTCATGATTCAATTTTGGCAGGTCACATGTATCCATTTCTTCTAGGATTTTGTTACTGAAATACATGTTTTCAAAATGATCCTCAGGATTTCTATGATGTCTGTAGTGATTTCTCCTTTCTCATCTCTAATGTCGTTCATTTGAGGTCATCTCTCTTTTTATTTGGTTAGTTTGGCTAAGGGCTTATCAATTTGTTTATCTTTTCAAAGACCAACTGTTTTTGATCCTTTGCATTTTCTTTTTAAATTCTCAGTTTCATTGATTTTAGTTCTGATCGTAATTATTTCTTTCCTTCCACTGGTTTTGGAATTTGTTTGTTCTTGTTTTTCAAGGACCTGGAGATACATCATTGTGTTATTTATTTGGGATCTTTCTGATTTTCTTATGTAGGCACTCATAGCCATAAGCCTTCCTAATAGAATCACCTTGTTATTATTTCAGAGGTTTGATCCAAACAATTTTGAAATTTCTCCCCTTATTTCTTCTATCACCCAATCATTATTCAAAGCTGTATTGTTCAATTTCCATGTGTTTATGTAGTTTCTGTGGGTTTTTTTTTCTGATTTATAATGTGATTCCTTTATGATCCAATAAGATGCAAGGAATATCAATCTTTTGAATTTTTAAAAGTTGCTTTGTGACCTAAAATATGGTCTATTGTGGAGAAGGATCCATAAGCCACTGAGAAGAAAGTGTATTTGGCTCTTGTTGGATTAAATAGTCTGTAAATGTCTGTTAAGCCTATTTAATTTATAATATTTTTCAGGTCCAAACAGTCTTCACTGAGTTTATGCTGAGATGAGCCACCTATTGGTACCAAGTAGAGCTGAAGTTTGAAGGTCATTACTTTGTGTGTGGAGGAAGGTGAACTCTCTCTCATCTGGATTTAGTTCAGCAGCAGTCTCTCCTCCTTGTGAACTTGTGGTGTCCCTGCAGATTCCCAGCACCTCACAGAATAGGGAGGAAACATATAATAGCCACAAACAATGAAAGAAATAAACAGCATTAAAACAAATGCACAGTCCTTACTATGATACCCACAACACTAATAACAAGAGACAGGAAAGGTGGGGTCAGCAATTGCCAACAGCAAGAAGTCAATAACCATGATCTAGATGCCAGCCACGTGGTTCATGCTGGGAGAGCTGCAGCAGCATGAACAGGGCAGGAGTTATGCAGACCAAATGTTCTAAAAGGTGCTGAAACTACAGCTCATTGTAAAAGAATGGGATAGAAAGGTAGGAGAAAGTTTAGAATGCTCAAACTGAATGGAAAGAATGGAAAGAATGCACAAGAGAAGTATCCAGCAATGGTTATAAGAAGGAGGAGAAAAAACAGAGTACAAAAAGTAAATGGAAAGAGAGAGCAAGAGAAATTGGCTGTTAGTGGGAGAAGAAAGCAGGGGAAGAGAAACAAACAAAACAAAACAAAGGAAAACCAAAATAAACAAGCAAAACTTTTAACCCTGAAGAGACAGCATGGGGAAAAAGGATTGTCATAAAAATTCTGAAGATGAGAAAAGGGAAACAAATATGTAGGTGTATAGACCCAGGAACCAATCGGCATAGCAATAACAATAACAAAAAAGGGAAGAAAGAAAAAGAAAAAAAGGAAGAAGAAAAAGAAAAAAGGAAGAAGGAAAAAGATTCTTCATGAAAGTAAAAAACATTGGCTCCACTTGGCTGCATTGAGGTGTCCAAACCGTCGTCATCCCAGTGGCTCAGGAGAATGAGGCAGGAGGATGCAAGTTCAAGGCCAGCCTCAGCAACTAAGTGGGACCTTGTCTCAAAATAAAAAGGGCTGGGGATGTGGTTCAGTGGTTAGGTGCCTCTGGGTTCAATCCCCAGTACTGGGAAAAAAAGGGTGGAAGTTTGCTGCATATGCCTGAGTGTCTTCTCCAGTTTTCTTGAGCTATGTACTGGGGCTGGGGTGGGGTGGGGCTTGGACTGGTGACCTCTTCCTCTTTCTGTCACTTACTGAGCTGCAGCTAGAGGGGCCTGAAAGTGAGGCTGGTTAGAACATCTCTGAGCCTCCCTTCTCACCATGATAAGGTGGGATGGTGTGGGAAGGGTTGTCAGCTGGATTCTTTCGCACAGACCAGATCCATGTACTGCAGGATGGGCTTTGAAAGAGTCCCAGGAGGAGGTTCCAGCAGCTGGAGCTTGGGGACACTCAGGCCCTGAGGGCTGTGCTGGGTGGAGGCTGCCCTGGAGAGATGAGATCAACACGCCCTGGCTCTGGACAGAGGCTGATCTCTGCTGGGGGTCTGCACCTCAGGAGCCTCCCAGGAGGAGGACTCCTCTCCACACATCCTGGAGTGCACAGCAGGGCACGTCCCTCTACCCCACCACAAGGGGGTGCTGAGGCTCCACTACAGAGGTAGGACCACATCCTTGGCCCTCAGCTACAGGACTCACCCCAAGGGCCTCTCTCCTCCCTGAAGCAGGGGTTGGGATGGCACGTCCCCACCCGGACCCACCTCTCTGAAGCCATCTAGGGCTCACCAAGATTGTCCTTGCCAGCAGAAACAGATTAGTTGGAGGGGGCTTCCTGTGAATAACAGAAGAAACCCCTGAGACCATCCCCACAAGAAAGTTAGTAGGTGTTAAGGAGATCATGCTGGGACGAGGGACAAGAAAAATAGGTGGTTCTTATAAAACCCCAAAGCATTGGAGGTAAAAGTGTAAGCACACCTGTGGACTGACAAAGCCAGACTTCAGACCCAGGTCACACCCCAGAGCTTGGCAACCATCTAGCCTTCATTAGGTTATCAATGTCCACTCACTGAGTCACTGAAAGCACCCTCAAAGGCAGACATAATTACAAACAATGAACAGTGCAGCAGTAACAACACAGACGTGAAACACTCGTGCATATCAGTGTCCACAGGATGGGATGCCAGTCATCACACGCATACACAGAGCATATGTAACTCTTCATGGTCATGATCGGCACACTCCCAGCAGGGCTCCAGCGCAGAATCTGAGCGCATTCTTCACGTCCCTGTTCCTCAGCGTGTAGATGAGGGGGTTCAGCATGGGGGTGGCCATGGTGTAGAAGAGAGCTATGAACTTGCCCTGCTCGTGGGAGCTGCTCTTGGCTGGCTGCAGGTACATGAAGAGGATGCTCCCATAGAGCAAGGACACAATGGCCAGTTGGGAGGAGCAGGTGCTGAATGCTCTTCTCCGCCCTTCTGCTGACCGGATTTTCAACACAGCCTGGGCAATGTGTCCGTAGGACACCAGGATAAGGCCCAGCGGTAAGACCACAAAGATGAAGCTAGCAACGTACATCTCGACTTCGTTGAGCCTGGTGTCCACACAGGCCAGTTGCATAATGAGAGGCATCTCACAAAATAAGTGGTTGATGCGATTGTGCCCACAAAGAGGCAGGAGCATGGTGAGCGTGGAGTCGACCATGCTGGTGGTCAGGCCCCCAAACCAGGAGGCAAAGGCCAGGCCAAGGCAAAGCTGTGGGTGCATGATGACAGTGTAGTGGAGGGGCTTACAGATGGCAGCATAGCGGTCATAGGACATGACAGCCAGGAGGACACACTCGGTGGCCCCCAGCCAGTGGGATACATAGAACTGCACCACACACCCTCCATAGCTTATGGTTTTCTGTGGTCCCCAGAGGTTGACCAGCAGTTGTGGGACAATGCTTGTGGTGAAGCTAATGTCCAGGAAGGACAGGTTGGCAAGAAAGAAGTACATGGGCGTGTGGAGGCGCACGTCCACACGGGTGACCAGAATGATGGTGGCATTGCCCAGGATAGACACCACATAGCACACCAAGACCACCATGAAGAGGATGGGCGCCAGTGAGGGGCGAGCAGAGAAGCCCAGGAGCACAAACATGGCAGGAGAACTTCCATTGGTCATTTCCAGCCTCTGATGCCCAGAGGGTGGGGCCAAAAGGCCACCCATGCTGGGGGCACAGGACATGATGCAGGAAGCCATCTCACCACTTAGGAGCCAGCCTGCTCCCCGAGCTCTCAGAATGCTCCTGGATGGCTTTGCGTGGTCTTCCTGAGGCAGAGAGTCTGAGTGAGAGGCCTGGACAGGCATGGCCCAGGGAGATGTGGAGGTTCATGCATGACATTAGCACTGGTTCCAGTGGAAAGGTCACTTGTGCCAGCAGCATCTGGCCTGTGCCTGAGTGTGCAGTGACACGGGGGTGTAGCACCAGGCAGAGGGTGGTGTTCCATGTGACGAACTGCAGGGCAGGAGTCAAATCAGAGTCCTGCCAATCACACAACCAGCTTTGTCAGTGACATCTCCAGACTCACCCCTCCTTGCCACGCAGGGTCCTACCTCCTGGCCTTCCTGTGGCCATTTTCCACCTGAGGTTTGATCTGATATCCTAACTTGTCTCCATGCTTCCTTTCCAAGTTTTCCCTCAAAACCAAGCAGGACACAAAGATGAGCTAGGACCACAGGACCTGTGCCCACCCGAGGGCCTTGGTGCAGAGATGGCCCCTGCTCCACGCTCTGTAGCAGCCAGCCTCCCGGACTCTCACCCACTCCATCGTGGCATTTTCAATGGTGGCCTGTAATGGAGGCCCTCCTCAGTGCCCTCTCCACCTCTCCTCACCTGCCCTCAGCCTTGGTGGCTACCACCCTTGGCCAGCTGCTCTGCCAGTATGCTGGACCCTATCTTACTCATAGACTACCAGTTCCCTGTGGGCTCAGTCCTTTGGTTTATTTGCTTCTGGGTGCCCAGAGTCTGTCAGGGTCTGATGCAGAGTCACTTCATGTCTCTTTGTGGATGTGACCTGATGGGTGGTCAGATGGCCTGTGGTCAGGGCAGTGCAGACCTGGAGTTGAGGGGCTGCTAGAAGAACCTCACTGGGGTTGGCAGGAAAGGTGTCTTGGGACTGCCAATGGCTTGTGGAGAGGCCCAGAACATGCTCTGCAGAGAGGGAACCAACAAGCCACGTCTGAGAACCTGTTCACCTTGGTAACAGCTGGCTCTGTATCAGGATGCAGAGTGGCACTCACCAGCCCTGTGCCTGGGCATGGTCAGGGGGGCAGGAACAGCATGTTCACTGAGTGCTTTACCTGGGAACTCAGGGCTATGCAATTCCTGCAGGTGGACCTGGGAAGGGAGAGCAAGGGCAGGTCACCAGGGCTGGAGAGCAGCCTGCCAGAAGGAGGGGTAGAGGGAAACCCATGGAACCACTTGTTTTTGGCAGGAGAGTCAGGTTCTGTCCCAGCATGTGAGTACAGTTGACCACAGTGCCCTGTGTCCCTCCCAGAAGAGAGCAGTGTGAAGAGACTGCCTGAGGAAGCAGCAGAGGCCATGGTGATGCTGCGCTAGTGACCCTGAGGCCATGTCCACCCAGTGAGCACCCGAATCCCAGCTCCCAGGAGCCTCCTAAACACGCACAGAGAGTGTGCACCAATCAGTCAGTTAGAGAAAATGCAGGGACTCCTTGGCACAGGTAGAAATGGGACTCAGAGAGCGCCAGGCAATTGCCCCGGGAGACTGTCGGAGAGGAGTCCTGCCGAGACAGGGTCTGCTCTGCAGACAGCCAGCCAGCAGTGTGCTGGACCCTGGAGAGGGCGTCTTGAGGAATGCATCCCCACCTCCTCCATGTCACAGGCAGCTGAGGCCCTCAGAGCATGGCTGGCTTCATACCTGGGACGTGGGGATGGGGGAGCCTGGCTAGTTTTCTGCCACTGTGTCATGCAGGAGTCCCAGTGATGGGTCCTTGCAAGGAGGCCCCACAGCTGACCTGAAAAGCAGAAGGCTGGTTTGACAACTGCCCTGTCACTTGTAGGAGGAAGTGTCCCCCCTGTGGACAGAGAGAAATGATGCTGACTCATAGTTGACACCCTGGCAAATGCAGAAATGTCACCAAGAGATGGACACCAAGGGGTGCCTGTGATGGGACAGTCTGGCCGACTCTTGGAGGCCCAGCAACCCTCCTGATGCTCTGGGCTGTTTCCAGCAATGTCCAGAGGCATCCACAGCCTGAGCTCTTGGTGACCCTGGAGCTAGCCCAAAGGCCACAGCCCCAGCAGAGGAAGAGGTGGCCTCTCCCAAGGTGACAACCACACTCTCACCTCAACACTGGAGATGTCCTCCTGCAGAAATAAGCCAGGCTCAGAGTGGAGGGCCCCATGGTGTTCTCTCCTGTGTGGAAGAAGGGAGACAGAAGGGGAGGGGCCACCAATGGAAACAGGGAGCTGAAGGAACAGAGGAAGGGGCTGGGGAAAGGGAGCAGCTGCAGTCTGGAGTTGGCCCAGGGATGCTCTGTGTGCCCTGAGCACAGCCAGGGACCCAGCTGAGGCACACACAGCCCAGTCAGAAACCCTGAGTCAGTGGAGGAAGACCAGCAGGGCAGGGGGAAGGTGAGGGAGCGAGGAGCACTGGCACTGAAGGCAGCCAGTTCTGTCCCACATGGGTACGATCCTGTCACAGTGAACCCTGCTGCCATGTTCAGCTCCAGTCCCCAGTGACACAGTCAGCTCCCTCACTCTGCACCTCACCAGCTTCCCTCCTCCATGCCATGTCATCAGAGAGTGGTGGCCCAGTGACCCTGAGAAGAGCCATGAGTCCTCATTGACCTGAGCTCACCATGCAGCCCCATGTGCCCCCAGTGTGTGGAAGACCGCTAAACACCCTGGCCATGGAGGAGGAGGGCAGAGCATTTCAGTGATCCGTGCCCCTCAGCCTGCACTGGACTTACCACGAAGCCTGGGACCCAGTCCCCTTGTCCCCCACAAGAGAGGAGCAAACCCAAGGTCACTCAGGAGGCTGAGCCAGCAGCCACCTTCTGCTTCCTGCAGGGGACATGGAGGAAGGAGGACAACCTTGGGAACTGGTAATGCCCATGCATTCAGAGCATGTGGGATCTGGAGGGGCAGATCAGTCCTGGGACCTCACCATCCCAGCTCTGGGAAGCCAGCTCAGCGGGGCAGCGTGCCCGGCTCTACCCAGTGAATATCCAGGGACGCCTTCTTCAGTCTTAGATCAGATGTCTTGGAACTGAAAACACACCCCAGCTTTGCTGAGAAGAGAATAGCCCATGGAGGGAGGACAGCCTGCCATGCTCCAGAGGGGAAACGCAGGGGACCCCAGGGACAAACTGATGCACAGCCCTGCACGTCCTGGGCCCGCTGCTCATCCCTGGAGCTTTCAAGAGGAGAGAAGGCTGCTGCAGGGGTGCTCCAGGGAGTGGAGTGCAGGAGGGACACTCGGGGACTGTTCCCTGTGGACAATTACACTCTCTGCAGTGAGGGCACAGGTGTGCTTCTTTTATGAACACTGGGGGTTGTTTTGACTGCCCTCACTGGAGCATTGCTTGCAGAGCCAGGAATGAGTCTGCATGTGGGGATGTGAGCGGTGTTGGGGGAAGTCTGACATAGTTGTCTCTTACACTGATTTTGGCAGAGGCTGTAGTAGACTTTTTTTCTTTATTAGTCATTTCATTATTTGTCTACCCCTGCTGATGAGGCAGCATATTTCTTGCTAGTGTGAGTTTATTTGTATTGTGATAATATACACCACAGATGCAGACATTTTAAAGTGTAGCAGTAGGTCAATTCAAAATAGTGTACAACCCTCAGTGCTACGTCGTTCCAGACCCTTTTATTACTGCCACCAGCAAACCTCTACCTGTTGGTGCCTCCCCTGCCTCTGCCAAGCCCCCAGCCCCCTGCAACTAGGGATCTTCTTTCTGTTTGTATGGATTTGCCTCATGTGGATCCCATGTTAACAGAATCATGAAATATATGGCCCTACTGTGCTACTTCTTCCACTTGGAGCAAGTGTTGAGGGTGGCGTGTGCTGCGTGTGCCAGTAACCCGTTCTCCTTGCAGAGGATTCCCATCATCTGCCCCTGCCTCCTTGGTTTGTTCATCTGAGGACGGTGTTTGTGTCCACTGCGTGGTGACTGTAAGGGTGGCCTCTCCTTGTGGCTTCAGGGAATAGACACACTGTGCACATTCACCTGCAGGTGTTGTTTGCCTTTCTTCTCAGGCACCTGGGAGTGGAACTGCAGGTCTCATGCATTCTTTGATGACTTCACGTGCCCCTCCTGGCTTTCCACAGTGTGGGATTGTACCTTCCTGTAAGGAGGTCTGTCCCCTGCGCTCCACACCATGACCAGCACTGACTGTTTCCTTCCCTCCTTCCTTTTTCGTGCCTGTTGACAAGTCTCTAGCACTCAGCCACATCCAGAGACCTCTTCACTTGAGACAGGGTCTCAATAAGAAGCCCAGCTGGCCTTGACTTTGTGATAATTCTGCTGAGCCCCCTGTAGCTGTGTTTACAGGAGTGGGCCGTCTGTCCACCTGCCTCTGTCCCTCTCTCTTTTCTTAAATAGCCGTTGTAATGGGAACGATATCTCTTTTAGTTTTTTTTTTAATTTTTTATTCGTTTTAATTAGTTATTCATGCATTTATGTTCTTTGATATATCACATGCAGATAACAGGTACCTTCTCATTTTTCTGAATGTACATGTTCATTTTCCTAATGACTAATCATGTTGTACATTTGGAAATGTGTTTGTTGGTCTCTTGCTTATTTTCTTTGGGGAAATGTCTATTTAAGTCTTTTGCCCATTTTTTCCTTGGTGTGTTTTTCCTGTTGTTGAGACATAAGAGTTCTCATGTATGGTGGCTGCCAGACCCTTAGGAGGTGTCTGATTTGACAGTACTGTCTCTCCCTCGCTTAGCCTTTTCCTTTTTGGACACCAGTCCCTAATTTTGCACTTCACCTGTTTCTTGTGTTGCTTGTGGCTTTGGTGTCATGTTTAAGATACTGTTGCACAACCAGGGTCCTGTGGACTTGCTGCTATTTTCTTCTGAGGGTCTTCCACTTTAGGCTCTCACCTAGGCCTCGGGTATCTTGGATGTCACACGTGGTGTGAGGCAGGGGTCTGATCTTCAGCAGGTGCACATCCAGTTGTCTTCTTGCCACTTTTTGAGACAGGACACTTTCTCCACTGAGGCCATGTCAGAGGTCAGTGTGGTCATCTCCACACTGATGGCTGTCCTGTCCTTGTGATGGCATCACGCTTTTGATGACTGCAGCTTTGTAGTAAGTTTTGCAATCAGGAAGGGTGAATCCTTCAACTTTTTTTTTTTAAAGATTGTTTTTGCTCTTTAGGGTCAAATGAATTTAAGAATTGGTTTCATACAAATTGAATTTGATTTTTCATTTTCAAAATAGCCTTTGGCGAATGCCATCATTTCATTCTTCTTTAAGGATAAGTGATATTTCATTGTGTGTGTGTGTGCGTGTGTGTACACACACAGCACATTTTCTTTATCCATTCATCTGCTGAAATGATGGCATTTACCAGTAAATGGAGCTAGAGAATATCATGCTAAGTGAAATAAGCTCATCCCCCCAAAACCAAAGGTTGAATGTTTTCTCTGATATGTGGATGCTAATTCCCACTCTGGTGGGGAGGCCAGGGAAGAATAGACTTTAGATTAGGTAGAGGGAGTGAAGGGAGGAGAGAAGGAAAGCAGGTAGGAAGGATAGTAGAATCAAGCAGGTATTATTACCGATGTACATATTTGACTTCACCACTGGTGTGATTTGACATCAGTTACAACCAGAAGAAGAGAAGTTGTACTCCATTTATGCATGACGGCTCAAAGTACATCCTACTGTCCTGTATAACTAATTAGAACACAAAAAAATAGCCTTTGGGATTTTGTTAAATTTGCTTATCTATTATAACTTGTTCTCTATGTCCTTTTTATAACTTTGGATTATTTTTACCTATGAGGCCGTGTTACCTGTGGATGTGGGTGGTCTTCTTTTCCCTCTCCACGGTGGAAGCTTCTGTTTTCTTGGGTCCTCCTAGCATGACCAGGACTTCCCAAGCAGTGACCGGTGGAAGGGGTGGATGCTGGCCTGTGTGCCTCATTCCTGCCCTTGCAGGGAGCTGGGTCTGTCAGTCCAGTGTGACCTCGGGTGTGGTTTTCATGCGTGGTCTTCACACACTGAGGAAGTTCCCTTTTGAATTATGCCACTTGCTTTATCCATTGACCTTTCACATGTCAGCCACTGCTGCATTTGGGAGATAAACCCCTCCTCTCATAGTATAGAATCCTTTACTAGTTCTTACTGCATCTGTCTTGCTCTGGATTTGGCTTGTTAGAATTTTTGCTGTTTTGTTTGTTTGTTTGTTTGTTTTGTGTGTGTGTGTGTCTCTATTTGTAAGTCACATTGGTCTGTGATTTCATTTGATGTCTCCATCTGACTGTTGTGATCTTTTGTGTGGCGTATAAGGACTATCGCCTTGAGTGACATTTTAGATTCTTCCAGAAGTGGACCCACGTTTCATGAGGGTCGGTCTGCTCTTGGCTTTGTGTAGTGGAACCCTCTGTGGCTGGTCCAACTGCTAAGGGTTCAGCCTAAGAATCAGTCGGGTTTGCACACTGCCCTGTTCCAAGGCTGTTCTGGCAGCTGGCCAGGCCACTTGAACCTACTGGTCATCAATTTTCATATCTGTTCATGAAAGAATTTGCAATATGTGATTGTGACTCCTCAGTTCTATGAGGATAGTATCTGTGACTGTCCTAGAAGATTGTCCATTTCCTACTATCCTACCATAGGACTTGATGCCTGGTGTGCTGATGGCATCCAACCAATATTATTTTAATCATTGATTAAATATTTAATCAAATTTTTATCATTTACATTACGACAATGAATGAATCATTCTAGAACTAGTCTGTTACTTAGAGCACATAGTCACTGTGCTGACTGTGTGGTTGACCCGGCCTACTGCTGGCAAACCCCCATGAGTCATTGCATAGTAGTGATGATCATCGTTTGGGTGCTCCTTCAGTCTTACTGGAGTTATCCAAGCTACTCAGTCCCCCACATGACAGATGAGGCCACTGAAGCTGTGGGTGGGCAAGTGATGTCAGGTCTCATGGTCACCAAGGGGTAGAACAAGGCCCACACACAGCTCTGCATTCCTTTTTCCTGCCTCACCTCCCCACTGATGTTATCTAGCTAATGAGCTCAAATACCAATGGCGAGGTGATGAGAGAGGAGGTGACGACCCTGTCATTCTCCAGGACCTCTCCTGAGGGCCAGCATCTCCAGAAAGAGGAGCTCTCTGCAGCCAGTTCTGACTAGACCTACCTCCGGCTTAGGGCTGGGATGTGGCTCAGCGGTGGAGCCCAGGCCTAGCACTGCCCCTGGTTAGACCCCAGCAACCTCCAGGGAATGTTCCTGTACCCAAATTCTGCAGTCAGTGAATGACAATGTAAAGACATGGGCATCTGTGCACATGCTCAGACTCGGGCAAGTACATGCATGAGCCTATTGCCTGTCCCTCGCCTTTGCACAAATGCCCACCAGCAGAGCCTCCGCCCACCCACAGAGCCTCCCCCCACCTGCAGAACCTCCCTGAGGAAGGAATCCCACCAGAGTTCTCCAGTGCTCTGGGAAATGAGGGAGGGAAGCACATGTGAGGGAGGTCCTGAGGAAGTCACTGCAATAGGTAGGAGTGCTGGCCTTACTCAGGGAGGCATGGGAGTCTGTCCTATGGTCAGTGCTGGATCCACACCTTGGAGCCTTTCCACACAATGGGGGAAGCAGATCACATCTGTAGCACCACACACAGTGTCCTGTCAGAACTTCTCGGTCCTGATTCTTGGCCAGGGCAGGAGGCTGTCTCCATCAGGCTGAGCCCCGCTTTGGTCATTCTCCTGCTGGCCATGGTAGGGTGGCCTGAGCTCCCTGCCGGGTCACTCTCCTTTCCTGTGACTTATGGAATAGGCTCTGAGACCCGTGGGCCAAGAACCAAGGCTGTGACCCACTCTACCAGGTGGATCACTGCCCCAATGCCTGCTCAGGGGTGGTGTGGGATGCAGAGCCACTAGTGACCTTGGGGAATACGTGGACGACAGGACTTTGGGGTTCCAGAATGCAGCATTAGGAACAAAGGGATACCTGCATTCATCATGTAATGACCAAATCAGGGCGATTAGCACATCTGTCATTTTAAACATTCACCTTGTTTTTGGGTGAGGGCATTCAAGATCCTCTATCTAGCTTTTTTCAAATAGATATTACACTCTTGTTAACTGTGGTCACCCTATTGTGCAAGAGGAAGCCAGAACTTATTCCTCCTGACAAATGCTGGAATCACTGACCAACCCTCCCCACCCTCTTCCTGGACACCCCGCCTCTGGTGACCATATTCTAGTCGTAGCTCCTATGAGATCAATGATTTCATTATTGCATGTCAGTCAAAAATAAAATAAAGCTCAAAGAAGAAAATGGGAGATTTGCATACTTTGCCTTAAAGAAGATGCCGCTTCTCTGTGGGATGAGACAGAGTGGCTATGATATGTAAGTTCCACATTAGATTTGTCTGCTCTTCTGAAGGCCAGAGGCGAAGGGATCCTGCCTCCTGACTTGCAGAGCCAAGTCCCCTCTGCACTTCTGTGATTGCTAATGAGAAGTGAATGCATCTTGGTTGTATGACAGTGGATTATATTGATATTTTCCCTCCATTAAGGATTACACGTTTGAAAAACTAAGATTCCAATGTAATTTAATGCAATTCAGATATTTACTACAAACCCCTCTTAAGTAATAGGCACCAAATCCAAAATAAATGACTAAGTAAACACCGTCAATTTCTGCAGACTAACCTCCAATCTTACTTGGCTGTAAACATCAGAATCTTTTGAAGTTCCAGTTCCTGGTGTCGTGGAATTAAAATCAAAACCCTCTGGGCATTGAAGAACATGTTGAGCTTATCAACCAATGCTGGGACACATCCCTGCACTCAACAGACTGCTGAGGGAGAGCGGGTGGAGGTGGGGTTAGTGGGAATTGCTCATGATGGGTAGGTACTAGGGAAGGCCCAGAGTTCGTGGGAAGGTCAGGAGGAAGCCGCGGGTCTTGTGCAGTGAGTTAAACCAGCCTGCCTCACTCACCTGATGCCAGTGTGGGAGTCCGACCTCCCTGTGCCCAGCACTACCAGCTCTGGCCTTTGCACCTCTCGGTTTCTGGCGGTGAGCAGCTGCTGCAGGAAGCAGGTGAGGCAGCACCTCCAGTCCCAGTTCAGTAGACCACCTGTCACAAGAGGACCTTCCTTGTGCAAGGCAAATGCATGGTGCCCACAGGTCCAGGCGAGTGTCTGCCAGGCACATTAGAATACGCTTTAGCATTGAGAAACCAGCCTCTACCTCAGAGCAAAGCCTGTCCAAGGAAGGGGGCGTGACCCTTGTCCTTGGAAAGACCCACAGAGCACATACCCACCCCGCTGAGTTGTTTATCTACAAATAACAGGAGAGATCTGCTGCACCAGGTGTCCCTGACTCAGTCAGGCTAGGTGGGGACCCATAGCAACCCCCTAGCAGCCACCAATCAGCATGAGACAGGGAAACACCTGGGATGCCAGATGACCCTCCCAGTAGTTTATGGTGGTTGATAACATGTTGGGAAACCATGTAGTTTAGCGTGTACACCCCTCGTGGCTTAAACCAATCAGTTCAAACGAATCCCCCTCTTGTACTAACCAATCACCCCTACCCAACCTGTTCCCACCAGTGAATGTGCTAATCAATGTTAAGAGTTGTTTCATGATTTTCTCGTGGTGTGTGATGATTTGCTAAGAGATGCTATGATGTATGTGAAGTCCCTGCCTTCCCCAAAGAGTGTATAAAACTGCTGCAAACCCTGGGCTTGGGGCTTCTTAGCATCACCAGTTGCTGTGTGTGTGCAGAGGATGAGCTAGCTTGCAATAAACGTCTTTTTGCTACTTACATCTATCTTGGTCTCTGGTGGTCTTTTGTGGGTCCCGAATTCGAGCATAACAGCATGAGATGAAAACCAACCAATCTTCATTCTTATTCCTCAAACCCGAGCCAATTTCTTTCTTTCATATTATAAATGTAGTAGAATTTAAATTTCGTCAAGCAACATTTAGGTATTTGAAAATAAACATCTAATTTCTTGGGATGCTGGCTTTTCTAATGACTGATTCTCATTTTATTGAACATGCCTTGAAAATGAAATAATTTTTTGGGGTTTGGGTAGGGAATTTTGATTCTGTTACCTGCAAATGCCAACACAAGGAGGGAGGTCCAGAGGAAGTCACTCCGGCTGGCCCTGCCTGCCCAAGTGGCTGGGTCAGAGCGCCCCCTCTGGCCCGCAGCTGCTGATGCAGTTTTAATAGTACAAATATCTAGTTTTTCATGGAGACAAATTTGCCAACTAATATTAAAAATCTTAAACATTGTCAATGATATCATTTCAAGATTTATTGATAAGAACATGAATTTCAGCATTATTATAATAGAAAAACTGAAAATACTGCAAAAACTACTTGGTTTTTTGCCAAATGGATGTACATTGGGATGTTTTATATCTATCAGTGATGACATTAGGATGTATTTTATAATAATCATCCTAAAAATGTTAGCATTATGACTTTTTCTCTCTTATATGCTTTATTTTATTTTTAATTGACACATAATAACTCTACATGTTTACAGGACACAGTGTGATATTTCAATACATGTATGATCAAATTGGGTCAATTTTCATCACTTTCAACATTTATCATTTCTCTATGGTAAGAAAATTCAAAATCCTCTCTTCTAGCTACTTTGAAATATATAAAATGTGTCATTATCCATGCTTTCCTTGTGAAAAAAGCAGACTTCCAAGCTTGTTTCTCCTTCTAGTGTTTCAGCCACCCTGTACCCTCTCTGCCCTGCCCTTGGCCTTCCCAGCCCCTGCAGACCACTACTGCAGTCTCACCCATGAGATCAACTTCAGATTCCACAAGGGTGAGACCGTGCAGTACCAATCCTCGGGTACCTGGCTTGTTCACTTAACACAATGCCACCCATTTGTGTTTCCCCAGTGACTGGTGACAGGAGTTTCTGGCACACACCTGCTGGACAGTCCTGCCACTTCTTGGAGAACTGTCTACTCAAGTCCTTCACCAATTTTTAAACTTGGGGTTTATTTGCTTGTTTATGTGGTTAGCTACTGAGTTGAATGAATCTTTACATATTTTGGAATTGGCCTCTTATCAGATATATGGTTTGCAAAGTTGGCTCCCATCCCACAGGTGGGTTGTTATACATAGTGCTCATGATTAAGAATAGGGCATTGTTCACTTAACAGTCTGTTAAGAGGGCAGATCTCATGTTACATATTCTGTGGAAGTGCTCAATAATAAAAGCAGAAGAGCACAGACACACAAGGAAATTATAGAAGTGATGGCTATGTGTATTATCTTGATTGTGGTAACAGAAATGGATGTCAATGAATTGCACATGTTAATTATATTCTTCTTTTGTATATCAAGTATGCCTCAATAAATCCAGGAGGAAAGTGGTCTTTGAAAACATCTATGATGGTATGAAAAGACTGTGCAAAGATGAGCTCAACTTTGGAAATATTTGAACAATTGGGTCTGTGCAGGTGCCCACAGAGGTGCTCATCAGAGTACTCACAGCAGGCTGCAGAGGGGCAGTCAGAGTACTCAGGTGATCAGAGAGGGCTGCAGAGGTGCTCATCAGGGTACTCAGGTGATCACAGCAGGCTGCAGAGGTGCAATCAGAGTACTCAGGTGCTCAGACAGGGTTGCAGAGGTGCAATCAAAGTACTCAGGCACTCACAGCAGGCTGCGGAGGTGCTCATCAGAGTGCTCAGTGGCTCACAGAGGGCTGTGGGGGGCTCATCAGAGTATTCAGGGGCTCAGATAGGGCTGAGGAGGTGCTTATCAGAGTACTCAGGTGCTGAAAGAGGGCTGCAGAGGTACAATTAGAGTACTCAGGAGCTCACAGCAGGCTGCAGAGGTGCAATCAGAGTATTCAGGTGCTCAGAGGGCTGTGGAGTACTTGGATGCTCAGAGGGCTATGGAGGTGCTCATCAGAGTACTCAGGCACTCTCAGAGGGCTGTGGATGTACTTGGAGATGGGGTGGTTGCTGGAAGGTCTAACAGGCAGGTGAGGAATGTGTGAGGAGATGGACATGCCAATCACCCTGATTAAATCACTATAGTGATTGCAAAGATTGAATTTTTATACTCAAACTCATAAAATGATACAAATATTATGTCTCAATAACACATATTGAATTATCATACTCTACCCATAAAATGATAAGAATATTATGTCTTGACAACAGAAAATGGCCCAGGAAGTAGTGGTCTGTGGGGTTATTTTGGGGTAGTAGGATTCTGGAGGTTTTCTTTTCTCTTATAGTTTCTAGATTTTCCCACACCAAGCATATAGTAATTTAGTAAGCAAGAAGCATATCTCACTGGACATCTGGCACGGAGACCCAGAGTGACATGGTAGTGCTGTCAGGGCAGATGGAGGTGATTCTATCTTTCGGGGTAGGTGAGCCTTCAATTGCCAGTGGACAGGAGCCCAGGCAGAGACCAAGCAGAAATGCAGAGGATTGAGGCCTCATGGTTGGCAAAGCATCCTGCAGGATGGAGGTGGCCATGCCAGGGAGCAGACAAGGCAGTTGGGAGGCTGGCTGTTCAGTCGGTGGTAGTGGAGCTGAGTACCGTCCTTCCCCATCTGGGTTCCAGCTAGTGTGAGATGCTGCATGACCCCCAGGCCTTCCGTGCTGCAGCACGCCTGTCCTGCGGCTGTGGTCTTGCTTAGCAGAGCCTTGGGGACTGAGGAGTCATGTGTGAGAAAGAGGGCTGCCTGAGGTCCTGCACTCTAGCAGGCAGCTGGAGCACTGCCCAGCAGGGTTTCTGTCCCAGCATCAGACCTGAGGAGTGGTCTCAGTGCTGCTGCTGCTGCTGCTCAAGGACCACCCGGCAGCACACCTGGCCAGGCGCCTTGCGATTGCAGGAACTGCAGGCATCCCCGGGGCATCTGTCACAAAGGAGAATGCTGACTCATCAGACAGAATCAGAATCTGCACCCTGACAGGGTCCTTGGATGACTGGCACATGTGAGAAAGTCGGCAGTGGAGCTTGGTGTGCTGGTTTTCAGGTATGACTCAGGTGAACCATGATCTGAGCCCAGGTGTACTGTAGAGGGCTGTAGAGGGGCAATCAAAGTACTCAGGCACTGCTTCTGCCTCATCTTCTCACATTTGCGATCAACAACAACAACAAAAAGGAACAGCGTGAAACTGATAAACGAGATGCAGTCCTTCAGATCCTTGCGTTCTGCTACTGGCTAACAGTTGAAACTCCTCAGCTCTAGTCTCCCCCTGGGGGAAAGAGCTGAAGTGGACCAGCTGCAGCTTCTCAATCCCGCAAATGCATTTCGCCTTGGCTCAATCCTGCAGGAGTTGCTACCTGTGGAGCACCTCCCAGGCTGGAGGCTGCTAGAGGGGCTTCTCTCCCCTGAGAGCAACGGCTCAGTCAGCTGTTGGCTTATCTCCTGCCCTTGATGGTGGGGCCTTGGCGTTATCATCAGGACCAGCTTGCACTGTGGCTCCAGTGGGCGGCCAGGCAGGAAGCACAGGCCAAATGGAGGGAGGACAGTCAGGCTCTGCATCCTTCCTCCTGCCACATCAGCCCTGGAGGTGACAGCTGGAAGGAGAGCTGCTGCTCCTCCACCTACTGCAGAAGGTCTCAGTGTACCCCATATACACACTCCTTTCTCTTCCCATCTTGTCGTTAGAAGTGTCAGATTCGGAGAAAGGGGCTCCAACATGTGATTTGATTTTCATAGCCAGAGCCACAAAAATAAATTTTATTTTTTCCCTTTGCCTAAGAAGATATTTTCTTTTCATGTGCTGGGAAGGAAAGGCATTTGGGAGTCTTGAGCTCTCAGGCTTTTAAGGAAAAGGCAGACACCTACTCTTGAGCCTGGAATTTCTTTGAAGCAAACAGCCGAGTCTTAGATTCGCTGCTGTGCACCCTGGTTTGCCCATGCCTTGTAATTGTGCGTGTGCATGAACTCTCTTGCATGTGCACACAGTTCTTTTCCCCTCCCCTCAGGGCCATCTCTGCTTGCTCGCTCCTGCCCGTTCCCCTGGCAGCTAGCACTTGGCAGGAGCTGAAGCGAGTGGTCAGATGCCACGAGGACCTTGTGCGTTTTGCAGGGCGTTGCTCTGGTCAAGACTGCCCGGTGGAGTGAAGCTGGAGCTGAGAAGCAGAGCCCTGTGGGAGGATGGGAAATTGTCTCCTAAGAGAGCTCAGGTGAGTCCTGGCTGTGACACCGCCCTTCCTGGGGGAAGGAGAGGGAGGAGGAGGCAGGGCATGTGGGCCAGGCTGTGCCACAGAGGTCTGCTCTGAGGGCAGTGTCCTTGAAGGGCAAATGGCCACTCCAGCTATGGAGCCATGGTGGGTGCTAGGTGCAGATAGAGCTAGGTACTGACCATGAAGATAGTGGATGATGGGTCGAATCGGAATTTCAGAATATCAGGCAGGTTTTGCTGTTGTGGTAGTGCACACCTCGTGTGTATCCTGGACATTTTTTGTGGGTGGTACTGACATGAAAGGCAATTCATGTTCATCTGAAATTGAAACTTAACAGTCTGAATCTGTATCTTTTCAGGCAGGTCTAGAGCACTGCCACTTGAGTCTCTCCATTCCTTCTTTTTTCCTTACCTGGGGTCTAGGATTGACCTCCAATCCACCAGCCTCTGGGGTTGGCAAGAAAATGCATGGCCAGGAGACTGAGAAGGGGGAGGCAGAGCACGTAGGTGCATACTTTCAAGGAGTGGTTCTTCTTGGTGGGTTTTGAGCCCTCTCGCTTCTATGTCTTGAGGTGGTGGAACAGATGTGGACACCAGGCCCAGTCCTCCTTACATGTTTCTGAAAGGATTGGCGTTGTGACATCCTCTCTGTGGTCCCCTCTCCCCAAGCCCTTTGGGATCCCCCTCTGCACTGTTCCTGTGCTCCAGGCTGCCTCCCTCCCCTAGGTAAGCTCTCCGGCGGCCACACCCTGGCTCTGCTCTCAGGTTCTGTACACGCTGCTCCTTCTCCTTTGCTGCTTCCATCACTAGCTTTGCTTCAGCCCCTCCCTTGGTGCCTCCTGCCTGGCAGACCGATGTCCACAGGCACCTGTTGAGAGCCCTGCCATCTCCCTGGGGCTCAGCACGTGGCAGGGACTTGAAGAAAGTGCGCCTAGCTGGTTAAGTAAACATGCCTTTTTGCCCTTTCTGTAATAAAATGTTGCCTGCATCTTGTGCTGTTGTCACCCTGGTCACTGGCTGAGGTTCTGATTTCAAGTGCCTGCCCTGGCTGGCAGGTCTCCTGCTCCAAAGTTAATTCCAGCCAACTTACTTGTCCAAACATCCATTCTGCAATGCTCTGATCTAATGCTTCATCTTCCTGGCTGTTGCCAGAAATTGTTCTTTCAGTTTTCTTGGAGACAGTTTGTGTCCAGCTACAACACTGAACACAGGCTGTCCGCTGTCGTGGTTCTACATGTGTGAGTCCTTTATATTATGGATGATTTGACCACAAGGACAATGCCTTTTTTACATTCTGTGAAGTCCCTGAAACATTTGTTTTCACCCCAGCACTAAGGCACAGGTAATTCTCAAGGAGGTCCAGGGGAGTAAGGATCTGCTTTGGAATGCTGAGACTTAAGGGGGCTCTCCCTTTCTCAATTTCCCCCTTTGTGTGTTGTTGTTAAAATGCGCTCATGTTGGCAGCCTCTTTGGGAACTTTCATGGACGTCACTTACTCTGTAAACATCACAGCCGCGAGAGGATACAGATCCAACTCAGCCATGTTCTGGTGAACTGTGGGACCCAGAGTGGCCGTGCCTGGGCCGGCAAAGGTTCCCAGCTCTGCCTTTTGTTGACCTTCTCCTTGGGCTCCCACACTTCCCATCCAGAGAGCTTTGGATTTCAGCTGTTGGGAATCTGAATCATCTCAGGCTTTCCCCTGCAGTGGTGGTGGGAAGCTGCAGGATTAGCTCCTGAGGGTGGGTCCCTCCACCTTCCAGCTTGACTCCAGCTTTCCTGTGCCCTGCCCTGTTGCCTCACCCTGCTGTGCCGGCTTCTCTGCAGCCGGACCTCCCCAAGGCAGGCTCCTGCCACCACTCAGGTGTGCTCTGTGGGGACAAAGGGCCTAGAAGAGCACCAGGATTGGGCTTCAGAGCGGCCAGGCCCTAGCTTGGTGGGTAACCAGGATTCAAAAAGGGGAAGGGGACATCCTGTCCTGGTCTGGCTGTGAAGATTTCAGATTTCAGGCACAGGGCACAGGTGTGAAGGGGCACAGGTGTGAAGGGGCATAGTTGTGAAGGGGCAGAGGTGTGAAGGGGAACAGCTTGGTGATTGTGCAGAGGCACAGATGTGAAGGGGCACAGGTGTGAAGGGGAACAGGTGTGAAGGGACATAGGTGTGAAGAGGCACAGGTGTGAAGGGGCATGGGTGTGAAGGAGCACAGGTTTTTTAAGGGGAACAGCATGGTGGCTGTGCAGAGGCACAGGTGTGAAGGGGATCAGGTGTGAAGGGACATAGGTGTGAAGGGGCATAGGTGTGAAAGGGAATAGCATGGTGACTGTGCAGAGGCACAGGTGTGAAGGGGCACAGGTGTGAAAGGACACAGGTGTGAAGGGGAACAGGTGTGAAGGGGCATAGGTGTGAAGGGGAACAGCATGGTGATTGTACAGAGGCACAGATGTGAAAGGGCACAGGTGTGAAGGGGAACAGGTGTGAAGAGGCACGGGTGTGAAGGGGAACAGATGTGAAGGGGCACGGGTGTGAAGGGGAACAGCTGGTGGTTATGCAGGCGCAAAGACGGCTTTGTCTCCCTAAACTCCCTTGTTCAGCCCCTTTGGTCTTAAGGAGCTTGTCCTTGAACAGCCCCAGGACTGTTTGGCTCAGGCGGAGCCTCATGCAAATGTGCTAGAGGCACAGGGAGGCCAAGATCCTGGCCTCACAGAGTGCTTCAGCAGGAGAAGCGACATCTGTGCTAGAGCCGCAGTTCTGACTGTGGGGACACTTTCAGTAGAATACAGAGCAGCAGGGCTTGGAAGGTGGCTGGGGGGCGGAGACATCATGGCCCTAGGTAATAAGAATGACCAGTCTTGTAGTCTATTTCCTGCCGCGGCAGCAGAACACCACAGATCTGTGGCGTACAAGGAAAGGGACTTATTCCTCTTGGTTCTGGGAAGTCTGAGTGTGGTGTAGAGTCGGTGCTGCAGCGTGGTCAGGAGGAGCTGGAGATCTTGCCCTCACAGGCAACCCGCCACAAGGGCCATGTCCCCATGACCAGACCCCCTCTGCAGGTCTCACCACCCAGAGCCATTACTGACAAGTGTTGACCCGGGTTTTGACAGGGACTCTCAAACCACCAGAGCAGGAAGGGCAGAGATACTGTGGGCTTAGCCTCCAGACACGGAGCCCAGTGGGGAGCCCCTGGGCCAGGGCTGAGCTGGTGCGTGGTGGGACAGGGAGGGTGGAGGCTGCCGGGGTTCCCCTGTGATACTGCCCATCCTACAGCTGCTTGTTCTGAATTCTTTCCCCTCCATCTTTGTACTTCTCTCATTTGCCTAAAAACACTTGATCCTTCAGGTCATTTTGTCCACATTTTGGTGTCCTGGTCATCCAGCCAGGCAGAAGAGCGTCCACTGCGTGGCCCACACCATCTCTCTTGGCCATGGTAAAGGGCATAGCTGTCTCTTGGTTTTCCACCAGGCCTTTCAGTAACTTCCTCTTTCTTAAAAAGACCAAAGGGCTGTGATGGAGCAGGATCATCACCATCCAGGGTGACACTGAGCTTGTGTAGGTGGGAGGGACAACAGGACCCAGCTCAAAGTTTAACTCAGCATGTGCCCAGGGTGTTGCCCGTGTGGCCCAGCAGGCTCGCCCTTGGGAGAACCGGAGCAGGGCAGATGGCTGTGAAGCCCAGTGCACAGGTCCTGAGGAAAGCATCATGCATGCTCACGCTGCTGTAGGTCAGACAATGGAGATTCTGTAGCTGAGAAGTGGAACTGGGAGGAGTGAACTCGTCCAGGTCGGCTCTTCTGAGAGGAGCTGAAGCAGCATGTGATTTAGATGCCATCTGCCATGACCACAGTGGCTGCTCTTGTCAGGTCAGGCAGATGCAGAAACAGGAGAACAGGAGGGAGGTGCTTCTTAGGGAGGATGGCAGGAAGGAGTGTTGAGCATCTGCCTTTGGGGGTGCTGTCATGGGAGGCAGGCTTAGCAATGCAGAGACTGTCCAAACACAGGGACAACCTGGGGACCGGGCAAACGTTTGGAAGGTAGAGCTCTGCAGGAAGTGAAAACTGGTTGTCCATCGTTGGAGGATATTTGGAAGGGTGGACTCCCATGGGGGAGAAGTTAAAAATGAGATTCACCAACTGGGGATGAAGGGCCTTCAGAGGCCCTTGGGAAGTGGTGAGATGGTGGACATGTGTGAGATGGAAAGAGATGCAATGTGGCCCACAGGTTAGGGAGAGTGTCCATCCTCATGATGAGGTGCAGCGACAGGGAGAGGCCGAGGGAAGACAACCAGATGTTAGATGGTGAAGAGCTGAAACTCACCAGATCAACGGAAATAAAAAGAATGCATGGAAAGTAAATGCAGTCCCCACAGGCTGTCCTGGTGTTTGCTGGTCATTCAGATCCCAACCGTGGAGGGGAGGATGTGCTTATGCCCCTCAGCTAAATCAAGGCTGCCCTGGCCTCCCCCAGGCGCCTGTCCATCAGCAAAGCCTCGGGGTGGGAGGGTCCTATATGTCTGAAACTGGAGGAGTCAAGGCAGGAGGAGCAGCAGGGCATTCTGGGCAGGCTTCCTGGGATGCCAGCTCCTCCTGTAGCCACCACAGAGTCTCACCACAGATGCCGGATGGAGGAAGCAGGTCACAGGAAGCACCCACCCTATCCGTGGAATCTCCTTTGTTTTTTATCAGTAGCGTACTTCTCTTTATTGGGACCCAATAGCACCCCACCCACTCATCCAACCAAAGAGCTCAAGACTGCCCAACCCTCTCCAGCCCTTGCTCTGCCACTCCAATCCAGTGGCATGGACAGCAAATAGAGGCCACACTGAAAGTGCCAGCGGGTGCCCAGCATTGAGTAGGTGGACCAAATCCTCAGTGGCCCTGTAGAGGAGGCATTGCTGCCTCCCTGTCTCACCCGGCTTTGCCGTTGCTGTAAGAGAATCTCTGAAACTGTGTGACTTATAAAGAGTATAGATCTATCTCTTATAGCTCTGGAGGCTGGGCAGTCCAAGGTCAGGGCCTGCCTCTGGCTGTGTCCACTCATGGAGGAAGGTCGAGTGAGCAGGCGGGAGAGAGAAGGAAGAGGCCACTCCTCCTGCTTCAAGAGCCCACTCCCTGGTGACCAGTCCTTGCCCCAGCAGTGCACTGATGTGTTCACAGGGAAGAGGACTCAGGACCCAGTCACCTCTGGAAGGTGCCCCAGCACTGTTGCACTGGGGACTGAGTTCCCACAGGTGAAGTTTGGGGACACCTTCAGACCATGGAATTCCAATACTTTTTAACAGACTTTATTTTTAAGAGAAATTTGAGATTCATAGAAAAATTGAGTGGAAGGTGCGGAGACGTCCCGTGAAACTGCGCTCCTGCCCCACCCACGCACAGCCTCCCCCGTCGTCAGCACCCGTCAGAGTGGCACACGTAACAGTGCTGACCAGGGCACCTCATTGTCGCTCAAAGTCCACAGTTTTCACTCGGGCCCACGGTCAGTGACGTATGTTCTGTGGGTCTGGGCGAATGCGTACCATGCACACAGCACCCTACAGGGAACATCACTGTGCTCTACCTCTTCACTCCTCCTCCCTTCCCACCAGAAAACCACTGATCTTTCATTGGCTCCATGGTTTTATCTCTTCCAGAACGTTCTGCAGTAGGAATCACACAGTAGATGGCTGGAGGGTGGCTTCCTTCCCCTGGTGATATGCGTCAGAAGAGGGTTTGGTTTCACAGTTCTAAGAGATGGTTTCCGGCCCTTGACATGAGCCCGAAGCCCATGGGACCTCTCTGGTAATCTAGATGGGGAAGGGAATTCATGTGGGACTGTAGGGCTCCTGTCCTGGGAGGCTGGGCTGTGCCTCCCCCACGCCTTCTAGAAGCCGGCCTCTGGTTCCCAAAGGGGAATACTGGGTGCAGTGCAGCCTTAAGCTTGTTGCTCGTCTGTGGGACAAACGCTAAGCAGAAGGTGGAGGGTCTTCTATGGCAGACCTATAACTGGTGCACATGTCAGATCTAGAATGCAGGATTCTCTGCCTCTCGACTCGTCTGTGCAGCGAGTGAGATGTGTATGCACACCTTGCTTAATCAACTAGAAAGAGCAGAGAAGTTTCTTAATCCAGACAAAAATCTGAATTGTAGATTGCTAGGTTATTGTTCTTAATAATCTTAGATATCTTATGATGTCTGTGTGAACCAGCTTTTCTTTTTTCCATTTTTTTATTAGAGTTTTATAGTTGTACATAGTAAACTGGTTCATGCAGCTGACACATGGATGGAATTCGATTTCAGTTCACGATTCCCCGATTTCTCTCTTCCTCCTCCCCTCCCCCATTCTCCTTCCTCCAGTAGAGTTCCTTTCGTTCAAATATTAATTTACGATTGGCTCTTTATCTATGCATAAAGGTGACATTCCCTGTCCTATACGCACATATGCACACGACATCATTCTGCACTGCCTCCCCTTACCTATCCCTTCACTCTGCCTCTCCACCATCCAGCTCTTCAAACAGGACAGTCCAGCATGGGAGGGAAGTGTGAAGAAGAGAGGTCAGATGTGATTAATGCACACTGCATGATGAGTGGGAATATCATGTGAACCCATTAATCTGCACCACCAGTGCCTGTTAGTGGAACAAAGATGAGAGCTGAAAGAAAGTTCCAGTCATAGAAAATCCATCCTGCCCCGGGTGGCTCAGACTCAGCCCGAATTCCTCAGACAACATGGATTAGAACTTGGCTCTTTGAGGGAATGGCTCAGTAGTGGAGTGTGTGCCCAGCATGTGCAAGGTCCTGGGTTCAATCCCCAGCATGGGAAGTAAGGGTTGGATCTCCATAGTTGCTCACAGGGAGGTCCCCCATGCCTTCTCAGGGCTAAAGGAGCCAGAGTCAGTTTCAGGTGGTTCCCAGGGAGTAGGGCTCTTCTCTGCCCCATCTTCTTAATGAAGGAAGGATGGTACAGGTGCTTTGCTATACATGCCGTGCTCCACAGGGTTTCTTGCATCATTTGTGATTGGCGCATGCTCTGTGAGTACCTTAGACACCCCTGTGTATCGGCCGCTGCCAGCATCTGTGCCTACCAGGCATGGCTTCACTTCACTTCATGTTATTGATCAGAAACCTTGAATACTGAGTAGTGAATCCATCAATTTTTATCTCATAGTTTCTATTTTTTTCTTTTTGTCTTTTAAAATACATTTCCTTGAGTGGATTTCTGAACTGAGGCAAGGTTTGCACATAGTGAAATGGCACGTTCGTCGTAACACTTGCTGACTTTTACGAGTGTTCGCACCCACAGTTACAATGTCTGTGATTTCTGACAACCCAGGGAGTTCCTGGTGTTCCCCTGGTCAGTCACCTCCAAATGTTGCTCTGGTTTCTATTGCTGGGTGTGACTCCTTATGAGTGGATGCACTCGATGTCACCTCTTCTGTGCCTGCTTTCTTTCTCCCATATCGTCAGAGAGACTTGGCCAGATCACAGGCACCAACAGCTTACTCTATTTGTTTTTTAATTGAATGTACCAGAGTCTGTTTATGTGAAAGTGTATATGAGCATGTGTGTGCATCCTCCACCGACGGCATTTGGGTTGCTTCAGTTTGGACTGTCATGAAGGGTCTCCATAAACACTCAGTCCCAGTGCTCCTGGGGGTGTAGGCTTCTGCTTCTCTTGGGAATCTCTAGGTTATTCTTTTGGGATTTATGGTAAAGTCTTCCCCCTCATGTTTGTTTTCTGGTGCGGGGAGGGAACCCAGGGTCTTGAACACAGTAGGTCCTGAGCACTCTACCACTGAGCTGCATCCCCAGCTCTGTTCATGACTGGGTCACAGAGTCATTATTCTGAGTTTTCTTCCACTGAGTCTGTGCTTTTGCCTTCCCCGTTAGACCTTGAATCTCCATTACCATATGGCATAAAGTGGGGTTTTAGCTTTCTTTTCTCCAAAATGTAAGACAGATTTTGCAAGTTAGAAGATCCATTCTTTTCCCATTGAATGTAATTCTTTTTTGTAGACTATGCGCCGAGTGCCTGTACTTGGTTGGATCTGTTTCCTTAGGCAGCGTTCTCCATGTCTGTGCAATTTCTTTTTGCTGCAGCCTTTCATGAGCAACACACTGTCTTCATAGTGTAACTGTTGCATGCTCAGTGCCTGCTCCAGTGTTACTGTTAGTCATAGTCACTGTGGGAAATAGGAACCATTTGGAGTGTTCTCCAGTGGGGAGAGCTCTACACAGAACCGTGGGGTGGCTGGGATGAGGGTTTGAGAACTGACTCGGGAAGCTCGGACACCAGGAGGCTTTGTGAGTAGTTTCACATTCAAGCTTCACCAGTGCCCTCTGCCAGGCTGCAGAGTGGACACTAGAACTTGACACAAAGATGGTTCTGTTTGTCAGAGGAGAAGCCAAAGCCTCCTTGTCCTTTGGGCAGCACCTGTTTTGCCACCAGAGACCTGGCAGCAGCTGTGAGAGTCCCTCGCAGCTTGGCGGTCCTTATGCCAGGAGGGCAGGGTAGTATCGATGCTGCCCAACGGTATCCAGTTCACGTGTGCCTTCTCGCTGCTCCTCAGCAATGTCGGTTAAAACTGGACCTGTGAGCCCTATCAAAAGTACCAGTTTGAACTGTGATGGGGCAACACTAAATATTCAGCTGAATTTGGTGGCTAAGTGTGACACCTATGCAGACAGTCTCCTCCAGCCAAGTACTTGCGCCGATCCTCTTGTGTGCTCTCCAAGTTTCAGGTTTCGTTCCTTTCTTGAGTCGTTTTTAGGTTGAGTTCTAGATGCCATACGTGATGGCAATGAGTCTGAGGTCACCGTTTCTGGCCACCCTTGTTGGGGTGCTGCTGGATTCTGTGAGACGACTGCCCACCAGCCTCACTGAGTACCTCGTCTCCACTGCTGATGGTCAGCGCCTGGGCTCCTGCCTGGTGATGCACCCTCTGTGCAGATAAGGACCTACCCCGGCTCTACTGCCCACAGTACTCAGGCCTTTTCTTTTTTAATGTCATTTCACTTCAGTATTCGTAAGCATGCTTGTCCTGTCTCGACCTTAGTAACTCTCCAGAAGGTGTTTCCACGGAGTTTGCTGTGTACTTGTGGCCCATGGCCTTTATGAAAACAAGAGCATTTCATGTCAGAACAAGCATGATGAGAACATTTGTGGCTAATGGGGGCTAAATCTTATCAAATGGATTTTTTTAAACTATGAGATAACTTCACAATTTTTCTGTTAAATTAGTTTTTTTTTATGTTAATTGGTTTTTTGTTGGTGATGGTGACCTATCCTTGAATTTCTGGTGCAGAGCCCACTTGGTTGTGATGTATATTATTTTTGCATCTTTAGATTTGGCGGACTCTTGCTTTAGCAAGGATTACTGCATCCATTTTCATGAGCAAATTGAGCTGTGATTATTTTTCTTCTCCTTGCCTCCTTTTGGAATGAGATCATACTAATCCCATGAAAGGGTCTGACAGCAGTTGATGTTTTCTACTGTCTGAAATGCAACAGAGGCTGCATTTGTCTCGTGGGCTGGATCCTTGAGAGCCCCTAAGTGCACTTATGCACGACCTCCTACAGTTGGTTTTTCTGGTTTCTGTTCCAAGCCGTGTTTATTATGATAATCTTTCGTGGTTGTCCTCAGGCTGCAGCATTTGCTCTGAATTTTCTGCTTATTTAATTCCTTAGGTCTTTCCCTTTCCCGTGGCTGGTCTTGCCAGGGGTGTAGCACCTTCTTGACGGCCTTCCTGTCTTATAGCTGGCTCTCCACCATGTTTATTTCTACCCACAGTTTGCTCCCCATCCCTTTCCAGCTTGTTGAGATGAACTCTTACTTCCTCCTGGTTGGCCCCCAGGTCTTCCTTCCGAGTCATTTAGAAGCCCACCCTCACATTTTGCCTTGGCTTTGGTTCCCGGCACTGTGAGCTCCAGGAAGTCCCTCGAGGTCCTTACCGTAGGGGTGTGCAGCACGTTGCTCATACCCAGACACGCACCTTGAGTTACAGTTTTACTCTTGGTCTTTACTTTCACTTCAAAATAGTTGGAGAAGCGGGTGCCAGTGGCTGATGTGTGAGCTGCCCACTGAGACTTCCTTTATGGCTCTATGGAGTCATAAGTTAGCACGGAAAACTTGAAAAATCAAGAAAAGCATAAAAAAAGCAGAGTGTCTGAAAAAGTTCCCATAATCCCAAAACTTTGGCCAAGATACATTTTAAAGTTTAATATCTATTTTTTTAATGATAAAGTATTAGCTAATCAATTAATCCAGTCAAACAATTTTTACATTATCTGAGTTCCTCTTAATAAAAATTTACGCTGTGTGTGATGGGAATTCGTATTCATTAGCATATTGATCTGACATTCCAGTTAGGTTGCTCCAGTGCCAAGAACTGTCAGATCCTGCCTTTTGATTTTAAACTACAAATATTCTTTGGTAGGTAAGTCACTGGACCTTAGTAACCACGGGAGAACTAGGTCACTGAGGGTAGGCACCTCCTGCCTCATGGTCTGCCCAGTGGGACAACCATCAGTGCATGGTTGTGAATACCATGCCAGCGCCACATCAGAACACTCTTGCTGGAAGGCGAGACCCCGACTTCCTCTGCATGGTGCAAATCCTGCTGTCTGCTCAGTTGCCCTGCACGTCGATTTCCAAAACACTTCTGGAAGGTGCGCCAATAACAGTCAGGGGTGGTGGGGGCGTTTCCTCAAGCTGCTCGGCACTGGGTCTCCATGCTTGGTTTCTGAATTGTGCTCTGTATCAATGGATGTTGGCCAGTGTTGAAGGACAGAGCACTTTGGCAGAAAAAAAAAAAAGGTTGTGATGGTTGGGAAAGCTGGAGAAGGCAGGGAGGGCTTTGGAGGACAGGGTTGGTCAATGTGGAGGAAAGGTCAATGTGGCCAGAAAGCAGGAACCTGCACAGAGGTGGAGGCGAGGACCAGGGCTGGGGCGTGACCTGCAGGGCCCTGGCCTTTGTACAGGGTGGGTTCTGAGGGAGAGATGCACAATGCTCACAGTCATGGTCAAATCTGGGTGCAATGACTAATAGAGTAGATTGTAAATCAGGGAGACTTAGGGGAAAAAGCATTCAAAGAAATGCTGCTTGGATGGTAATGGAGTAGAAAGTTTGAGTAGCCGAGTCACAGGCTTTGGCCCATCACTAACCTTTGCGTTAACCATGCAAGTCACAGGATTTGTCTCACCTCAGCTTCACTCTTCAGATGACTTAGAAGCTCGCTCCCACTCAGGGGCTAGGACCCATGGGCCTTGCCCTGCAGGGCTGAGGACCAGCTGCTGGCTCCATCTGGGCTATGGGAGAAGCCACACCTTCCCTATGCTAGGGTCTCCATACCTTGCCAGGTGATTCACCTGAGCCCTGTGGAGACTTGGGAAATTTGCTGGTCTGGTCATTTAAACCCCAACCAACCATGGAGCCTATCTAAAATGTCGGACTATGGATATTGCCCCATTTGAGTTGCAGCTTTGGTTCATTTCTGAATCATGTTCTGCTTTTGTGACTCCCTGTCAATGCAGAGAGAAAGAGGTGTTTGGCCAAAGGAGAAGATTTCCACGGTTAAGAAAGTTGGAGAAGGGAGTAAAGCATCTGGAGAGGGTAATGGTCTTCTTTCTCCTCCTATGTTTCTCCATTCAGCCGCCTGGGAAAGAATCCAAAGAAGAACAGGAAGGAAATCTGAGGAGTGAAAAGGAAACGGTGAGCAGAACTGTCAGGCGTTTTTCCTGGGTTCACTCCCAGAGTCTCTGTCCACGGGACCCCTCAGAGCCAGGGAGCTGCCGAGCCTTGAGATCACCTCTGCCCTGGGAGCAGGTTAGGTGGCGCCTGTCAGCCAGAGAGGCGGAGCTAGTGCACATCTTGCTTCTTACTGGCTATTCAAGGAAAGGGAGGAGTCCCGGCCACGTGATGCATGCCTGTAGTCCCAGGGACCAGGAAGCTGAGGCAGGAGGGTCACAAGTTCCAGGCCAGCCTGGGCAACTTAGTGAGGTCACTCACACACACACACACACACACACACACACACACACACACACACGCAGGGTTGTTAGCTGGAGTAAAGGATGCTTATTCCCCATTGACTGTTTACAATGGGCTTCTTTCAGCCTATTTCTCATGAAGTAGCCAGGAGAACCTTTGGAAAATATGTCTAGTAACACTCTTTCCTTGATTAAGACCATTAGCTTCCATTGCGTCCAGAGTGAAGCCCACACTCCTCACCAGGACCCCCAGCTGCGTAGGACTGGCTCCTGTCCACCTCTCCAGACTCATTCCTCAGCCTCCGCCCTGTCCTGCCTCCATTTTGTGTTCTTCAAGCTATGCAGCCCAGCCTCCCCTCAGGCACTGGTGCCCAATCGTTTCTCTTTAAAGCTACTCCTCCACCTCGGGGGGCTGATGGACAGGAGCGCCTCCTGGAGGTGCTCAGTCTCATGCCTCCTCTGAAGGACCTGGCCAGCTGCTCGTGGGGGTGCGTGGGGGGTGGCTGTGCCTCTGCACCCACAGCTTCTGGCACTTCCACAGCCCACTTCCCTCTCCTGGCCCAGATCTCAGCTGAAACTCTGGACTTACTTTGCTTCTTGTGCTTCATCTCCCTTTGCAGACCACTTGCGTTTTTAGGCACCAGCCCTATGTGTCCCACTGTCTGGATGTACCAGCTGTCCCATCCTCAGTGGAAAAAGGAAGACAAGAGTGCACAAACAGCTCACTGGCCCTGGCTCCCGGGCTCAGAAACACAACAGTCTGAAGGACTGTTGGTAGGGTGCAGGGAGGTGGAGGAGGAGGAAATGGCTGGCTGCTCCCTTCAGCTAGTTCCTCTGGGTGTCTCTGCCCCAGTGTCACAGATCAGTCTGAGTTGGTTCACTGGGGCTGTCACAGAAAGTGCCACAGGCCAGGTGGCACAGGCCACAGACAAGTGGGGTGGCATAAACCACCTCCCCATGGTCCCGGAGGCCTGAAGACTGAGATCAAGGTGTCATTAAGGCTAAATCACAGCTCACTGTCCTTGGCTTTTGGGTGGCCACCATCTGTGTCATCTTCCTGTGTCCCAGGGTCTGCTTCTAATAGGAATACCAGGCAAATTGAAAGAGAGACCCTTCACAGGACCCTGTTTGAGCAGAATTTTTACTCTGCAAAGGCTCACAGCGTTCTGAGGCCTGTGGACAAAGGGTTCAGCCCTCATTTGAAACTTGAGGGGAACACAATTTAGTTCAAAGCACAAGCCAAGAAAATCCAAGCACATTCCTGGGAATTTGGAATTACTGCCACTGTCTGGAACTGACCCCTAGACAAGGATTGCCCTGCTGGATTTAAGTGAGAGTGGAAGCCAACGCTATGTGCCGACCATGCTCACCTGCATTTGGGTGGGTTTGGATTTGTGGCCAGACCCTCAGAACTTGGAGAGCAGCAAACTGAGCTCTCCATTCCCAGCTTCTTTGCAACCTTTCCCAGAGATTTGCATGTTGCAGACTTCAAATGTGGCTGCACAGTCATGTTCATTACCTTTTTCTTAAAAAAAACTCACAGGTTATATATTCTCAGAGGAATAACATGTTTGACAGTACACTTTTTCTTTTCTTTCTTGGTACCAGGGATTGAACTCAGGAGCACTTGACCACTAGCCCCGTCCCCAGCCCTGTTTTGTATTTTATTTAGAGACAACTCACTGAGTTGCTTAGTGACTCACCATTGCTGAGTCTGGCTTTGAACTTGCGATCCTTCTGCCTCAGCCTCCCGAGCTGCTGGGATTGCAGGTGTGCGCTACTGCACCCGGCAATACACTTTCTTTTTTGGTGATTCTCAGATCATATTTTTATATTCACAGCTGTGTGAGTATCATGCCATTCTCCAGCTTCAGGCTCGGCTCGAGTGTGTGTGTGTGTGTGTGTGTGTGTCTGTCTGTCTGTCTGAGGGTGTGGAGGGGCGAGCGCTGGGATTGGCTTCCTTCGGCCGGCTGCTCTTGAGCACTTCTTTCTTTGCACCCCCCCATCTCTGCACCTCTCTTCTATGAGCGCTGGCTGCCTCTGAGGTGAAGATCAGCACAGGTAGTGTCTCGGCTGCCTCCATACTTCCTCTTAGATTTAGGGGGCTGGGTGGAAAGGGAATAAAGGTGATGTGTTGGCAGCCCATCGTCCCCAGGCCTTCTCTCGGTGTCCCCGTGAGGACAACCTCCACTTCTCTCACTGCCGGCCCACACTTTCTAATGTGTGCCGCTGTAAGTCTGTGAGAATTTGTGGGCCCTCTCAGCACCTTTAGGATTTGCAGCCCCATCATGAGGAGCAGAGAGGTAAATGGCCAGTCTCCCTGGAGTTGTCCTCATTGCCCCCACTTATGTGTGTTCTCCCTGTGTGTGGCAATGTGTGGTGTGGTGATGGTAAGTCCTGGGACTCCCATCTGGGGCACTCTGTGGTTCCCACCCTTTCCTGGAATCCCCCACTTTTCTGAGGGCTGGGGAGACAGGCTCCTAACTGCACTGCCTCCGGGAAGGGCGTGGGAGGATCAGAGGAGATGGGGGGAGCTCTTCACTATCTCTTTCCTTGCAGGCAGGAAGTGGCCATGGTTGAAGGAGAGACTCAATGTCAAGATAAGAATGGTAAGTCATTGCTTTCTAAGGTCTTTGATAGCAGAAAGGTAAACCTAATCATCCAGGGTATGGATGGTCCCTTGGTGATGGAGGCAGCTGTTCAAAATCTTGCCTTCTCAAAACCAGACCTCACTATTATTCGAATCACAGTAATATTTGTGCTTGATTTATTTTGAGCAACACTTCATAAACTTACTTGGAAGGTGATTAGCCAAAAACCAATGGATTTTAATATATATGTTATCGTTTTAAAATATATATTTGTTTTTAAATAGTGCCAACTGGTGATGAGAAGTATATTTTTCTTTTTTCTTTACTCCACCTGCCACACCATTGAGGGTAGTAATTATGTAATTTTTCAAGAGAGAGAAAAGGGGAGAGGAGGGGAGGGGAGGGGGGATAGTAGAGAATAGGACAGACAGCAAAATACATCAGACACGAGAAAGGCAATATGTCAATCAATGGAAGGGTAACTGATGTGATACAGCAATCTGTATACGGGGTAAAATTGGGAGTTCATAACCCACTTGAATCAAACTGTGAAATATGACGTATTAAGAACTATGTAATGTTTTGAATGACCAACAATAAAAAAATTAAAAAAAATAAAATAAAATAAAATATGCGATTCAATAAAAAAAAAAGAATAACGGTGTTCAGTCCCTGAGGACAGCTATGTCGTAAAGAAAACTCTAGTTTTTTTCTTTTCACTCATTTTTTTCCTGAGGTATAACTGGCAAATAAAAAATTGTGGGTGATGGTTTGATGTATGTGCACATTGTGATAATGCGTTAAGCCAGCAGAGAGGAGCGGGAACATGCAAGCCTGGTTTCCCGCAGTGTCGGCCACAAGCACTGCTGGGGCCCAGAGCTCCCTCACTTGCAGCTGGAGCCCGCACTGGGGACAAGCTCTCCCCTCTTCACCTGCAGGACTCCTCCTGCGTCTTGCCTCTGGCCATGGGGAGCTTTGCTCTTCCCACTCCCTACGCCTGGGGCACTGGGCCAGCAGATACCACTGCCACCCCAAGCAGGAATCCCCATGGTCATTGCATGGGAAGTGTCACCTGACAGTGATTTCAAGTGCCAGTGTGGTCGTAAGGACCATGGTGCAAAAGCCTTTTGTACCCATGTTTCATGTCACACCTCTGCCAGGTCCAGCTGGTGACCTCAGTCTGGATCCTGATTGCCCTGTCTCTTGCCCCTCTGCTGTGACTCAACATCTCTCTCCTGAAGCTGCTTCCCTCTGAGGTCACACTACCTTGGGACCCTCCCCCACTGCACTGTCTTGGGTCCAATCTGAAATTGTGGTGTTCCTTAGTGGTCCATCCTTCAGTTATTTTATTCACACCCCCTACACACACCCCAGTCCTGGGAATTGAACCAGGGGCCTCACACGCTAGGCAAAGCATCTACTGCTAAAATACACCTTGGCACCAAGTTCACACATTTTATTTTAAATATTTATTCTTTAGTTGTAGTTGGACACAATACCTTTATTTAATTTATTTATTTTTATGTGGTGCTGAGAATTGAACCCAGGGCCTCACACATGCTAGGCGAGTGCTCTACTGCTGAGCCACAGCCCAGCCCCCAAGTCCACACATTGTATTGATATTTTTAATGGATCCACATTTTGCATTTTACTAAGGTAGAACCTCTCACTCTGGACCTAACTTCAGCTGGTGCATGGCTTACTAAAGGGCTCACCAGATAGTGCAATGCTTTTGTAAAGAGAACAGACAGGCTTGATTTGATGTGTCCATCCTGAAGTAATTCAGGGGATGAAGCCTGAAGAACCTTCCAGGAGGGTAGGTCCCTGTTCTCCGTGGGCATCAGGGCTTGAAGTCAGCTAAGGAGCTTGATTCCTCTCTTCCTGGATCTGTCGCCTCTGTCCTCAGGGCTGTGGACCATCAGGAATGTGGAGATGGAAAGGGCAGCCTTCCTGGAAGTCAGATTTTGACCAAAAGATGGAAACTGATGGAGCCTGTGGTGCACACCAGGGAAGCGGGGCTGGCTCCCTGCATTTGAGAGCAAGTGCATATTAGACGTTTGCATGTCTTGCTGGGTCCAGGAAAGAGGCTTCATCTACACTGAGGTTTCCATCTAGTGTTTGTGAAAACTTAGACCCAGCCATCTTTGCACAGGTCAAAACAAGGGAAGTTAACAGGGGAGGCAACCAAAGTCATTAATCTCACATCTTTGTATAGTCACCTTCCTGATTTCTGCAGGGAGGTCATCCTGCTGCAGGACAGGCAGGGTGATGCTGCTCCCAACTGGGCACTGGTGGCTATCTTCCCTACAATGTCCAGTCCTAGAGAAATTCACAGGGTATGTTGATGGGCCTTTTCAACCCTGATGAAACAGATCCAGGAACAACTGTATTTGTCCCACTACCCTAAGGAGGGGTTACGGTGCAAAGCAGACCTTCAAAACAGTTTCCTTGGCCCTTCACTCAGGCCTTGAGTCACAAATTGAAAGCCATGATAATACCATGTCCTATGTTTCCATGCTCTGGAAGAACATGGATCACAAATAGGCCATACTCTCCATTCTTTCTATAATGCCCCATGGGAACAATTGTTTAGGCTGTGAGCTCTCCGGTTCAGGTAGGCCTGCTGCCCCAAGTGCTCTGAACTGTAAGCTGCTTATGTCCCATTTTTAAATGTTAATGGTATCTGCTGAACCTCTAACCTAAACCACGTGATAGAACTCATCACATGTTAGTGTAACAACACACACTAATATAACAAGGAACACTCATCAATATAACAAGGCACACTTATTAATATAACAATATACCCTAATTACCCAATATACACTAATATAACAAGACACACTTAATTCAAGGTACCAAAGTCCAGGGGAAGTAACTTTAAAAAGATGTTTAATGATGTTTTTCCTCCCAAATAATCATACTACAAGCTACACTGGTATATTTCATATAGGAAAATGTTGAAATTTGAAGGAAGCTGTATGTTCAGAGAAGAGAGTTTAGAGAATATTTAAGCAATAGAAGGCTCTGAGAGAGTCAAGGTACTGAAGACAGAGATGTTGAGATATTTGTAAACAGACTCAGTTTCAACATGTTGATGAATGCCCTAAGTGATGGTGCTACATTGCGTGAAGAACGTCACACTCAGAAGGCAGGTTCTGGGCCTTCCCCCAGCTCTTCCATCAAGCCTGATGGGAGACCCGCATCTCTAGCGGCATGACTGGGTTGGCAGTGGTCTCTGCTCCTTCAGGATAATGTGAGTTTGAACAAGGTCTCTTGGAGGCCCATTAGCAGGTGCAGACTCTATGTGGACCCATGGATCTGGTCCACCTGAAGGAGCTGCACAAAGGAATGTGATCAGCAGCTGTGTCCAATCGCAAGAGAGGAAGCAGGATCAGAGGTGAGGAAACTGGGTGGGGCTTGATGGTTCCACAGGTAAAGACGAGATTATAAGAGAGACAGTGCTTTTCCTGGTAATTTATTGTGAGGCTACTTTGTACTGATGGAGAGATGCTCATGGAGCAAGTTATTTGGTGCAGGGAACCAAGAGCACAGGTAGAAAAATGAGCTTTAAATGGGTTGAGAGAATCCTCTGCCATAAGGGGGAAGGGCTTAGCAGAAGTGGATTTTGTGTATGTGTGTGTGTAGGGGAGGATACCAGGGATTGGACTCAGGGTGTTTAACCACTGAGCCACATTCCCAGCCCTTTTATATTTTATTTAGAGACAGGGCCTTGCTAACTTGCTGAGGCTGACTTTGTATTTGGGATCCTCCTGCCTCAGCCTCCCAAGCCTCTGGGGTGACCGGTATGCACCATCACTCCCAGCTATAACCGTTATAAAAATAACAGTGGGTTATTTTTATTTATTTATTTTTTTACTGTGGTTTTGTTAAGTGTTGGACAAGCCTGTTGACTGCTGCTTCCCTGGTCAAGCAGAAGGTCCCAGAGTGATACTCAAGGAGGAAGGCCCCTCACACTGGGGAGATGCAACCTCTTCTTCCTGGACCGCCCCCAGATGTTAGTCAGCTCCTCAGCTAATTGCCCGCGGGACATGGCTTTCCCCAGAAGATGCAGCACCAGGAACAAGCCAAGGGCCCTTTGATGAGGCTTCTGTTTCCCACCCAGGAGCCCCTGTCTTACTGAGGTGGCTTTTCCAGGATTGGGTCCTGGAAGTGTATCTCAACAGACCTTGATTTGAAGTCAGTGACCCGTGGTCTGGGAATTATTTGGACATGGACCCCAAGGCTTGCTTTCTGAGGACAGGAGAAACGTGAGCTCTGCCCTTCACAGTGAGTAGGCTGGCAGTCTGTGCAGCCCGGGTGTCCAGGGTCTTGCTGGGGTCATGGAGTCCACGAAGCTCACAGTTCCCATCCCAGTCAGCTGCTTCTGTCACTAGGGTGATGGTGATGTTGCCTGGGCCAGAAGAACTGTCTGGAATTCAGAATTGTATCTTGTAATTTCTCATAAATGCAAGCCAGTGTCATGCAATTGCTTAGTATGACACCAACCCTCAAGAACTAAAATAAGAACACTACGGATAATGATGGCCACGATGACTAGAAGGATAGATTGAGAGGCACTAGACATACAGGTGCGCAGGCAGACAAGTAGCTAGACCCTCGGCTCTGCACCCCAGGGGAGCAGTCCAACCCTGCGGAACTTCTGGGGAGGAATGGCTTACCCTGGCTTCTTCCTCCAGGAGGGAAGCTCTGCAGGCCTTTGAAATTGGGAGCTGCTGGCTCAAGCAGGGGAGTGGCGTCTGTCAATCAAAATGACAGAGTTTAAAATGATGGGACTGTGAGTCCCGGTGGATAGCAGCAAGACTGGAGCCTCCCACCCCTCCAGCCTCTGCCACTCGCTGCACAGAGCAGACAGACCACAGCAACTAGTCAGGAGAGTTCACGGTGGGAACAAGAAATGGTCCGACTTAAGGGGAAAAGGCAGCAGCATTGGCGTGAGAGTCAGGGCGTCTTCTCATGGGCCAGGAGACAAAAGGTGAGTCAAGAGGAGCAGGACTTGATGTGGGAAAAGGTGTTACAATCCGCCTCTTGTTAATAACCAAGGGCTGTTTGGGACACTGTTTCTCAGGTGGTCACGGGGCACACTGGCTGTGGCAGATCCACGACGAGGGGGGACCTGGGCTGCATCATAAGTGTCTCCTACACAGAGCATCCGGGCTTCATGAGCAGGCACAATAAGTGCTGCTGGTTGGAAGGCATCTTTGCTGTAAAATTACAAACAGAAGGAGGAGAGATCTCCCTCTCCTCATTAAAATGTAAATGTTTATTACATTTCAGTTTTTTTTAAATGGTCAAAATTCTGCCTTTTCCTCAATTTTGCTGTTAACCTAAAAGTATTCTAAAATAATAACTTAAAATTTTAAATACACTTGAAAAGTTTAAATAAAAGAATAAAATGGATTTGGGGCTAGATGCTGCTGGGTGAAAACCAGAGGTGTCGCAGAGGACAGGTCTTTCTGACCTGTGGTTCTTGTCTCCCTTTCCCGGGTCCTTCCAGGGAAGCACTTGTATTTCCTCAGACTTGAGGTTCAGCAAGAACTGAAGTCTGCATGTCCAGGGCACCTAGCTTGAACACGAGGCCAGGCACTTCACCAACGGGTGATCGTCTGACCTGGTCCTACGATGCCTGAGCAGACACGGGGGACAGTAACCGTTGCTCTTTCCTCTGGTTGGCAGAGTCATCCTGGAGGAACGGTGCATCTGGGAAGTGTGCCAGGCCAGGAACCTTGGTTCTGCCCCTTAGGAGAGGCTATGAGTACCCCTTCAGCCCATGGCACAGCTCTCTGCCTGTGGTGGCCGGAGGCTGCCCTGGGCTGGTGCCATGGTGCAGGGTGTGGAGCCAGCTTGTGGACGAAACCCCACATGAGGTTCTGGGCACAGGCAACCTCTAGGGTGTGGTGGGCAGGCCCCGGAGAGCTGCTCTCCCATGCCTGGCCAGCAGCACAGCAGTGCCTTGAGACTGAAGGGTCACGGGGGGACTTGGTGTCCCTGGCTGGTCATGCGTGTCCCTGTCTTGCCAGCTCTGTCCTGAGCATTCCTGTCACCTGATGCTTCAGGCACAGGTGTTCCTTGCGTCTTTCTCGAGGCTGCCTTGTAGATGCAGCAAGGGAATCTCAAGGACAGCTGCCCGTCTTTGAGTCGGTGGTCAGCACCTGTGCAAGCCCAGCCCCTCTTCTCCTCCTGAGTCCCCCCAGGGGCAGCTCCTCTTCACACCTGGCATACACTGTGCTCCCTAGGAGGAGGGTGGGAGGGGAGGCTCCTGCTACCTCTCAGAGCTTCCTCATGGCTCCACAGCAAGTGAATAAAGGCTTTGCTGCAGTTTCATTTGGGTCCCTGTTGCTCTCTCTGGCTTCTCTGGCACCTCCCCATCCAGCCATTCCTGAGGTTGCCCACTTCCTGTTTTCCTCGATGTCCAGAACGGCCTAGTGACTGTGTGACCCAGGACACTGGGAAAGTGCAGCCAGCCTTTTGCAGCATGCTGACCCCTTAGCGCGCACTTGACATCCATCAAGTCTTGGTAAATATGACCCTCCCTTTCCAGGCAGCCTATAGTGTTTGCAGGTTTTCATGAGGTCAGTGGCGTCTGGAATTGGGGTAGACATAATTTAAGGGTACAAGAGACACAAAATGCATCTTATGAGGTTGGGGAGCCGGGACAGGGGAGGCTAGGGCCAGAGCCAGGAGAACCTTGTCTCCTGAGATCCAGGATCTTACAGTCACTCTCCCTGTGGGTGTCACAGGCAGCAGGTTAGAGAAGGTGCGGCCATGTGGGGGGCAGCCAGGGTGGGGGGCTGCAGGGTGGGGGGCTTCCCAGAGGTGCAGGAACGCAAAGGGGCCACTCCACCCTGAAGAAGGGGCCACTCCACCCTGGAGAACAAGGTTCTTCAGCTCACAGGAGCGTGTTACTAGCTGCATCTCTTTCCTCCGTCTGTGCAGTGCCAGGCTCTATATCAGCCTTGGCACAGCCGCTAGTGTGTCCAGGTTCTTGAACCAGGTCCTTTGCAGTCTCTTGGCGATCTTTCTTTTTCTCCCTCATCCTTCTGCACCAGCAGAAGGCTCTCTTCCAGATGGGTCCAAAGCCCGGTTCTCCGCAGGCCTCTCATGGGTTTGTGTGGGCAGTGTTGGTGGACGTCCTTGCTTCTGCTTCCCATGCAGGGAGCAAATCTGCACCCATGCGCATCCCTTCCTCAGAACCTGCGCTGAGCTCTGGGTGTAGGTACGCAGCGGGCAACACGGGCTGACGGGTTGTGATGTGAATTTGAATTGGGAGTGGTGGCCAGTCAGACAATTTTTCAGAATGATAATTGTGTTCTGTTATTTAACATCTCCCTCCTTTTCTCATCTGAAAACAAAATGCAGACTCATCCTGTGCCATTGGTTTATCCCCCTCTCCATTGGAAACCAGTTTAGATTTATTTGGGCATTTTTCACTCCACGGTCCCCGTCAGGGAAGAGTGTGTTCAGGTGGTTCTCAGTCTGTGACCACCCTGCGCCTGATACCTCATGAGGACCACCACACCGTTCTGCAGTCAGCCCTTCCTGGTGTCTTTGTGTCAGTGGCCATCCGAGAAGGAAGCCTTGGGCCCTGGGGAATCTCAGGCCAGCGTGGAGGTGGGAGCTGGAGGTGCCCCTTGGCTCAGTGGCCGTCAGGCAGACTCTGCCTGATTTCTCCCAGGCATAGGTCTTTGTGAACCTTTCACAAAGGGGGCTTCTGCACCTCTGTCCAACTCTCACTCATGACCTCGGGCTCCTTGGCCTCTCTCATATACTTTTTGCATTTCCTTAAAATTTAATTGGTGGGGCTCAAACGGTAGAGTGCTCGCCTGGCATGTGCAGGGCGCTGGGTTCGATCCTCAGCACCACATGAAAATAAAAATAAGGATATTATGTCCAATGAAAAAACTAAAAATAAATAAATAAATAAATATTTAAAAATGCTCTCTCTCTCTCTCTCAAAAAAAATTAATTGGTATTTTTCACCAGGTTCAAGTTAAGGAATTTTAATAGATTTGTGTAAGTATTCTTTTAAGTGAATTTTATAAGAATGATATAATGCGTTTTAACTCTTTACTAGTAACATATATATTATTCTTCAGTATTTCTCTTTTTTTGACCTTTGAAGACTTTTAGCCAAATTTTCTAAATAATACCTAAATAAATAAAGTATATTTTTAACAATGATCTTCATCTTTGGCATTTCAGTTATGTAAGTGTTCAATCTGGTTTTGTCTCCTGGACTGTGAAGAGAAGGGCACATACAGAGTATGAGCACGTGTGGGGGCAGCCAAGAAGGGGCACGCGTCCCAACCCCCACCTGCACCTGTGATCAGGATTTCGGTGAAGATTTTCGCCAGTGGCTGGCACAGCGCAGAGGCCCGTCACCCCTTCATCTGAGGAAAGCCTGTTTTCGTGACAGTCACTGCACAGTCTTTACACGCAAGCAAACACCCACTCCGTCTCTGGTCATCAATCACCAGATCCAAAGCTGAAGGTGTCTGAGGTTTCCCGAGGACAGTCAGTGGGCTGGAGGGAGAAGCCGTTGGCCTCCAGGGCCAGCAGCACAGAGGGCTGGGTCTGCTGACCCCTTGGGCTCTCACAGGGCCTAGGCCTACCCTCTTGGGTCTCCTCCTTCCCTCTGCAGGGGCAGCTCCCTGGGAGGCATGGACTGGGCCAATGGGAGCTCCCCCACGGGGTTCATTCTGCTGGGCTTCTCTGCCCACCCCTGCCTGGAGGCTGTGCTCTTCGTGTTTGTCCTGTTCTTCTACCTCCTGACCCTGCTGGGAAACTTCGCCATCATGACCATCTCGTACCTGGACCCCGCTCTCCACACGCCCATGTACTTCTTCCTCAGCAATCTCTCCTTGCTGGATGTCTGCTTCACCACCAGCCTGGCGCCCCAGACCTTGGTGAACCTGCGAGGACCGGCGAAGACTATCACCTACGGTGGCTGCATGGTGCAGCTCTACGTGTCCCTGGTTCTGGGCTCCACTGAGTGCATCCTCCTGGCTGTCATGGCGCTGGATCGCTATGAAGCTGTCTGCAGACCCCTGCACTATGTGGTCATCATGAGCCCGCGGGTGTGCCAGCAGCTGGCCTCCGCCTCCTGGCTCAGCGGGCTGGCTAACTCCCTGATCCATGCTACCTTCACCCTGCCGCTGCCGCTCTGCGGCAACCACAGGCTGGACCACTTCATCTGTGAGGTGCCTGCACTTCTCAAGCTGGCCTGCGTGGACACCACTGTGAACGAGCTGGTGCTCTTTCTTGTGAGCATCCTGTTCCTCGTGATCCCACCCGTGCTCATCCTCATTTCCTATGGCTTCATCACTTGAGCGGTGCTGAGGATCAGGTCTTCGGAGGCCAGGTACAAAGCCTTCGCACCTGCTCCTCCCACCTCACGGTGGTGGTCATTTTCTACGGGACCATCATCTACATGTACCTGCAGCCCAGTGACAGTTATGCCCAGGACCAGGGCAAGTTCATCTCCCTCTTCTACACCATGGTGACCCCCACTCTGAACCCCCTTATCTACACCTTACGGAATAAGGATGTGAAGGGCGAGCTGAGGAAGCTCCTCTCAGGAAAACTGTGTCCCCTGCGGACATGATGTGGCAGGAGCTGCGTGGGGACCCACACCAGCCTCTGCCAGCCAAGCTCAAGCCCCACACTCCACGCCCACAGACCTGCCCCTGCCTCTGTCCTCATGAGGGTTCACAAGGACTGAGCGGTCACGTATTCGCTGGGCCAAGAGCTGAGCCGAGGGAAAGGGAGCATGCTTGAGGTCCCTACTCACCCCTGATCTGCAGGTCAGTGGGTATTGTTCAGCCCTTCCTCTCCGTCAGTTCTTTCTTATCTCAGACGCATGTCAAGATTCTCAGAAGGGTCAGAGGAACAAAGAGTGTCAGATGTTTTTTCATGACCTGGTGCATCTCCTTCCTGGTCTGAAGGTCCCTGCACGCATGGTAGATACAACTATTTTGAAAGAAAAGGTGATCTAATACTGCTGTTCTGACCATCTCATGATTAAATCAATAAGACTAAGGAGAGCTCAAACGACAGCATTTCTGTTTGTGAAAAGCAGCTTTATTGAATAGTGACTGATATGCAGAAAGTGTAAATATCTAACGTGTACAACTGAATGAGTTGTCTCCTAAGCAGACACCATGTTCACGGTATTCAATGTGTCCACCACCTCTAGAAGTTTGCTTGTGCCTCCCTTTTGTTGTAAGAACCCAGCGTGAGGTCTACCCTTTCAACATTTTTGGTCCTGGGAACTGGACCCAGGGGTGCTCTACCCCTGAGCTATATCTCCAGTCCTTTTCATCTTTGGAGACAGGGTCTCAGGAAGTTGCTGAGGCTGGCCTCAAGCTTGGATCCTCCTGCTTCAGCCTCTGGAGTTACTAGGATTGCATTGCTGGGATCACAGGTGTGGCCACAATGCCTGGCTCCCTCTCAACACCTTGTTAAGTGTACAGAGTAGTATTGTGCTCTTTGTGAGCCCCCTCAGCATGCAAGACTGAAACTTTGCATCCATAGAAGAGAGTTCCCTGTTTTCTCCTCCTCCAGCCACACCCTGGAAGCCGCCATTCTAAGCTGCACTTGTGCATCTGGACGACTTCCGATACCTCTTGGGAGTGGAATCCTGCACCAGCTCTCTGCAGAGCCCTTCAGGGGCATCTGCCTCCCGCTAAGTGGCAGAGTCCTCTTTACTAAAACCCAGAATGATAGTCCATTAGGTGGATATACCTTCTCTTTCTCCCTCCCTTCTTTTCGTATTTTAATTGACACATGTCACACAAGTGTGTACGCAGTGTGCTGTTTTGATATAGCTACATTTTGTGAAAAGGCGAAGTCCGTGTAATTAAAACACACACTGGGGCTGGGGTTAAGGCCCAGTGGTAGAGCACTGGCCTAGCATGCATGAGGCCTGGGTTCAATCCTCAGCACCAACAAAAAGTAAAATAAAGATATGGTGTCCACCTAAAACTAAAAAAAAAATAAATATTTAAAAAAATAAAAAAATAAAACCCACACTATCTAACATGTGTTTTGCTGTTTTGTGCTGAGGCCGTGTAAGATGACGTTCTTAGCAGTTTTCAAGTGTAAGATAAACTGTTCTCGGGCACAATGGTGGCCCTGTGCAACGAATCTCCTGGCCTGGGTCCTCCTGTCTGCCTGGGGCCACATCTGTGAGGCACAGACCCCGCACCTCGTTCTGGTCTCATCTTCGTGGGTCCGACTTTCTAAGGCTCTGCAGATGCCTAGATTGTGACAGGAGCTGGTGTGTATCTCGGCTCAGCCTGACAGGTCACTTCACACACCATCAGCAGGTCCCCACGCCGTGGCCAGTGGGGGACTTCCCTGTTCTTCGGGGCATGACCTGCAGGGCCCGCATTGAAGGTTCTTTTCTGGGTGTTCTGATGGCTGGTGGCTGCACCTGTGGTCACTCCCTGTGGCTCAGCCATGCGCACTCCCACCAACCCTGCAGGGGTCAATCTCTCTCTTTGCTGATGTTTGCCACCTTCTGTTTCTATATGTCTTCTGCTTCACTGGGTTTGCGATAGAAGCTCTCCATGGAGTTCTTCCACTCAGTCATTGCGTTCTTCAGCCACAGATGTCCTGTTTCTTGTTTTATGGCTCCTCTCTGTTGACATTGTCCTTGTGCTGATGTGTTATTGCTTCGTTCTTGGTGTCTGCTCTCGGGGCCCCTGAGACACTTCTTTGGAACGGTGGTTTGATTCACGGGTCTCTCTCCGTAGTGTCAGTGACTGGAGATGTGCTCGGGAGTCCTGATGTCCCATGCCCTTTGCAGCTTTGTGCCGGACCCTCTCTTAGGACGTAGGTCTGGCTTCAGTGGGGTCAGACCTCACAGTTCTGCCACTGAGAGACCCCGGCAGCTCCGGGCCTTTTCCAGGTAGGATCGTGTCACACTCTTGTCTCCCGTGTGAGGACGTGTTAGAGTCTGTAAACAAGTCTGGATGGCGCCTGGCAAAATGCCAGAGGGAGTGGTTTGTGAAGTAACGCCAGCGAGCCATTAAGTGTGGAGATTCCTTATTGGTTGACTGATGTATCTAGTTTATGTTAATTAAGATAAGCTGTGTGGAATGTATAAATACCTCTGTTGTCCTACAATAAACGGCTCCTACTCCAGCTGTATCAATCTACACAAGTTGTTCGTCACCCCCGGTTATTTTGCTGCAGCCAGACTGCAGCAAGGACGCTCAGGCTGGAGTCTCCCAGGGCTGAGTGGGCTAGTGTCACCTCCAGCCCCTTTCCCTGCAGTGCTGTGCTGACCACCGGGACACCACCGCAGGCTCCGTGCCTCCCCTTCCCTCCTGTGGCAGACGTCTTGGGGCGTGCTCTGTCTGCCAGCCTGGCAGAGTGCGGGGGCCATCCTGAACTGTCCACTCTTTCCAGAGGCCTCGTGCAAGCCCCCAGGGGGAAGTGTCGGGCTGCGTGCGCTGCTTCTCCCAGTCCCACAGCTGTGCACACAGCCCTCAGCCCTGCCCTCCACCGGGCAGTACTCAATCCACACAGCCTGCCAGCAACTGAGAGCTGCCCGGGCCATTTCTTTCCTCTCATCTGCCCCAGCACCTACATTGCTCCACTTCCCTCAGAGCTGGGGAGGTGATACAGGAACAGCCCTGTGGTACTGGGACAGGCAGGCATGACCTGCATACCTCTCTCCTCCTCCTCAGGGCCTCTCAGCTCTGCTGGCCTGGGTAGAGGCAGACCCTGATGAGGTGAACTGCTCTCCTGTTCACTCCCTGGCATCACTGCTGGGTGTCTGGGGCTCTGCAGGTCTCCTGAGGTGTGTGGCCACGTGTCGTGGTACACGGAGTATATCCGTGGGGCGTAGAGCTTCTTACTCCACCACCTCTCTGTTCACACAGCACCTGGTCTTTTCTTCTAACTCTCATGACTCAAGGAGAGTAGTGGAGTCAGGTCTAAGGAGACCCAGCTCAAGCTGCGGAGTAGAGAAGTCCGAGTGAGACTGGGTCACACCTGTGAACCCACAGCCTGCTCTCCACCTGTTGGCCCATGGGTCTGTGCAGACAGCAGCAAGTGCTTTGCATGTGCGTGTGTTGTTGGTAGGTATGCATTCGTGTCTTGTAGTAGCTGGAGAAGAACAGGGCGAGGGGGACAATGTGGCCATACTAGAAGACAGATTTCATCAGCTGGATAATTGGCACATGGGCTCCTGCGGTGTTGGCTTTGACATGTGAAGTGAGACACCACAGTTTGTTTTGTTTCAGACAAAGCAGTGTCCTTTCTGGGAGAGTTAATGATTTTCTCCAAAATTGGCATTAAATTATGTGTGTGACCTATTTTAAAGATAGGTTTATTAAGTGTGTCCCTGAGTGAGGAGAAACCACTTCCCAGAGCAAAACAAGGCATATCGCTCTGCAAGTACACAGAGACCCGCTTCCAGGGACAATGCCCACAGGGCCGACCATGCCTGCAGAGCAATGGCCACAGACCCTGAACGGCCAGCGCATCTTCAACAAGGAGGGAGCAGAAGGGGCCATCACACAGGACTTCACATTACGTCACAGCCAGTGTACACGAGGCACTGTGGGGGGGACAGAGTGGCCCTCACACTCGAGGCCACATGCTGATGTTCCTCAAGTTTAAAATGGACAACTATTCTGGACATGGCTCCTGAGGGGAGGGAGGCCTGAGGCTTGGCTCTGCTGGGGTGGGCTTGACCCCTGGGTCCAGAGCTGGCTTCGAGCCTCTGTCCGTGGAGGACAGTCTGGAGGCTGTGTGTGGCTGACGTATTGGCTTCCTGGTCTTTGGGGCTGGCCTGGAGACTGCGCCATGGCCTCTGGCTTGGTGCTGGGCTCTGCCCAGATAGGTCTTCTGTAACAGCCCTGAGCCCTGGTTCTGTTAGAACATGGTACCATGGTGTACAGTCTGGCACTGGGTGGGCCTAGAGCTAGTGTCCATGGGACCACAACAAACCACTGGGTGGGCCCCACCTCAGAGGCTGTCTTCTGTGGGACAACCTGGCTTCCAACAGCATGGAGTCTGCCCTGGATTGTGGGTCCATGGTGACGCTTTGGGGCAGGAGTAGGATCATGGATTCACTTTGGTTGAGGTTGGGGGCAAGGAAGGCTGGCCTGTCACTGGCTAGGCCTGGCTACTAGATCTCTAGGTACCAGGTTGACCGTGAGGCGTGTGCACAGTCAGGACCTGGAGCCATCTTGGGCTGTTCTCCCACAGGGCTGGAACTGAAGCCTGGACTACCGGGTCTGGTCTGCACTGGACGGCTGGGTAGCCTGGTGTCATGGCCTGACCTGATGGTGGAACAGGCTCAGGACTTAGGTGGGTCAGGGGTAGGTGTCAGGAGGGACCCTCTGGTTGTGGGGTCAGCTGGGAGGCTTGGTCCAGGGGTCCTGGCAGAGGGCCTAGAGCTACTGGGGCCAGTCCATACATGGGGCAGCCTGGAGCTGGGCGTGTCTGCAGCCTGGCCTGCAGAGACTGCCTGTGGTAGGGTGAGACTGGACACCAAGGCTGCAGAGTTGCCTGGACCTTGGGCCCTGAGGAAGAGCCTGGCTCTAGGTTTCCCTGGGATGGGCCTGGCACTGGGGTCTAAAGCAAGGTCTAGAGTTTCTCCTGTTCGGAGACCATCTCCACGTGGTCCTCGTGGAGTGGGAGAGGAGCCACAGGCAAGGGAAGCTGTCACCTCCCTTTCCTGCTGCACACAGGAGCCACCATTTCTTCTCCAGCTCCTCAGCCTGCTGTGATTGGGTTTTGGCATGAGTGGCTGTTCAGGTTAATATTTCTGGAAAGGGATGAGTGTTGGAAAGTCCTAATCCACAACCTTAGCAATTAAAAGAGAATAGTTCAACAAATGAGGAAATAAACTAAGCAGCTTTAAAAAGTAAGGAAGGCTAGAAACACTCCAAAAAATTAATAACGTATATTCATCAGAGACTACATGCAGAGAAATACCAAACTACAAACAGGAAAATGATGTTCCACCCATTTCCTCCACAAAGAATCAACATTCCTAATAGAAAACTAATGCCTACATACAAATAAATATCAACTCGACTTTAAATGAGGCAATATTTAACAGCACCCCAAACAGACATCCAGTGGCCTCAGTTCTGATGTGGGTGCAAAAGGGCATCACTCAGAGTGAGGACAGGTGTATGGGCCAGAGCATCAAGGTCCACCTTTAAGATCAATTCACAGAAGATGCAAACACAAGATTAACACTCGTCCTCTCCATACACTTATTTGACTTGAGACAGGAAGGGCTGAGGAAGGACATAGGAATAGACCTATTGGGTTGAAGTTTAGGAAGAAAATAGAAGAACAGAAATCTAGACCCAGGCTCCATGTTTGGGCTAATGTCTGTGGTCCACATATGATTTTGAAGCTTCCCTTGCTTCAGAAAAATGCTGCGTGTAACTGAACTCTGGGTGCATGCAAAGTACTATACAATCAATTTCCAGTCTTCTACCTTCTGCCACATAAAGGAGGTATTTCCCACTAGTGCTGTCCACTGGGATTAATCAAAGTTGTGCTTTGGTTTCTTTCTCCCAAAGAACATATTTTCAATGCAAGGAAACTTACCTCCAGAGAGCTCAGAGTCATGCAAAATTTCTCTCACTAGATTTCATTTATTGGCCAGCATTTTTTTTTACAAAGACCATAAACTGGGCATTGTGAGGTGAACACCAGGCATGGTGCTCACCAGGTGTGTTCCTCTAGATCAGGGAAAGACGAAGATATCTTGCTCTGACCAGGGCTGCAGCACACCACACTGTGAGATCAAGCCATTTCTCCATTTGGGCTAAGAGATACTAATAGAAGCTGAGGTTCCATCTCAGACAAAGGAACAGAGGTTTGGAATTTTGCTCCATGACCCAGTTCACTAGCAATCAGTCCACACCATGCAGTAAGTCTGATCCCAGACTTGGTGAGGAAAATGATAGAAATGCTATTTTACTTCTTTATCAGTAGGTTGCACTTTTGGATTTTCACATTATCTCCTTATCTGCTGTCTAGATGGAGGACCATGAATTTTAGAATAAATATTCATTTCTTTCATTTGTATGATAGTTATTTCAGATCTTGGCATGAGCGGTGTATAATTGCCGAAAGTGTGGGGCAAAAGGACCATGGTCGTCTAGAGTCTCTACTTATGGGTTTGAACTATTCAGCAGTAACAGTTATGGAGAGAGAGAGAGAGAGAGAGAGAGAGAGAGAGAGAGAGAGAGAGAGAGAGAGAGAGAGAGAGAGAGAGTATGTGTGTGTGTGTGAGTTTGAAGGGGTGTTCTGTGCATAGATGAAAGTGTTTACATTGGCTGAATTCTTAAGCATCCTCTTCAATGAGGCAATCCCAGTGTCTTGGCCCAATTCTGCTCGGCAGAGCCCATGCCTGGGTCCTCCATCTCTGTCCCCATGATCGCTGTCTGGATACAGTCCTTTGAAGCCCATTTGAGTGAAGGTAGAAGTCATCTGGCTGCAGTAAGCCACAGTGAAGACAGAGCCCAGCGTGAGCTTGCTCCTCCAGCTCACAGGAGCCTTCCAGTGTGCCCTTGGCTGCGGTGTCCCTCCAACATTGGGCTCATGGGCAGGTGGAGAGAGCTGGAACTTGGGGAGAGACAAGATTCCCAGGGAAAGACCCCTGGCCCACTCCCCTGGGGTTTCCTTCTGGGTGTTCTTGTGGAGCTGCCCTAAGCGGCTGTGGTGCCGACGGTAGCTGAGCTTTCACAAGCACACACAGGTGTTGGAACTCCTGCAGTTCTGCAGGGAGTCAGTTTGTTGTGCATACATTCTTGATCATGAACTGCTACGGGCAAAGTTCTATTGAGAGTGGCTTGACACACTCACAGAGACTGGGAATGTGGTCAGATGCCGTTTCACTGGACTAACCCAACAAACACAGTGGGAGCCAGATGCTGGAGAAGATTGTCACCAAAACTGCTCAGTGCTTCAGCTGTGCGGCCAGATGCTCAGGATTCTGCTGCTGGGTCCCAGATTGCGGATGAGAGCTGAGGGCCAGGGCATGAGAGGGAAGGCCCATCCCAGCTGCGGCCCAGCAGACCCTGATGTGGGCACACCCTGATCCTCCTCCTGTCTCCTCACGCTGTCTTCTAGACGCCAGTCTGAAAACCAGCGAAACACCCATCAAGACCTGACCCAGGAGCAGCTCCCACCTGTCTCCAACAGCACACAGCAAGGCCAGCGTGTTCAGGACACCACCTCTGTCCCTCGTCCCCTCTTGTCAACCAGAGCAGATGCCCCTTGGTGCTGTGCTTGGTTGCGTCCTCCACTAACATGCCCCCTTCAGAGCTCAGCAGCTGCTTCTGGCGAGGCACAGAGCCCCGGGAGCTGTGGTGTGCCCCTGCGAGGGGCATCGAGGAGGGCGGTGCTCTCAGTCATTGTGGGGCAGGTGCCTTCCAGGTCATGGAACCCACTCACTCCACTGTCACCAAAGCTGAGAAGCCCTGAAGAGCCCCCACCTTCCACAGCAATAAATGTACACTTCCAAATACGTCTGCTCCACAGATGAGAGCAGCCCTGCTAATTTCTCCCCACCTATGGGTACTTCTCTCTTCTGTGAATACTATGCCTTATCTTTGTGGTCAGATCCTTTTCTTTTCATGGTCCCCTGTAATTTTCTTTTTTTGTTTTGACTTTATAATTTTTTAGTGTGTTTTAATTAGTGATATATGATAGTAAAATGCATTCATGCACTTTGACATTTCATACACAAATGCGGTATAATTTCTCATTCTTCTGATTGTATGTGTTGTGGAATCACATTGGTGATTATGTGCATAAGGTAGTAATGTCTGTTTCATTCTACCACCTTCCTATTCCTCCCCTCCCTTCACTCCCCTCTACCTAAGCTAGAGCAACTTTATTCTTCCCTAGTGTCCCTGCCCTTATTATGAATCAGCATCTGCATATCCGAGAAAACATTAGGCCTTAGGTTTTTTGGGATTGGCTTATTTCACTTAGCATGATATTCTCCAGCTCTATCCATTTACTGGAAAAGGCCATAATTTCAAGGGTCATATTCCATAAATATATATACCACATCATCCTTGAAACTCTAGCCTGCTTAGACAGAAGACAGAAATTAAAGGGATACAAATAGATAAAGAGGAACTCAAACTATCACTATTAGCCAATGACATGATCATATATTTAGCAGATCCAAAAAAAGTACACCAGAAAACTTCTAGAACCAATCAATTAATTCAGCAAATTAGCAGGATATAAAATCAACACCCATCAATCAAAAGCATTCCTATTCATCAGCGATGAATCTACTAAAAGAGAAATTAGGAAAACTACACCATTCACAATAGCCTAAAAAAAATTGGGAATCAATCTAACAAAAGAGGTAAAAGACCTCTACAATGAAAACTACAGAACACTAAACAAAGAAATTGAAGAAAACCTCAGAAGACGGAAAGCTCTCCCATGCTCCTGGATAGGCAGAATCAATATTGTCAAAATGGCCCTACGACTTGAAGTACTATACAGATTTAATGCAATTCCTATTAAAATCCCGTGTTGTTTTCATCTCTCCAGGCCCCTGAGGTCCTATGTTGTATTTATTGAGGTTGTACTTTGTATCGAGTGCTGTGCTGTGTGGTGGAGATTTCAGGTAGCAAGATAGTTTCCACCTGTGCATGTGTGTGATTTGTCATGCATCAGTCACCTGCCTGGCTGCTTCAGGGACGTCATTGCAGGCATCCACGTAGACAGAGCTGTAACCCACTCTTCTATCCTAGGAGGAAGCTGGGCAGCCGCAGGTGGGAACAGCAGTGAGGCTGTGGTGTTTCTCCTCGTGGGGTTCACAGACTCCTGGACGGTTCAGACCACACATGCGGTCCTGTTCTTACTAGTTTACCTGGCGGCTCTCACGGGGAACCTCCTGATCATCACGGTCACCACCGTGGATGTCCGCCTGCAGACCCCGATGTACTTCTTCTTAAGACACCTGTCTTTCTTGGATTTCTGCTTTATCTCCGTCACAGTCCCCAAGTCTGTCATCAGTTCATTCACCCAGGACACCTCCATCTCCTTCTGGGGGTGTGCCCTGCAGGCCTTCTTCTTCATGAACTTGGCATCCACTGAGATGGCCCTCCTAACGGTGATGTCCTATGACTGTTGTGTGGCCATCTGCTGGCCCTTGCACTACGAGGCCATCATGAGCCAGTGTGCCTGTGTCAGGATGGTGGCCCTGTGCTGGCTGAGTGGTGGGATCTCTGGGCTCATGCACATGGTGGCCACTTTCTCCTTGCCGTTCTGTGGGTCCAGGCAAGTCCATCACTTCTTCTGTGACATTCCCCAGCTGCTCAGCCTCCTGGACTCCACAGCGATCCTCCCTGAGGTCCCAGTCATGGTCTTCGTTACCAGCCTTGTGATTTTGTGCTTCGGTCTCATTACGCTCTCCTACGGGTACATCTTTTCTACCGTCACGAGGATCCTGTCCAAGGAGGGCAGGTGGAAAACGTTTTCCACCTGTGTCCCTCACCTCGTGGTTGTGACCCTCTTCCTGGTGTCTGGCAGCATCGCCTACGTGAAGCCCGTTTCCAGCTCACCCTCCATCTCTGACCTTCTGCTGCCTGTGTTCTACACCGTGGTGCCCCCCACCCTGAACCCTGTCATCTACAGTCTGAGGAACAAGGAATTGAAGGCAGCCCTGAGAAGGCTGAGAAGGCAGTGTGGCTTGGGGGCTCCACCAGGGCCTGCCCTTTACGCCTGACCTGGTCTAGCCAGGAGCCTCGAGCTTCCCCACTGGGGATCCCAGGGGTCACTGAGCTCTTTCTTTCTTGTTTTTTTTTTTAATGAAATTCCACTGTATTCTAGCAAGACTTTCCATATTTTATTTTGTTGAACCCTGGATGGCACTTCAAGGTACCTTGGACTGTGCCAAATATTAGTACTTATGGTCTTTATTCATTTTTTATGTGTTATTTTCCTAAGATTTCATAATTAATATTTTACTCATTAACATATCAATTATCACAAAATGAAAGTGTAGTATAAATTAAGTATGTATAAATAAATATATTAATCACAGTAGAACAAGATCACAAGTATTAAAATGAACCAGATGGGAAACAAAGAAAAGCCGGTGGACTCAAAATGTTTTAGATGTGAGAAGGTGTGATCAGGCAGACCAAAGCCTCAGGGGTTGTCGTCATAGTGAATTGAGGGCACATCCATCAGGAGGAGCCCAAGGTATATGATTTGCTCAGGAAAAATGGCAGAAGGAAACGTCCACGTTGGCTTGTTTTAATGACATAGTATTGGGCTCACGGACCCTAACCATCCCCTCCCAGGGGAGGCACCAGCTGAAAGGTGTGTGAATGTCTGCAAGTGTGCACGAGCCCGGGGCACCATTCCCTCTGTGAGTCCATGCTTAAGTGCCCCTGTGAAGGGCATCATGACCTTGCTATCCATGTTTAAAATTTCTTTAAGTTTTATTTTACTGGACAAATGAAAGTTGCATGCATTTTTGGAGCATAATGTGAAGTTTTGACTAGTTTGCAACGTAGAATGGTAAATCAGGCTCATATTTCCATCACCTCAAACAGTTATTGTTTCTTTCTGGTGAGAATGTTTAAATTCTCTTTTAGCTATTTTGGAACATAAAATGCAGCATTAGCTGTGGTCACAATGCAGTGAGAGGTCACCAGAAGCTCTTCCTCCTGCTTACCACACATGGCACCTCTGACCGGCATCTCCTTCCCCAGTCTGCCGCAGTCCAGCTGCAGCAAAATAGCTGGGGGTGATGAATAACTTGTGTACATTGATACAGCAGGAGTAGGAGCCCGTTTATTGTAGGACAACAGAGCTATTTATACATTTTGCACAGCTTATCTTAATTAGCATAAACTAGATACATCAGTCAACCAATAAGGAATCTCCACACTTAATGGCTCACTTTTGTTACTTTTCAAACCACTCCCTCTGGCATTTTGCCAGGCACCATCCAGACTTGTTTACGAACTCTAACATTCCCCTGGCAAAATACCAGGTGTTATTTTGACTTGTTTACAGACCTTAACACCAGTCCACCTTCCTGCCAGCCTGGTCCTCACCCTCACTCTCCTGCTCACTTGGTGGGCAGGTGTTCAGAGCCATGCGTGAGTGGAGTCAGTCCTGCTCCTCATGCTGGGCCTGTTCCAGTTGGCAGCTGTGCATGGTAGGAGCTGTATGCAGAGGTGAAACGGCGACTGCTAAATCCTGTCTCAAGAGAAAAGAAAACTCTAAAGCCTTTGACTGACCTCTCCACCCCCAGGAGCGGAAAAAGAAAAATACACCATGTGTAAACCAGCAGGAAAGACAGATGATAAAGGTGATGGCAGAAATTGATAAAAGACATTAAGAAATAAACATGATGAGCAACACTGGAAGCTGTTCCTATAATAAATTTAAAAATTGACAAACTTCTTTAGGTCACCTAGAAAAAAATGAAGGAAGACTTATATTAATAAAGTCAGGAATGAAAGAGGAGAAACAGATACAGAACGCACAGCAGATAATTTTAAAAGTAGCTTTACAGAAAAGCTGTGAACTGCTGTGTGCTGAGTGGTATTCCCTCAACAGAGTGCTGGGGTTTCTGCCGCCTCAGAAGATGGCTTCATCTGGGAACAGGGTCACAGCAGGTTAAGTAAGATGGGTTTGTTGGTGTGGTTAAGATGGAGACCCAGCCAGAGCAACAGGAGGGAAGGACATGTTGTCCTCCAGGTAGGAGAGGGAGAACCAAGTTGCCCTGATAGCAGATGCCATGATGCTATGCACAGAAATCCTGAGACTCTACCCAAAGCCTGTTAAAACACATCCAGGAAAGCCACATCACGCAAAACCACATACAAAACCCCAGCAACATCTCTAACAACAAAATCAGGGGAAGGGACCTCAGATAATTTCACTTACAATAACATGAAAGAGACTACGTAAATTTCACAAAGTGGAGGGAAGATCTGTGCTCTAAAAATTGCAATCATTAATGAATAAATTAAATAGACATAAACAAATGTAGAGAGAGCTTGTGCTCAGGGACTGGAAGCATCAGTATCACTAATTGGCCATGCTGCCTAAGTGACCCGAGATTAATGGAATCCCTGTGCATTGGAATTTCCATACAGAGATTCCAATGCAATTTTTCATAGCAATAGAAAAAAATCCTAAAATTCACCTAGAACCACAAAATACTGACTAGCCCTAAGCTGCAGGTGTCATATTCATGGCTTCAAAATATATTACAAAACTAGAGTTATGCAAGCATTGTGGTACCATTATAGAAACAGCCATGCAGCCCAAGGGACCACAGTCGAGAGCCCTAACATAGATCCTCATGTCAGAACTAGCTGACCTCTGGCAGGACTCTCAGGAGCACACAGTGGACAAAGGAGCTTCTAAGCTGAGGGAACATTGTGCTGCCAGGTATCATGGGGGAGCAGGGAGACGCTGTTCAGAGGGTGCAGTTCTCCAGGAAGGAGGAAAGTTCTAGCCTCTGGTGCATGCAGCATGCCAACTGCAGCCACTAGGATGTGTTTTGTACTTGAAATGTGTTGGGACGAGGGTCTGACGTCTTTCTCCTCAGACCCACATGTGCAAGGTCACCATGATGTGATCCGCATGTTGACCAGACTAACAGGTGTCATTCATTTCTCATGTTGCATATGTGCATCAAACTCCATCCTGCCCATCTTAAATGTGTATGATCTTTGTGTCAGTAATACATCAATAAAGGTTGAAAAATACAAACACTTCATGCAATCTTCAGTCTGTTGTCCCCTTTGAGAACCTTGGTGGCCACATATTGAGGCCACTTCACAAGGTGGTAGAAATATGGCTCAGGAGTCCAGCTGGGAGAGACTCCACCAACCAGCTCTGAATGTGTCTTGTATTGGTCACGAGGCCTCTGAGTGGCAGGGATTGTGTCTGTAACACATCCTAGAGGGCTCTGACGTCACCGTGCTTGACGTATTTCCAATGCTTTACTCTGCTTTCTACCCCTTCAAAGGACAGTTAAAACTGTGGAAACCAGGGCTCAGGAAGGCATTAATCTGCCTGCAGACTGCACAGCTAGTTCTGAACCTGACAGAGGCCAATGTGTGATTTCTAAAGCCAGTCTGTGAAGGATGTTTACCTGTGTCTCCACGTTTTCCAGGGCAACATACATTTCTAATCATGCTGTATGATTACATTCTCTGTATGTTTTAAAATTGTTTTCCTGTGGATATCCACACAATTTGTTGAATAGATTTTTGCCTGTAAATTCTTTGTTGTCTTGCCAACAGAGGCATATGTGTGTGTGTGGTCCTCGGTCTGCCAGGTGCCATTGGGTCTGTTTATCTGCTGATTTCACAAGACGGGGAAACCACAGCTGCATGACAAGGCTTCCAGTTAGAATATGTCAGGTCACTCCATTTTCTTACAGTTTTGGATGTTGTGCAGGGATTTCCAAGTTCATTGATGATCAGCTTGTCACTTTCTCTAAGTGATTGTTGGAATATCTTGTTTGGAATTCCTGGAGAACTGGACTCTAAACATAGTGAGCTCACACTGAGCGTGACAGGTCTTTCCATCTGTGTACGTCATCTTCAATTTCTCTCAGCCGTGTTTACAAGCGTTCACTGAAGCAATAATGTTTAATTTGCAAATGTTGTGGAGTTTTTCTGATCTCTGGATACTGATTTCTGATTTAATATTGCTACTGCCAGGGAGAATGTTCTACAAATGATCCATAATTTTAAATGGATTAAAACATGATTTATGGCCTACCACAGGGTCTGTTTTGGCGAATACTCTATTGTCATGAAAGACTGTGTTTTCATGACTATACCTGGCGTTCTCTTATTGGTTAAGTCCCATCCTCAGTGATATTTAAACTTCTGTGATGTGAGTGACCTCGTGGATCTACCACATAGGAGAAGAGAGCAAAACTTTTCAACAAGGGCAGCACCTTTTCTGTGTTTATTTTCAGTCTGGGGAGCTTTGACAACAGGCAAGGCACACTTGATGCTCTTTTATATTCCTCATGAACTATGTCTAGTGTCATTATAAACTTGCCTGCGAGGCACAGCCCATCTCTGTAGGCCAGCTCTTTTCCTTCAGCTGGCCTCTTTGGCCCTCTACTCATTGAAAGTTCACCCCTCTTTACTTGCCTGGCCACACATTCCCTTTATCATCTCCGGTCTTACAATGTCTTCACTGTTCTTTGACTTGGTGAGGAGCTGCATCCCACAAGGACCTCTGTAGGTGATGTAAAGGGAGCGTGTGTGTTATATGTGGCTCCCTGGAGTTCATGATTTACACGTGAGTGTGTGTTAATGTGACTGACACTCCCTCGGTGTCTGTGTGGTCTGGTTCCAGGGCCCCTGGGGATATCATGCCCAGGATGCTCAGTCTTCTGTCCAATGGGCCACAGCTGAAGCACTTACAGGTGCTCTGTGTAAACCTTCCCTGGATTCAGAGTTGTCTGCCCACTGACCATGCTGCTGACATCTGTCACTCAGAATTCTACCTCCAGCAAAAGCATCCCTCAAAAAATAAAAGAGGAGTTAAGCCTCTCCCATTTCTGGGTTGCTCAAGATTCCTAAGACACTGGACATGCCATGTCCAAGTTCAGAGTTCAGGAGCTGCTTCTGAGGTGGCACTGAGCCTAGGGAGCTTGTGGTGTGCCCCTTGGTGGGGCATGGAAGAATTCGGTGCTCTGTGAAAGGGCTGACCATGGTTGCCCTTAATGTACCGAAGGTCACAGAACCCATTCACTCTCACTGTCACAAAGCTGAGATGTGCTGCAGACCACCCCTCAAGAGCAGCAACTGTTAGGCTTCCACATCCGTCTATGGCACAGATAGGAGCGGTACCAGCACTTTCTCTCCATCTGGGCTTACTTTTCTCCTTTGTTAACACAGCGACCAACCTCAGAAGGAAATCAAGCAAATGCCACAGACATCCGTTTCATGGAGGATAATTCCAACAGTGTGTCTGTGTCTGACCCTACCTGCTGATGGATTGATTGTTTTTGCATCTGTGCATTTCAGTGTTGTTGAGCTACTCTTTTCTGGTAGCGTCCTTAATTGGCCTTGGTATCAGGGCAAAGCTGGCCCCATTGAGCGAGGTATAAGTCCTCCATTTCATTCCAATTTTGGGGGAGAGTGAGAAGAATTGGTCTCAGGTCTCCCTGGACATTTTCCTGACTTCTTCCATGAAGCTGTGTGGTTCCAGGCTCGACTTTGATGGGAGAATTTTATTACTGACTTTATCTTCGTACCCACTACTTGTCTGTCTGGATTTTCTGTTTCTTCTTAATTGGGTTTTTCCAGGTTGTGTATTCCTGAGCATTTACCTATTTCTTGTAGGTGATTTAACTTGTTGGTATGTGACTGCTCAAAGGAGTCTTTCTAGTCTATACTTCGTTTCTAGTCATTATTATTTCCTTTTCTTGATTTGGGGTTTAGTTTCCACTTTCTCCTCTACTTTCTTGAAGAGAAGCATCAAAGTGTTTATTTGAGTTATTTATTGGTTCACTTTTGGTGGAGGCATCTATGGCTGTAAGCTTCTCTTAGAAATGGGTTTGCTACATCTCAAGATCTGGGCATGTCCTGGTTCCATCTTTCTCAAGATACTTTTAGACTCTATTAGTTTCTTCATTCACTCCTGCAGGAGCCTACTGTTTAGTTTCATGTATTTGTGAATCTTCCAAAATGTTTCTTATTACTGATGTCCAGCTTAATTCTACTATGGCCAGGCAATATGCCTGGTAGGACTCCAACCTTGTTAATCTTGTGGGAGTCGATGTGTGGCCGGCCACAGGATCCAGCCTGCAGAATGTTCTGTGACCCTGGAGGACAGTGGCCCTCTCTTCCCTCGGGAAGTCTTCTGTCCTGCCTCTACCTGCTGGGTCTAAGCCCCGGTCCCAGCCCACCATTTCCCTCCTGCTCTGTCGAGAGGACCTTCCCTGTGGACGGTGCGTGCTGCGGGGGCCCCCTGCTGTAGCCTACAGGTCTAAATGTTGCACTGTTGGATGCTCCTGGACCTGACAGGGCTACCTCTTTGTGGCTCCGCCCCTCTTCACTAGATGGTGAACTTCTTTGTTCTCTCTTGAAGTCTGCTCACCGCTGCTCTGGCCACCACTCCCTCAGATGCCCTGGCAAGATGCTCTTAGCCCCTGGTCAGACAAGTGGTTCGTGAATTGTGCCCAGCCAGATTGCGTCATCTGCAGAACAGGGGAGGGCTTTGCCAGCTGCTGATCTGAAGGAGTTTATCATCCAGAATGTAGGAAGAACCCAAAAAAATAACACTAAAGAAATGATAGCCCAATCTAGAAATGGGCAAAAGAACCAAGCAGACACTTCTCAAAAGGAGAAGCACCAAGGGCCACCAAACAGGAAAACCTGCTCCACACCTGAGCCCTCAGAAAAAATGCCCATCAAATCTACCCTGTGATCCCGTCTCTCTCCAGCTACAGTGGCAGCCAGCGAAGACACAAAGAATAGCATGTGCTGGGGAGGACATGGGGAAAGGAGCTCTTACACACTGCAGAGGGACATGAATGAGTGCAGCCACGTGGAAATCCGCATGGAGATGCCTCAAAAAGCCACAAATGATGCAAGTCCCAGCTGGGCCACTCCTTGGCATTTGCCTGAGATCACTGGAGTCAGCATGCTGCAGAGATCCGTGCACACCCAGACTTACAGCAGCACAGCTCACAGCCACTAGGTAGGGGACCATCCCAGGCGCTGTCAGCCAATGAGAGGATGAAGAAGGCACAACCTGTGGATGCACAGTGGGGTTTTGTTCAGCCATAAAGAAAAACGCAATCACGTCATTTGCGGGAAAATGGATGGAACTGGAAACCATCATTCTGAGTGAAATAACCCAGACACTGAGACAAAAGTATCACATTTTCCCTTAAATATTGTAAACGAGGAAGGGAATGGAAAACAGGGAGGCCAAGGGAGTAGCAGGGAGACCCCTCGAGGGCAGTGGTCTGGGACTGGACTCGTCAACCATGTGCTCATGATGAGCCAACAAAACCACCACTCTGCACAGCCTCCTGCACCACAGGGGGCACCAGCCAGGAATGGAAGTGCTGGGCTTGCGGCCAGTGAGTCCTGGAGGTCATCCACATGGCATCCTGCTGGGGCCAGCAGCCCCGAGTTCCACACTGACAGCTCCCAGGATAGCTGGCGAGAGGTCGTCATCCCCCAGAGGAGGGGTCGTGGGGCCAGCTGGCCAGCAGCAAACTCCAGGAGTGATGGCCAGCTCCAAGTGCGCTGGAGGCTCTGCCTTCGAGGCTCCCACCTGCACAGACTTGCGAGGCAGACCCACCATCAGTACGGCCTCTGATGTGTCAATCCAACCTCGAGGGAGTGGTTTAAAAAACAAAAAAATACAAAACAATGACAAGTACGAGATGGTGTCATGTTGTCAGTGCTCCACGGCTGACGCCCTGTGACTGATGCAGAAATGAATACTTCAGAGGAACAGACAACAGCTGCTGAGCCCCACTCACTGCAGAGACCAGAGGTTCTGTCCCCAGGTTGGAGGCCTGCCCTGCTCCCTAGGAGTCCTGCACATCCTTGTGGACTTGGGTGCACCTGGTCACACCTCACACCAGAGATGTGTTTCCAAGCTCCGTGCTCAACGGGGTGCAGCCTAGGTAGTCAAGGTTTTGAGAATAAACAAATGGAATGGGGCCGAGATGAGAGGCAGAGATGAGGAACAGGGTGGAATAGCCCCTCAGGCTGCCCACTCACTGAGAAGTGTTGGAGGTGGGCTGGCCACAGTCTTCTGTGCAGTGGCCACCTTGGGTGACTAGGCTTCATGGGCAGGGGCATCTGCACTGCTTGTGGATTTTGCCCTCGCCTTCTCTCTGCCAGAGCCTGGCTGGGTCCCTTCCCCACTAGCATCCGTGGCCCTTGGAGGTGCCTCGCCTCCTGCCATCTCCTTCCCATTCCAAGTGTAGGAAGATGAATACAGCCTCCTTATTCTTAGCCTCCATCTCTGTGTGATTTACGCTCACACTAAGTGCTGAAGCTGCTGGGTTGTATCTGTGATTGGCATTATGATGCCTCGTGCACAGGTGCCTACCAGACACCAGCCTTGGTCCTCAGCCTGGGCATCGCCTTCCTTGGGTTGGTAGCTGCTGACTACAGCTGTCACAGTTCATGCTGCAGGTGCTGTGGACGCGGACGAGTTTGTCTGAAGCTGCCCTCTCCCCAGTTATCTAATGAAATGGCAGATTGGATGTTCACAGAGAAATGGGTGGACATGCTGAAGTCAGGGGTGGAGCAGACGGACACTTCGCAATTGTAATATAAAGAGATGATTTCTGTTCATACAATAAAAATGAACATTAAACAATGAATGCTTCTGTGTTAAAAAGGACAGTCATGTGTCTCTGTAGAGTGAGATGCGAGTGAGGTTCCATTCCACCGTTGAATCCAGTCACGGTGCATGTGGGGAAAGACTTCTGCTGCTCAGCCTGTCTCCAGTTAAAACTCAGTGGGACCAGCACAACAGCCAAAGCCACTGTGAACCACATTCACCACCCAGGAACCGTGGGTGCAGGAGATACTAACTCGTTTTGTCCAGGCTATGCTTTTGCTCCAAATGGTTAACTGGCCAGTCCATCTATCCATTTGTCTCCTTATCAAAATGACCCAAGGACCGCAGTATGGACACTTTCTCCATGGTTTTTCCGTGTGGACTAGAAGACCACCCCCTCACATCTGACCGGCAGCTGGAGCCACCAGGCACTGGTGGGCTCTGTAGAGGGTTCTTCCCAGGGTGCTCCTGATCTCCCTGTTTCTCAGACTGAAGATGATGGGGTTCAGGAAGGGGATGCCAGGGTGTAGGACGCAGCTTCGGGGTGGGTCTGAGGGTGGATGCCAGACTGTGCCAGTCTGTGCCAGACTCAGATAAGTGACAGGGAAGAAATGACCGAGAGGGTGAAGTGGCCATCCTGGGGGAGCAGGCGGGCAGCACTTTTTTGAACTTCCGAGGAGCACATCTGCAGCTCAGTTGACAAGATGTTGACATAGGAGGTGAACGCAGCAGAGCCATGCGGACACTCACAGCCAGGGCCACCGGCTCAGAGAGCCACACAGCCCGGGAGGAGATGCTCAGTCTCGAGGCACATCACAGAAGAACTGGGGGCTCCCACTGGCCTCCGTGAAGGGAGTCTGGAGAGCATCCCAGTTGGATGGCCCAAGAGCTGCCTGCTGCCTGCACGCACAGACAGGGGTCATGGTGAGCCCCCAGTGCAGCCGGCAGCAAACAGCAAGGTAGTGGTGCAGGACATGACCACAGCGAGGACTCCCAGGACCAGAAGATAAATAGGCAAGTTTGGGTGGCACGGGCTGGAAGGGAGATCTGTTTCCTTCCTGTCACAGAGTTTATGATTGATTGGAATGGTGAACAGAAATGTGACCAGCACCTAAAGGGGTTGGTCATAATACACGCACACAATGAAACAGCATGATTTGATCAATTCCATTCCCAGTCCCTTCCCTCCCTCCCCTCCCTCCCCTATCCCCTCCCTCTGTCCTACTGGTCTCCCTTCTGTTTGTTTTTAATTTGTTCTAATTAGTTACAGATGACAGTAGACTGCTTTTGATACACTGTACCCATGGAGCACAACTCTCCTTCCTCTGGCTGTAATGGTGCAGAGTTACTCCAGTAGTGTGATCCCACGTGTATGTAGGGTAATAGTGTCTGTCTCATTCCAACGCCTTCCCCTCCCCACAGCCCACCCTTCTTCTCTCTCCCCTCTACATAATCCAAAGTTCCTCCATTCTTCACTACCCCACCCCCCCACTATGGATCAGCATCTGTTTAACAGAAAACATTTGAAAGTTCCTCCATTCTTCACTACCCCACCCCCCCACTATGGATCAGCATCTGTTTAACAGAAAACATTTGGCCTTTGGATTTGGGGTTTGGCTTATTTCACTTAGCATGATATTCTCTAATTCCATTCACTTACCTGCAAATGTCATGACTTCATTAATTTGAAGGCTGAGTAATATTCCATTGTGTATATACACCACACTTTCTTTATCCATTCATTTGTTGAAGGGCATCTAGGTTGGCTCCATAGTTTCCCACTGTTATGTATAATTATCATGTGCCAATAAAAAGGGGAAAATAAGAATATAAATTGCTGGTTGTGGTGGCACACGCCTATAATCCCAGTGGCTCCATAGGCTGAGGCAGGAGAATAGAGAGTTCAAAGTCAGCCTCAGCAATAGCAAGGTGATAAGCAACTCAGTGAGACCCTGTCTCTAAATCAAATACAAAATAGGGCTGAGAATGTGGCTCAGGGGTCAAGGGCCCCTTAGTTCAATCCCTGGTACCTTCCTCCCAAAAAAAGAATTCAAGTAACACTAAATGTTGATGAGAAGGGGGAGAAAAAGGTACACTCATATTGCTGGTAGGACTGCAACTTGGTGCAACCAATCTGGAAAGCAATATGGAGATTCCTCAGAAAACCAGGAATGGAACCACCATTTGACCTAGTTATCCCACTCCTCAGCATATACACAAAGGACCTAAAATCAGTATACTGCAGTAATGTGGCCACATCAATGTTTATAGCAGCTCAATACACAGTAACTAAACTATGGAACCAACCTAGGTGCCCTTCAACAGATGACTGGGTAAAGAAAATGTGGTATATATTCACAGTGGAGTATTACTCAGTCATAAATACAGATAAAATTATGGCATTTGCAGGTCAATAGATGGAACCAGAGACTATCGTGCTAATGAAATAAACCAATTGCAGAAAACCAAAGGCCAAATGTTCTCTCTGATATGTGGAGGCGAATACACAATAAAAGGGAGGAAGAGAATAGAAATTCATTGAATTAGACAAAGGGGAATGAAGGGAAGGGAGAAGGGATAGCAATAGGAAGACAGTAGAGTGAACCAGACATATCTTTCCTATGTTCATATATGAACACACAACCAGTGTAACTCCACATCATGTACAATCACAGGAATGGGAAGTTATGCTCCGTGTACGTATATTATGTCAAAATACACTCTACTGTCATGTACATCTAAGTAGAACAAATAATTTTTTTTTTAAAAATCTAAAAGGGATAGATTGCCTATAAAGAATATCTCAAGCTCCACGGCTTCATGTTCCGTCAAATGACGGCAAAGGTTAGAAGATTCCCAGGCAGAGCTCCCACACGGATCGCTAGGAACAGCAGACCTTGCAAAAGTTCCAGACTCCCAGGAGCTTGAGATGTCTCCCAGAAGGAAGTCCGTGAAGAAGGTGGGGTGGCCGGCTGGTGGGCTCTTAGAGCCTGAAGTCAACTGACCCAGTGATAAGATGATGCCACAAACAAGAGGGAGATCGTCCTCACCTGTAGGGAGTGAAACCTGGGCGGTGAGTGGGTAGGTTAGCTGGGGGAAACCTGGGCAGTGAGTGGGTAGGCTGGCTGGGGACACAGGCCCCACATACAGTGTAATCTAATGTGCTAACCCCAAGGGCTGGTCACAAGGAATGAGGAGGACTGGAGGTGAGCCTGGTTGCAGCATTCTTGCCTAGGATGGGTGAGGCCCTGGATGCCAGCTGAAAAGTCAGGATGTAGGGGAAAACAGAGATGCTAACAGCATTGCCTGGTGCACCACACCTTAGAAAATAGAGCTTTCTTCCAGTGGGATATGAAATATCCCAAATATAATATAAATACAAACATTAAAATACAAGATCACAAAGGAATGAGCGACAGATGACAGATGACGAGTGCACCTGAGGACTGGATATGGCTCTCTGCACACCACGGCTCTCCCACTGACTGAGCCCACGGCCCAGGGTCTTCTCGAGCACGGTGTGTGTGTGTGTGTGTGTGTGTGTGTGTGTGTATGTGTGGACCGGGCTGCGGGCTTTGCCCTCCTCCTCCTGCGGGCACTGCGGTGCCTCTGAAGCTCCCCGGGCAGCAAGTTCCTAGCCTCTTCTGTGAAGCTGACCCCTTCAGTAACTGGTTTCCACATATTTTTTCCCCAGTCCAGAGAGATTATTTTGAACGTCTTTTGTAAGAGAAAACCTTAGGATATGAATCTTAAAAACTCGGAAGAGAGCATGTTCTCCATACAGGTTTCTGGAGTGGTAATTCAATGACTAAATAAATCTATCTATAAACGTGTGCAACATAAACCAGCTAATAAATAAGTAACACAGGTTCCGGGCATTTCATTCTCCAATCTAAACCAACTTAACCAAAAGTGCCTGAGTTCCAAAGCCACCGCCCTTAGTGCTAAACTTGCACAATAATTTTGGAAAAGGAGAGCCGAGGAGGAATCAGGGGACCTGCCGGGCAGAGTGCTGCCAGTCCACACCCTCCAGGGAGCTGCCCTGGAAAGAGCCCACGTTCAGGATGGTCCTGGTGATTCTGCCCAAGGAGAGAAAGCAGAGAAAAAGACCTGGTCTCACATCCAGGAATAAGGACGAGGTCCCGGGAAGCGGGAGTCAGGTGAGAGGTGCAGGGTGTGGGCCCCCAGCACCCCGGGTTCCCGTGGGCACTGCTGGATTAGAGGCCAAATCCGTGAGAGGCTGAATCATGGGAGAGAAGCTAGGATCTTGGTTGACCTCACGCATAGGGACAGCCAGGGCTGGAGGGTGAAGGTGGCCCCTGCTGTGGACGGAGGCAAGGGGCACATGCTGGGCAGGAGCCGTAGGACAAGAGGCTCCTGGATCACCTGTGGGGACAGAGTCTAGGGGTGTCACCGAGGCTTATGTGGCCAGAGGGAGGGATGGCAACGGTTTGTGGATAATAAGGGTCACTTTGATGAGATAATGTATTCAGGTTCATTTGTAATTTATTTTTAAATTGCTGAAAAAGTACATCTTGAATGTTTCACTCCCCCAAAGGGTAAATACAGCAGGATTTGGTGGATAAATCACATCCCACAAATACATGTATACTTGCCATTTGTCAACTAAAAATTAAATAAACAAGTAAAAAAAATATATCTAGGAAAAATTTCCCCAGAAGGCTTGAATTTCAACATAGATGAAACCTAAATTGTGATGTTACAATAACTGAAAACACAATCATAAATACTAATGTGGCATTTCACAAACCCACCAACACAATACTACTGCATCCTAGGGCTAGAGTCAAAAGGAAGGGTCATCAGAATATAATTTTTCTTTTTTATTAACCATGGGGATTAGAAATCCATCTATCTGTATATTCAGATATCTGGAGGAGAATAAACCTGGGTGGAAAAATCTACATAAACATTTAAATAGAAAGGAAGAAATGGGGGTAAAGATAATGCAAATCCACACATGCAAAGAATCATAAAGATAAAACCCAAACTTTGTAAGACTGTTACTTGACTGTAATTGACAGTGATGTGTTTTCTTTGGAAATCTCTTCAAATGACCCAGGTACAAATGGATTTAAAGAACAAATATGGATATGTTGATTAGCTTGATTGTGGTGATTATTTCACAATGAACATAAGTTCTACAATCACATGCATGCAATTTTAATTGTCACGTATATATAAATAAAGCTGCAGAAAAAACATTTGTAGAATCCTCGATTATGAAATTGAAAGTGTGGGGCTATTTCAGGGATTAAAGGAGTGTGAACCAAGCTCAGATGGTCACTAGGGTCGCATCTGGGTGCTGAGAGGTTCATGAGGCCCACATTCTTGCTGTGGCTTCCACACTGAAGAATAAGTTCTGAGACAACACAGTCCTGGAGGGCCGGCTGTCAGGTCCCAGGCTGCGTTAACTGAGCTGGGTTCCTATATGCCGAGTCTTTCCATATGCTTCTGAACTACAAAGAGGACACTTGCTGATTCAGTTGGAAACAAAAAGTCCTTAATATGCACTTTAGTCATCAGGACGCAGGCTCAGCTCTTGGGCATCAGAAAAGTAGAACTACATCCATCTGGAGAGCATGGATTTGTGTGTCCCACCTGACGAGAAGAGCGCACCCAGCCAGGCGAGCATTCCTTATCTGCTGTTCTCCAGGTTAATTCCAATCCCAGGGTTCATCTGTCTCTGTTCTATGTCCTGAGTCCTTTTTCCTCATTACTCACATGTTTGAATGAAGGGAGCAGGGCATCTTTTCATTCAGAGCTCAGGAAGAAACCAAAGCTTCTCAACTACAATCTCTCTGAGGGTGGGTGGTTTATGTCCTGTTTTTCATTGAGCAAATGGATTTGGGAGCCTGGGGGAAGCCCACTTCAGGGGTCTGGAAAGGGTCTCGGTGTTGATCTCCTCCCTGCTTGGGGGTCTCCCTGCATTACCAGCGAGGGCTTTGTTTTGTGGGTGCTTGTCTTCTCACAAGAGAAGATTTTGACCAAGATACAAGAGTTGGTAACAGTATAGCAAAGCTTATTAGAAAAGAAAGAAACAAAGCAAGGAGAGCATAGGTTGGCTCAGAGAGGAGACTGATGGCTCTGACTCCTTTGAGTCCCAGGTTTTACTGGGGTTTAAGGAGACGTTCCTGGGGAGTCCCACCTATGCACCACCTCTGAGCTCTGGATCAGACCCCTAAATCCCTACTATATGATTCTACCCATAAGTGTCTGAGCAAAGCCCAGGTTTGGAGAAGATTCACAGTCACAGTGAGAGTCTGTGACATGCTGAGGACCTAGAGGCACCCTTGGGCCATCTTGGCCTGTGCACACGGGTCCTAACTGGATGAGCTACCCAGCCCTGGAGGGTGTTGGCTTCTGTAGTCTCCGGCCAGGGAGGTCTGTGTTATTATCCTGACCAATGCTCCTCCACCCTGAGAACAAGGCACCTTGGCACCGATTGCCAGACATCCCATTACCTTGAGTCAGAGCAGGATCAGGGTGACTTTATATGAACTATCTGACAATCAGAAACCAAAACCAAGCTGGGAGTTAGCAAGTGTGCCCTTTTGGATCAACCATCGCCATCCATTTCTCTGGCACTCTGTCGACCTACCACCGTCACCTGCTCTAATCACTTATCTCCAGCCTCAGTGTAAGGGTGAACGGTGGGAGTTCCCCACCCAGCCTCTTACATGCTCTTCCAGGGTGGCAATACCCAGTGCCCAGGGTTCTCTGAAAAGCACATGTACCTGCTCACGTGGGCATTCACAAGGCCTGGCCTCGGGCCTCAGTGTTTCAGGAAGTTGCACTTACAATATAGCGTTGAGCAAGAAAATGAAGACCTAACTGTGTAGTTCACCATCACAAGTGTAAACAGCACGTATAACACAACTGACGAGAATCAAACATAAGTCAGACTGCTTTCTAGTGATAAATTGATATTTGTTGTTAGCTAAGAAAATCTTTGATTGGGAACTCGATATGCCTGTTGAACATTCTACGGAGAGCGGCATTAATCTCCCTGTTTCTCAGACTGTGGAGGATGGGGTTTGTGAAGGGGGGGACCATGGTGTAGAACATGGCTGTCAGCAGATTTTTAAGGGATCCTTCCGTTGCCACGGGCCCTAAGACAGCCACTGACCCAGAAATCACAAACAGGAGGAGAATCGCCAGCTGTGGGACACAGGTAGATAAGGCTTTGCTGTGGGCTTCCGCCGAACAGATCTTGAGAACGGTTGAGAATATGTTGATATATGACATCAAGACAAAGACGACACACACCACCACGAGGCCAGCACTTGCGGCAATGATGACGAACTCAGAAAACTGGACGTCAGGAGATGAGAGCCTCAAAATCTGAGGCATATCACAGAAATACTGGTGGATCAGGTTGGTCTTTGTAAAGGGAAGCCTGAACATGGAGCCTGTGTGGATGGCAGAGTAGACGAGCCCGCAGGCCCAGGAGCCACCCGCGGCCTGAATGCACATGCGCGGTGTGACCACCAGCCCCTAGTGCAGAGGGTGGCAGATGGCAATGTATCGGTCATAGGACATGACCACAAGGAGCGCAAACTCTACAGTGGCAAAAAGTATGTAAAAGAAGATCTGTGCAGCACATTCCTGCAGTGAGATGGTCCGATGGCCTGTCAAGGAATTAACAATGGATTTGGGAACAATCACCGAGATGCTGCCAAGGTCTAAGAGGGACAGATTGCATATGAAGAAGTACATCGGAGCCTGAAGGCGTGTGTCTGTCACAATAAGAGCAACGGTGATAAGATTCCCCGTCAAGGCTCCCAGATAGATCACCAGGAATAGCAGACCTTGCAAAACCTGGAGCTCCTGGGAGCTGGAGACGCCCACCAGGAGGAAGTAGGTGAAGGAGGTGACGTTGTCCATGGCTGCTAGTGAGCTGTCCCCAGAGCCACAGCCCAAGGAGAGGATGCCACAGCCGAAGACACACAACCTAGGTGGGTGGAGTAAGACATTGAGGTCTGGTGAATGCTCTATTTCTGCCTGGATTTTCTTCCTCGAATCTACTGATACCCTACTCTTTCTAATCCTCCTAGGATAAGAGTACCAAGCACATGAAGTATTCAAAATGAAACCCAGTCCCATGCCCCTTCCACTTGTTGATACATCTACTCTGTGGTGTAGAACAGCTTTCTAACCCTCACCCTGAGGCGCGGCATGATTAGGATCCCCCTTCCCTCCATCTGAGGGGTTATCTCAGAAATTCTCGAAAGCTGCTGGGTCACCCTCTGCCTTGAGCATGCCCTGAACCCCTGAGCGGTGGCTGGCTGCTCTGGAAAGCAGTTCCATAGCCAGCTCAGCGGGTGGATCTGAGCTTCCCCTGGAGGTGAGTGGATCTGAGGGAGACCAGGTGGATACTGACTGCCCCGTAGGTCGCAGCTGCAAACCACACTCTGTTCTCAGTGTCCTTCACCAGGTGACACCCTATCAGGGGCCAGTAGAAGTCTTGTCATGCTCTTGGTTCTTCAGATTGTCCGCTGTCTCTTTGGTCCAGGTGAATGCTCACATTTGCCTGTGCTAACCTCACCTCACATTCTACCCTTCAAGGTGCACCTGCATGGCCTCATGACTACTGTGCAGTACAGAAAGTTCAGGGTGCCCACTCCCCTGCATGTGTGCAGTGATACTTGGAAATTACTTGGTTCACAGTTTTAAAATAAGGGCAATAGAATACACCGGGTTGCTAATATCCCACCACTGTTAACACTTGAACACAACAGGATATATAAATGACCTGCATTATCCTGTTAATGCCTCATAAATCCAGCCTTTATAAAAATCATTCATCATAATAGCACACTAGGTACCTCAGAATAATATCTCTCTTTTTTTGCCATTTTAAACACTACTTTTGCTTGTATGACTAGACCTCCATGAAATGGCATCATAACTTTCTTCTGCATGTAGATTTCCTGGTTGACCTTCTAAATCAAGCTCAGGAAACTTTTCCTTCATGGGACCTGCTGCTCTGTTCCAAGGGAATTTTTCAATCACTTTGGCTTAGGCCCCTTGGCCTGGACAGTGCACATACAAGGCCTTCAGGGAGCATTCTAAGAACTTGTTGCCTCTGCCAGGCACAGTGGTGCATGCCTGTAATGCTAGTGGCTCGGAGGGTGAGGCAGGAGGATGGCAAGTTCAAGGTCAGCCTTAGCAACTAAAAGAGGCCCTAGCACCCCTGAGTTCAATCTCTGATACAAAGAGAGAGAGAGAGAGAGAGAGAGAGAGAGAGAGAGAGAGAGAGAGAGAGAGAACTAGTTGCCTAAAATAAACACAGAAATCTAAAACTCTATTTTGTGAACTCACATACATCTGTGAAGTGGAAAAAATTAAGTATGCTTTAGATTTTGGAGTCTACCAAGCTATTTCTGTCATTTACTTGCCAAGAGAAGTGCACAAATGACAGGCACAAGCTTACCTGTGAACCAGGACCACGTAGCTGACTCCCCTTGCAGAAATATTGCTTTTGCATAATTTAAGGAGAGGGATGAGGTCAAGGAGTGAAATATAGAAGCTGCTTCTCAGTGAGACTCATGCGCAGATCCCGAGGACAGCCCTGCTGCTGAATGATGTATAGGGACACCAGGTCTTTAATAAGAACAGCCAGGGTCATGCTTCTGCTGACCTCTGGAGACCTGTCTCAACCTCCAAGGAGGCAGAGTTTCCTCCAGCTGCTAACTGGCAAGGATTCCGTGGCCATACCACTGAGAGTCATTAAATTCCTAATATTTTTAGAAACACTTTGTGTGTGACACTTAAAAAAGGGAAGTGCTAAAAATGTTTTGTATATCAAAAGAGATTCAATAAATTTTCCAATTCATGTCTGGCTATAAAATTAATTTATTCTCTTTATTCTGCATGGGTTGTTTCAAAAGCTAAATAAATTTAAAACAGAACACAGAAAGTTCATTAATCGTGAACACACTCAGTTTCCAAATTGCAACCATTCTTTTAGAAATCATAATTGTTGCATGTTGGCATAGGATCAATGAAGAATGCTAGCAATTCTATAAAAGTATGATTAAAATAGTCCTTCCCTTTTGAATTGGGTATAAGTGCAAAGCAATATTTTTCTTATCATTCAGCCAAACCAGCCCAGAATAGCAGAATGAGCAAGGGAAATATACAAGAATTCATGGTATTGTCCTAAGGCAAAAATTAATAAAGATATTTTCAGAAGAAAATAATAGTTTCTCTCTCTTCTACTAATTTTGGTTCTTGGATACAATGCATTTTGCATAAAACTCTCCTGGGGAGTTAACTAGTTACAGGATGGCTTGTTCGTCAAGTCTCATGATGGTGTGGTGTTAAGTTTTATGCATCTGAGTGTTTGCAAACCTTGCCTAAAATGTCTGGATGTCACATCACATGGCACCCTCCGTCTCCTGTCCTACCCTCTCCTGGGATCTGATGCTTCCAGATTCCACATAGCAGAATCTACAGCTTGGCCTTTCTGTGCCTGGTTTGCCTCGGTCAGCATGGTGTCCTCCAGGGTCACTATGCTGTCATAACAGATTTCCTGATTTTTGAGGCTGGAGGTTCTCCACTGTGTGTTTACACTTCAGGTCCACGTGTTCATTGGATGGTGGAGGCCGAGGTTCATCTGTACCTTCTCTGTTGTGAACACACTGAGGTGAGCGCGGAGGGCAGACGTCCCCTCCCAGACTGATTTCAGCTCCTTCCGGCTCCCATAGGAGTGGGGTTACTGGACCTTGTGTGCTCCTGGCTGAGGCTTCCTGAGGAACTTCCGTGCTGTTTTCCATTACGACTGTCTTAAGGTGTCTTCTCACCAACAGGCTCCTTCTTCCACTTGAGGACACATATGGTCTCTCTGTTTGTTCAAAGTGCTGGGGATGGAGCCCAGGGCCTCTCTTGTGCTAGGCAAGTGCTCACCTCTGAGCACATGGAAGCTCTTTCCTCCTGGTGTCAGCAGTTTTGCCCTGCTTGAGGGAGTGTCTGGGGGATTCAATTTGCAGCCGACGTTGTCAGTGGTGGTGAGCTTCTCTTTCTTGTGCATCTGTCGGCCATTTGAGTGTCTCATTTCAGAAATGGCTGGCTAGGCCTTAGCCCATTTGTGGGATTATTTCTTTCTTAGGAATGGGTTCGTGATACCTCATCAGAGGTGTAGCTTGCAAGCATTACTCCATTGTGTGCGTGTAGGGTTCTCGTTTATCCACTGATCTACTGCTGACACTTGCCTGCTTTCCAGTTGTCAGCACTGTGAATGACATTGCTGTACATACACACTCACGTATGGATCTTTGTGTGGACCTCTTTCCCCTCCTCTTGGGAGTGGGATTCCTCACCACTAGTGGACTTCTTGAGTTTCTTTCATGATAACTCTACATTTAATCATTTGAGAAACTGCTACATTGTTTTCCCAAATGGAGGAGCTATTTGAGGTCACTGTGAGAGGCAGGGTGTGGTTCCAGTTTCTCCACATCTTGCCAGAGCTTCTGTCATCTCACTTGATTCTCACCATTCTCCTGGGTGTAGAGGGACACCTCATCCTGGTTTCTATTTGCAGTCCTCTGTAAATCAAGTGCAGCATGTTTTCATGTGCTTTTAACTATTTGTAAACCTTCCTTTGAAAAACGCCCATTCAGATCTTTGCCTACTTTTAGCTGGGCATTTTGAGCTATAAGTTATGAGAATTTCCGTGTACCTTAATTGCCATTCGCTTATCAGCCAGGTATTTTGCAAATTTTTTCCACTATGTGGATTGTGTTTTCAATTTAATTTTTGAATTATGATTAAATGCACCTAAAATAAAACATTCTGTCTTTGTCAGTTTTAAGTCTAAAGATCACTAGCGTTATGCACACTGGGAAGTGCAAACACTCTTCAGTTTGCAAGACAGAAAGCTCAAACCCTCAACAACTTTCGATTCCTCCCTCCACAGGCCTTCCCCAAACTCTGCTCCATCTTCTGTCACTAAGAATTTGGCTAGGTTATTCAGAATATAATTTATAATTCAGAACAGTTTATTATTTTCCAGTTCCTGACCAATATTAAAACTGAGATTTGACTATTCAGTGAAGCAAAGCATGTGGGATAAAATACATGTGTATATGTCTCTACACACACACACACACACACACACACACACACACACCCCACCCATGGCATAGAGCTCAGAGTGGGCTCTTTTCACACTAGTCAGCAGTTTAGTTACTAAGGATGTGGACATGTAGGTGGAATGCAAGACAGATTTTTCCCTATATTATTTTCATGTTTGTGTTTGATTTTTTAATAGTACTGTATTTTGAAAAGTTTCAAAGTTATATTAAAGAATGAAATGAAACAGCAAACACCTATATTTCCTTTACCTGGACTTACTAACTGTAATATATTGATTTTTCTATGCATTTACCTGTATACATGTGAATACAAAATTTATTCATATGGATTCTTTTAATTTCTAATCAGTATATTATAAGAAAATTGATTTATTGATTACAGACTTAAATCAATTTGAAATTCCAACCACTTGGTGTCTAACAACAGTTTTCCATGCTTATGGTAAATAATCTTAACAACATAAAAGTAAATGTTTGTGCATAAGATTGTATTAAAGTTCACCCTATCTGACATGAATGAAATATATACCAATTTGGCAGTGAAATATTTTACAGGAATGATTACTCTGATTACAGCAAACTATTGTGAAAACATCAATTTCTTCTTCACTTTTGTCTGGTCATACAATCAGCGGGGAAAGTTTTGTTTTCTCTCACTCTAGGCAATTAAAACAAGCCCTTTGTCACTGCTCCACAGTTCAGGTCCATTTTCACACCTATGTGAAATTGCTCAGCTGTGAGTGCCCACGACTGCATTAGTAACTGGGACTTGTGCAGGTATTCCCACCTGGGTCTGCACTGTCATCATAGGGGAGGTAGGGACACTATAAACTACAGTGCGACTTTGAACAGGACCCTCACGTAGAGCTGAGGAGTGGCTTGGGTTAACTGATGTGCTTTTAGTTCTCTGGTCACCTGGCTTTATTCCTGAAATTTGGTATTGCTGAAGACACCTGTGGACCAGGAAAGGTAGGAAAATTTAGTGTTCAATTCTGGACATTGAATGGTAAGCCATTGGATTTTGTGAAGATAATATAGGGTGAAAATGCACACATTTAAGAAGCCGGTTAAAACAGCATTAAACAAGCAAAGAGAACATTTTCAATTATTTAGAGTACCTAAATGTGTAAAAATAGTTCAGCTCAGCTCGTAAAACATGCCCCCACTGTGCATTTCCACCACCTTTGCATGTAAGGCACAGAAGTCTCTAGACGCTGTTTCTGACCCACAATCCTGAGTGTGTGTCCCTGTGAAACAGGACCATGAGAGTTAACAGGCACCAAGATGCCACCAACCAGGTGGCAGGTACCCTTTAGAAGTGTTTTAAATTTTTTTTTACTGAGTACCAACCCACAGAGTCAAAAGGGAAGCTATATAACTTGTTGCTTGGCAATAAAGCTTTAAAGAAAATTCTTCTTTGCTAAAGAAAGTTTAAATGTAATGTTTTCTGATATCATTATACTAAAAATTATATGTTTTAAATTATCTTAGCATCTGTCAGTGGTTGTTTGTGCTTAGTCAATGCTTTTCTTTTCTTTATAAATTGGAAAACAAAAGTGACCCCATGCTGAAGAGAAAAGCTGTACGTATGGTTCACGGTGCTCTGACCGCATGTGCCCAAGGGCAGGCTGAGAACTGCTAAGGTGACAGGCTTCTGGGTAGCTCCTGGTGGACTGACCCTGGCTGCATGTCCTCTCCCTGACAGTCACCACGCCCCTGGCTCTGACTCCAACAAGCTCATCTCTGCCTGTGTCCTTCACACTCTCGCCCGCACCTGCTTCACCAAGTGACCACAGACCACACATGGCATGCCTGTCCTGAGGACGAACCCGATTCTTCTGTGTGCAGGGCTCTGGAATCCTCAGGTAAGTGGGAAAGTTCACGGAGCTTCATCCCCAGCCATTATTATTAGCAACCTGTAAGTTGTGCTTCTGATCAGATGGCAAATGCCTAGGATTGAATTGTGTTTCATTTAGTAGGAAGATCCTCACAGGAAAAAATCTGGACTCTATATCATGAGCTTGAACACATTTTAAACATTCAAGTGCAAAATTTAAGGAGATTTATTATCTTTGCGAGGACAAGTTGAGTGTGTAACTGAAAGTTGGTTCATGGTTATGAAGATATTACAGACTCATGTCTCATAACACTGAGTTTTAAAACCAGTCAAATTGTTCAGTGTGTATATAAAGAAAAACAAATATTTATTACAAAATAAATATTTACTCTCTGAAGACACTAATTTTCTTGAAATAAGAAGTACTTCATTTAATTTATGTTTCTATTTTGTTTTCAAAGTGTTACATATAAAAAGGTGGGCCAGCTGAAACTACATATCTCTATAGACTCATGGACATTGGAGAATTTTAGAATTGTCACAGTAGATGGTCTGTTTTTCTAATACATATTTTTAGTTGTATTTGGACACAAATACCTTTATTTTATTTATTTATTTTATGTGGTGCTGAGGGTGGGCCCCAGTGCCTCCCACGTGCTAGGCGAGCACTCACCCTCTGAGCCACAACCCCAGCCAGTAGATGTTTCCTGTTTTAACATTTTCTTTCATTTAGTGGAATTCTTTTTTTTTTTCAAAGCTGCATAATGATACCCAAGGACTTTATGGTTATCACAGCAATGTTCTTCAGTATGTTCCACGAGACAGAGAGCTCATCATGGAGAGTGCTATGTATGTATGGTTCACTGTGGATGCTCCATGAGGAGGGAGGACTGATGTGTTAAGTAGGATCCATGATTCCTGTTTAAATCCTGCAGGGAGAAAGGGTGAGGAGGTAGTTTCATTCCGTTTGTATAAATAAATCACTGTGTATGAGTTGCCTTAATTATGTATTTTACCTGAGCAAAAAAGTCATCAATCGTCTTATCAGGCAATGCAGAAAGAAGGGGGGTCACAGACAGGGACTTCTGCACTTTGTGTTCTAGTGGCCTTTTCTCAATTTCCAGTCAAATGTGTGTGTTAAAAAATAAATGATGGGGCTGGGGATGTGGCTCAAGCAGTAGCGCGCTCGCCTGGCATGAGTGCGCCCCAGGTTCGATCCTCAGCACCACATACAAACAAAGATGTTGTGTCCACCGAGAACTAAAAAAAATAAATATTAAAAAATTTTTTAAAAAAATAAAATAAATAAATAAATAAATAAATGAAAGGGGCTGGGGTTGTAGCTCACCAGTAAAGTGCTTGCCTAGCACATGTGAAGCACTGGATTCAATCCTCAGCACCACATAAAAATAAATAAATAAAATAAAGGTATCATGTTCATATACAACTAAAAAATATTAAAAATTAATTAATTAATTAAAAAAAACAAAGAAAACAAACAAAAAAACAACCAGTTTTCAAAGGGATAGAAAATCCCCACACAAGTGTAAACACGTAGACCTTCATTTAAAGTCATGTTGTAAATAGTTTTAAGAATTGCAATTATGTGAACTCTGATGAGACACACTAGTGAAACTAGAAAATTAAATAAGAATAAATAAAACTAACATGTTCTAGAATATGTAATTTAAACCACCTTATTTCCCTAAATATATTAAGCATGTGGCTAAGTATGCAAGTTTTACATTCAAAAGATACGTGTGAACAATGTGAGTATATATGTGTTTACACACACACACACACACACACACACACACACACACACATATATATATATATATATATATATATATATATATATATATATATATATATAATTTCCTGAATGGGGACAGACAGACACTTTCAAAGAAGTCGGTTTATGTCTTCAGGGTGAGTTTAATTTTATTGAGTTAAGTTTATGTTTGAGTGATGATGACTTGTAGATAAAGAAGCATCCTTCCTTTGATTTCTTCAGAATGGGAAGAGCCTGTCAGAGCAGGGCGTGCACCACTTATCACCCCACCCTCTCTCCATCCTTTCAAGTGCTAATTCCTAGTGTCTACAGAAGTGGACACACCTAGGAACAATGCACAGCTTCTATGTCAAGGTCTTAGTATTGAGACAAACTATAAAAATAAACACTTGGAAATAATACAAAGCAGAACAAAGCAGGTGTCAAAGGGAAGGTGGATTTCCACTGAATTCTACAATCCCCAGAACAACGGAAACTCCTCAAATGTTTGATGGAGAAGGTAGATTTTAAATTTCTCCATCTATACAGAAGATTTCCTCTTGGTAAGGAACCAAGGGTGAATATTTTAAGAAATATCGTAAGTACTGTAAAGGACATGTGTCCAACAGGGGTTCAAATAGCTACACCTCCTGGTCAGCAGGGCTGACAGGTCATGTCCACCACATGCCCACTACTTCCCAGAGCTTCCCAGCCCCGGGCTCCCTGCTCTCTAGACATAACCCGGCTTGTCGGCTTCCTTCCCTCCAGGAAGGCCCTGTGCAGGGAGCAGATGGACGTGGGCAACCTCAGCACAGTGACACAGTTTGTGCTCATGGGGCTCTCCGACCTCCCCGAGGTGCGCTACCCTCTCTTCGTGGTCTTTGCCGTCATCTACCAGATCACCTTGGCGGGAAATGGGGCCATTCTCTTGGCCCTGGGAATGGAGAGAAAGCTGCACACTCCCATGTATTACCTTCTGGCAAATTTGTCCCTCCTGGACATCTTCTGCTCATCGACCACCGTCCCCAAGATGCTGCCAACCTCTTGAGCGGGGAGAACAGCATTTCTTTCCTTGGGTGTGCAGTGCAACTCTATTTTCTGGTGGCCCTGATGGGGACCGAAGTCTTCCTGCTGGCCGTCATGGCTTATGACCGCTACATGGCCATATGCTTTCCTCTGCGTTATGCCCTCATCATGACCAAGGTGCGCTGTGTCCAGCTGGTGTGTGGGACCTGGGCAGCTGGGTTCCTCAACTCCCTCCTGCACACCGTGTTCACCTTCCGCCTGTCTTTCTGCAAGTCCAACCTGGTCAACCAGTACTACTGTGACATCCCACAGGTTGTGGCCCTCTCCTGCTCCTCCAAATACATGGCAGAGATGCTTGCCTTAGTGATAGGAGGCATCTTTGGGACCAGCACCTTCCTGACCACCCTGGTCTCTTATGTGTACATCATCTGCACCATCCTCAGGATCCGGTCAGCAGAAGGCAAGCGCAGAGCTTTCTCCACCTGTGCGTCCCACCTCCTGGTAGTCTGCCTCTTCTACGGCACAGCCATCTTCACCTACATGCGCCGCTCCTCCAGCCAAGACTCCCTCTCCAGAGACAGACTCATCTCTATGCTCTACGGGGTGATCATCCCAATGCTGAACCCCCTCATCTACAGCCTGAGAAACACAGAGGTCAAGGGAGCGCTCACGAGGGTCCTATGTGGAGGAGCATGTTCACAGCAAGAAGAGCATTAGAACAGAGCGACTCCATACTCTGCCCAGAGTGAAGTCATGGGAAGAATTCATAGAATAGTTGCCCCTCAATGTCTACAATGCCTGTCTGTGCACCCACATGTAACTTCAGCTGACCTATCCATTTATGTGTATCTCCAACTCAAAACTTTGGGACCCTAACATTTGGCCTTCAATAGTGAACGTATTGGAGAGGAAAGGAGGACTGTTGATCCTGGGTGGACAGGTCGAAAGCTGGGCTATCCTAAGTTCACCTGGACCCTTGCCCACCGTGCACGTACTCGTACCTCAGCCTCCACCTGCTGCTGAGTCTGAATCTGTCCTATCCATCCATCTATGTGTCTTCCTTCCACCTCTTCCCCTTGGCCGTTCACCTGCTCACCCTGCTATGCTCCGTGTTACGGTTTGGATGTGAGCTGTCCACCAAAAGCTCCTGTGGGAGACATGCGAGAGGGTTCAGAGGGGAAATGATTGGATTCTGAGAGCCCTAACCCCACCATTGAATCAATCACCTGATGGGATTAATTGAGTGGTAACTGACGCAGGTGGGTGTGGCTGGAGGACATGGGGCACTGGGGCCGTGGCTTTGGGGTATATATTTTTGTCTGGTAAGTGGAGTCTCTCTCTCTCTCTCTCTCTCTCTCTCTCTCTCTCTCTCTCTGCTTCCTGGTCATCATCTGCCACACTCTTCCACCATGTGCGCCTGTGTGACTTTGTCATCATGCTTTCCCCATCCCTGAGTCTCAGCATTTTCATGGGCTGCGACTAGAGAGCTGTGATTTCTGCTTCATTCTGTCCTTCTGTCATCTGTAGAAACAGGAAAGCTTTCTTTCCAGACTACTACTTATGTTAATTACACCACTTTTGGTCTGCAATTATTTATTTTTTAAAATATTTTTTTCCCAATTCTGAGCATCCCAATTATGTCCCAAACAGCCTCTGCTCAGAAAATAAATTAGCAGCATGACTCTTATGAATGACTATGGAGGTTCACAAAAGAGAAAAGTAGACTACTTGTTATGGTTTGGAAATGAGGTGTCTCCCTGAAGTTCTGGTGTACGATTGTGATGTGTCAACCCAAAATAAAATTTAACAATAAAAAAAAATGCATTGCAAAGTATACTGTGTTCTTTGCTTGGAAGAATTAATATTGGGTGAGATCCAAGATGGTGGGCCGAAGGGAGGCAGCATTCTGTGTTGCTCCCTGACTTAGGTCTCAAGTAGTGAGAATACTGCTACTTTGCAAGCGATATTCCTGCTCCCTGGTGGGAAACACAACCACCATGCCCATACAGGGCTCTAGGCCTCCGCATCAGAGTAGGTCTCCCAATTACTGGCCCACACAGGACTACTGGGCAACCAAGTGGGACCATCAGAACTCTCAGCCACTCACCCGAGCAGAAATCGCTGATGCCACTCCCCCTCAGGACACCTGGCAGCTTCTCACATGCAGGAATCTGGCCACCACTCCTGTGTGGACCCCCATCTACCAACGTGGGGCTGCCCCATCACACCAACTTGGAACTCTGCAGCAGCAGAGATAGTCCCCTACAAGTAGTGGCCTGCTCCCAAGAACTTCCCACAGGCTCTGAAGTCAGCCAACAGCCACACACTGCACACCACAGAGTCGTTTCTGAACTCTTCGTCCAATGCCATCACGGCTCCCCCCACATAACCCGACAGCCCACTGCTGAAAGCAGGCGCCTCCATCTTGGGTCACCTTCATCACCATCTTCAGTAGGGGCAACTCCCAGTTTGGAACTCTGGCTGGCCAGGGACCCAGTTTCTACTCAGTTTCTTCACCATTCAGAGGGTGGAGATACCAGTTAACAACAGACGACCCTCCCCTATTGGATGAGAAGGGAAGCAGGAAAGATACTGATCTCCACCAAACAATCCCTGTGTCTTCCTTCAAGTTTTTTTTTCTTCTCCCTCTCTATTCTCCCACCCTCACATCCCCAACATATGTGAAACCAAGTGCTTTGCATGAATTAGGATACCGAGGACTAGGACTTCTGACTAGCATATTACACCTGTGTAGTATACTCTTTATTTCTTTTTTTCCCATCAGTTTCTACTATCTTAACATTTTTATTTTTCTTAATATGAATGTGTGTTTGTTTTATGTACTCTTCTGTCTTCCCACTTACTTGTCTACCCAAATTTACTTCCTCTCCCTTCTCCTGCTACTAACCTTCCTCTTTAGATTTCTCTTGCACACTTCCTAAGATACAACAACTCTATCCCCTCATCCCCTACCTCCTCTGCATATCAGCCTACTCCTCGCCCCTGGTTCTTTGTCCACCATCAGAAACTGTAAACCCTTTTACAAATCTACTGAGTATATTGTAGATAACAATTGAATTCACCATTTCTGGACATTGTGACCAAACTGAAAGTGTCTTAATGGCAAACATCAGTTTTTAGGGTGTATATTGTTTATATTGGGATCTGATAACACTGTCCTTCACCTCAAAGGAGAGGTATCCCTACAGGAGATAAGCCTATAGGGTAAAAGAGTAACATCTAAGATCCACAGAGCTAGAAGGGAAGACAAACAGCAACATGAAAAGACAAGGGAAGAGAGTGCCCCAAACCAATCAAGATGCTACGTGATTCGAACCCATGGCTAGCGCAGCAGAAGGAATGACAGAGAAGGAGTTCAGGAATTCATAATTAAAATGTTCTGTGAATTAAAGGAAAAATTAATATTGTTAAAATTAGATGTGATACAGCAATCTTTATATGGGGTAAAATTGGGAGTTCATAACCCCCTCTTATCAAACTGTGAAATATGATATATTAAGAACTATGTGATGTTTTGAACGACCAATAAAAAAAATAAAAAAATATTGTTAAAATTACCATATTATAAAATCTGCAGATACAATGTAATCCCTACAAATTTCTAATGTCATTTTTATAGATTAAATTTTATATAAAACCACAAAAACCTTGAGAAGCCAAGGAAATTATGGGCAAAAATAACAAAACAGGAGGAATAACACAAAGCTGGAGTTAGCTTTGAGTAAAAAGTTCAATTTTTTTGTTGAGATCAATTGGAAAGTGTGGTGAGTATTGCTAAAATTTGAATTTTATGTCTTCCAATATTTCTTTAAATGTCCCCTTCCAAAGGTTAAATATTTGACATGACAGATAAGTTAGCTTGATCTAATTATTCCATGTTTTATTGAAAATAATAAATGCGTTATATCTAATACTATAACTACCATGAATTATTATTATCCTTATTAAATAATTTCAAGTATATGAATAAAAATTAATTCTAATTGTGATTCAAACACACCAGAAGTGATGAAAGAGTAAGAAGCAGACACCGGCTACAAGGTCAGAAGCTGTGACTGCGTGGCCCTTACACCAGTCTAAAACTGGAATCAACCAAAATAACCCAGAACACAGCAATTCCCTGCAAGTAATCAGAAAAAAAGGGGGGGGGGGCGTTTGACAAACAGCCTAACAGAAAGTAAAAGTAACCTTTCTAAGGACAATAAGTGAGATATATTTAAACACACTTGTGGATAACTGAACATTGTCAGGAAAACAGAATAAACCTTAAATAGATATGCAAAAGAGAAAGAGGAAAAGACCAAAGCAGATCACTAAAAAAGCGACAGGCAATAAATACTGAGGAGTAGAAGGATGTGGTCATTGCAGGAGAACATGGTGGAGAAAAGGACAAGTGTCCACTTTGCTTAATTACCTGGAGCAGGCCTGGGGAAACTGACCGTGAGCAGACAGATGGACACATTGAGACCTGAGCTCTGTACGGCACCATTACAGAGGTGGAAGGAGAGGACGCCCTAGTGGTGAATACAGGACAGCAGGGTGATCCTGTGCCTTGGACACCACAGACTTTGAATTACAACCGGCTTTGGAGACAGCGTCTTTCTGTCCAGACAGAGGACAAGAGGAGGCACAGCAATTTTAAATACACATGCACCCACTACAGGAAAGGGCTGCGTAGGAACATGGACACACCTGAACACAAACGTCAAGAGGAGTGAAGTAAAGGTCGGTGCTCAGACTGGACCTGGATTGTCCCCAGGGCATGCATGGTAAGAGCCTGGGCTGCAGTGTGGCCTGCTTGGGTAGTGGAGGAGGGCCAGTGGAAGCAGGGTCACCACCCTGGACATGCCCTGAAGATGCTGGCCCTGTCCCTTCCTGCATCCCCATGCTTCCCAGATGCCAGGAGTGAGCATTTCGACCACCTCAAGCCCTGCCATGATGTACCTCGCCACAGGCCCCAAAGCCACAGGGACAAATGACCATTGGGGAAAGCTCCTACACCAGGAGCCAAAACAAAGCCTTTCTCTCGTTAAGCTGAATGACTGCCAGTATTTGACGGCCGAGGAAAGCCAGCTGACACGGGAGGGACTTTGCAGTAGAACCTTCCTTCCGTTCGGGAAGACCATCTGGCCATCTGGCCTGCGGAGAGCAGAGGCACCCAGGGGGAACCACAGACCATTCCACTCAGGAGCTGCAGAACCACCCTCTTCTACAAGAACATCCCTTCTGAAAAGCTGGAATAACTGTACTGGAATGTCCACGGCAGCTTGGGAGACTCTTGTCACAACCCTGGCTTGTGAGAGAAAGAGGTACCAAGAGATCCCAGTGTGAGACCTGAAGAGAGAGAGGGAGTGTCCTGAGGTCCATTCCAGGAGGGTTCCCAGGCCGACACACACATGTGGCGCCCATGCAGTGCACCCCATGGTGATGGGAATCAGGCTGCTTCAGGTAGAAGCTGTGTCCGCGCATCCGTGGCTCCCTCCCCATAGAGCAGACAGAAGCCATGGGGACTTGTATTTCTGTTCCTTTTGATGTTTGTGTCTGACTTGGTCCTGTTGAGTCTGAAATGAGTTATTGAAAGAGTGAAATGGGTTAACATTTACTTGTTGCCCTCACCACATTCAGTCATTGCAAACGCTCTCTACCTATCATCCATCTGTCCTTCGGTCATCCATCTGTCTGCCATCTATCTGACTTTCAGACAAAGATTCTTCTATTGCTCAATCAATACCCAACTAGGAAATCAAGTTGGGGTCACCATTGGAACGGGGTGCACTAACACTCACTGGTCTGACCCTGCACACGCAGGTGTCGTGTGGGCGGCACACAGCTTCACAGAGGAGACGTGGAGTGGTGCATGGACAATATGTGGAGTTTGCCATGGAGCTGCACGTGTGTCAGTATCTGATGATATAATCCTACTTTGGAGGGATGATTGCTATGAATACAGACACCTTGACAACAACACCCTTTGCTCTTGATGACAAGTGCATTAGCAGGAAATGTCTTGCTTTACCTCAACCAGGACCATCATTAGAATCAAAGATGGCACTCACAAGATTTAGACTCATTTTTAAACTTCCTGAGATTGATTAGCTATGAGTTTCTGTTAGTCAGTTGGTTTCAATTTGGATCATGTGCAAGAGAAGAGTATTCCCTCTAGGGTCATTATCATTACTGTCATTTTTCCTAGGGGAAAAGGGGTGCAATATAAACCAGGCTAAATTCCTGACTGCGTCCAAATGCAAGCGATGAGTTTGCTTTTCTTTCCTGATGTGATGTGCTGTCCAGATCATCTGGCCTCCTGGTTGAGTATTTTTATGGGTAATATAACCTCCTACAAAAGAATACTTAAATGTCATATTGCCTTGATATGCATATGGTAAAATAAGTCATTTTAATTGCATGAAGTTTAGGTTATATGTGGGCTATTTGTGCTTCATGATTTTCTTCTCTTGTTCTCTAGCTAGTGGAAACTTGAAATAACTCTTTTGTGAAGAGAAAAGCTTCCTGTGCGGTGTACGTGCCTTGGGCCATATGTAGAGGGGTAAGTCAAACACTGGAGGGTGGGACATCTGGGTGATTTCCCAAGGAGATGATGCCCGCCAGCCCCCATGTGGGTTCCCATGGTGTGTGTGACCAGGCGGCCACCTAGAGCACCTATAAGGCTGCATTTCATGAGCACTCTTCTTAATCTCTAGTCCATCAACTCCTGATTCCTCACATTGACAAGGAAGGTTCTGGAACTTCTTCCTCAGCAAAACACTGAAAAAAATATGACTCTTATTTTTCTAATTAGATGGCTGATTAAACAGGATTTAATTAAGTTTAGTAGAAGGAGATTGCTACTCCAAACACAAGTTCCCCCACCACATGAGCAAGTTCTACGTTCCACATGTCAAATCAAGAAATTTTATTGTTTTAAACAATCAAGTGCAAAATTTAATGAAAATGCAACAGTTTTTGGAGGATAATTGTTGATTATGTAGCTTTGAGGAAGGAATGGAGCATGTTATCAATCTGAATGATACTCATTCCTCATAGTGTTGTTTTTTTAAAAGTCAAATTTGCAAATGTAAAAAGAAAATTAGTAACTATCTTGGAAGTTAATGTTCACTTTCTCAAGTTACTGCTCCCCGGGTTAGAAAAGTGCCTTATTTATTCACTTGAATGTACTAATATGGCCAGGCCAACAGAATCTCGTTTGGGGGTTCTTCCTGCCAAGGAGGATGTAAGCCACCTGAAAAATTAAAGCCTAGAATAATTAGTGAAGAACAAAAGACAAGATCAGAAAGACAGATTCACCAGGGGAGTCCCTGATAGGTCCAGTCCACACAGGAGCTGGAGCCAGACAGTTAGGAATGGCTCCCATGTTGACTGATGGGGCACATCAAAGGCAGGGATAAGGTTTCAGGGTGGAGTCTTGCTTCCTTATGTCTTGCAGTCCGCAGGTTGATTGGCATCTTGGCCGGTCACACCCATCTCAGAGGGGCTGTGCGGCTACAGCAGGTCACCTCATCTCCAGTGCTATGTGGGACCTTTGGCAGAGCTTAGGGGGAAGTTCACCTGCACCAGGCACTCTATCCCTGTGGGGGGCCATGGGACATTCCAGTGCTAGACCCATTCCCTCACTGGCTGTGATGTGCAACACAATCCACACTCAGCCCATGGATGGCTCTCAACATACAAGTACATTTTAAAGATATTCATACATAAAGATGCAGACAGGAGTTTTAAACCTGGTGGAATTGAGAACATTCCAGACCTAAGAGTTGAGATGACAGGTGGCTTTTCCCTGAACCATTCTCTCCCTCATTACACATCCCTCCTCAGATGAAGAACAATCACTGCCAATCCATGACTTATAACAATTTTCTTCCCTAGGTTTTGATTTGAAGAGATCACTAAAAACTGTTTGTTTTTTTTTTCCCCAAAGAACAGTGTCAACAAACCTGGTGATACTTGAGGAGGGAAAAATAGAACTCTTGCAATTCTTACCCAAGTCTTTCAGGAAATAGAAAAGCAGACTTAAAAGCATTTCTTGCCAGGTAGGAAACGTATCCTTGTGTCTAAGTGGTAACACCCTTGTTCTCTGAGAAAGAGAGCATTCCCAGCTGCCACCCGGCTAAATAGATCATATGAGGACCAGAGAAAGTAACTTTTGGATTTTATTTTCTGACCAGTTTTATCTTTGAATTTTCCATTGCATGCATGTAGTGTTAGAGGGAAAAAATCCACAGGGCTTACTTGTGGCATTGAATAAAGCTTCCTGTAAAAAAGGCGGTGACACTGGGCTTCTGTGGGCCAGGCAGGGCCATGCTGACTTGCGAGGCTGCTCTGGAAGTTGTGTGGGGATGCTCCTGCTGACTTCTTCCAGGTCTGGGTACTTCTAGTGCAACCCACTCCTTCAGCTCATGTTTCTCCATATGTCTGCTGATTCTGATTTAAGTGCACGTATCAATGATTGCACCCCTTATCAGAATGATAATATATGAGACATGGATACCTATAACAGGTAATATGAATGTCCAGGACCTTCTAAGGAATCTAGTACCAAGGATAGTACCACCCAGGGCAGCACGAGGCAAGTGTCCTAGCAGAAGACAGAGCCCTGCTCAGAGCTCGCTCCACTGCGACTTCAGGGTGGTGAAGGCTGGCACCAGAGTCCCCAGGTGCTCAGGCAGCGTCCTCTGGAAAAGGAACCTAGCAGGACTATTTCAAGAAATGGCAAGAGTACAGCTGTGTCCAACAGGTGTTTAAATAGCTGCACCTCCTGGTTCAAATAGCTACACCTCCTGGTCAGCGGGGCTGACGGGTCATGTCCACCACATGCCCACTGCTTCCCAGAGCTTCCCAGCCCTGGGCTCCCTGCTCTCTAGACATAACCCAGCTTGTTGGCTTCCTTCCCTCCAGGAAGGCCCTGTGCACGGTGCAGATGGACGTGGGCAACCTCAGCACAGTGACGCAGTTTGTGCTCATGGGGCTCTCCGACCTCCCCGAGGTGCGCTACCCTCTCTTCGTGGTCTTTGCCGTCATCTACCAGATCACCTTGGCGGGAAACGGGGCCATTCTCTTGGCCCTTTGCATGGAGAGAAAGCTGCACACTCCCATGTATTACTTTCTGGCAAATTTGTCCCTCCTGGACATCTTCTGCCCATCAGCCACTGTCCCCAAGATGCTGCACAACCTCTTGAGCAGGGAGAACAGCATTTCTTTCCTCGGGTGTGCAGTGCAGCTCTATTTCCTGGTGGCCCTAGCTGGGAGTGAAGTCTTCCTGCTGGCCGTCATGGCTTATGACCGCTACGTGGCCATATGCTTTCCTTTGCGTTATGCCCTCATCATGACCAAGGTGCGCTGTGTCCAGCTGGTGTGTGGGACCTGGGCAGCTGGGTTCCTCAACTCCCTCCTGCACACTGTGTCCACCTTCTGCCTGTCTTTCTGCAAGTCCAACCTGGTCAACCAGTACTACTGTGACATCCCACAGGTTGTGGCCCTCTCCTGCTCCTCCACATACATGGCAGAGATGCTTGTTTTAGTGGTAGGAGGCACACTGGGAATCAGTGCCTTCCTGACCACCCTGGTCTCTTATGTGTACATCATCTGCACCATCCTCAGGATCCGGTCAGCAGAAGGCAAGCGCAGAGCCTTCTCCACCTGTGCGTCCCACCTCCTGGTAGTCTGCCTCTTCTACAGCACAGCCATTTTCACCTACATCCGCCCCTCTTCCAGCCAACATTCCCCTGCCAGAGACAGACTCATCTCTATGCTCTACGGGGTGATCACCCCGATGCTGAACCCCCTCATCTACAGCCTGAGAAACTCGGAGGTCAAGGGAGCACTCACAAGGGTCCTGTGTGGAGGAGCACGTTCATAGCAAGCAGAGCATTAGAACAGAGTGACTCCATGCTCTGCCCAGAGTGAAGTCATGGGAAAACAGTTTTCTCTCAAGATTTGGGGTAAATTTCTGTACACATGTACACACAGAAATTCATAGACATACATGTAGGTGCACCTTTAGCTGTACGTATTTATGTATCTCATTCTTTATTAGGAATTAAAATTTGTCATCCAAAATTAAAATTCTTTGACGTTCTTACGGACTGTCTGCTAACTTGTATCCATTGCTACCTTTCCTATGCCCATCCCATATCCAGCCTGTCTGAGCCCTAACAGAGCTAGACTATGTCATCTGTCTTATTTCCTTTTCTAATCAACATCCAACCGTCTCTCTGTAGATCTTCCATTTAAACTACTCATTTCTGTATTTTTAGCTGAAAATGGACAAGCTATGGCCATGAACACTTAGGAGGTTCTAAGGGAAGTTAAGGTGCACACACGTGTGTTAACTGAGCTGCATCCTTACACAGCCCTCTCCTCGTCGCCCTGTGCTGTCCTGTGGTGGGAGCTCTTGACACGGACTTGCGTGAGGAGTTTGAAATACGCGCTGTGTTACTGGCCATGCTCATCATGCGCTGCAGCAGGTCTCAGGGACACGAATACCTGGCCTGTGTGTTGAGGCTCCGAGCCCTGAGCACTCATCTACCACTCTCTCCCTCCCTGATGACCCGCCCTCCTCTCTCTCCTTTCTTTGAGTTCAATTTATTCAGGTTCCACGTGTGAGTTAAGAACATACGGTATACATATGGTAACATACGGTATATATATTGTAACATACGGTATTCATGTGGTAACATACGCTTATTCATTTAGCATAAAGATCTTCATTTCCATCCAAGTGAGGAATTTTAAATCAGGGTGCTGGGGGCAAGAGCCTTTGGCCCTGAAGCCTGGGTCCACCAGACACAGTGTGGTGCTCTCAGGCCACCTTCCCAGGTGGCTGGGATTTGGCTTGGGTTTGCATTGATTTGTTCAAATTCCTATCTTATTTTCTAGCATGAATCCACATATTTCCAAGAATGTAGTTCCACACCTTAGTAAAACCCTCAGGTGGAGCATTTTTCACGCCCAGCCGGTGGGCACTGTGACAGAAGTCACGTCTCCCCTGCACAGGGTGCTGCCGTCTGTCAGGAGGAGGAAGGCTTGTCCCTTGTGGGGTCTCAACAGTCTGCGTAAGCAGATTCCTCACCTCCTGCTGAAAACCTCTCTGCCCACCATCTTCCCCATCCCAATTTACACCACCTCATGCTTCAGGGTGTACAGGTCAGAGCACAGAGTCGCCTTGCTACTATCTGAACCTGAGTGTCCCCTAAAGCGCCTGTGCCGACACCTAGACCCCAGTGGGATGGCTTCTGGAGGGGGGCTTCTGGGAGAAAGCAAGGACCCGTAGTTGAGCCCTCGAAAGTGGACTCAGAGGCCACATGAGGGACAGGAGACCCGCCTCAGTCTCCCAGCCATGTGTGGCTATAATGAGGTGGTTCCACTACACCCCAGGTGGCAGACCCCACCAAGAGCCCGATGCGACCCCACAACCAGGCTCTAGGACTGGAAGGATTTGTCACGTAACCCCTCAGGTATGGCGTCCTGTCCTCACTGTCCATAGATTCAGCGCCCTCTTCTGCAGACCCAGCCAGAAACTCAGTGCTCCCGCCCACGGCTGCGGCTTCTGGGTGCATCACTGTGGCCGCCCCCCAACTTCACCCTTCTCCTCAGTGTGCTTCTCCGCAATGCAGCTGTGCACGTCCTGGCAAGCGTCCCCATATTCAGGACAGGACTTCCAGTGTCATCCTGTACCAAGCCCAGGTGCTTCATGGGCGACCAACTCCCAGGCCTGAATTCATTGTCCTGGACTTGCCCCCACCTTGCCCGAGTGGCTGGACTGCCTCAGTTCTCACGCTCTTTGTCACTAGGGAAGGCTTCACGCTCTCGGTCCTGGTGGCCTAGGTCCTCTCCACCATCTCCGTGGCTCACCCCCTCCTCATGCCAGCGAGGCCGTCCTCACCAACGCCTCACCCCCACGCTCCTGTGGGCCCTTGACACTGCCTCATGGACTCCATGATCCCAGCATTTATTTCCCACTTTTCCCCTAGAATATGAGGTCTCCATCTTCCAGACACACCTGCAGTGCCCAGCATTGCTGCATGCTCGCGACCCCCGTGGACACTAGTCTGCTAACTAAAGAGCCATGAGGCCAGTCTGGCTCTTGGCATGACTGAGGGGTCAGCCAAGTCCCAGCAGTAAACATGGGCACAGAGAGGGCTGGGCAGGGCAAGAGACACTGCTGCTGCTGCTGTGCCTGGCCCATCACCCAGACTGGGAACATGAAAGCCAGGCCATTGGGCCAGGCAAGGTCAGCTGACCTGAGCTGATGAGAGCAGTAGCTGTGGCTGCAAGACAGCTCCAGCAAACGCTGGGCATGACGTTGCACCCTCGTCATCACAGAGGCTCAGGAGGCTGAGGCAGGAGGGTCTCAAGGCCAGCCTCAGCAATTCCATGAGGACCTAAACAATTCAGTGAGTCCCTGTCTCAAAATAAAAAAATAAGAAGTTCTGGGATATGGCTCAGTGGTAAAGTGCCCCCTGGACTCAATCCCTGATACCAAAATACAAATAAATAAACAAACAGAAACAAAGAGCACCAGCGACTGGGCATGAGGGATCATTCAGGGTCAGTGTGGCCAGTGTGCCTTAGGACTGGGAGAATGTGGGCTCCAGGGCTAGGGAGTACTGGCCCAGGGGTGTAACAGGAACCACTTTGTATCTGAGTGTCAACCTTGCTGCTTGCCCATGGGGACATTGTCCCTTCCTGTTCTCTCTTTCCCACTTCATGGCTGCAGGGAGAGCAGGTGAGCCTCTGTCTGTCCTGAGCCAAGCTGCCTGTCCTTTCCCTCACTGCCCACCCTACTGCCCAGCTGCAGACCTGGAAATGGGCAACTGCTCTCTTGCGGATGAGGACCATCCCTGAGTACATCCTCTGACAGTTCCTGGAAAACCGCACTAGGGGGCAGCCTCAGGCAGCATCAGCCTGCGGCCTCCCTCCTTCACCGGCAAGGCAAGAGAACTTCTGCTCCTAATGGGATCAGCACTGGACCCAGCTGGTGGTGACTTGGGTGTGGAGTTTCTCTGGCAAGTCACACAAAGTTCTGAACTTGACTGTGGTAGAGGTGCAAGACTCCACGGCTGTGCTAGACAAGAAGCACACAGGGCGACTGCATCACAGTAAAACCCTCGGGAACATCAGGGTGAAGAAAATGACGCTGGACCAAGCCCAGATGGGAGCAAGGAAGAGAAAGAAACAGAAAACATTTAAGTCATGAAATGAGGTGACAGGAACATTTTCAAATATTCAGTAAAATCAGTAAGCAAGAATGGAGAAATCTGAGAATCTTGATTTAAATCCAAAAACACAAAGTTAAAAGAAAAAAAAAATCAGGAAAAATCGGGAGGTTTGAAGGTGAATGGGACCATGCCAACCCAACACAGGCTTCAGGCTTCTTCCAGGGACGAGGCCCTGGGAGGGCACAGAAGGAAGTGATTCCATGCAGCCAAGTGGCAGGTTCAACTTTGGTCCTGCTACCCGTCAGGTAATAAGGCATCTGGACCAGAGACGGGGTCTGCCCAAGTGCTTCACAGCATGCACTGGTCCACCCCTTGCCAGCTCTGCTTCTGGCAACACAAGAGGAAGGTCAACTTCCCTGTGACCAGGGATTGGAAATAGCAGGCCACCATCCTCCCCTCCTCTCGAGAGGTGCCCCTAACTCAGCACCATGGCAGTAAAGAGATTCCCCAAGTGTCCAGGTCCCCTTCCTCCTGAAATGCAGGTGCCTGGGCCCAAATGTCTCAATCCAGAATCCACCCAAGTGCACCCCCCTCAGCTCTGCCCTTCAGGGCAGGAGTTTCATTGTCTCTGTTCTATCATTCCTTTATTTAAATCAAGCTACACTCTGACTTTATTCACTTATCATGTTTACCACCTAAAACATCTGTTGCATATAAATGCACTGTAATGTGAACGGATGATTCCATCAATCCCAATGGATGCTCTGTATCCCACGTAGTTAGGTCACATCAATAGCCTCACCATGACAATCTCCACATCAAAAGTGCTTTATTTTATAAATTTTGACTCATTTTTTTCTTCCCTTTCTTTCTTTACTTCTTTTTTTAAAAATTTTAGTTGCCCAAGTACCAAGTGGTAGAAATTTAAGTTAGATGGGGCTGCTCCTAAAAGCAAATTTCTGAAACCCCATCCACATTTCAAGACTGCTGAGTCCCAAGTCCATCTTTTAAGTGCTGGGCTGCCAGGATCACCTGCACCGTATTGAAGCTACACTATTCCAATAGGTTGTTAATTCTGCATGAATCAGGGCAAGCAATTGGTGGGCCTGTGACAGTCCCGTGCACGTTAACTGAACATGGCAAATATTCACTCTTTCTAGATGTGAAACTACGGATCACGTCCCAGCAGTTTGGAATTTACCAAAGCTTGTTTCCTGTGCTAGTTAATCCAGGAAGCTCACCCATGGGTTTGTGTGACTCCATTGGGGATAAATGAGTCAACTGCTAGCAAAGCTGTTAGCTGTTCACTCACCCCCTGACAGCTTGCACCATTCATTCATTGCTATATTGAGGTTTTCTGGAAGACAGATTAATGGGTCCCAGCTTCTTAGTAATTTAAGAGAAAACCATAAAATGTTTTGTGACCTCATTTTGGAATGCAAAGGTGTCCCAAGGGTACCCCTCGGGTCTGGCCTCACCACGCCATGACAGCCTCTATCTCTGGGAATCATCCCAGCCTGCAGAGGATGTCTGGCTTCCAGTTTCCTTTCTCTGTGGAACAAGAACTGCTCATTCCTTACTGTTGTGTGGAAAATGCTTCACCTTTTCTGTTCTGCTGAGGCTACAAAATTCACTGTTGACTTCTCTTCTACATCAGCTCTGAGGGCAAGTGCGTCTGTCACAAAGCTTCGAGCACTGGACAGTAGAAAGCCTGACTAAGAACACTCGCTCGCGGCTTCCTTTGCTGTGACAGCAAGCGGCTGTCCCCTCTGCCACACAACCTCTCCAGCGTGGTGGGCAACCAGGATGGCTGAGGCTCTAGCAGTTTAGAGTGGAGACACTGGCCATGTAACGTCTGTGCTCAGTTCTTTAAAATCCTGGCTGCTGGGCAGCTGTTCTTTCGTAGTGACTCTGGTTTCTATAAGCAGTTGTCCAAAGCTGGAAGAACTTAGTTCCTCTTATCACCCTCCAGGGGTAGGAGGTCTCTCTAGAGGCAGAGAAGACTGTACTTGGACTTTTCAGGTCCTTAACTCACTGCAGAAAAAAATTTAAGGAAGATTCAGGTCTCAGTGGCCAGGAAGAAGGCTGGGCTTGGGTTTCTTAGGGTGCACATGAGGTCGGACATGTGTGATCCCAAGGGGCTGGGCATTCTGAGCCAGGCTGTGCCTTCTCAGTCCCAGGACCCTGGGCTGGTGTGTAGGCTCTGTCTGTGTCCAGGGGTGGGGTGGTCCAGCTGGCGACTGAGCCAGGGGGTCATGGACCAATCAAATGGGAGGCCCTATGCTCAGGAGGTTGATGGTCTCATTCTCTTTGTTTTTCTTTCCACACTTTATAACTATTTATTGGTGTATTAAAATTTTACCTAATAGTACGGTTCCTATGCCTTATTCCTACATGCACTTAATGTCATCTGCTCAGTCTCCTTCCTCAGGATGTCTTGAGGTCTTGTTCCTGCTTTGCAACATTCCAAAAAACCTACAGGGAACTGGAAAGTCCCAAAGTTCAGTGATCCCACACACTCCAGCCAAAGGGGTGATGTCCTGGGATAGGGTTCAGTCCCCAGAGACATTTCTGCCACTTCTTGGAGATTTGTCTGCAAAACCAGAATGCAGTGTGGCCTTGATGGTGATCTTCAGCATACAGAAGAGGAATGTGAGCAGTTTTTCTTTTTTCCTCTCTTTAAAAAAAAATCGATTTAGTTTGAAGCTGTGGTTAACCCAAGGGCCTCCTCTTGTCTCTTTCCTCCCTCCTGTAACTTAATGGAGGACATTTCAGAATTCTACTTTCTTCAGCATCAAAACAGAAGCACCACAGTGAATGGAGCAGATCATGTGATATGCGTGAAGGTGTCTCAGTGAAGTCCCCTGCCGTGCCAGATTACAATGCACCAGGACAAACTAGCAACACAGAAATACTTAAAGACCAGTGAACAGAATCAAGCCTGAACGGCCAGAAGTAAACATGCCAGTGTTGGGCTGGAATTCCAGGCGAGGAGAGGGCTCTCGCCCCTGGAGCACAAGCTCACAGGGAGCAGGAAGGTCTGTGGAGTGAACGGTGGCACGGAGTCACAGGGACAGGCACAAGGACTGGCATCTGTCACTGGCACCTGTCACCATGCTGTGCTGGCTGCTCTTGGTGCACCAAGCACAAGAAGGATTTTTTGTGTGTGTTTAAGCTTTGGGGGTTTGGATGGGGCTCGGAGGCAGAGCATTTGCCTGGCATATGTGAGGCCCTGAGTTCCATCTCCAGCACCACAGGGGAAAATATGAAGCAATGGTGCAGAAATGGAAATAGTAACATCCGTCCCTCAGGAACCCATGGAAGCAAACTTGGAAATATTTAAAGATCTGAAAACAGGCCTAACTCAGAAACAACAGTAGACATGTGACTGACTTAAAAGATTCTTTAAAGTGTCAAAATATATCAGTAGACCACGCAACACACACACAACCACAGAATTTCAGAAATTGAGAGAATTTTCCAAACACTTTCAAACAAACCAGGTCAACCATATCAGTAACATTAGAGAAGTGTTGTGAAGAATGATGATAAGAATTTGAACCTGGAGTACTGTGTTGAGTGACTAATCATTCTGCTCACAGAGCTGATGTATTTTCAGAAACTGTGATCCTCCTAACCTACTTTAGAAGAGGTGTAACAAAAAGCAGCTAACCAGGAGGGCACCAAGATGTTCTGAGAGCTAGAAAGCTGCGCAACCCCAGAGCAGAACGACTGCGCCCACACCCTGAAGCCGACAGACGTGGGACTTTTAAAGTTCTGCTGTGTGCACGCAGTGGGATGCTGGTCAGCCACCAAAAGGAGCCAAGTCCTGTTGATTGGATGATGGATAGGCCTATGGATGGTATGCAAAATGCACTGTGCAGAGACAGAGGGACAGACACCGCACACTCTCGTTCTATATGAGGTCATCTCACAGAATGGAATGGCGAATCTGAGGCTGGGGAAGGTGGGGTTGGTCAATCAACAACGCTGCGGTTGGGAGGGATGGGCCCCGGGGTTCTACTGCACCGTCCATGGTGCAGTACTGTGGGAAGAAAGGATTCAATGTCCTCCTCACAAAGACCTGATGCCTGCTGGAGGGGATGGATGTGCTAGTCCATCTGACTGACTGGGTTCTCTCACCCAGTGTCCATGTGTCACACTAGTCCTTACGTATGTGCAAACTTGTGAATTAGAAGTCAGCTCTACAACACAGCACGTGGTGCAAATCCCAGGCACTGTTGACATGCAGAGGTCTGTGGTGCTCCGTTTCAGGACAGAGCTTCAGGTTCAACATGTCAGACTTCTTGCTCTTATTCATACACGTTTTTAATGCACAGAGAAAAGTTTTGGCTCTACTCTGATTTCATGTTCAAGCTTTTTCCAAACAGGGCTTTTGTTTCAGCCTAATTTTGAGTCTTTAAGTGCTGAATAGATGAGTTTTGATTCTTATACAAGTGGAACTGACGATGTTTCCTGTCCCAGGAATGTGAACGGCAGACTTTCTAGAAGTATGTCAGATGATGTACAAGGAACGAATTGATCACAATCAAACAGTGTAAACGTGCGCTTCCCAAAATAAGGCAGGGAAATAGTACACACACACACACACACACACACACACACATGCACACGCACACAGACGCCATGGGATAGCCACCCTGTCACGTAAGCGTCCATGGTTGCCAAAGCATGTGAGAGCGTCAATCTCAACTGCACTCCTCTCACAAGAGAGCTTTCTTAATTACACAGAATAAAGACACAGAGGGTTGGTTGGAAAAGGTTGGGAAAAGACAAGCCATGGAGACACCGTGTGGAAAATCCTGCAGGGTTGGTTACTGTGTGACCAAGAAGGCGCAGGCGCAGATGAGTGAGCTGGACAAGAACAGATGGGGCCTACATGGTCAGCATAGCCCAACACAGCCCCAACTGTGTCCACAAGCAGAGAGAGGAGAAGTGGACTAGCAAATCCACACCTAAGGTGGGACCTGAATGCCCTGTGGTGGGTCAAGGATGAGGACAAGCCAGTCGAGATCCCAAGGGTGAGGAGAATGTGCACCATGCTCCAGAAAGTAGGTTGATCCACACATAGAATGGGCCTTCGACACGAGCCACAGATGGTAACACCCCCCAACGCTTTCAAAGGGTGAGAGATTGGGAGAGCATGTTTTAATGACCCAAATGGAATTCATCCAGAAATCAGTAATTTAAAAACAAAATTCTCACCTGCTGGGAAATTAAACAATATACTTTTACATGGTCACTGAATCAAAAATGCATAAATTATAAATATATTTACTCAAATTATAAGAATGTTAGGTATCTAAAGTTGCAAATGCTGCAGAAATTATACCAAAAAATAGCATCAACACATGAAGAATACAAAAACGAAGAGAAAGAAAAAAAACAAGTAAAATCACAAAATCACAATAAATAATATCAATAGAACAAAAGCTGGGCTCCTTTAGAACATTAATAAAATTGATAAAACCAATCATGATGATTAAAAAGACAGAGAAAACCAACAAATAGCAAATAACACAACAAGAAAAGGAAACTTTAGTCATCAAAAAGTTGATGAAAAGATGTTGTTAAAACCTGTGGTGAAGGGCAGGGCGAAGCTCAGTGGTAGAGCACTTACCTAGCACAGGTAGGGCCCTGGATTCACATACAAATAAAACAAAAATAAAGGTACTGTGCCACCTACAACTAAAAAAAATTAAAAATTAAAAGCCTATGAAAATACATCCCAGACAATGTGGATCAAATTTTCAAGTAACAGAAAGTATCAAAATTGCAAAAAAAAAAATGTAGCAAAGTTGTGTCCTCTGATGGCTATGTAAAATGTGAACACATTGATTAAATTATAAACCCTTAATGAATTGTTCAAGAAATTACTCCAATCTTTCACAGATGGAATAAAAAATGAGAAAACACTTCCACTTCTCTTCTGAAGCCAAAATAACCCCTACCTAAACTTAATAAAGATATTTAAGACAGTGAAACTGTACCTCAGCATGGAATTTCATGTATGTCAGCATCTCTTCAAAATGCAAAATCCGAGCACTTATTAATGACACAGACCCTTAGAAATCTTGAGAGCATAATAAGGAATACCTTTAAAAACTTTAGTGAAGTTTACACAATGGTGACATATTGCAGCATCTTCCTCCAGAGTTTGAGAAATAAATGAAGACACCCCTGGTCTCTATTTCTATTCAGCATTTTGTTGTAAGTTGAATTAATTTCAGTAAAGCAAGAATAAGAAATAAAAATGTTAAAAATGTAAAACAGAAGGAAAAAATCATCATTATTCATAGACAACATGACTTTTAATGTAGAACTTCTAAATGAATCTATAGATAACTATGAGAAGGAACTAAGATAGTCATAAGAAAAAGAAACGAAATAAAATGTAGTTTAAAATATACTTGAGAAATCCTCAATGTAACTATGGGAAATGTAGAGTTATTATTTGAGAAAGATAAAGAGAAAACAAAATTTAGTTTGAGATATAATTTAGAATTCCTTCAAAAATTGTAAGAAATCCAACAAGTGATATATAAAAACCGTATTAGGAAAACTGGAAAATATTATGGAGAGAAATTTAAGGTGACTTAGATAAATAGAAGAATAGACCACGTGGTGGGTCAGAGGAATTCACATAATGAAAATCAGAAATCTCTGTCCCCAGTTTTCCATAGCTGCAGATCTAGCTGAAACTCCTTAAGTTTGTTTTTCTGCATTGAGAGCCAGCCAGATCCTCAAAGAAAGGAGCAGTGCTTAGAGAGTCCAGTTAGGAAGAACTAAGCAGGGGTTAAAGTGCACTGAAGACCAGCTCTAGGGGCGCAGTGCCGGGCGGGTGGACTTGCTACAGGCTGGGCCTCTGCACTGCTAAGACAGGCCAAGGCCCCCAGACAGACTTCAGACCTGTCGCTCAAAGTGACAGGCACGAGTTTTTTGAAGGGACAGGGAAAAGAGGACATTCTCAAGGAGAGCAAGTCCTCTCAGAAAGATGAGGGACAGAGTGCCTCTTCTGCCTTCCAGTTTCACTGATGCCTTGAAAGTCTCCGGAGTCCTGCCCGATTCACCTCTTGACTCTTGGCTGACAGCATGGCACTGCATAGACCTCCTCCAGGAGAGGGCGGTGTGGCCCCAGAGCTGGAGTTTTTAAGAAAATCGATTCCCTCTCTTTTGCCTCAATTTTCTGCCTCCTTAGTCATAGCCCTTTGAAGAACCCCATTGGGCTTTCTTATTGAGGGTCTTGGTGTTTTGGCTGTGACATAGTTTTGGTGAAAAGGGAGGGTCCTGACATGGTCCTGGAAACATGGTTTGACTCCATTAAGGCTGGGGAGGCCCAACACACCAGGCCGGTCCACCAGGTGCCTGCCTGTCAGATGAGGCTCCCTATGGCTCTCAGTGGCCCTGCACTGTCCTCTTGCTCTCCATTCATGACCCAGGAGCCACTAACAAAATTATTGCTGTGTAGACACACAGGCCACTTGAACAGACTCCAGAAAAGCCACACATCCATGATTTACATAGCTTGTACTCTATGCCCATATCAAAGATGGCAGGGCGGGGGGCGGGGCTGGTCTTTCCAGGATGCTATCTTATTATTTGTATGATCTTATAATATGAAAGTAATGTGGCAGTCTCATCTTGTTCTCGTTCCCAAAGGGAGACAGGGCCAAGCAGCAGTGTCCCCACAGGTTCTAACTGGTGTGCCACCTACTGCTTTGTTCTGGGGACACCATGGCCACAGCGCCATTCCCCGGCAGCCTCATTTCTCTACCTGGTGCATCAAGGGGCCTCCCAGACAGAACTTTTTTTTTTTTTTTTTTTTTTTTAACAAAGATTGGGGCTTATTAAAAACGTGGGGAGGAGCGACCTGGTACATGGTCCCTCGTAGAACACAGAGGAGTTGGGTGACCTGACAGCCTTTGTTTTCCTCACTTGGCAACTTCAGGGTCTGGGATCCCTGCCAGTTCCACTTCTGCTGCAGGCGACAGGGGACTTGTTAGAGCGTTACAATGTAGCAATTAAAAACTTATAATTGAATAGAAGGAATTGCGAGCGCTTGCATCTGCACAGATCTCAGGAGAAGGATGACGGTGGTTGCATCCCTGGGGTTCCAGTCAGCTCCCCCAGCATTGTGGACAGTAATGAAGGCCAAGTTAATTCCAGGGGAGCTTGGGGACAGTAAGATCAAAAAGGAACTCGGGTTTCCCTGGGCCTGGTGCGATTCCAAACACAGCGCAGGAGCCTTGCTGATTATCCAGCACTGTTCTGTCTGTTGGGCTGAGAAAGGAGGCAGTGGGGGGGCTCATTAGCTGGGAGCAGGGTGGACATGAGGCTTCTGATGTGGAGTCCCTTGATAGGGCTCACTTAATCCCTGTGTTTGTGCTTCATGGGGCTCATCAGCTCATGATTTTTTTTTCTGTTGCAATAAATATTGTCTTCTAGGATGAACCTATTTCCCCCTTGCGACTGCTGATTTTGGTATCTGCAGGGCTTAACTCCAGATTCATAACTTGCCTTCTTCCTTGTACAGCATTTAGAGTAAAATTACTATTGCACGGAAAATATAATTGAATATTTTATTTAGTATTGAAACTGTCTAGTTCTTTGAATTCTCAAAAAGCTATTTAATTACTTAGAGTTTGCACACAAGTTTTGCTTATTCATAAACCTAAAAAGTGAGGCTAGGATCTCCCCCATGGCAAAATAAATAAATAAACTAACAAAGGTTACCCATTTGGCAAAACATTCAATGTACTCAGGAAAACATGGAAATCCTAGAATGTATTCACCGATTTAGCTCCATGTCAGCCCACACCAGGAGGAGTGTTGATTTTCCTGCAGAAACCCTGGGGTACGGCAGGTTCCCTTAGCTCCTCTCTTTCCTGCCATGGCAGTGAGTTTTCTGCCCACAGCATTATTCTTTAGATCTCACATTCCCCAAGCCTCAACATATTTTTGAACATTATTTTTTATTGACATGCAAAATCATGTAGACCTACCTAACATGAAGAGAAAGATTTCCTAAAGATTAATTTGGCAACACAGAGCATCACAGTGGAAATACCTGTGCCATAGGCACAGGGTTCAAGGTCTGGGAGATTGAAGCGGGGGGAGATGCCTGGCAGCACATAGCAGAGCATGTTGCCATAAATGCTGGGACCAAGCTTTTAGTGCCACTGCTGGCCAAGTGCTCCTCACAGAGCGTCCTGTCCAATGGCTGCATCTTAGGAACATAAAAGACAAACATCCTGACAGAAATAGGTGTATCACGCAAGGCACACAGAGCACAGGATGCACATAGAACAGGAAGGCATTTCTCAGGGGGTTGAAGAAAATCTTTGAGAAAGTATTCATTTCAGATAGGCAGCAATAAATTGCCCCCTTCATAGCTTCTGGTTATGATTTTGTCTGGGACTGGCAAGATTTATTTCATTTTGTATCAGTGCAGGGATTGCAGGCTCAGGAGCCTGACTTTCACTTTAGGAAGAAGAACCATGCCAACTTCCGTGAAGGTGTGTGCCTTCCCATGGACAGTGTGCAAGGGCCCCTCCCTCCACACGCCCGCTGCCCTAGCTGTCTGTAAATAGCAGCTGCTCTAACAGAAGTGAAGAGATATTCATTTGGGTTTTGATTTGCGTTTCCTTGATGGTCAGTGCTGCTGGAGACCTTTACATTGACCTATTTGCCATTCATCTGACTCCTTGTGGGAAACGTCTAAGCAGGTCTTGCTCATTTTTAGTCAGGTGCTGTACTTTCTTGCTACCGAGTACTTTAGTACCTTTTCTACACTAGCCCTTTGTTGGAGGGACAGTTGAAAAGCTCTTCTCCTATTCTGTAATCGTCCCTTTACTCTGCTGTTTTCTTTTCTGTGTGTGTATACTTTTTAGTTTGATGCGATTTCATTTTTTCTCTTTTTGCTTTGTTTCCTGTGCTTTTGAGGCCACTTTCCCTCAAAAATCATTGTCTAAACCAACATTATGGAGATTCTCTCTGTGTTTTCTCCTGGTAGATTCATAGCTTGGGGTCTTATGTTTTAACCCTTTCATCTATTGGGGGATGGTTTTGCATGTGATGATGGGTACTGGTCTATTTCCACTCTCTGTGTGGATAACCAGTTTTCCCAGTACCATTTATTGAGGAAACTATTCTTTTCTCTGTGAGCCCTTGACAACTTTATCAAATACCAGTTGCTGTAAATGTGTGGATTCACTTCTGGATTCTCTGTTCTGTCCATTGGTCCATGTGCCTGATTTTTTTCCTGGTATAATGCTGTGTGGGTTAGCACAGCTTTGAAACGTGTTTTGAAGTCAGGAAATGTTATGCTTTCAGCTTTGTTGTTTTTTTTCACAAGATTACACTTGCCTTGGAGTTTAGACATGGAGTTTGGGTTTTTCCCAGCTCTTGAATACTAATACAATCAACATTTTGATAATGAGTACATTGAATATGTAGATGATTTTGATATAGATTAAGTGGAATGTTTCCTCATTTATTTGCTATCTGGATGATCTTTACACACCAAAAGTAGATGTCAAAAATCTATAGTTAGTTTCTACTACTCCCTCCAGACCTGTTAATATTTGCTTTGTTTGTGTTCTGATTTTAGAGGAATAATGCATTTACAGTTGTTTTGTCCTCTTGCTGGTTTGACAGTTTTATATATTTAACTTGGTCCTGTTTTAGAGTTCACCTGTTTTTATAGATTTTTTTTTTAATCTGGTATGTGTGTGGCTCCTCCTGCTTCTTTCTGGTTCCCGTTTGTGTGGATTGTCTTTTCCCCTGACTTCCCTTTCAGTCTGAGCATGTCCTTACAGGCAAGGAGAGTCTCTTGTAAGCAGCATGTGGTTGCAACATGTGGGTCTTTAAAAAAAAAGAAAACCCAAAAAACAGAAAACACATACTGGTGGTGTTTGCATTGTCTACACAGGGGCTCCACCTGTGAGTTAAATCAGGTGACTGCAGTGCTCACCAGCAGCTTGGTCAGAGTGCAGAGCTCGCCAGTTCTGCTGGGCAGCAGAGCCTGGCACACTGCTCTGCTGGAACTCAGAGTGAGGGCAGCAGCCCAGCCTCCCAGAGAATGGAAGACAGGTGGGGTTGCTCAGGGTCGTTTATAGCTGGTCCACCCAGAACCATGGGAAGCCTTCACAGTGCAGGTCCAGCCTGCCAAGGAGCCTCTGTCAGACCAGAAGCTGGCTGTCTCTGCAACTGTGTAAACAGCACATAGACATAGGACCCCCAAAACACAACAGCAGCCAAAGACACCTTGACCAACAGGCCATAGAGCAAGGGAGGCCCATGACACTCCAGAAGTATCCAAGAAGCTTCCTTACGTGTTCCCAGGAAACCATATTTATCTCTCGGCAATGACAACAGTTTTTCAGAGAAGAAAACACACCATTATTCATTTTCCACCCCAGGATCACCTACAGTTCCTATGTGTCTAATCTGAACATTTTAAAAACATGAACATCCGTGCATGATAAACTCTCTACCTTCAGAAGTTAAAATGGAGATGGTATATAAAGCTCCGCACTCTGAGATAAACACTTGGCAGAGTCAAGGACGGACCCAAGCAGGTGCGAGAAACACACCATTTTGTATTGAAACCTGAAATCCCAGCCCTGCTATGGGGCCAGGGCTATGGACCTACATGGATGTGTCCCCAGAGGCCCCTGTCACCTGCCTGTGCACTGCTGTGAGGGGTGGGGATGGTGGGAGGTGGGCCACTGGGGTGTGCCCTTGGAGGGGTGGAGCAAGCAAGGCCCCCCCTTTTCTCTCTCACTTCCTGGCTGCCATGAGGTGATGAGGCTCCTCCACCAAGTGCTCCCTGACAAGATGCCCTGCCACACCACAGGCCCAGGAGCACTGATGCCAACAGACCATGGGCTGAAACCACGAGGCAATGTCTCTGCTAGTGCCTCAGGTCTATCTTTCCAACAATGCTTTCAGGAATGCCAACTTTAATTACTGTACGTGTCACATAGTGTATGAGAGATATTGTTTATGAATGGTTCAAAACAGTATATTTTGATTTAAATCTTAATTGCTTTTCATTGAGTGTGAAATATTAATTTGAAAGTGAAATCCCACTACCAGCAATAGACAGTTTTGTTGAAATACTCTAATAAGGAACAATAGCCAGTTCCATAAATAACTTTAAAATTCTAAGAGTATTGGTATGCTAGTAATCACAGATTTGGTTTCTTTTAATACTCTTTTAATCTTGTAAAGAATGTCTTTTATAAACATCCTTTTTCTTGATCAACCATAACATGGCAAAATGTGTAGTCACTGTTCCTGAAAAGTTATTCAAATGCTACATCCAGAGATAATGAGAAATTCTTACAGAATTTTTTAATAGTATATATGTTGGGTTAAAGAAATTTCATAGTTGTTGGAGTGCCAGGAAATTAATACTTGCTGTAGTTTATGTTTTTTCTGTATGTTTAAAATCAGGTGTGTACCATTTGTACTGTGAACACCACAGAATGAACTATCCAAAGTCCATTGATTTTAATATGTGTTTTGGTTTGTAAACAAATTATAGTAATTTCTTGCACATTTTTGGAAATTAATTATATAAGAGTTTATGTATTTGCTCAAAGGTACAGTATGTAAATAAAAATGCCATTCACAAGAAAATAAATAAATAAATAAATAAATAAATTAACCTTTCCTTCTTTTAAGTTGATTACTTCAGGATTTTTGTCACAGTGATGGACAACATAACAACACAGAAAACTAGTACTGAGAAGCCAGGTTGTTGCTTTCAGTACACCTGGTAAAGTTGTCCAGAGCCTTTGGAACTGTATTGTGGGAGGATTTGGGAAATCTGAGAGTAACAGGCTAGAAAAAGCTGGATTGTTACAAGCAGATCTTAATCTGTGATTCTGGTGAGGGTTTTGAAGACCAGGCAACTGATGGCAATGCAGACAGCAGAGGCTGTGTGCTCGAGGTTTACCCTAGTTTACCCAAGTTAATGTCCTTGTACTCCACACTGGGTTCCTCACCTTGGCGCCCTTGGCCCATCAGGCCATATCCTTCTTAGTCTGTAGAGGTCTTCCCCGTGCAGTGTAGACATTCAGCAGCACCCATGGCCTCTACCTGAGTTTTGCACCAGCACCCCTGACTTGTGATAACACAAAAGGTCTCCAGGCATTGTCAAATGACCCAAGGGGAGGGGGAAAGTCACCTGTGTTGAGACCCATCACCTTCAGGTTCACCTGAGACCTTGTTACAAACACACATTCTCAGACCCCACCCCAGATTGGCAAAACCAGGAACTCCAGTGGTGCCCAGGAAACTGTTTAACTCTCTGTGAGACACAGGCACTCTGAGGTGGAAGAGGACTCGGGAAAGGCCCTGCAGTGAATCACTGTTTGGTGACAGACAAGTCACAGGGGCCACAGCATGACCAAGAGGTTGCAGGCTGTGGGTGATAAAGAGCCCAAAGCTGTAGCCACCTGGGAGGGTTTGCAGCCAACACTTCCCCCTGTGCTATCTCCATGACCTTGGCCAAGTGACCTGATCTTTCAGTGCTTTGGTTGTCCCCATTTTCCATAGGTGACAACTGAGGCACTGAAAGGAAGCTTTTATGATAAGGTGCTTAGAAGAGTGCTTGGCTCCAAGACCTTTGGACAAGTCAACTAACTGGTCTTGTCTTCACCATCACTGTCCTGTCTTGCCCCCGATTGTTGAATCCCCTACAAGCCAGCCAGGCATGTGCTTCATCCTCTGCCACATCCTCAGCAGGGAGCCCTGGCCTGGCCTGGACCAGGCTCTCAATGAACATCGGAGGAGAAAGGCATTGCAGTGCCCATGAGGACATGAGGACACCAGCAGAAACTCTCTGTCTCAGGGGCTTGAACTTTGCTGTGGATCCTGTGTGTTCTGCAAAGGGACCCCAGCTTCCTAGATCCGATTCTATTAGAAGGTGTCCTTGCAAATGTGGCAACTGAGCAAAAGTGAGCTTCTCCATCCGTGTGGATTAGATGGGACCTCAGATAGATCTACAGGCATGCTGTAACCAACCGTCAATCAACACAGGCTTAGAAAATCATGGAAAGACTAATGATGGGGGCAGGGTGCTTCACAAATGCTGTGTGTTTTCTTCCTCTACTTCTAGGATTCTCTCTACCCACATCCTGAAGTCAGTCATACATCTATCCCCATTTCAGATATCCAAACACTGAGGTCCCAAGAGGTTACAGAATATGCCCAAGCTCATTGTCTAGTAAGCAGTGAAAGTATTCTTCTCATGCTGGTCTCTGATTCCAAACCCACACCTGCCTTTCTTCCCAGGGCACTTCCTGGTCTGCACACAGGGATTACATGCCTTAAGATTGGGAGGACAATCCTAATTTCAAACCTTCTACCTCACGTTATGCTGAAGACAATCCTAAGCAGCAGAGCATGTGTCTCATTTGGTTTAAAAACTCCATCTCTGGTAGTAATGAGATCTCTCTGCCACAGTCCCACCAGACAGCCATTTGGGACCACAGGAGTGTAGAGAAAGAGTGACCACAGGAGTGTGGAGAAAGAGGACATAATTCAGGAAAGCGAAATACAAAGAAGCAAGAGCTGAATATACTAGAACAGACAAGACCAGCAGAGAGAGCCCAACTGAGAGAGGCCTGGAGCAGGGCTGGGGCGAGCCAGTGCATTCCACGGGTATTGATGAATTTATGCTGTGTGCTTGGCACTATGCTGAGAAGTAAATGCTGCATTGAGTACAGTCTCTGACCTTGCCCTGCTAAAGATCCCAGTCTTGGGATTTAAAGCTGGATGACATTGTCCAGCACTATGCCATTTCTTCACACCCCAGCTGACCTAGAGCCCCCAGCACCATGGCCCATTTGCCTACAGTGAAGGCCACCAGCAGAATCCTGCCATGGCTGGCAGGAGTGGGTGGAGAACCCCAGCTCTCTCACCCTGTAGGAAGGCTTCTATTAGTAGCATGATCTACATGGACCCCCAGCACTCCTTATCAGAACTGTGCTTAGTCACTCAGTGACAACAACTGGCTGGTACACCCTGTCTTCCAGTTCCTAATCACTTCCTGTTCCCACCTGGAGTTTTCTAGCATTGCCTTCCAAGGAAACTACTTTCTAACAAATCTGGATCCCAGAGTCCCCACACTTTACCTCAGGGAAGCCAGAGCATGAAAGAAGGTTCTAGAAAGATGTACAGTGATCCCAGTCTATCTAGCCATTTTATGTCTGAATTTATAGTACTCCTTCACTGCTCTGACTGCCCTGATAGGTTTAGGAGGAAAGACAAGCCATATTTTGGGATGTAAAATGCATTCAGGCCGAGTCACTTTGACACAACCTACCAAGTAGGGGTAGAATCTCATGAAACTTTAAGTACAACAGAATGCCAAATGACTACTCATTCCAGTGAAGACATGCTTCAAATAAGACTTAGAAGACATGCTGCAAAGAAGTCTTAGAAAAGTGTCCTCAGAGAAGATTCTGTCATTCTGCGTTTGCTTCTGAAAGTTGAAGCACACAGTTCTAATGAGCCCAGGAAGACAAGGTTGATACCCAGTTGAGTTGGCATATGATGTGCCAGAGCTCAGGACTTCAGGGCTGCTGTCAGGTGGATCCCGGGCTCTTCTGGTCCTCACCTTCACTCAGTGTCTTTTTGTTGGTGATGTAGTTCAGCAATGGATTACTGGCCCAGAGACTTGTTCAGTATTGCTCAGCAGTAGCAAAACACTGTCACCAGTTGTAGGTAGCCAACTCCAGGTGAGAAACTTGATAGATGTTAATGCTCACGGCTTCACACCAGCAAGCTGCCCCTCAGTGATCATGCTCTCTAAAATATACACCATGCTAAATTGTGTGGAAGAATTCTACATCTAGCCAAACCACAGGAGCTCTCAAAAGCCATCCCAATAACATTTAGAGGATTCACTCTCCAAAGCAAGCTTGCCAATGCCTGAGTGCCCACACACTCTATTGGCGCCAACCTCACCTCCTTTTAGAATGCACACATCCACCAAGATATCACTGCCTGTGGTGGTTGAATGGCCTTTCCAATGGACGAGGTGGATGTGAATGTAACACGTAAATGAATTAGCATTTACCAACAACTGGAAGAAACAAATTCACTCTCTAAGATATGATGACGGAGCTGCTCTGTGATCTAGACCATCCCCCGCTCTCCTGCATCCTCTCTGTTTGCCTCTGCCTGGATGGACCTCCAACTCAGCCCAGAAGGATGTGTCCTTTCTAGTCAGAAGCCCTGTCATGGCTTCCAATTCCAGGCCCTGATTCCTGGTTAACTGCAGCCAGAGCTCGCTTTCAAGGTAGTCTCTTCAGATCCCTTCCCTACCCTAACCACAGTGTGGGCTCTGGCCCCACCCTTACTCTCTACACCACCATTCCACATTATTGTCTTCTTCTCCCTCATTGTGGCCCCGGACTACCCATGACCATGACCAACTGTTGAACCAGGTGCCTCAGAGGTTAGAAATGACCAGAGATTGCTAACTTGAAGATTTCACAGATAGTTAATGAGGCATCCTGACTAGTCAAATCACATAAGAGGAAGTCAATGAATTCTAACCTCAAGGGCAAATCCTACAGTACACTGGCTGTCAAATTCAGCTACACACTGGAGCCACCTGGGAGCTGTGCATAGTACTGACCGCTGGACCACCCACTGGCCCTGGGCTGATGGAATGGCTCTGGGCTAAGATGGGACACTGGGGTTTGTAAATTACCAGTTGAGTATAATATAAAGCAAACTTTGAGAACACTGCTTTTTTCCCCACATGAAGAACTGTGTGCATACAGATGCAGAAGTACACAAATCTGCAGCATAAGGCTCCTTGAGATCCATAGATTAAATGCACTGCAGTCACCAGCATCCTGGCTAGGAACACCACCAGCCTCCTATTTCCACCTTCCCAGGTGATCACAGCCCTGCCATCCAAGCATGGAGGAGTCCTCCCTGCTGAGAGATTTCAGTGTGGCCAATGGAGAGCCCCTCTCTCCTCGGAGTCCCTGCTTTGACAACAAGTGCACTTGAGAAGTTTGAATCAAGTGGGAGGCACATGGGCAGACTCCCTAGATGAGGCCCTATTGAAGGGAATCTACATTTCCAATGGAACAGATGCTTCAGAGAGAAACTGAGAGTGCCAGCTCTGAGAAGCGGTTCCACTTCATGCAGTTTCAACCAGAAACAAACCTCAATGTGCTTACAGGGAACAAGACCGTTCCTTCAATTGGAAGCTGCCTGCACAAAATACTTCTGTTCTGCACTTCCAAACTTTTCTCAGCCAGCACATTCAGACGACGTTTACCCCCAAAGTGCAAATTGTGCTTCCGAGAGATCCCTTGGAACATCACCAATATTCACGTGGAACATTGGACGGTTGACAAGATTAATGGCCCAGAGTTTCATTGAAATATTTTTCTCAAATTTTTTGAAAACTCACTGGAAACGAAGGTACCCATGAGCAACAAACTCTGCTTTATACAAGACACAGAAACTTCTAAGTAAAGCCCGTAACTGCTGGCTCTAAGAAGGATTCCAATTCCTACTAGTTCAACCAAGCCCAAATCCCAATATGCTCTCTAGAAACACTTTTACATCCTGCAATTGAAGCTGTTTGTACACCTGCTTCTCTTCTGCACTTCACACTCTTCTCATTGAGCACATTCAGAGAACAGTTCAGGCTCAGTATCCAAAGTGTGCTAGCAGGAGAGCCCTTGTACCTCAGAGCACTTGCTCAGATAGGAAGTGATAGGACTGATGGGTGGGTCAATACCTCAAAGATTCTTTGGAATCCATTCCTCAAACGGATTCTGAAAACTATCTTGAAGTTGCATGACCCTGTCTCCAATGACCTCTGCTTTATTGAGTGCATTGATGGTTCCAAGTGAAATGGTGCCATCAGCTCTGACAAGAGGTTCTGCTTCCTGCATGTTCAACCAAGGAAAACCTGCCACGTGTTCACTGAGAACAAATCTACTTTGTGCACAAACTTTTTCTGTTTGCCCCCTACAAATGCACCTCAGGATGCACATTCAGAAGATATTTCCTGCAAAAAACATGAGAAAGTATCATTGCAAAAGTCCACTCTGGTCTAGCATCACCAACATTGATTAGGAAATGAATTACACAAGTTTCATCTTATCCCCTTGGTCTCCTTCTTCTAAAAACTCATTGAAACTGCAGGTACCTGACAGTAACCAACTTGCCATTGACCAAGAGCACAGTTGCTTCCAATGGAAACTGGGCCTGCCAGCTCTCAGAAGCCATTAGATTTAAGGCTACTTCAGCCAGGTACAAAGCTCAATGGGCACGATGAGAAAAAAAGTCATTTCCTAATATGAAAGCTGCTTGCCAAAATTCTTCTGTTTTGCACTTCCAAAATATTTTCAGGAAGCACACTCAGAGCACAGTTTCAGCCCATATGCAAAGAGTGGTGGCAAGAGAGTCCTTGGACTTAGGTTCAGCAACTGGAGGAGAACTGTGGGCCCACTGGGAAGAGCAATTCCCCAAGGTTGATTGAAATCCATTGCTCAATTGTTTGTCACAGAATTCACTTGAAATCCAAGTGCCTGCCTGCATTGAACTCGCATTGACCAATTGTACAGACGCCTCAGAAGGAAACTGCCACCTCTGAGAAGCGGTGGTTCTTCTTGCTAGTGACAAACCCCAATGTGCCCACTGAGAACAAAATGAGCTCCTGAATGTTGAAGCTGCTGAGAGACTGCTTTACTTTTGCACTCCCAAACTACTCTCAGCAAGCACATTCATATCCGAGGTCAGGCCCAAAATACAATGTTGGCTGGCAAGAGAGTCCTTGCGCCCAGGATCACCAATTTTGAGAAGCCAATGAGGACTGCTGAAAAGATCAATTACACGAAATTCCATGCAAATCCACTCATCAGACCTTTCTGAGAACACTTAAAAAGAAGGTTTCTGCATGCAAGGAACTCTGGGTGACAGATGGCAATGTTTGCCAAAAGCAAACATGCCTACCAGCTCTGAGAAGCCATTCTCCTTCACACTGCTTCAACCAGGGAAAAATCTCCATGTGCTCACTGAGAACAAGTTAGCTTGTGCTACTTGAAGCTGCTTCTGCAAACAGCTTCACTTCTGCACTTCTAAACTGTTCTTGTCAAGCACATTCAGAGCACAGTTCAGGCATGAAACACAAAGTGTGACAGAAAGAGATCACCAACTTGCAGGAGGAAAGAAGACCAGCTAAGAAGGTCCGTTCTCCAAAGTCTCACTGACATCCATTTGTCACACTTGTTTACAATATACAGTTGAAGTGCAGGTGCCCACATGAGTGAACTGTTTTGGATCAACAGCACCAAAGCTTCAATGTGAAAGCATGCCTGTCACCTGTAAGAAGCAGTTTTGCTTTCTTCTAGCTCACACAGGAAAAACACCATGTGCCCACTTACAACAAAGTTAGTCCTGCAAGTTGAAACTGCTTGCAGCAAATGGCTTCCATTCCCCACTTGAAGCCATCACTGGTTGACAGATGGCACAGAGGCTTCAATGTGAAACCGTGAATGCCAATCATTACAAGTGCTTCTGACACTCTAGTTCAACCAGGGACAGCCTAAAGTGCTCAACGAGAACACACTTTGTTCCTGCAAGTGGAAGCAGCTTGCACGAACTGCTTCAGTTAGAAAATTCCAAGTTCTTCTAGCAACCACATTCTGAGCACAGTTCCGGCCCAATAGAAAATGGGTTCTACCAAGAGGATCCCGTATCTATGATCACCTTCATAAGGTAGCTTCCCAACTTCTGTGTGGAAGTGTGTTTCTCCTTGGCCCTTACACTGTTGTGGAGACCACTATGAGTTCAGCTTTGTGCAGGATCATCTGACCTGGACTTTTTGCAAGACCTGTACAGCCCTCACACATGCTCAGATGCTACAGGACTTTTCAGACCAGTCCAGGCAACAGTAGGCATCCATTCATTGTCTGCAGTCTACAGATTCCTAGATGCATGGCATTCATTACCATCAAATGCAGAATTTTCATCAAAAACTAATATATATATCATTCCAATCTGAATCAAGAAAATTGGAAATATCCCCAAATTTAAAGAGTGGATCCCCATTGTGATGCTACAAGTTGAAATTCCACAGCTGACCTCATGGGATGGTTCACAGTCAAAAGACAGCTGCATGAAAAATATTACATGACATGACCTTCCTGCTATGTGAAAAGTGGCATGTGAAGTACACATGCATGTCTTCCTCAGACATGGGTTCATTTGCAAGACACCTTGTGCACTTGAAAATACTCCAAAAGGGGAGAAATCAGATCCACGTCTCCAAAGTATTTCAGCAGAGACCAACTCCATCTGTCTATCTATCTCTCAGTGAGTGTGTGTGCTCTTGTGTGTGTTTGTGTGTCTTTGTTTGTGTTTGTACCATGATAGCCGATACTTCATTGCCCCCATTGGAAAACTGACTCAGATAATGCCATCTGCCAAACTCCTAAAAACCAAAGTTCTTGCTGATAGAATGAAACATTCCTTCCTGTTGGTTTGGATGTGTCCTTTAGGAATCACTGCTACATTTAGTATACTCAAATCATCAGAGTAGATCAGGTAACAAAAACATATATATTTTAAAATAATAATATATTAATGGAAACAACAAATACAAGATAGAGTAACAACTGTGTTACTAAACAAGGTCAAGAACAATGGCAAACTATAGATTCAAACTTTGAAGCAAATAATCATCAATGTAAATATTCCTGGGCTGCCTCAGCCCCGCCCAGGCACACAGCAGCAGAATGGTTTTGAAAGCATCCTCAGGAGGGCTGGAGCCTTCTTTGCAGGATGAGAGGGAGGTTGAGGCTGGATCCATTCATCATTCTTTTGGGAGAGGCTCCTTTTCCTCAGCACAAAGTTGGATTTTTTGTGAGGATTCTTGGCAAAAAATACATTGGCCTGTGCTGGAATCCTCAGCTCTGGGGAGAGAGGGATGTACAAAAAGAAGGTGGCACTCAGGAGGTGCTCCCTAGGACATGCCAACATCTGAGAGCCTGTGCCAGAAAAGGCCAGAGCCACACACCTGAGAGCTCTCCAATTCAGCACCAATACCAACAAAGACAGCCTCCACAGTCCTCCCTGAGGAAGAACTAAGCAGAGCACTTCAACAGACCTAATGTCTGTTCCTACCAAAGGCTTTGGATTCCAGAACATCTCAGGTCCTCTTGCATCTGCCAAAGCACACCACTAGATTTACATCTGAAATCTCCCACATGAGGCTCCTGTGCCAAAGATTCAGTGCCCACATGAGCCATCTTCATAGGTGGGTTTGGAGGGAAGCATTGGATGGTGAGTGCTCTAATGTCAACATGAAATTCTCATTCAAGATGAATACACTACTGGGAGGTGGGAGGGCCTGGAAGAAAGGTTGAGCATGGTTGGAGGAAGACCTAAACAGGGTTGCGCCCTGGGCAACAGTACCTTGTTCCTGTTGGCTCCACTGAATCCTCATTCTCCAAGTAGAGGTCCTCCTTCTCCTCTCCATCTTTCTCTCTCTCCCTCTCTGCCAGCCTCGTTCTCTCTCTCCCAGTCTATGCCTGTGTGGCAAGGGCTGAGGAGCTCTCCACTGCCACACATTAGAGCTTTAAGGACAGCCTCAGGGCACAACCAAAGAGAAAGCTATGAAACCCAGAGAAAAGGCCTAGGATTCCTCCTCTGAGTTATTTTCCTCAAGTATGGCCACAATGAGGACAGGCTGACCAGCACGGATACCACATTAGAGCCATGCTTTTGCGTTGGTGGAGCCCGCCTCCATGTGAACCAGGCTTCTGAGAATGGAGGCCACATTCCAAATGCTGCCCTACTGAGAACAATGGTTCCAAAGACCAGCAAAGGGACTGCTTCCCTCCAACATGGTGTATGGCCCAGTGGTGCCATGACCCAGAGTTGGGGAATACAACAGCCTGCTTCTCCTTCCTCTGAACACCTGTTTCCTGTCGCCCTCCTCTAACCTAGAGCCTGTTCTCCATCACTTCTGGGTTGGATGTGAGGATCTCTGCTATGAATTTCTTAGGCTACCAAGGCCCCAGACAGACTTCCTCTTCCATAGACTCTACTAACCTAACAGTAGGTTAAGATAGGAGACAAGTGATCCTAAAAGTCATAGGGATGGTGGTCTTCAGGGTACATAGGCTGGGATAATGGCTGCTGTGGTGTTTGGCTCACAAAAACCAACCAACCAACCAAAGAAAAAGCACTGGCATTATTATCAGATGAGCTTTGTGGCTAAGTGCTCAGGAAGCCCTCATCTGACTTTAGTTAGGGATCTCACAACCTGGCTATTGTGATCACTCCTTGGCAAGTGGACTCAGGTGCGGAAGACCATGGAATTTATGCAAAAACAAATGATTCAGGCTGTCTCCCAGGCTGTGTTTTCTTCCCAATTTCTTCCTGTTACTGCTTGCTAGAATCCTGGCAATTCTCTGCCCAGGCAGTGGATTTCTGGTCACACAGAAGGCTTTCAATAGTACTGCTTCAGTCCACAAAATGCCAGTTCCATCTTTAGCCCATGCATTCCCATTTTCCTTTGAAACCACTCCTATCACAGACCATGAAAGCATACTGCTCCTGGAAAGAGGCTTTCTTCCTCACTCCTCAATGATGTCAGTTTTGTATGCCTGTTCATGTCCAGGGGAGGGCACCTGGTGGGGAGACGCAATATCCACTGGGGTATACTATTGGACCTCAAGACCTTCCACCAGCAGAAGTGCAGTTGGCTTTGTGCACGAACCAACACACCTGTTGGAGTGTTCTTGGGGGTCAGAGACTACTCTTTGGTGCTAAGAGTTGACCTGAGTCCACATCCTGACCCTTGCTCTCTGCCATCTGATTGTCTCACTTACTCTGACGGTGAGAGATGATTTGGCCCAGCTCATAATCCTCCGGTTTCTCCTCAGTAAGCAAGTGTAGGTCGAGGGCGCTGCGGATGACGACAGGAGCCCTATCGTGGCAGGTCACCTGGAGCAGCATGGGAGACAGGCCTTCAGGAAATGGGCCTTGAAGTGACTACTCAAGGACAGTGGGCAGGGGCATTCCAGAGGCACCTCCACTCTAAATACAAGGGCAATATCCATGTCCCTACTACCTGAGGCTGACCTCCTGCTCATCGTGTGGGCTCTTCCCATAGGCTACTAGCCCAATCCTTGTACATAGGACTTCCTGGGCTTGCCATTGCTCTTTGTGGAGCTGCACTCCTCTCGGAGTGAAAGGACCCCACTACCTGCATACAGATGCAATCTTATCCCACAAGTTGGGAGGAATGGGACAATAGCCTCCAAGATCCCAGGTCTGCCAGAGGATGCAGGCGGCATTGGGAATGGCCTAGGCACAAAACCTAGAGGCTTTGGTCTGGATTGCCAGGGCCAAAAACAGACCCAGGAATATGACCACACACAGGAGTGCTGAAAGATAGCCATGAGAGCTCCTGGCCTCCAGAGGCTCAGTGCTGGCTGGGATGTAGGATGTCACCTCATCTAGCAAGTTTGGTCATTGGGTTACCTGGACATTTAGTGTGCTTGCTCCACATCCATATCGACTCTGCAGAGAGACTCTCTCAGCTCCTTGTTCAAGGAACATGGAGAACCTCACACTGCTGTCCTCCTCCATAGACGTCAGCATCCCATACAGGGGAACCTGCAACCTAGGTCCTGTCCTATTCTCATCTGTCACCCATATCTGCCCCTGCCCTTCTGGACTGCATGCTGCCACCTGACACACAGACTCCCTCAGACATGGCAGTGGACAAGCTGCTGCTCTCCCTCATCTCAGCTCCAGCCCTTCACACTGACCTCTCCCTTCTTGATTCCCATCTATCCTCCTGATCATCCAGAAGCTCCAAATTCAAGAGGGCATGAGTAGTTCATGGTATTGGACCAGTGTCTGCTCCCCACCGAGGTGTAAGCACCAGGGGACACCCCTGCTCCCAGGCTTACCAGAACACTCTTGGCCATCTTTGGACTTTGTGTTTCTAAGTGGACACGAATTAAGCAGGTGTCTCCCACTTGCTTGTGGGAAAGCGGCCTGGAGGACTTGCAGGTTGATTCTGAGAACTGTGGGGGATGGAACATCAGCAAACCCAGAAACAGAAAGCCACCCCAGCCTGTCAGTTGGCTCTATGGGCTTCTAGCACATATGTCCAGGTGCTGAGGCTTCTTATTTCCTCAGGTGGGAGTGGAATGGCAGCACAAGTACAGCTTGAATAAGGTAGGTGTTTACCTCCTTTCCCTTGACCTGGGGCCGTTTCCTCAAGATGAAATATTTTATTCCCGGATTCATGGACAGACACACGAGTGAGTGGTCAGAGACCTTGATTTCTGCAGAGTGAAGTGGAGAGAATTGTTAGGTGGCACTCAAGGATTATAGCACAAAACACCCACAACCCCTGAGAGTCTCCGCCAGGCCCATGACACTTTGGTATTTTGGGTCCAAGGCCCACTTTCTCTTGGCTGTGAGTTATCCTGAGCCCATTGTGGATCATGTCTCCCCACTGTCTGATTGTCCTACTTACTCTCATCCTCAGACATCATACTCAGCAGCTCAAAGTTGTCCACATCCTCATGCTGCAACAAATTTTGGTCCAAGGCCCTGCGGATGAGGCTTGTCACCGTCTCCTGACAGGTCACCTGGATCAGGGTGGGACAAATGTCATCAGAGAATGGCTTTTAGAGGAGCTACCCAGAAGCCTGTGGTCAAACATTTAGGAGAAATCTCAGCTACATATACAAGGGCACAATCTTGTTATCCTGCTACCCGAGTATGTCCTCCATATACCCCCTGGGTTCTTGCAATGTGCTAGTAGAACAATCCTGGTACAAATATCTGCCTGTACCTGCCATCTCCCCTCCCCCTGGGGAGCCACATTCCACTCATGTCAAAGGACCAAACTGCCTATGCACAGACACACTCTCATCTCACTGAGATGAGAGCAATGGGCCATCGATCTCTGAACCAAGTGTGCTCTGGGATGCAAGCTGCATTTGTGGGTGGAAGAGGCAGATGCACTGAAAATTTTGGTACTGACTGCCACGACACAAAACAGACTCAGATACAAGAGTGTGCACTTGAGTGCTTCATGATAGCTTTGAGAGGCCCTGGCCTCTGGAAGCTCGGTGCGGGTCTGGTTGTAATGATGTACTTGACTCAGCACTGGCAGTCACTGAACATGTCTCCTCTGCAGCTGGACACCTGCAGCATTAGCGTGTCTACTGCACATCCATAGAAATTCTGCCAAGAACCCCTTTAGCTCCGTATTTACATACATGCAAAGGCTAACATTCCGAAGCTTTGGCATGACCCCCCAGGTGATCCCGACCCCAAATTCCTACACCTGCACTTCTGGCCTGCAAAACCCACAATACACAGGCCCACTCACCACTGGAGCTGGGCATGCTGATGCTCTCCCTCCTCAGGTCAAGCCCTTAAGACGGACCTCTCTCTTCTTTATTTCCCACCACAGCCCCGGGGTTGGCTGTGTCTCCTGCCTTCCACTGTGTGGACACCCAGGAGGCAGCCCTGCTGTCGGGCTTACCAGGATGCACTTTGTCTCCCTCAGGCTCTGTCCCTCTAGGAGGACGTGAACAAAGTGGCTGTCTTCCACCTGCTCGCTGGAGTGAAGCAGTGAGGAGCTGCTACTGGTGACTTTTCTCATGCAGCACTCATTGCTTTGGGTGGCCTGGGGCAATGATCCTGCAGCCACTGCAGAGCTGCTGCTCACAGCTGCTGGGTTCATGGATGCCACTGCCACAGAAGGCTCCAAGAACTGTGGGGGATGACAACATCAGCAAAGCCCAGCAACTGCACCCCACCCACCCTGGCAGTTGGTTCTGTGGGCGTTCTACAACATCCATCCAGAACCTGAGGTTCTTGTCCCCTTGGAGGATGTGGAGTGGCACCAGGAGTAAAGAGTGAAGAAGGTGGCTGTTTACCTCATTTGGCTTGACCTTCAATGACTTGCTGGCAGCTGTTTCCCGAAGAAGAAAGTTATAATCCACTCCTCCATCCAGGTCGTAATATACTTTCCCATCAGCAGGGATCCTCAGCTCTGGAGAGGCAGGGGCAGAGGCGTGGTAGGTGACACTCAAGGAATACACTATCCAACATCCCCCACAACTGAGAGCCTCTGCCAGCTCAGGTCTCACACACAGACCTGAGAGCCCCCAAATCCAGCTACTGTTCCACCAAAGACTCCCCACTGATTCCTCCCTGAGGACCCTCTATGCACAGGAGGTCCACTACAGGAACACCTTTCAAGGAAATAGCCCCTTGTACCCCAGAACCTCTTAGTTCACTTTGGACCCACCAAAGAGAAACAGCTAGACTTTGTATCTGGATTGGTCCCCAAAGACTCATGTGTTCAAGGTTTTCTCCCCACTGCAGCAATTATCACAGGTGGGTTTGGGGAAAAGCACTTGATGGTGGGTGCCTCCACCTTGCCAGTAGATTCATCCACTCATACAGGGCTACACTAATTTGAGGGGTGTGGTTTGGAGGTGTGTTGAGTGTGGGTGGAGGATGTCCACAGCAGGGCTGTGCCATCAGAGCAATATATTTCTCTTGAGTTCCCCACTTCTGCATTTCCTCCTCATGAGTATAAGTCTCATTCACATTTTTAATCAATTTATTGTTATACTTCTTGTTCGGCTTGTGTTTCTCCTTCTTGTTCTTGTTCTTCTTCATCTTCTCCTCATGCTTCTTCTTATAGTCATCTTGACCTTATTCATGGTCTCCTCCTTCAACTTATTTTCATTTTTCTACTCCTCCTTCTCCTCCTCCTCATCCTCCTCCTCCTAATCCTCCTCCTCCTCCTCCTCCTCTCATCCTCCTCCTCCTCCTCCTCCTTCTTTTCTCTCTCTCTCTCCTCCTCCTCCTTCTCCTTCTTCTTCTTCTTCTTCTTCTTCTTCTTCTTCTTCTTCTTCTTCTTCTTCTTCTTCTTCTTCTCTCTCTCTCTCTCTCTCTCTCTCTCTCTCTCTCTCTCTCTCTCTCTCTCTCTCTCTCTCTCTCTCCAAGAAGGGTCTACAAGCTGTGAAGGGTTCTATTCTACTACATACTTCTCTCTAGAAATGGCCTCTGGTCCTAAGTGGACTCAGTTTGCAATGAATAAAAAGATTGGAAGGCAGAAATGATTCTTCATTGAACTGCTTTTCTCGTGTACTCGTCTAGGTCAGGAAAGGCTGCCAAAGTAGGCACCCTGTGGTTGTCTGTCTTCTTTGACACAAGACAAAGAAGCCTCTCTTCTTGGCCCCATATGGATAATAGCTTTGCAATGCCTCCTCAGGCCAAGGTAAGAACACATGATAGGCAGGTCCACAGCCCCTGGGGAACATGAAGAACCTGCAGAGTTATGCCTCATCATTACACTTTGTTTTGTGCACAAGTCCCACCATACTCTTCCTGGGCATTGGGTCAATGCACACTGTGTTTTGGCTCCCAGTTATCGTGAGCCCACTGTGACTCACTGCTCCCTACCCTCTGATGGTTCCACTTACTCTGATGGTTTGAGACAATTTGCAGAAGCTCATAGTTTTCTGGATCCTCCTGCTGGAGCAAGTGTGCATCTAAGGCCCTGCGGATGATGACTGGAGTGCTGTCCTGGCAGGTCACCTGAGCAGGGTTGGAGAAAGCTCATCAGAGAGGGAATTTGGGAGTAGCTACCCAGAGGACAGTGCTCAAGGACAGAGACAAGAGAGCTCTCAACACAAGGGCACCATCTTGTTACCCTGCTACCTGAGGCCTTCATGTGATCATGTGGGGTCTTCCTATGAGCCTCTAGTCCAATCTTGGTACAAGAGTTTGCTTCAACCTGCTATGCCCTACAGGGTCAAGGGAATAAGGACCAAAAGGCTTTGTACAGACACACTCTAGTCCCATCAAGATGGGAGGAATGGTCCAGTGGACTTCCATATCCCTGCTCTGGTCTGGGATGCAGCTGCAATTTTGTGTGGACCAGGCACAAACCCTAGGTGCTTTGGTCTTGACAGCCAGGGCACAACACACACTAGGACTCTTTAATGATAGGCATGGAAGTTGCTGGGCTCGAGAGTGTCAGTGTTTGCTGGGGTGTCAGGAGGTTCGGACCCAGCAGGTGCAGTGGTTCAAAAAGTCTCCCCTGGAGGTGGACACCAGAGTCTCAGGATGGATACTCCACACCCAGGAAAATTCTGCAGAGAGACCCGCTAAATCTCTATTCACATACATGCAAACTAGGACACTAATGGGCCCCTCCAAGGCACCCAGTTGTCTGTGACCCACACCTACCCACCCTAATCATTTTACAATAGCTCCCTTCAACAACCAGCAACATATCCCCTCCCACACACAAGAAAATGACTGCCAACTCCTCTGCTTCAACCTCCACGGTTCAATATACTCCTCCTCAATACCAAAATCAGTAGAGGATGGCCTGTACCCTCGATATTTCTCTGACTTCCTCTGAACCCAGCACTCACTCCTGCACTTCTGACCTTCACACCCCAAAACACGCAGGCCCACTTGCACCCAGACCTGGCATGGTGCTGTTCTCCTGCATCTCTCTTCCTCATTTTATGCTCTCCTTCCTGACCTTCCATAAGCTCCAGTTCAAGAAGACAGGCCTAGTCCAAGGTGTTTGCTGTGGACTCGGTCTTCCCCAGTGTGGGCTCCCAGGAGACTCCCCTGCTCGAAGACTCACCAGGATGCTCTTATACTGTGTCGTCCTATCATTTTCCAGGTAGACGTGAATGAGGCACCTGCCTCTCACCCGCCTGTTGTACTGGGGCCGTGGGGAGTAACTAGTGGAGACCCCTGATGTCCTGGACTCTGGCTCTGCCCCTTCCCAGGGAGAAGGCTCTGGCTCTGGGGTTGGCTTAGGAGCCGTGACAGGAACTGAGCTTGTAGCTAGAGGAGAAAAGATGCCAACATGACTGCCTTGCCCTGAGCTTCGCACAGACAGACAATACCCCTGCTGCCAGGAAGGACTCAGGCCCTTAGCCCACACAGGACCTCTTTGCAGACTGGGGTCGCTTCCTGAATGGACAAAGGCTTATCCTAATTTCCAGCCCAACACCAGGCATACAGACTCCCCGCAGTGGGACAAGAGTCGGACCTTTCCTCATATACCCTTAGGTACTCACCCCGGTCCGCCTGGCTCTCAGGCTCTGCCTGGCTTGATATGCCATCTTCAGTTGGGGCCAGCAGGTTGTGTGCTTGATGCTCCAGGTACAAGCCAACCAGCAAGAGCCCCATATATGGCAGCAGCTGCTGCAGACTCAGAGAGCCTGGAGGCTGATGGGAAGCCTTGGAGTAGAAGTTCACCCAGGTCCCCAGGAAGGAAGGTGAGGCACTGTGGGGAGGCAGGTGTGGAATCAGCAAAACCCTGGCCTTACCTTCGCCATGGACTCCAGAGAGAACATCTGACCCTACACTTCTGAACCGTCCCTGGTTCTGAACACACCAGTCCACCTCAGACAAGACACAGTGGCTGTACAGGCAGGGATAGGACAGGTCGCTACAGGCAAAGAACCTTCAACCAAGGAGCGTTAGATCCATGGTATGACCAGCTCTCCCCTCCTCTGGGCAGGTCTGACACTCTTCTTCCCCTTGGCTACGTGCTCTCCAACCTGGAATGCACCTTTCGGGAGTGTCTGTCCTCCTGCCCACTCTTCTCGGGGCTCAAGAGACACCTCCTCCCCTGGCATGGGCTGCAATGCTACCTCATTCTCTGTGAGCTCTCACTGAGTCCCCCTGAGTAGCAGTGGACCTCTCTTTTCCCATGAGTGCAGACCACATCTCTGTGGCCCTGGGGGAGGACAGGGAGGTGTAGTGTGGGGGTATCCCTTGTCCCAGGGGCTTCCCAGAGGACCATGACTCCACCTACAACTCCCCGCCTTACCCCTCCTAGTGTTGAAGCCCCACACCTTACACTGCAGGCAGAAAACTGAATTGGGGAGAGCAGTCTTTCCTCAGCCTTCCCAAGTCAAATCACCTTGCAGGTCCCTATTCTGGAAACAGGAGCCCACCCTCTTGACCCCAAGCCCATTCTATGTTGAAGTTGGTTCAGAGGTCCACCATAGTCACTGAAGAGGACAACGTGCAGTTATGCCTCATGGAGTCAGGTATGCAGTCACATGTAGGATATGTACTCATGGCACCTGCGGTTTTAGGCTGATCCCCATGAAAAGGGACACAATGGCAGTCATTTGCACCCCATTTTTCACTGAATTATGAAACGTGACTGGAAAAGTGTCTTCACACAGTGGGTGCTTTCTCCATGTTCATCAGTGAATGAGCCCAAACTGCTGATTCCCACATATCTCTGGGTGTGGGAGCTGCCATGTCCAAAGCCCCTGTCCAGCTATGTCCCAGCTCGGACGCTCTGTCCCACATGTATACTAACATGTCTTTATTAACCCAAAAGTGCTTTTCCGAAGGCCTGAGGTTTGAGATGCCTCTGGCACAGATCTACGTTCTTCACAAAGCGAACATCAACCAGAAAGGCCACCTGGCCTCGCTGAGTCCACCTGGGAATGAGCTCAGTGCACACCATTGAACTGTGGTGCCCAGTGTGTGGGGACTGCTCCACAGACCTCTGTGGATCAGCTGGAGTCAGGATGGTTTCTCTGCCTGAGAGGGAAAGTTCACTCCCCTTGCAAGGCTGTGGCAGGCACCTCCAGGACTCGTCCCATTCGGGGCTGACATTCCACTATGAGTGTGGTCCTCTATCTCATTAGGTATCACAAAACTTTGGGTCCCTGAGAGGTACATGGAAGCCGCAAGACCCAGGCATGAGGGGGCTGCACACTTTGGCTTGGTGGTCTGGTGCTTACCTTGGGAACAAGAGATCCAGCACCTGCTGGGTGGGGATGGAATCCCAGGAGATTAACCCCATGTTGCTGCTGAAATGTAGGTTCCTCCCACCAATGACAGGCAGGAGCTCATTCCTAAGCTGGTCCTGCCTGTAAGGTTCAAGGCTCTGTACCCTGAAGGGCTCCTCCGTGTTCTGATCATTTTCACCCTGGGTTGGAAACAAGAATGGTGGGTTCAAAATGGAAATGGTGACAAACAGAAAAATGACTTGTGCCAATACACTAGAGTCAAAGCACAATGGGACAGTTCCCATCAGTACAAAGACACACACACACACAAACAAACACAAACACACACACACACACACACACACACAGAGTAAGAATAGGAGTCCTTTGCCATTCATCAGGGATCAGACTAGAGGGCCTGCTGGGCTCACCTGCCCTGTGCTACTCACTGTTACTCTTGAGCTCCTCTGCGACAATTGCCAGAGGATCTGGCGTCTAAGATGAAGCCTCACCCAGTGTAACCACAAAAGGGCTAGTTGGCCCCCCTGAGATTCCTGGGAGCCTGAGGCTCGGCATTGTTTGCAAGGACAGGGGAACATCCTTCTCACTCCAGTGTCTCCATCCAAATGAGCTCGGATGGCTTGGTCAGTGAAATGGGTGCCTGGATACCAGGGTTCCATGTTCTGTTTGATCCATTGTCAAGGCAATGATGTCATTTCCTGTGCCCATACCTGAGCCTCTTTTCACATAAGACCACTTTCAAAAGCCCTATGGGCTGCTGATTTCTCCTCCATGCCTACCCATCTCAGGTGCACAGGTGTTCACCAACAACTACCCAAATACCCCCACCAGCATCTGCCCTGCTTGGTGCCACTAGAGTTCCAGCTTGGAGCCTTCAAAAATGCATTCACAACCAGTCCTTCCCTCTCAGCAGCTTTTGGACCCTGGTCCCATCATTGTGCGACTCATGGTGTGCCCAGTCTTTTCTGGAAAGTAGGGTAGCATCTAATCAGGGATTGGTGTCCCTGATTCATACATAGCATATGGTTTCTATGAAATCCAGTGAGGGAGCAGGAGTAACGAAGCTGATTGCACAGATGACCTCAGGGAATACTGACAGGCCAAATGAAAAATATGTTCCAGCTAACCATTGGTATTTGGGCTTCTAAACCCAGTCCTGTTTTTAAAAAAGGTGCAGATAGGCAGTGTTCATTAAAAAATGTCTGCCATTTAAAAGTGGGTAATTTAAATGGCATCTAGTTACACATCTGATAGAATGGTCTGGCAACATATGAATTTCATTCTAACAACAACAACAAAACATAGAAAAAAACATAGACATAAAGATAAAACCTTGTCTTCACCAGGATGCCTAGAAATAGGTTTTATTTGGCTCATGCAAATATCTTTCAATAGAACTTCTATTTTCTGCATGAACTCATTCAATTTTATAATGTCTGAAACCCTCTGTGAGCATGGGAAGCACTGCTGACAAGACACCAGAGGGCCAGAGCACTTGTGCCCCCTGTAGGGGTGTCTCTTGGCTATCACCAAAGACCATTCCACTCCCGGGGCAGCTGAGAGCAAGCTGGGTCTTGGAGCAAGGATTAGTGCTTCAGGTATAGACTATGCAAGCAAGGGACAATGTCTTTAATAAAACTAAAATTAAAAAGTCACTTCGAAAAAAAAATTAAAAAGAAGAAGAAAATAAGGTCAAGTAGAGGAACGGGCAGAGGCATCCAGAGGAAGCCCATTTTCACAGGAGAAAATCCCCCAGTGAAAAGCATCAGAATAGATACTAAGAAAAATACCAACAAAAACAGTGTGCTCCCACTATGTATCTACTCCACATGCAAAAGTTAGAAAGCTAGATAATACAATCCTGGCCACAGGTAGAGCTATTCAGAAGAGCCACCTGGCAGTGCTTAGTCAAAGAAGTAAACATGCACACTTTGACCTAGAAATTCCACCTGTGTGTAAACCTGGTGGTGCCTAAGCAGTTTCACAAGGGGACATGCACAGGGAAATTTATCCCCAGGTTCCTTATAGAGTTGTCTGTGCTTACAGAAGGTTGAGGGCTGTCAGGGTGCCCACAATTGGGAAAGTGAAATGCTTAAATGGTAATGGATGCCAACCTGGATATATTAATAGAAATCAATGAAAAACAATAGATTTACATGACAGTAAAATCCCTGAGTTCAAGTTCTTTCTATCCTACCTACCAACAATCATGCTTGGTTAAGACACTGACATACTTCAAAGCAAAAAAAGGAGAAAATATAATGTCATTATTACTTTTCTTAAATGCAAAAAAAAGGAAATGGTAATATTTACCCAGCCATGACCTGTTATGCATAATATGTGAGATTATTGTGGACATGTTGGTAAATGATTATCTACTCAGATACGTTCCGTCACTCACCAAATGCAAAGGTCCATGAAGAATTACCGTCTCCATACATGAATTCATCGTCAAAAGCCTTGACACAACAGGGGCTTCACAAAATGGCTTCTTGGCCAACTTGATGAGTGTGTCCTCGGACAATGCTTCCACCTGAAAGATGTCACCAACTTGTTCTCATTCACATTTCCACAGTGCCCCCCAAAAGAAACAAAGTCTGATACTCTATTGAGTGAATCCTCAAGTGGACCAAACACCATACTTCCTTCATATTTTAGAATTAACAAATGCAACTTCAACTCAATAACTTGCATTAGGCAACATGCAACCACAACCTCTTACACATACTCTTTTACACACTCACGTGTCCTAGGTTCTGATCTAACTGTCCATTGAGCAGTCAGAACACGTGCTACTTCACATTCCTTACAGGCGACCATCCCATTCTCTGCCAAGCCGAATACAAATCCCTGGTCACAGGAGAATGGAAGCCTATCTCCCACAACAACATGCATCAGGAAACATCGGGGTTTTCAATAAAAACTCTGGGGACACCCTTTTGAAAATCACTTAACCCCTGAAAAGGCGCCTGCCATTCTCCATGCTGTGGGGGGTGGCGTATTTGAGTCGATTTTCAAACACCTCTTCACAGTTGAGAACATCACTGCACACACACAAAATAACAGCAATTATAATTATTATTATTATATTATTATTATTATTATTATTATTATTTTAAAAAATCACTGCAGAATGGCACGGAGTATGGAAGCAGCTCAGGACAGGACACCCAGGAAGCTGAGAGAGTGCTCCCCTCACCAGGACAGAGTAGCAACCCCAGGAGCAGTCCCCAGAGACCCACCTCCTCCAGCCACACCCTACTGCCTACAGTTACCACCCAGTTAGTCCCCACCAGGGGTTCAATGCACTAATTAGGTTAAGGCTCTCCTCACTTGCACTGTCTCACACGGGAACTTTTGAGGGACACCAACAAACCATCACATCTGTGAGCTACAAACATCTGTACCCTCACCCTTTCTCATAGGATGTATACCTGAGCTGTCAGCCCTCAGGCCTTCTGTAGTTTCATGGATTGGAAATCTCACTTATAAATGGTGCATCCATCTGAACACACTGCTTTACAGGGAGTCAGGTATTTCTGGTCCTATATACACTGGACAGAGAGATGTTGAGGACCTACTAGGTGTCAGGTACTGTTTAACATTCCGGGATACAGCACAGACCTGGCCTTGGCCTCCCAGAGTCTGTCATTTAGCTACTTGTTTATGTGTAGCCTGAGATTAAGCAAGCTTTGAGGGGAAGGTAGGGGTGTGTGTGTGTGTGTGTGTGTGTGTGTGTGTGTGAAGATTGTCACCATTCACAGATTACATTTAACTAATTAGTGTTGGGAGCATCAAAGGCAAATGAAACAAAACCTCTTCCCCAGGGCAAAAGAGGGGAGATAGGGTGCATACTCAAATTTTAGTAATTGTATAGGTTACTTCCGATACACTGTTATAATTTTCCTTGGGTCTCTATGGTTCTACCCCTCATAAAAGAAGTCTGTATTTGTTGTAGAGGGATCTTTAAATATTATATTATGGAAAACATCAAAAGATAATGCCTTGCTTAAGAAAACAGCAGGCATACTAATGACCATTATAAAACATTGGGGTTTTTAAAGTCAGCATCCTGTTTTATACACAGTCTACTGGTAAGAATTACGCTTCCCACCTGGTGTGGTGGTGCAAAAAATATGTGGTTGGCCATTATTTTTCACATCCAATGGACTGTTTTTTTTTTAGTGAAGTGATGTTATATTTTTATGAACAAAACTTCAGTTTTCATGAAGTCCAATATTTCTATTTTTTTCTAGTTGCCTGTGCTTTTGGCATCTTATCAAAAAAAAAAATCATTGTCAACTCCGGTGTCCTGAATCTACTGCCCTATGTTTTCTTTTGTAGGTGTTGTATTAGGTAAGAGTTCAACTTCATTCTTTTGCATGTGTATGTCCAGTTTTCCCCAAAATGATGTGCTGAAAAGACTGTTCTTTTCCTCACTGAATGGTCTTGTGTCCCTTATCAAGAGTCATTTGATCACATACACCAGGGCTTACTTCTGGGCATTCTATTCTGACCCTTTGGTCTCGGTTTCGCTTCCTGTCAACACCGCCCAAGGAGAGGAGGCCACACAGTCGGCACTGCGGGCCAGCCTTGTGACTGGAGAATTATGTGAGCTCTGAGGCACAGGCCAGCGTTCTGCCAGGTTTCCACTTAACACACTGAGGAGACTGAAGTACTTTCTCACACAGCTGTATTGCCAGAGGTCCGTGAGGCGAGGCCACATCCTCTGAGTAGGGTCTCACAGGCGCCCGTAAATGCACAGGCTGAGCCTTGCTCCTCCCTGGAGGCCTGGGGCTGCCCCTGCAGGTGGAGGTAACAGCTTTCCAACCTGCCCAGGGTCCTTGGTGGGCTTGGAGCGGTTCACCTCCTCTTCTGTCCTCTGCTGACGTTAAGAGTCCTTGGGATTCCATGGGGCCAACACAGGTCATCTAGGGTGACCTCCCTATTTTTAAAGTCACTTGATTAGGAACCTGAATTACATCTGTAAACTCCTCATTTGTCTGAAAAGAAATAGATTATACACTTCCAGGGATAAGGGATAGAATCCTTGGGGCTGTAATTCTGCCCATCTTTCTCTCTCTGACCTTGACCTTGCCAACCATCAGGACCTAGCAGATTCCTGCTGAACCATCCAGAAGGACAGTATGTGCCTACAATCCAACCAGCAGACAGACAGACAGACGAAGCAGCTGTCTCCTGACAGAGCATCGCTCAGAGAGGGGAAAGGCAGACTTGCTGTTTAATCATATTTATTGTACAAGCATTGAAGGATATAAAATTTGACAGTAATGGTAGCCTAAATTTAGACAGGTTTTTTAAAAATGGAAAGCTATGAGAGGTATTTCTAGATATTCTGCTCTTAAGTATTGGAACCCACTTTCTATTCTGGAATCTTCTCTGAGTCTTGATTTAAGGGCCTTCTCTGTCTTTGGGGGGGTGAGCCGTGGTGGGTTCTCCCAAGCACGCTTGTCGTCGTTTGGCCGCAGGAACCAGGAGAGGCAGGTGATCAGCAGTTGGCATCGCCATACCCTCCACGTGCCAGTTCTCTGCCTGTGTGGATGCTGCAGGGGAGGAAATCCTGTGTTTCTTTCTGGCGTCCTGTTTGTTATGGATCTGCCTGGTTCCTGGGGCTGAAGAGATGGAGCCATGCTGCTCTGAGCAGAAAGCCCTTCCAGAGTGTGGGCGGGGCTCTCCCTGCACAAGTCCCTGAAGTGCGTGGGGAAGGGGAAGGCATCTGTCATGGAGTGATGGGCAGGACCCTCAGTGTGGCTCTCGCTCCTTCTGGGGCTGGTCCTGGTGAAAACATAAGCCAGGGAAGTCCCTGTCCTGCTGTGTTCTCGTGGGTCTTTTCTTCCAGCCCTCCAATCCCTCCTGTAGGAAATCCAGTTTCCATGGAAGTGGTTTAACTGTCTCGTCTCCTCCTGGCCAGGCGTTCACTGTGCCCCTTTCATTCTTGCTGATGTCGGGGGAATCTATCTGCGCCTCCCGCCATGCAGCGTGACCATGTTTCTGGTTCCCTCCATCGCTCAGGGCAGGTGGCTCTCCTCCTAGGTCTCCATAACTGCATGCGAGGGAGAGAGTTGGACAGTGACATGGCTCAGGTCCTGACCATGTTGAATGCTGGCACCTTCCTAAGGCACCGAGAATGTCAGAAGGGCAGGTTTGGAGTGAGCTTCAGCATTAGGGACGGGGATGGCTCTGAGGACCCTTCGCAGCCCACAGGGGAGAGGTAGAGTGGGCAGGTTTTCCAGGGCCTGTGGGAGGGGGGATGTCGCCTGAGGCCAGCCTGAAAGGCCACAGAAGCAGGATGGGCACTGGGAAACATGACCGAATCCTCCTAGGATGCCTGCCTACACCTTGCATTGGTTGTTCTCTTCGTACTTCATGACCTGCATCATCATCAACAGCCACATCTTCATGTCCGTCTTCCTGGCCATGGTCTACAACAATGACCTGCAGGTAAGTGCCTGAACCTCTAGCTGGGGGCCGGGAGGTGGGAGCGCCTCTGCTGACCCTTTGGAGGCGTCCCCTATTGTTTACTTGGGTGGAGCTGAGGGCTCCTTTGAAGTCTTGCTCCTTTCTGCTCCATGGAAGTCTCTTACCAGTCTTCCTGGTGGGGCTCAGGATGTATCCAAGGAGATCCGAAGGACAGTGGTTAGCCAGGATACCCACCCTTGTGTGGCAAAGCTCCTGGCTCTGCTTGTTGCTTTTAATGCCTCCTGAAGCTCATGGCTCTTTGCAGTGTGCATGTGCAATGGGACTGGGGATGTTCTCCAAGCTTCCACCCCTTCCCCCTCAAACAGAAGGGAACACTCTAGAGCCAGCCCTGTGTGCTCTGCTTGTGACCACTGGCCTCCTGCTTGTGACCACTGGGCAGAGGCTGGGCAGAGGTTTCTGAGTGCCCGGGTGGTAGGGAGCTGCATTTGCCTGGAGCTGCCCAACGCCCAGCTGTCCCACTCCCTCGCTGCACGGACCTTCTTTTACTGTAAAACTTACTGCATAGAGAAACCTTTCCTGAAAGGTCAGTTTTCCTTCTGGCTCTTGACTTTTTGGTCCTGTTTTGAATTTCCTGTTGCTGAGGGGTGTCCCCACTGGGGGCAGGTAGAAAGTTGGGGAGAAGGACAGGGCTTGCGGTAGAGGGCAAGAGAGCAGTGGAACTGAGTCTCAGAGCTGGACTTTGAAGACATTTGGCTCTATCAGGGTCCCAAGGAACCTTGGGGCCTCCTGGCGCCAAGGCCAGGCCTCCCCTGGTGGAAGAGGCTGCTCCTCAAGGTCTGGGTCTCTCTTCACTTGAACTGCTGGACAAACAGTTGATGTGCCTCCTATGCCTTGAAACCAGCCTTCCTTAACATGCATCATCCAGCACACATGTCTTAGATGTGCTTTTTGTGCCTGGAACCACCCAAGGTTCTGTGGAATCCACAGTGGCTGAGACCCTTTAAGCTGGTACCGTCCAGCTGTGGGAGCCCATCACCTGGTTGCCTTGTTGCAGGACAGCCTCAGGGAGCAGTAGGACTGAGCACGGAAGCTGGATGGCTGGTTCTAACCTGAGGGGCGTTGTTGAGTTTCCTCTCCTTCTGGAAAGTTCCCTGTGGTCAGACCAGATGGCAGCTGTAGGAGTCCAGCTCCCACAGGGGGTCTCAGGTGACGAACAGATGGGAGGAGTCGTCGAAAGGGGGTGGAGAGACAACGCAGACACCAAGATGAAGGTGCTGAACCCAATCTTTACTTGTGAAGTTAATCATATATACTTTTCATTTTGGCAGGCTCACAGTACTTTGTGGTTACAAAACAGAAATCATTATTCAAAGAAGCAAAGTATTACATAGCTACAATTAGAATAGAAGAATGTATCTTGGCTTATGCATAAGCAAGCATTTTTACTTTCAGTTCACTTTGCTTTGAGCTCTTTCCACTTAGTTTTTAATAAGTTAGAAATGTCCCAGACTACTGGCCTACACCTTGACTATTCTTTCTTGACTAGAATTGGTGCCACCGTTATGGTAAGCAGTTAACTTTGAAAGAGAGGCTACTAATTTTAATCAAACAAGAGCAAGAGCACAAACCATTGTGCGCAGGAATAAGAACAAGTTGCCCAGTAATAAGCACTAATCTGTCTTCTTAACATTAATTCTTCTTCTTTAGATTTTAATTTAATTTCTCAAAAACTTCCTCGACTGTTTTTCCTACAGGGGGTTTCTCATTAAACATTAACAATTTACGTTCCACAGTTGAATCATTACATTTAGAGCAAACAGATCGATTCTTTAGAAGTAGTTGCATTAATTGGGAAATTCATGTTTTTTCCTTCATACTTCATGGTCATATGAGAAGTCACAACTAGACTTATTAAAGGAATACAAAACCAAACCAGCCCATTCCCAGAAACATACTGCACTCTTCCAGATGATGGACGCCTGGCGCCATCCACCTCAGTAGGGCCTTGCCATTGCCTGAGTCAGGGGAGGGGGCAGCAGGCAGCCTCGGCTGTCTCCTCGTCTCTCTGGCTGTCTTAATGGAGCCCTGTGTCCCTCTCCCTGTGTCTCTCTCCCCTCAGTGGTGCCCCAGCCCCTTCCTTTCTGGAATCCTTCCTCTGGGGCGGAGTGGAGTCTGGAGCCTTCTGCTGTCGGTCTGTTTCTCACCACAGATTGTCCTCCACGGGTTCCCTCATTGACACATGGTAAGATGAGTCTGTGACCGCAGGCGTGGTCAGCAAAATTGACGTGGAGCAGGGAGGGTGATGTCCTGGTAATTGGCTGACCCATCAGTGACTCTCCCTGAACTCCTCCTTGACCCCCACGTGTTTGGTGTTGAAGAAACGGACATCTTCTTGAATCTTCTCTTAAAATACCCCACTTTGCTTTTCTAAGAACGGGGTTCGAAAACTGGCCTCTCTGAAATGTCCCCAGGTGCTGGAGGCATTCCACCTTCTGAAGTTCAAGGTGGGCACCGAGGTTGCGGTGAAGGAGGTTGCGTGGAAACAGCTGGTGAAGGTGGTGGTGCCCGACATCAGCACCTCCCACCTGGAGCTACTTCTGAGGACCTCAGATAAAGGACAGAGGGACACGTGGGTAAGGAGCCATCACCTCTGATGGCCCTCTTCACTGTGCTTCCCAAAGCGATGGGAAGCTGGGGATGTGGCTCAGTGGTCGAGCACCTGCCGAGCGTGGGTGAGAGGCTGGATTCAAGTCTCAGCACCACATAAAAATAAATAAATAAAATAGGGGTATTGTGTCCATCTACAACTTAAAAAATAAAATAACATAAGCAATAGGAAAAGCAGCAGCACTGCACAGTCACTCAGGATCTGAGGTGTTGGTCCCAGGATCCCTGTAGACACCAAATCCCAGGATGTTAAGCCCCATGGGGGGTATGGCAGAGCAACTGCACAAAACCCAACACATCTTCCTGTACCCTCAGATCATCTCTAGATTTCTTCTAGTTCTTAATGCTGCGAAAATCCTTGTTACACTAGTAGTGACAGGAGAAAAAGTCTGCAAGTATTCAGTGCAGACACATTTTTTTCCCTGAATATTTTTTATTTGAGGTTGGTTGAGTCTGGGAATGTGGAACCCACAAGACAGAGGGATGACTGTTATTTTAATTAAAAAATTTTATAAAAAAATGGTAGTGAGGATTGAACCCTGGGGTACTTAATCACTGAGCCACATCCTCAGCCCTTTATCTTTTTTATTTTAAGATGAGATAGGCAGAGTTGCTGGAGCTTCACCATGATGCTGACCCTGGCCTCGGCCTTGTGATCCTCCTGAGTAACTGGGATCACAGGTGTGAGTCGGCAAGACAGGTCCTCAGCATTTAGCCGGCTCTATTTTGTCACTTGAATCATGATTATAAGTTAAATTAGACCAAGGTTCACCTGATTTGCAAAAGGAATTAGTCATGGCCTTTTTTATAAAGATCCATCCATGTGGTGAGGAGAAGATGCCAGCAAGCCGCTGGGTTGAACAGACTCCCCAGTATTTTGCCTTTAACAAACAGCTGCCTCAATTTAAACATCACTCCTGGGCCAACCTGTTTTTGAGGAAGATAACGAGTCAAATTTGCTGGTTGTGGGTGGTTGATTATGTTTTTCAGGCTACAGCAGAGCTTTCTGCTGACTGGTGGCTCCTTCCTTATGTGCTACTTTCAAAAGACAGTTTTAATAATACAGGTCTTCAATTACACACCTCATACGGTCTCACCTAGGAACAGGTGAAGGAGGGAAAGGGTGCTGTGGAGCGTCCCACGTCCCCACTGGGTCAGCAGATGTGAGGACTTGTGGATTCCAAGGCTGACACAGGAATCCTGTTAGCACCCAGAGTAGTGTTGGAACTTGAATCCAGTGTTAAACAGAGAAGCATAAAATATAAGAGAAGAAAAAACGGGTGGAGTAGAATTATAATTTTTTTCCTTAGTGATATCTACTTTTTGTGGTCTCAAATGTTTTCTTAATATTTCCTTTTTTTAAAAAAAAATGATTTTTTTAGTTATAGGTGGACACAGTACCTTTATTTTATTTTCATGTGGTGCTGAGGATCCGACCCAGTGGGTGGTGCTGAGGATCCGACCCAGTGCCTCATGCATGCGCTCTACCTCTGAGCCACACCCTCAGCCGCCAGCTTAATCTTTACTTGTTAACTGATACATACATAATAACATAAAATTGTGTATATTTATGGGGTACCCTGTGATGTCTTGACACATGTGTACAATGTGTAATGTCTTATACTTGTTAATAAAGAGAGTATGAGGCAGGCAGTGTGGTCTCTGTCACAGATGCATATTGATGGAGTATAAGGAGCCCCCTACTGGGTCATTCTGACAGAAATGGAGTTCCAATGTGGTGGTGGTTTTAATGTCTCTGAGATTAGAGCAAAAACCATCTGGGGACTGCTTCTGGTTTTAGAACAACAGAAAAGAATTTTATCTTTTATCTAAGATAAAAAAAATTTATTTTACTTACTTATGATTGCTGGATGAGATTCTATATATGCCAGGAACAATAATGGTAAGGAATTATTTCATACATTCCTCTGTTCATTCATGAAAAATAAGGACATTCAGAGATAAAGATAAGTGAAAAAGAACACCCATCTCTCTCTCTTTGAATCTTCTGTCCCATCACATCCTTCAGTCATTTCTCAGTTCTGATCTCTGGTATCATGATTGCAACTTACTTTCTGATTCATTTATGGCTGAACAAACATTTACTGAGTACCTGTTACGGGCCCTAGGCTCAACACCGAGGCTGATTAGAGAACAAACACACGCAGAGGCCTTGCTCTCGTGGAATGCAATCAAGTCAGAGAGACTTGTCCCATCTCTAGGCTGCCTAGGATGATCCCCGGACACCTGCTTTATTCTTCTGATAATCATCAGCTGAGCTCAACTTTTTCAATGGAAAAATTATTTTCTTTGCTTTGTTAATCTTGTCTCCTTATCACCTGTCTGATATTCATTTTTGAGGTCTATATCCAACCTCATGGAAATAGATCCAGGATGCCTTTCTTAATGATTGGGCAGCACTGACATACCCACAAATAAATTGGAGTAACTAGATGCACCTGGACACCAACATCCACCCTTGCATTGAATTCCATAGGACTTGGCATCTAGGTGTTTTGGTGAGTGCTGCCGACTCACAAACACATCCTGTCTTCATCTAGCTGTGATATTTCACCTTAAGGACCCCAACTGTGCTGGACCCACGAGGATGTCATGAATGATTTCATCAGCAGGTCAATGTCCCAGAGCTAAATGAACAGCCTTAAGGAAGAGCAAGTTTCATTCCTCGTCTTCACACTTCACATTGTTCTTACTCCTGCCACATGAGATGAGAGGATGAACACTAGTGCCCAGTGACCATGGAGGCACATGACAAGGACGTCGGGGAATGTGTGGTTGCAAGGAATGTGGTTTCCTTGTCCATAAATTTGCTTTGGTACCAGGGCTACAGAGAGTGGATTGTCCAGCAGGCTTCTAGAACAATAGCTTAGGGCAGGTTGGGGTTAGAGCCTGCCCTAGAGAAGACCTCCTGCTCTTTTATTTCCTTTTCTAGAATTCACAGTGGTTGACCTCTTTTGAGAAACTCCCAAGTTTGCCACTGCCCAGATGAAGTCCCAGTATTTGGAAAATTTCATGCCAAGCCTCCTTGGAATGTATTGGCTTCTGTCATACCTAGTTGTTTGTAATTTGGCAGGGCACATGTCAGTCCTTACCTGGGCAGCTGTGGTCAGAGCTATAGAGCTGCTTCCACTCAAACTGCACAGCACAAGACAAAGCCCCTGATACAGGAAGGAATTGGCTCAGGTCACTTTCCTGATGAGGCAGTCATGGCATGGCAGACACCATGGGCTTCCTGGACTCCACTGCTGCCAGGCCAGCACACAAAGTGAGATCCAGGGATCTGCTTGGTCTACGTAGATTTCCCCACATTGGGCACACATGGTTCATCAGTCACCTGAACACTTGTCATAGTCTTACTGGTAGCCTACCACGTGGCAGGCTCTGTAAAGACAGGTGCCAGACACCATGAGTGAAAAACAGACCCATCCCTGTCCACACAGAAAATGGGCAATAATCAAATAATCACACTGTATCAAAAGAGCACAGGCCATAAGGGCACACAGCCAGGGGCAGGACAGGCTGCTCTAATCAATGGGTGTTAGGGGAGACCTGGAAGATGAACAGGAGTGAATTAAATGATGGGGGATGTTTGGGTGGGGTTAAAGGTGAGAAGAACATTCTAGGCAGATGGACTGGTGTGTATCAAGACCCCAGCAACATGGGGCAGCATGGTGGTGACAATGAGAAACTAAAGAAAGACCAATGTATTGGACAGAGGAAAAAACAAGGAGAGATAGGCCTGGAGAGGTGGGCAGGACAGTCCAGGGCTTGGGAGGCCATGGTTGTGTTTTAGATCTATGCTAACTGTGCACCACTAGATTGCCAGGTACTTCTGGGCCCCAGGGAGTTACCTTCATGATGAAGAGGAAGGCTGGAGGTATTAGAGAAGAGACAGATAGAAACGGGAAGATGGGAGTTCTCTAAGGACAAGCCCTCCTACAACATTTCAGGAGCACCATCACTATCTTACCTGTGACTTCTACTTAAGCCCAGCCCAGGACCATTCTGCCACCCCACACCTACCCAGTTGGCACTCCCAAGGCTTTGCACATCTCCCCTTCTGTGGTGTAGTGTGATCAAGGTCCCCCCACCTGCACACCTGATAATGGACAGAGCAGGAAAACAGGAACAAGGTACAATGAGGACACACAGGCCCCAGGGACTGAGCCCCCACATGCTATTTTCACCGTTAAAGGAGGTGTCAAATATCACTTCCTCCCAAGACTCATAGATGACATGACACCCTGGAGCATCTGTGGCAAGATGCATTGCACCTGAACTATTTCTGTAATGTAGGGTAGGCATACGGAGCATCGAGTTCTTTACCGTGGTGTCTGCCACATTGTGGTGCATAGTAGACCTACAGTAAATGTTTACCAATTGAATTATAATGCCAAACATGTAAAAATTTATTTTCTCTTTTTACCTTGAGGGGAAAATTTGGAGAAATACCCAAACTCACATTGAAAACAATTTTCTTATGCTCAGGAAAGGGAAGGGTGAGTTCATCAAATGTGTTGTTTGGGTACAGGGGAATAAATCCAGGAGTGCTTTACCACTGAGTTACATCCCCAGTCCTTTTTATTTTTTAATTTGAGATGAGTCTAATTAAGTTGCAAGGCCAGCCTTGATCTTGTGATCCTCCTACCTCAGCCTTCGTAGTTGCTGGGATTACAGAAATGCACCACCACACCTGGCTCATTGTAAAAAAATTAAAAGGGCAGAAAAAAAATTCTTGGCCTAACTGGGGCTCCTGCAGACTTTGCTCTTATTGACTTAGAGGCCATTTTGTTGTTGTTGTTTATTTTCTTTTTGTTTTAATTATGGAGACTTTGTTTATTTTGTCCAAGTTGATACCCCAGTAAAGGACAGACTCCAAACAAGTAGAGTCTGTAGAGACTGATGTCTTAGCTGTGTGTGTGTGTGTGTGTGTGTGTGTGTGTGTGTGTGCACGCATGCATACCTATGTGTCTCTGTAGGTTCCTCTCTTCTCTAGTGACCCAGAAGGCCCCAGTTCTGGCTCATCAGTGAGTTGACAGCATATTTAGTCCAGGACATGGGGTGCAGCATGCAGACTTTTCCCTTATGAAACATCATACTTAGCACTTTACTCACCTCTGGACTTGAAGAGAAATTCTTGCTCTGGAGCCCCAATTTAAATGACAGGAGAGAGGAAGGGCCCCTGATTTGGGGGATTGCCTCCTAATGATACTCATTCACTGGCTATTTCTCTGCAACCAGGACCTGGGGACTGGACCCAAGAGGAGACTAGGATTCTCTCTCCACTGAGCATGGAGATGGGGGAACTGTGTACTCACCTGCCTGCCTATTGGAGCCAGAGCCCTGGCCCTTTGCCTGATAGAGTTCTGCTGATATATGCAGAGCTTTGTGCACTTTTCCACACATAAATTTTTCTGGCGAAAGGACCCTTAGCCCGTCCTAAGGTTTTATGATCTCTCAAAAGCTAAGAACCTCTTATCTTTATAAAGGAAATTCTTCACATTTTATCTCATATTTCAGAATATCCACTGAGCCTGGCCTTGTTCCTGCTTGATCATCTCAGTTTCTGAACAAAGTGAATAGTGCATAGTGTCCTCCAGGGCTCACCAAGAATAAAGGTGACCAACTAGGAAACTTCCTTTGGATTAGAAGGTGGCTTTGCCTAGAAGAACCAGTGCTCCCTTGAAAGGAGACTCAGTACTCAGAGCTTTCTCTCTGTGGACCAAGCCTCCATTTCTGTTCTGTTATACAGACCAACAAGCTCCAAAGACTGTAGTGCCAGGGTAGAACCTACCACTAATTACAGTCCCTTTCCCTGTTCTGGGCGGCACTATGGATCTTGCTTCTTTGGAGAGAGCTCAAGATTAAGGAAGAAGTGGGAGAAAGGAGAGGGTCTTGAGAGTCTGTCCCGTTCCTCTCCCTGTACTCACAGACTCTGGCCCAAGCAATCTAGCCAGAAGGGCCTTGAGGAGTTTGATAAAGTGGCAGAGTGAAGCATCAAGTCAAGGGCAAGGTTTGGAATCCATGGAGAGTTTGAGGAGGACTCTGCCTGGCCAAGAAGAGGCTGCAGGTTGGCTGGGGTGGGATCAGGGTGGGATCAGGTAGCAGGCATCAGAGTCAACAAGAGGGAAAGGAGTAAGAGTCTGTGAGGTGAGAGAAGGCTGGGTTCCCTGGTGGAGAGAGAAGCTCCAGGGCTTGAATCATGAGCTCTTTGGGTTGAAGAGGGGAGAGGTCCAGGAGCTGGAGCCCTTGGCAGCAGCCTGGGCTTCCTGAGGAAGGAAGAAGGCCCAGAAATCTGGATGAAAAGTGCACAGTATTGAACTAGACAGTCTGGAAGTATAGATTCCTGTCCAGGAAAAAGAATAAAGATTAAATGCTGTAGACCACCCAGTGTATATTTTTATTATGTTTATTTCAGCTCCTCTTTATCTTTGTTCCTCACTGTTTCTAAATTAGCAGGAACTTGATCAAATCAACTCAGTTTCTGCCTCTGTGAAGAATCGACTTGTTAGTAAAGAAAAGGATCTCCAAGAAATCTTTTGGCCTTGATAAGTGGAATTTACAGTTCCAAGTAAGACGTGCAGAGGCAGTATGTGGGCTTGTGTGTGTGTGTGTGTGTGTGTGTGTGTGTGTGTGTGTGTGTGTGTTGGGATAGTGGTGGTGGCAGTCATGTACCTCCAAAAGAATCCTTTGTGTTCCTCATCATCCTCCTTCTCATCCCTGCCCATACCTCTCCCTCTTCTCTGCTGTTCCCCCAACTCACAGCACCCATCCTCTGTCTAGGAGGTCAACCGGAATCTCCTCCATCCCTTCTTGACCTCCCCATGTATCTTCCACATAGTAGATGGAGTAATATTGTCAAATGTAATATGACCTTGTCAAATACCCATCACCTTCCAGGTTTATACCCTTCAAAATGCTTTCCAGTGCTTTTAGAATGTGGTGCATCCAGGAACTGGGAATATGGCTCAGTGGTGAAACACATATCTGGCATGTGTGAGGTCCTAGGTTCAAGCCCAAGAACAGCAACAAAGAAAAGAAAAAATAGAATAAGGGGCATGCTCACTGCTCCCAGCTTCCATGCTTCTCTCCTTTAATTCTGTGTCCCTTCACACTGGACTTCACCTGGTTCCTTCCAAAGCACCTTCTCCCTCCCCCTCCTTGGACTGCATGCTCACTTCCCAAGTTTCCACGCCTGTCCATTTCTGATCATCCTTCAGCTTTTAGAGTTGCTTCCTTAGGAAGCTCTTCATGTCCTCTCAGTCTAGATTGCCATAGAATTTATTTCTGTTTTCAGAGCATGTATTTCCCTTTGCTATTATAAACTAAGGATGGTAATTATTCGTTCAAGAGGTGTTTTTTTCACTCAGCTGTAAGCACCACAAAGTCGGACATGCCTGTCGATGTATACCAGTGTATCCCTGGAAGCTAGATGGGGACTGATCCCAGTAGTTACTCAAGAAAATATATGTTAAATATATAAATGAATGGAGGTGACTGGAAACTACTTATTTATTCATTCATTAGCCAACAGAAATATGAAAGAGGGACTACTATGTGACAGGAACCATGTATTTCATAGCAAACCTAACATATGTCTGTCTTCCAAGAACTTAAACCTTAAGAAAAAGATCTATCTTCTCTAATGATGTCACATTTGAGATGACATCAAAGCTACAGTGGAAGTTTGCCAGGCCAAGAAAGGAGGGGAAGGGATTCCAGGAAAAGGTACAGCAGATAGGGAGGTTGGGGGAAGGGAAAAAATTAAGAGTATGAAGAAATCAAAGAAGACCAAAGTGGCTGAAAAGTAAGGATGAGCAAAGGAGAGTGCAGAGAGAGACGAGGTTGGACAAGGAACAAGGGACAGATCCTTCCTGTCTTAGAGGTCCTGGGGGAAATCTTGTGTTTTCTCCTGTGCACAGGAGAAAATCATCCAAGGTACAGTGACATGGGGCAGGCTCTGCTCATGCATCTGCTGGCAGAGAATGCACTGCAAAGAGTGAGAATGGAAGGTGGTGACTAGTCAGGAGGCTATTGCATTTGTCCAGTCAAGAGAATGACCACTTGCTTTGCATCAGCTTGTGACAGTAGAGAGGGACAGGAAGGCAAAATAAAGAAAAGTGCTCATGGTAGAATTGAAAGAACTAAGTGACAGACTAGATGTGGGTTTGGGGTGGTGATGAAGAATAGTGAGCCATTAAAAATGACTCCTAGCAACTCAGCAAGTCCCTGTATCTAAATAAAATACATTAAAGAGAGGGCTGGAGTGTGCCTCAGTGGTTAACCACCCCCACCTGGGTTCAATCCCCAATACCAAAAAAAAAAAGAATAAAAGGATGACTCCTGAGGCCGGGTGCAGTGCACATGCCCGCAATCTCAGCAACTCGGGAGGCTGAGGCAGGAAGATTGCAAGTTTGAAGCCAGACTCAGCAATTTAATAAGACCTGTCTCAAAATAAAAAATAAAAAGGGGTGGGGATGTGGCTCAGTGGTAAAATGCCAGTGGGTTTAATCCCTGGTACAAAAAAAGAAAAGACTCCTGTGTTTCTGGCTTGAGTAACTAAGTGGTTAAAGTATGTACAGATGAGAACAATCAGTGAAAGAGTGAGTTTAGAAATAAAAGTCTGTTTCAAATATGTTAACTGTGCATAGTTGTAAGATACCCAAGTGGTTTTAAGTAGATAGTATACATTTGGCATTCAAAGACTTGTCGGGTAATTTTTAGAAATTGTCAGTATAAAAATGATGCTTAAAGCTCTGTGTATCAAGCAGGGTATGGTAGTATACACCTGTAATCTCATATACTCAGGAGGCTGAAGCAGGCGGATCACAAGTTTGAGGTCAACCTGGACAACTTATTGAGATTCTGTCTCAAAATAAAAATTAAAAAGGCCTGGGGATGTAGACCGGTGGCAGTGTGCCACTGGGTTCCATCTACGACAAAAAAAAAAAAAAAAAAAAAAAACAAACAAACAAAAAAAACCATCCATGTATATCAGGGAGCCTCTGCTGTGTAATAAATTACCCTAAAATTTAGTGACACAATACAACCATTTTGTTTTTTGTTTTGTTTTGTTAGTAGTACTGGGAATTAAACTCAGGGCCTTACATATCCTAGGTAAGCACCCTACTATTAAGCTACATCCCCAGTTCTTTTTAATTTATTTTGAGACAGATCCTGCTGAATTGCCAAGTTGGCCTTGAACTTGTACCTATTTCCTCAGCTACCCAGCTGGGATCACTGGTGTTTACCACCATATCAGGTACAACCATTGTTTACTAGCTTACAATTCTTTTGAGTTGGTAATTTGGTCTGAGATTAGCCTCCCATCTGTCCAAGGTGAGAATGGTCTGAAATAACTTCACTCACAAGTTTGTTAGGCTATTGGCTAGAGCATCTCAGTTTTCCTCCATGTGACCCCTTCTACAAGCTAGCTAAGGCTTCCTCACAAAGTGATTTTAGTATTTGACATAAAGCAAGAACCAGCAAGTACCAATGTACAAATGGTTTGTAAGTCTTGGTTTATATCACTTTTATAAAATACTTATTAGCCAAAGCAAGCCCAGATCCTAGAAGTAGAAAAATACTTTGCAAGGAGATCTCTACAGGAGTAGCAGTTCTTTGCAAGCTACCAGGCGTGGAAGTAAGATGAGCTCACTCAGAGTGACAGTGTAAACATAGAAGGGCAGTGTTCTGGGGGGCACCACCATGTAATGGCAGAGATAGAAAGTGGGACCTGACAAGTAGGGAGAGGAGCAGCCAGACAAGAGAAATCCAGAACCATTGGCTTGTGCATCCTGCAGGAAGGGAGCATTTCAAGAAGGCAGGAGCGATCTACAGTGTGGCAGGAGGTAAACTTGGGTGAGGACAGGAAATTAGATGTGACTAATGGGGTAGGATTCATCAGTGGGAGGCAAAGCAGGAACAATGGACTGAATTCAGTTGGACAAGCAATCCAAGCTGCTTCCTAGTCCCCTGCCCCCAGCCCTACTTTACCCTAGTCCTGTATATTGCCAAAATAGTGGGTGAACAGAGATTATAGCTCCCTGGTATACCTCCTATCCTTCCTGACCCTTGTAGCCACTGTTTACCTTCCATATATCCATGAAGCTCCTACTAGGGATCAATCATACCAGGTGCTGGGGGTATAGGCAGGGCCTGCTCAGGCCCTGGTAGGGGAGGAGGGGAGCTCAGAATCAAATCTATCTTTATTGTTCACCCCAATCCAGTGCAAACCTTCATTCTCTCACCTGGATGGCAGCCAGTTCCTTCTGACATCCCTGACTCTCTGTTTCATCCTCTGAAGTCCACAATTCACAAAATTTCCAGGCAGATCCTCATAAACCGCTAGTCTCAGTATGTTGCTTCCTGGGTTAAAAGCAGTCAACAGCTGTCCACTGGCTGAGGGTTGAATTCAGACGCACTAGCAAGGCTCCCACAATCAGGCACCAGACTGATCTTTGCAGCCCCACCACCCACCCATGCCTCCCCAGAACCCACACACTGGCTCACTCAGCTTCACCTCCACCATTGCTCTAACATGCCAAGCCCTCCTGTGCCTGGCCATGGGCCACCCACGCTACCTAATACGGAACATACATACATTTGCTAACCTAGTGGACAAATGGGTGTCTGTTCCTCTTTGTTTCCCCAAAATATAGCATCAGGTCTCCTGACAGGTGAACAATCAATACGTGTTTCTATTATTCCATGAACATGGTCCCATTACCCTCAACCCCAGAGCTTTCCAGGGTGCCCTCCTGTAGGGACAGGAATGAGAAAGAACAGACAGTGCGCAAAAGTTGGCTAACCTGGCTGCTGGCCTCAGCTCCTACTCACAGCTCAGGTGATATTGAACACCCTTAAACCTTGCCTGGCCTCAGGGAGCTGGGATCATAGGGAGAAAGTCTGGCAGAAGGCAGCACAGTGCCAAGGGCTATGGTCCCCGAGCTATCTCCTTCCTAGAAGTTTCCATACCCCAAGAAGGTTCCCAACTCCTGTTAGACCGTACTCCTTACCAGGTGGCTTCCCTTACCTACTGGGTTCACAAAGATTGCCACTGCTCTCCTCCCTCTCACTTCCCCAGGGACACCCCTGGGCCGACAGTTGCACGATCCCCACCTCGCATGGGAGAACATGTTCCTTTGGTTGTGTGGCCCATGTGAAGCTCTAAACAAGGCAGCCCTCATTCCCCACCATCTGACCCATGAAGGAGTTCAGAGCACAGACAATCCTGTGCCCCACCTCCATCAACTTCCTAAATTGTTCCCTTGTGTGTGGCATCTTTGTTCCCCAGTAGCCCATCAGCCTTCATGGCTTGACAACGGCCTGATGCATTCAGACTCTTCCCAAGCTCTTTCTCTAAGTCCCCAGTTTGAGCTACCACCATGCTCTGAGCCCCGAAAGCGCAGTTTAGGGACAACCAGCCTAGACTGGAGAGCCCACTATCTGTGAGACCAGCCCATGAAATAGCAATTTAATAAGCATTTGAGTGTACTATGATTGTCCCCATTTTACAGGTGAGGAAACTGAGGTTGTGAGCAATGTGAGGAGGCCACTTGCTCAAGGTTACACTTTTTAAAAAGTTTAACTGACACTTCAACTTCACTCCTTAACATATTTGACACATTGTGTATGTGTGTGTGTGTGTGTGTGTATATATATATATATATATATATATATATATATATATATATATATATATATACATTTACAATATTTACAATACTGAGTATGGAACTCAGGGGTGTTCTACTGCTTATTTATCCCTGGCCCTTTTACTTTTTATTTTGAGAAAGGGTCTTGCTAGTTGCCCAAACTAACCTTGAACTTGCAATTCTCCTGCCTCAATCTCCCAAGTCTCCGGGACTACTCTTGGCTAAGGCCACACTTTTTTTTTGTATTGAGGATTGAATCCAGGGGTGGTTAACCACTGAGCCACCTCTCCAGTTCTCCTCCTCCTCCTCCTCCTCCTCCTCCTCCTCCTCCTCCTCCTCCTTCTTTTAATTTTGAAACAGGGTCTTGCTATGTTGCTTGTTGAGTTGCTGAGGCTGGCTTTGAAATTGCATTCCTCCTGCCTCAGCCTCCTAAGCCACTGGAATTATAGGCATGTGCCATCATTCCCATCTAAGGTTATCTTTTTAAATTAGCGTCATCTGTCAAATTCCAAAGCCCAGAACTTTAATTCCTTATTATGCTGCTATATGTCCCCAAAACAGCCCAGATCTGATTTTTTATAAGGCCTAGTTTATCCATAGGTCAAAGAGTCATTTCTGGAAGTCAGACAGATTTGAATGACTCTGAGGATCACAGAGGATTTAAATTTCTAGATGGTTGAAATGTTAGCTTGACTTATGGAAAATAAAAATATTCCTGATGGTTCAAGTAGATACTCAGAGTTCTGTGGCTCTGAAACAGGATGTGTGCTTGGCAAATCATACATTCAATTTCCTTCCTACTCTCATCCTTTTACTATCCTATTAAAAAAAAAACACACATGTAAGGGTCATCCCCTGCATAACACTGCCCTGGTACTTGTTGTATGGCCATAAACAGGCAGATGTAGTACTTAGCCTCATGAAGTCCACATTCTAATGTAATGCTGGGAGGGAGCAGCACTCTCTAGGTAGTCTCCACCAACCTCTAAAAAGTCTGGCAAACAACCATCAGCTCTCTGGTTACACACTTCCTCTAACAGGGAGCTCATTGCTGTAGGAAATGATTACTTTCTTGACTAAGTTTCTTAAGTAGGCAATTCCTTATTGCAACTAAAAAATGTTCTCCTTTCCCCTGTAACTCACACCCATTATTGACTGGGCTGCATATTCTCTGGCAATCCACAGGCTAGTTCTGATGCTTTTTTTCCCATGAATTTTTAGTTAAAATATATTCAAGAATGTTTTATTCAACATCTTCTAGGTCCTAACCATGTTGGAAGGCCTCCAGTGAGTGTCCGGGACCTATTTTCAGAAACAACATTATGTTGGAAGAAGCTCTCAGTTGAGAAAGGGTTAAGGGAACCAGACACTTTCCACCCAATACCGCTTTTGTCATAGGCCCAAGTGCCCTTCCTAAATCAAGAGAGGCACGTTTGTTACTCAAACTCAAGACACAGTGATGGTCCAAAGTTACAGATGTTGTTTCTGGGGAGCAGGACTCCACCCCACCACCCATCTATAGGCAGAATGTTTGTGTCCCTACAAAATCCTGGTTTATTCCTACCTTCCCTGGTAATGTTATTCAGAGGTGGGGCCTCTGGGAGGTGCTTAGGTCTTTCGAGCTCCACCCTCATGAACAGGATTAATGGTTTTAACAAAGGGGCCCAAGAGAACTTGTTTATTCCTTTTGCTGCATGAGGACACAGAGGAAGCACCTTGATGAGCAATAGACCCTCACCAGATGCTAAATCTTCTAGGGCCTAGAACATGGACTTCTCCAGGTCCCAGAATTGCTAGCAATGAATTTCTAAACCAGCCACTCTAAAGGTATTTTGTTACTGCAGCTGGGATGCCCTGAGACAGGGAAACACCAGGAGCTGTGAATAGTCTGCTCAGCCATCTGCTTCTCAGAATTGATGGCCCCTGGTGTGCAATTAAATTCTTCTTGTATAGTTCATCCTACATCAAATCGTCAAGAATTAGAGGGTCGTAAGGGGAAACAGTTTTTCTAGGAACTCTGGGTGGAAGGGAAGAAGGGAGAACTTGCTGTGTGGTGTTCCCAGTCTGGGAGAGGGGTGGAGGCCACTGTAGAAACCTTTTCTCCCTTGCTCGCTCAGACCCTAATCAGTTCCCATCAGGAACTAGGCTTGGACCATAGTATCCCTGCATTCCATCCCAACAGGAAGGAAAAAGAAGGGAGCTGTCCCTGCATCCAGAGGCATCACCTGACCAGCAAGCCCTCTGCTCTGCTCTGGAGCTTAGAGTTCCCTTACAGGTGAACAACGAAAAATGCCCAGTTGTAGCCCTCAGTGGGGACCAGATCCTTGTGCCTGTGCCCCAGGTCCTGGCAAACCATGGTCACTGCCTACAAAAGATCTACAAAAGAGCATCAATTCAGTCTCCTCCAAAGACCCTTAAAACTTTGTTCTAACCCAGCTCTATGCCCCTAGGGCTACACATGTGCCAATGTAGTCCCAGCCCTCGGTTTCTTTACTCTATTTTGTTCATGTGTAGTTTCTTAATCACCCTATTTAAATATATATATATATATATATATATATATATATATATATATATATATATATATTTCAAAATTATTATATCCTCATCAAAAAAGTTTAGCATTATAGAAATAAATAATGTAGAAAGAGAAAGAGTCCTGTAGTCTCCCTTCACTTCCTCACCAATATAACTATTAATAGTTCTTTGTCTAGTCATCCAGAGCTCATCTCTATGCTTATACTATCAAAAAGGATTTCACTACACTTGACATTTTGCAGTCTACCTTTTCCCACTTAATATATATTTGGAGCCTTTCCATGCCAAAGAAGACTACGTACTAAATCACCTCAATGTTTAACCAGCTCCCATACATGAGTTTTGCATTGTCTCGCTCTCTGTTTTGCTATTACAAACCTGGCGTCTTCAGCATCCTCACATCTTTGTGCATTTGGATGAGCACTTGGGTTGCATCCAGTTCTCTCCTATTACCGGCATGCTGCAATCAGCAGGCTTGTGTGAGGGCCTCCGTACATGCACATGCATGTTTCTGTGGGACAGAGTGCTTGAAGTAAAGGCTGGGTTAAAAGGTGGATGCATCTTGAGTTTTGAAAATTGCTGCCAAATGTACTCTCAAAGGCTCATACCAGTGTTCACTTCTAATGGCACTGTGTGAGTCACTCAGTTGTGCTTTCATGTTGTCCTTGGCTTTTATTGAAGGACTTGCTAAGACTCTGTCCCTGCACTTGCTGTGGGATTTAGGCTCAGCCCAGGATAGTTGACATCACTCTGCATCTGCCAGAAAGTTCCACCTAGGCCTCACAAGAATAATGATATGATCTAAAGGCACTTTTTGAGAAGGGCTTTTGGAGAAGCCCTAAGACATAACATGGGAAGAGGCAGGAAGGAGGTGGGTAGACAGATAGCCAGGAAGACCACTGTGCAAAGCATCCTTTGCCTTACAAAGGAGCATGTCATCTTTTTCTACTGGATGTTCCACGTCCCTTCTCTAACACACACACATACACACTCACTCACACTCTCCAGTTTCCTGTGCTAGGGACTCATCAGTTGTGCAGATGAAGTCCTGCTCAATGAAAATGTCATTACAGCCCTCCTTGGCCCTGCAGGGAATGAACATGCAGGCCATGGGCCCCCAGTGTGGTGTGATTTTTAGGTCTGTTGAAAATGGCATCTCAGCTGCATTGTCATTCATTTTGTCTTTAAAATACTCCACTGCTCTGACAACTCAGCCTAATCCTTTTTGTATAATGCAAGACTGCTATGAGCAGAATGGGTGTTCTATTCAGGTGACCAGAAGTGACTAGCAAAAGAAGCAAAGCAGAAGCCCCAAAGAAGCAAAGCAGAAGCCTCTGGGGATAAGCTTAGATTAGACACTGCAAGACAAGGACGTCCATGGGTCTGAGAATGCAGGTCAGTGGTAGAGCATTTGCAAAGCCCTGGGTGTGATCCCCAGCATCTCAGAAGGAAGTGTGTGTTGGGATAAAACCACCCTGAGAATAGCCCTGATAATAAATTAGTAATAGTTTACATTTACTCAGTGCTTAGCATATGTGCTTACCATCCAAATACTTTATGTATCTATAATTTTACTTAATTCTCTTATCAATCTTAGGAGGTATGAGTTACTTTCTGAGTCTAACCTGAGTTAAGCAGACAGTTTGGTTCCTCAGTGTACTCTGCTGAATGCTGCTATTTTCACATTCCAAATAAATCATCTCATTTGATGCTCAAAGCCAATGCCAGGAACCATGGAGTATAGGTATTAATAATATACTCATTTGACAGGTAAGTAAACTGAGTCCTGGAAGTGTGCTTTCCCCTCAAGCCCTACCCCCACTGGATTGGTGTGGCTGGAACATGAAGCAAGTCCCTTAGCTTGGGCTTTCACATGACACCCGAGTTGAGCATCTTGGATATGTGTCCTAAGGTGGTATGCATGTCCTAAAAGCATGGGACTTTCTTGAGGCTCGAAGCACTAGGCACTGGGCCAGCACAGGTGGCTCCCAGCCAGATGACCGATCTGCAACAAGCTTCATCCTTGCCTATGGCTTGGTGTTCCTTGGGCAATTATTTTCAGAAGCCATTGACATCTTGGTTGGCTAGGGAGCTTGGCTCTCCTGCTGCCCAGGAATTGAACTGCTCCTTGGCCTGTGGGTTTATGAGCGTCAGCTGCTTTTTCTCATTACCACTTTCAATTAACTCATTGTTCTGAGCCCAAAGCTAACAGGTTCCCCTTAGGATTCATTTGCATTAAGGTTGAGACCCTGGTTCCCTTTTTTCCTGTTTCCTTTCTTTCTTTGTTTAGAAGAAAACTTGAGGTTTGTGATAGAGCTAGAGCTCCTGGTTGTGTGCCTGGGACAGACGTACACACACTTTATGGTGACAGGTGCATTTTTTGTTACTGGCACAACATAACTGAGGTAGGCTTCTCTTGAAGAAAAGAGGTTCATTTAGCTGACAGTTTTGAAGGCTGCAAGTTCAAGATCCAGTGCCTCATTGGTCTAGCCTCTGGTAATGGCCATTGCACCTGCAGGAGCACATATGGTTAGAAGAAAGCACCTAGCCAATCAGAAAACCAAAAAGTGATTCAGTGGCCATGTTCCCTCGTCTAAGAATTTGCTCTCTTAAGAGCTCAGAGGTCCAATGAAAGCCACATTCATCCCTTCTGAGGGCAGCCCCCCAATGACCTAAGGACTTCCCACTGGAAGACCAATCTCCTCCCACATCGCCACACTGGGGAGCAAGCTTCCAACACATGAACCTTTGGGGCATACATTCAAACCACAGCACAGGATCAGGTGCCTTCTCAGTCTGGACAAATTCAATACATGCTTCAGGCCCAGATCAATCTTCCTTCATAGCAGCAGCTGCAGCTGCAGGACAGTCAAGTGGTGAGGAGGCAAGGTGCCATGGGGCTTGCTGAAGAGGGACCCTCCTATTCTGTGGAGACCTACTGATTAAGGGACATGTGTGCCTTCCATTATTGAAGAATTGGAAGGGCACTAAAGTTTTTTTAAAATACCTACCATATGCTAAGTGTGATCACTCTCATTTCACCTCATCTCTAGGACAACAATATCAGGTAAGAACTATTATTATTGCTTTACAGGTGAGGAAACAGAGGCACACAGAGGGACAGCAAATTAACCAAAGCCATACATCTAGAAATGATGGGATGGAGATTTACACCATGGAGACCAATGGACGTGGGAACACTGGAAGGGAAGAATTGAGGGAGAGAGGTACTGGACTTTGTGCAATTGAGTGACCATTTCCTAAATTCCATTTTCAAGGCTTCTTGTGACAATTCATTTGCTTTTCATGAATTTCCTTGAGAAACAGTAGCTTTCTGATTGGCCCAGAGTACTGACTTGAGGAGTTGTTTCTGAGTATGTTTCCTCTTATTAAAAAAAGGGCAGGGGGCTGGGGTTGTGGCTCAGTGATAGAGCGCTTGCCTAGCATGTGTGAGGCACTGGGTTTGATTCTCAGCACCACATACAAATAATTAAAATAAAGGTCAATCAATAACTAAAAAAATATTTTTAATAAAAGGGCAGGAGGGGGGCAGCTTCTGCTTCTCCCCTTTTTGGTGCTTATTAAATGGCTAGTGGGCACAGGAGAGACCATTTCCTAGTGGTAGCTACTTCATGGTCAGACACTAGATCAGATGAGAAGAGCCTAGCCAGCCATCCCAACAGCAGAAGAACAGGAGGCTGAGAGAGCAGAGGAGCCAAGCTGGGCCTGTAACCACCATCCTGTAGAGACAAGAGTGGCCCTATCTGCCATCAAGCCAAAAACATGGGAAAGTCCTTTCAGCTTTAGTAGAGCCTCAGTTTCTCTATCTGGAAAGTGAAGGTATCTCACAAGTTGCCTTCTTGGGTCTCTCCCAGTTCTGAACTTTTGTCAGAGAAGATCTGGGTCTCCTTATTCCTGAGGCTGAAGGAGCTGCCTTACTAATTATTTTTTTTAAACACTCAAATATTTTTATGGTAATAGAACCTGAATTTACTTTCCTAGTGTGTGAAACTATAAATTTATTTAATTATCTGGTCTTTGATTATAGCCTGTAGCCTCCATTGGATTTAAATTGTGTGATAGAACAAATCCATCTACATGTTGAGTTGCCACCTTCCCCTAGCCCAGCCCTCCAAAGTCCCCAGCCATTGACTGGTCGTGTAGGACTTATGGATCCTGCACACATCCACTGCACTGTGCAGACTACCTTTTGTTCCTTCTCTGGAGGGTGTTCATGTGTCTGAGTTCAAGGAGACGGAGCGTGAAGAGGCCGAAATATCTAACAGAGAGGAAGGGCCTGAAGTTTACAGGAAAGATGGCTAATCCCAGCCAATGGGGTGAAAAAGTCAGACATCTGGTTGCTGGTTGTATTTCCTGCTGAAATTCAGGGCAAAAGGTCCCCTAGAAGTTTGGTTCTGGGAGGGAAGAGAAGAAAGGGAGTAGGAGTGTGGATGTAAGACAGTAATCCTGCAGGCAGAGGAGGGAAGGGGTGGAAAGACAGCCACCCCATGATTTTGGCTCAGAGCTTTTGCCAAGAGTGGGAAGGGGATCTGGCAAAACATTCAACACCATCAGCTTCTGGGGAGTGAGCAGTATCTGAGAGGCCCTTGCAGGTTTGCCCTTGGCTTAAGTCTGGATTTTCAGGAGGAACCACAAGGCTTTGAATCCAAAGTCCTGCCAGATAACAGAAACTGGGAGTTAACCTGGAATTTTTCATCTACAGCACAAATTAGCAAGAAGAAAAAAAAACAGATACCCGACGCTTTGTATATGCCCCTTGTTTCCAGAATCCTGTATATATTAATAGCACATTTCTTTCTTTCTTATTTTTTTGGGGTGGTGGTGGGAGCAGGGTACTGGGAATTGAGTATCCCGGATAGGGGCACTTGACGACTGAGCTACATCCTGGATCCATGAGGAAGTGTTTGCCTACCTATCTATCTGGCTTAAAGGGCTCACCCTACTTGTCCACCCATGCTTTTGCTAGATGACTGAGTCCAAGTCGTCAGCACTTAGATTCTTCTCCACTTCATCAAAATCATCCCTCATTTATCTGCTTAATATATTGAGGGACATTCAATCAATCAACAACAAAGGTTCTATTACCAAACACCAGGAAGAAAGAAATAGACAAAAAAAGGGGGAGAGAATAGGGAAGAAAGGAAGGCTCAAACTCAGACCTAAGACCACAGCTCAGGTTCTCAGACAATTGCCCTAACTGTGGTGTGCATGTGTGCATGCGTGCAGGCATGCGAGTGAATCCTGTATGATGGGACTTGTGGCCAATTAGAGGAGTATAGAAGCGTCTCTATTCTATAAAACAGCATGCTGAATTCTTCTGATGCCCACTAGATGCAGATGCACAATAGAAAACCATCTTGCTTCCAGCTGCCTACTCCCATCTCTTTCTCCAAACTAGAAGCCCTTGCCTGGTACCAGCTGCCCTCACCCTGACAACTCCTGTCCATCTCTTTGTGAAAAAAGGGAGATAACCCTGTCTTTGCTGGACTTCATTTTAAATAATTCCAGTGTGCTGGTAACTTCACTAAATCTTGTTCCCACCACTATCTATTTGGCATTTACAAAACAGTATATGGATTGGCAACATAATTTCCTTTGAACAACCAAGAAAGCAAGTTTGGACACTTGAGAGTGAATTCCTCAGAAGCCCCACTTTTGCTTTGTATCTTTATGGCAGAATGTGACCTCTTGAAATTAAGAGATGATTACCATGGAGAAAACTTTATCTTAATGAAGTCAACAAACACATGAAGGCGTTTTCTTTTTTTTTTTTTATTGGTCGTTCATAACATTACATAGTTCTTAATACATCATATTACACGGTTTCATTCAAGTGGGTTATGAACTCCCGCTTTTACCCCGTATACAGATTGCTGTATCACATCAGTTTCCCTTCCATTGATTGACATATTGCCTTTCTAGTGTCTGATGTATTCTGCTGTCTGTCCTATTCTCTACTATCCCCCCTCCCCTCCCCTCCCCTCCCCTTTTCTCTCTCTACCCCTTCTACTGTAAATCATTTCTTCCATTTGTATTATCTTGTCTTACCCCTCCTTTCCTCTTATATGTCATTTTGTATAACCCTGAGGATCGCCTTCCATTTCCATGCAATTTCCCTTCTCACTCCCTTTCCCTCCCACCTCTCATCCCTGTTTAATGTAAATCATGAAGGAGTTTTCTAATGATAATTTTTTGCTACTTGCTTCACACCTTTGAGATACAACAGCAATTGGCATTGTAGACTCAGAAGGTGTTGTGGTGCTGTGGGAAACCCAGAAAATGAAGGATCCAGTCCTTTCCTGCAGAGAAGGGGCTCTGCTTCTGATGGAGCAATCTGGATGGTAAAGGGCCAGCCCTGTTCCCTAGGAAGGGTGCTCTGTCTCCAAGCTCCGGTTCAAGACTGTATCATAAGGTTATTGAGAGGAGTCAGTGAAGTGAAAGCACTTAAATATGACCCCACACAAAGCACATTTTAAATACAAGTTTAATTATTATTACAGTTTCACTGGGATGCCATACAGTAAATAAATAAACCCATAAATCGTCACAAGGTAATCAAGATGAATGGCACCAAGTGTGAGGTGCAATAAAAAATTGCAATAAGAGGTAATAAATAGTCTAGGAGGTCAGAGAAAACTCCCTGGAGGAAGTAAAGGTAAAACAAAACCCAGGAGATAAGGAGAATCTGTTGAGAGGGAGGGGGGCAGTTAGTTCTATTCAAACTGGGCTTCAAAAACCATCTATCACAGAATCACTCCAAGTGTTGTAACTTTTTTTAAAAAGTCTAAAAATTATGAAAAAAAAGCAAACATGTTATAGTGTTATTTCATACTTGGAATAACAATGAAGGTAAAATATGTTTTCACATATTTAATTATTTGATTTATAATTTTTTGTTCAAGTTTCTCATGGGAGATATCTGTTTTATTCTTCTTTATTTAAAAATGTTCTTTATATATTACATATATTAACCCTGTTTCATAATTATTATAGACTGTTTTAGCCAACTTTTTTGACTGCTTTGACCAAAAGACCTGCTAAGAACAAGTTTAGAGGAGGAAAAGTTTACCTGGGGACTCATGGTTTCAGAGGTCTCAGGCCATGGATGGCTGACTCCATTCCTCGGGGTTCGAGGTTAGGCAGAACATGGTGGAAGAATGAGGCAGAAAAAAGGGGCTCAGGACAAGTCCACCAGGAAGTAGAGAAATGGAGAGTGCCCTCACTACTGACAAACTAGGTACCCCAAAGGCATGTCCCCAATGACTCACCTTCTCCAGCCACACCCACGTGTCTATAGTTAGCACCTATTCACTGATTAGGTTAAGACACTCATGACCCAAACAGTTCACCTCTAAACTTTCTTATATTGACTCACACATGAGCTTTGGAGGACACCTTAGACCTAAAAACATGACACAGACATTTTTCTGAATTTGCAGTTTACTTCAATTTTCTGAAGCTCTTTAAAAAACTTAAAAATATATCTATCCAATCATACATCATGTGTATATGTAGTTTGCTCTCATTGGTGTTATTTGTCTGTTTAGAGAGTTTTTGTCCCTCCTGATATCATGTAAACAATATCTATATTTTCTTTTTCATTTTTTGCAGTTTTATTTTTGATTTATGTACTCATAATTTCCAAAAAAATATTCTGCAATGTTTTATTCAGTTATGCTTAATTGGTTTTACACTGTTACTTTGATTCTTTTTTAGGATAGCCTACACTTCTTGGAATTTGTCTCCATTATTTATCCTCCAAGTGGAACATTTCCTTATAATCTCATAATCTTTATTGCTTTTCCCATTTCCTCTCTATTTTGTAAAGACTGCTAAGGTTTATCCTCTATATCAAAGATTTAATTTTCTGGGCATTCATCTAGTTTTTTTATTGCTTCCAACTCGATGATCTTAATCTTAACATTATTACATGAGTTTCCTTTCCCTCCTTATATTCCTTTTTATCTCACCTTATTTTCTTCTCATGGCTTCATTTCATGAAAGTGATGGTTATTAAAAGTTGCCAGGTGGTTTTCTAAAATTTTCTTCTGGGTTTTGCCGTGTTTTGGTCGACTTTTTCACCACTGTGACTTAAAGACCTGACCAGCATAAATTGTAGAGGAGGAAAAGTTTGAGAGCTCACGGTTTTAGAGGTTGTAGTCCATAGAAGGCCAGCTCCATTCTTTGGGCTCAAGGTGTGGCAGAACATCATGACAGAAGAGTGTGGCAGAGGGAACCAGCATACAACATGGTCAAGAAGCAGAGAAAGAGAGACTCCACTTGCCAGATTCAAAATATATACTCCATAGCCATGTCCTCAATGAACCACTTCCTCTAGCCACAACCGACCTGCCTATAGTTACCAGTTAATTCCATGAGAGGTTAATTCGATGATTAGGTTAAGGCTATAACCCAATCATTTCTCATCCAAACCTTTCATTGTCTCACACATGAGATCTGGGGGACACTACATCTAAACCCTAACATGCCCTGTGTAATTTTCATTGTTATAGTCTTCCTCTAAATTTCCAAGGTGTATGTCTCCCTGTATTCCTCACTAGGGTTTTAGTTGTCCCTTGTCAGGTTCCTGCACCCCACTGGATTCTGCACAAAGGTAGAACTCCTGGAGCAGCTGTGTGTATGGATCTCCCAGCACAACTTCTCATGAATTCAGCAGGTGATCAGGCAGCTGGACTAGCTTAGGGTCCAATTTCAAATGTCCAGTAGGAAAAAATGTCATGGTTTTCAGCAGAACTTTTTTTCTTTTTCCCGGGGGGGGGGGAATCTTACTTAGAACCTCACCATAAAAATCTATAAAATGGAGATTGAATGAAGGGAGGGACAAAGACCCAAACCATTACTCTGCTCATGTGCCTTTCTGGTCTCCTATTTCCCAGTTCCTGGCTTGTTGATGGGCTGCACAGATGAGACGCAGGAGAATCGCCCTCATTAGGTACTGCTATGAAGATCTCCTTCTCTCTCTCTTATCCCTAAAGCCTTGACCTTGGGATTATAGCCCTCAAAAATGCTACAACCACATTCTTCTTTTTTCTCCATCCCAAATTCCTTACCCTCTTTCCTTCTGGGAACTGGAACTTCTAAAAGGATGTGGAAACGTGTGGTGTTGGCAGGGAGTAGGGAACGATAGCCCACAGAGTCCCTCAAAAGGCAGCCTCCTGAGATCCTAAAAAATGTCTGCCTGACTTCATGGTTGTTCCAGAATCTTCTAGAAGACTGAAAAGTGGAGGTTGCTGAAGGTTCTTTCCACCTTCTTTTAGGAAGCAGGGTGCCCTGTTTCATGGATGAAGCGTGGTTGCCACCATTTTTCTCCCTCAGTTCTACTCCATTTGGTGGAAACTCTTGCCAAATTCAGTTTCTAGGTATTTTCTGGGATTGTGAGTGACTCTTGGTCCCTTTCTTTACCTTCAATAATATTTGGTGGGAAATTAGGTATAAGAGTTAGTATGAGGTTGTTTGTGTTTAAAACTGCAAGTTCCAAGAATCATCGTATGTGTGAGCTGGAAACCATGGGGAATTGAAGCCTTGCTCCTGCCTCACTGCAGAAATGATCTTTATCTACATCTTTAAGTTTCATCCTTTAAGTTTTTGATACTTATTAGTTTTTCAGATATTCAAGATATCATTAGAAAATATATTGGAAGTATATGCTCAGACATTTTTTCCTCATATCAGTGCGACCAGAACAGCAAAGGGAAAACAATATGGAGAACATGGGGATATTCAGGTACATCTGGCCCAGGAGACTTAAGTGCCACCTTCTGTCCCTCCTTCATTTCTCCCTCCAGGCCCAGGTCCTAGCTCTTTGGGGCCTCATGTTAGGGAGGGGGAGAAGGCACCTGGGCCCTCCATCTGGCCCTAGACCCGCCAGCCTGACTCCTTCCCTGCCCAGGGCTCAGACACAGGTGTGAGAGTCCCCTTTCTTCCAGGTTGCTGCAGCCATGACCTTGCTTTGGGATATTTTGTTCTGTTCCAGCGCCCAACAAAGTCAGCATTTAGCTAATGAGCACCATATTATTGGGAATTTAAAAGACCCCATTGTTCCCCTGCTCCTTTATGGAGGAATGTGGCTTCCTGAGGTAAATTAACTTCAGGAAGAAGTCAGAAAAACCAATAGCTTTACAATGAGCAACTACTTAGGCCAGTCATGTACAGGGTGGGGCTGGGGAAAATATTACAGGGTATGTTTTTCTTCAACTTAAGTCCTTTATAAAGAAAAAAAATTTCTTAAGGCTTTTATTAAAGTATTCAAGCTGTGAGCTCGGAGCCTACTAAAACACTCCTCTGTATTCTTCCTCATCTTCTTGGAATGTATTTGAAAGAGATACAACAGATAGGACAAAGGCACTGGGAAAAAAACAAATAGGCACATCAGGATGGTTGAACATGGAATTCAAAGGAGATCATGAAGCATCTGGCTATGAATAACAAAGGGGTGAAGTTTCCAGAGAACAGAACTGATTTCTTTAATATTATAGAAGCGATTCATCCTCAGGGTAAAAATTCAAGCAGAGGGAAATAAGATGATCCAGATTCTATGACAGAGAGGGGAAAAAAAAGAAAAAAATATATACATATACACACAAATATGCACTTATAAATAAATAAACATATATGTATATATAACAAATACTATATATATATTTTTACAGAATGCCTTTATTCTATTTGTTTATTTTTACTTGGTGCTGAGGATCAAACCAGTGCCTCATGCATGCCAGGCAAGTGCTCTGCCACTGAGCTACATCCCCAGCCCCTCTATAACAAATACTACCTATGTATACTACGTATCTTCAAATTACATCTTTATGAAAAACATGGGGGAAAATGCTTCTAGAAGGTATTCAAACTATGAAGGATAAACAGTTTTCAGAAGCTAACTAACATGGATTCTCCTTCCTTATCTTCTTTGAATACTCTTAGAAGCTAAACCATGTTCAAACAAAACACAAGGAGGTAGTAGCACATCCAAAACTTTAAAAATAGGACAATAAAAATCTTGGTATATAGTAGACAAAAGGTATTTATTGATAAAGTGTTTTGTTGAGCTGTAACATAACGTTCTTTGCAATTTAATGTTTTTTCTCTTAATAGTATCTTTTGAACATATTAACCTACAATTCCCCAGCAATTCATATCATTACTGTTAATTGCTATATGATATTATATTGTAGGAATGCATGGTATTTGTTTGACCTGATTGATTGATATTTAAATGTGTCCTGCTTGTTTTTTTTAAATCATAACCAAAGCAACATTTTGTGCTGTCTTTGCTCATGAGTATGGGTTCTTCTGTGAGATAAGCAGCTGGAAGTGAAGCCAAGAGGTCAAGTGTGGAATTTCAGGGTAAAGCACTAATTCTTCTTCAGCTCTATATGGGAAGTGGGACTGCATTGAGAAGTTCTGCAGCCCCAACCTTTCATGCCAGCTGCTCTTGGCCCATCTTAACAAGGCTTCACAACCATCTTGGTTTGGGCCACTCCAGGAGCAGCCCTTGGGCACGGAAGTATTCAAGTGCAGGTAGTTTATTTAGTTGGTGATCTCCACAAATACGCTGAGGGGAGTGCAGAAGTGACACAGTTGACCAAGGGTGTGTCACCAAACCACTTCTCACTGAGGGCAGCTGGGAAACTCCAGGAAATGATGTAGTACATACCAAAAGTAATACCAGCCGCAGGACATGGAAACAGAGATTAATCCACTGTGCTCCTGTCCTGGTGTTGGTTGAGAATGGAATCATAGGGGGCACTAAATGTCTGATTCTTTTGACTTGTCCTACACAAAGGTTAAGTGCACTCCTGAGCAGGCAGAGAGTTGCAAGTGCTGGACGTAATCAGCCTCGGTCCTGTGGAGATGAGTGCTGAGGGGACACAGGCAGGGCAAGGACAGCACCTACCTTGTCACTTCTCAGGAAGCTTCGTAATTACCAAATAGAACTAAAAACTGACCATTAGGGGAAGAAGTCAGAAATCTGCAGATATGCCACTTCTTGGCTACTCAGAATATAACCCCCTTTTTTGGGGGGAGACATCTTTAGTCCATAGGAGACTTGAGGGAGACTGAGCCCCTTTGCCACTGTGTAAGCTCCAATGGGGAATGTTGTTTACAGCCTGCCAAATGCGTAGGAGACCAGGCAGTGGAACAAAGATTCAGTGAGTCAGGGACCATTCAGGGTGGCAGTAGCCCATTTCAAGCCTGGCAACTGTATGGTGTGTATCCCAGAGCAGCAGAACTGGAGAGGTTCATACCAGACTGTCATACCCACAGCTCTGCTCTCAACCCCTCCACCTTCAGGGATTCCCACCCACTCCTTTTCCAAGTGTGCTTCTCTCTGTCAATTCTTGGAGCTCCCCAGTATCAATAAGTAACACAGGGAGTTTGTGTTGTTTGCAATAAATCAGCTTAATTACTATGCTAAATCATTTTCATTCACTCCAAACCATCTTCTTCCAGAAATATCCATACAACCATTTAAAGAAATAAAACATTTCATTAGAACATTTGACAGCAGATTATTGGGCACGGACTCTAGATATCATGAGGATTGCTTATATATCAATGATATTTAGAGAAACTCCAAAGGCTGATTACTGGGGCGACCAGAGAAATAGAGAGACAGTGTGTGTGTTTGTGTGGAGGGGGGGAGGGCAGTTTCCAACTGTTCCCCATGTGCCCCACCATTTATAAAAGGTCTCCTTCTTTGAAAAAGAGAGAGGCTGCCTCATCAGCCGCCCAGCATGGCTCCCTTTTCTGAGAGCTCTCTGGGCTCTTAAGCAGAAAGAAACTGGTGATCTCCCAAAGGATAAAACTCTGGCTTGTGCCGGACTTTCCCTTAACAATATGAAAGGAGACCACCAAACAAGGTTGCCAATGTTTTGAGGGAAGAGATGATAAGCCATTTTTAAAAAAAAAATTATTTTAATTAGATATATATGACAGCAGAATGCATTTTGATTTATGGTACACTTGATAAGCTGTTTTAAGGGGGAAAATCCAAATTCCCAACAGGCACTGATCCCCCCATGGAGGTCTTTCTAAAGAAAGAAGGACAAGAGGTCTCTACAACTGAATATTTGTTAAAAGGTTTGATCTGGAGACTGAAAATTTTTTAAAAATTTACTTGGCTACTGGAAAAGGAGAAACATGACTAAAGAAAATGGAATTTTTAGTTTGGAAAATCAAATGAAAGAAGCATCTCTCACACATGCACACACTAAAGAGTGGCGGGGGGTGGGGGAGACACACACACACAGAGCAAATTGACATGTAAATACAATACAGATACAAATCCACATAGAATAGCTCTAGGAGTTCTGATATACAAATAACAGATGATCCTTAAAGTAAATGACCCAAGAGAAAAATATGAAAGAAATAATAAAACTCTAAGTTACAGAAAAGCTTGCATTTTTAGAACAAAAGGGCTAATCAAATTCTAAGCTGTACAGGCCTGGCGTGGTGGCCCATGGCTGTAATCACAGTGATCTGGGAGGCTGAAGTAGGAGGATCACAAATTCGAGGCCAGCCTCATCAACTGAGCAAGACCCTGCCACCTCAAAACAAAAAGGACTAGGGATATAGGTCAATGGTAAAGTGCCCCTGGGTTCAATCTCCAGTACCTGCTCTCTTCTCAAAATTCTAAACTGCACAAAAAACAAGCAAATATCCCAGTCATATCATGGTGAAGGTTTTTGAACCTGAGATTAAAGAAAGTGTCTTATGTGTTTCTAGGCAAACAGAAAACTTACTTGCAAAGGAAAATTAATCAGATTGGTACTGCACTTATCAACAACAGAGGAAGCTAGAGGACAGTAGCATCATGATGGTAAAAGATGGTACACTTCCAAGAGTCTCCTGTCCTGCTGAGAGTTACCATTCATGTGCAAACACCATTACTTCTGGAAAGTGCTATAAGCATTTGAGGCTCAAATTAAATTAGAAAATAAAGATTGCAAGCTAGCATCAGATGATGAGTACAGAAAACATTTGGGAATATGAACATTGTCATGTTGATGGTTAAGTATAGAAGAAAAGAGACAATGTAACTAGGGACAGTCAAACCAGTGTTAAGAGTCAAGAAAAACTGAAGAGAGTGGAAGCTTTCAAATGAGGTTTACATAGACAGGGGCCAACAAAAGTTTCATGGGATATCACTCAGGAGAGGAGCGTGGATTTAAGTTTCTTTGGAGAAATTAAATGTGAACATTATTGAATTTAAATTCTTATATTTAAAAAAAAACCCAAACAATAAAATATGTGTGTGTGTGTGTGTGTGTGTGTGTGTGTGTGTATGTGTGTGTGTGTGTCTGTAAGTGCGTGTGTGACTGACAGGATAGACAGTAAAATATTAACAATAAATGATTGAAGTATGGGCACCATTTCTTCTTTTCTGTTTATGCAAATAACGGACCAATCAAGTGCTACATGTGGAGACAAGTTTTGCACTCCTTGGAGACAAGGTGATCTGTTTTTGTCTGCCAGTACTTCTCAAGGGAATGACCCCCTCTCACTTTTCAAACTCCTGGAAATTGAACTGGATCCGCTTGGTTTGGGTGGAACTGATCCGGAGCCATCAGATAGCCCTGAAATCCTGGTAGTTGGCTCAGGGACGGGCTTATGACCCAAGTCAGACACAGAATTCAGATAACCATCTGAACTTTGTAACTGAAATATGGTCGGGTCATCTTTGCCTGTTTCAGAATGAAGCATGTAAGGTAAGACAGGAAGGAGAGAAAGAAAGGAAGAGAGGAAGAGGGGATCACAAAGGGACAGAAAAGACTAAGGGACAGAAAAAGGGCTGCAATGAGATGTTCTATGACAAGCATGAGACTCCCTACCCTGATAGTTTACTCTTTGCCCCTCCTGTTGTCTGGGTCAAGACATTTTTCTTTTCTCTTCAGCAGAGTTCTTTTTAATCTCTGTTGAGTAAAAGAATCCTGATGGAGGCAATTGTCCAGTTCCTAAAAATTTAGAGCCTTTTTTTTTTTTTGATACTAAGATTGAATGCAGGGGCGCTTAAACCCTGAGCCACATCCCCAGCTCTTTTTTATATTGTATTTACAGACAGGGTCTTACTGAGTTGCCCAAGGCCTCACTAAGTTGCTGAGGCTGGCTTTGAACTCCCTATCCTCCTGCCTCAGCCTTCCAAGCCTCTGAGATTACATGCATACCAGGGCCTATTTTTTATTATGGCCTCTGGGTTTACTTTAACCATGGATGCTTTCCTTGGCCACAGCCATAGGATTTAGGCCAAAGTAAGTCTTTCTGTGAAAGCAGTGGCCAATGTTTTCTCCCCTTAGGAGTCAGAAGATAATTTGGGGCTTTTCCTCTTTCCACTGTAAGTAGGGAACCACTTCTGCTAAAGGTGCTGCTTTGAGATCATTCCCCTGCCCTCCTTAGCCCTGTGTTCTCATCTGTACTCCTAGAAAAGACCCCTGGTCATAGAAAATTGACTAAGCCCCACTCTCTGGCTCCTGCCCTCACTGCCGCCCCTGTGCAACTCAGAATACCAAGCAGTTACCTCCCAGGGACCTTGCCCGTGCTATTCCACTGCCTGAAACATTCCTCCAAGACCTCTCCTTCTTCCATGTGGCTGGCTGACTTCCTGCGTCAACTTGGATATTACTTACACTATTCCTTCTTCCATCTTGACACTCCAATCTAAGGTTTGACATCGACTAGAATTTCACACTCTGTTTTTCTTTCACGGCACTTAACACAAAACCTAATGACACAGTTAGCTGAATTTCTGTGACCATGTTTCTATTGTTTTCTTTCCAAACAGGGGCAGGTTCACGGTCTGTTTTGCCCTGGCTCTGCCCCAGTTTCCAGCACAGTGCCTGACATGTGGTGGGCCCTCGCTAGAGTGGAGGAATGGACCAGTGCACGCTCACAACCAGCTGTTAACACATTGGACACTTCCTAGAATACAGTCAGCAGGAGTCCTGCTTTCAGGAACAGGGCATCTTTATGAGGCTTGCCAAGGAGGCATTGCAGACATTAATGGCCTTTGCATTGACTTCAGCATAACAATAAAAAAAGCATCAGGAAGCAGGGTTTCCAGGAAAGCTCTAGAGTCTAAAGAGCAAACAGATGGGGATGGAGCTGGGGAAGGCCATGAGTTCCTGTCAGCCCTTGCAGACATTGGCCTGAGCTCACTTGCGTCCTCTGCACAGGGATCACAGCTAAATAAGATTAAATGGGAAGCTCTGGGCATGATCAGACTTATTTTCACAATGCAAGGATGTTATTCTTCAAATTCAGGGGATTTTTCAAAACATTACATTGCAAAGTTAGGAGGTTTGTCTGATGAAGACGCTGGACTCTCAGATCAGAAGAAGGAAGCAGAGTCCCTTTAATATTAGAACTACGGTTTCCAAGACAATTTTTCGAACATTTTCATACTATGTCTTATAGTATGGAGTAAATGCAGAGCAGGAGCTTTGGAGTCAGCAGGACGTGGGTTTGAGTCAGGCTCTGCCACTCACTACCTGTGTGACTTGGAGCAAGTTAATGAATCTCTCTGAGCCTCAAGGTTCTTCTGTTTTTATTGTTTGTTTCTTTTGTTTTTGTTTTTTTGGTGCCAAGGATTGAACCCAGAGGCACTTTTTCAATGAGCTGCCTTTCCAGCCCTTTTTATGTTTTTATTTTGAGTCAGGGTCTCACTAAGTTGCTTAGAGCTTTTGCTAAGTTGCTGAGGATGGCCATGAAATTGTGATCCTCCTATCTCAGCCTCCCAAGTCACTGGGATCACAGCCAGGCACCACCAGCTTTTTTTTTTTTAAGTAAGGATAATATCAAAACCTACCACATGGTTTTATACTGAATGGGTGGACATTATATCTCATAATCAATGTGAATCACAGCACCGCGCCTGGCCCCTAATGAGCACTTGTTAGCTGCTATTGTTCTTACTCTTGTTGCTGTTTATTGATATGGGGAAGTCACCTAGAATATCTATGGATGCTTTCTGAACCAAAAAAAGTGATGCTCCAATATTTCACAAACCTGGAACCAGTCAGAGGGAGGCTAGGCATTGAACTTCTGGTAGGTGAATTCATGAGTGGTAAAGAGGATGATCCTGTATTGCAGGGCGGGATAGGACAAGAACAGCCATCTGGTGGGGGTTGGAGGACCTGGGCATTGGCTCATTAACCAGACAGTTAATTGTATATTAAACTAGCAGGTTGCAGTGCCAGTGACAAAGCAGCTGCCACCAGGTGCTGAGTTGGATCCTGAGGAGGATCCAAGCCCGGAGCACTGCTGCTCACTTAGTAAGAACACCACCTCTGCACACTCACTTACACAGCCAGGCTCTTCCTCCAGCCTCTGCCTTCTTTTCCAGACCCTTCTTCAGTCACTTCTGGCACAGGAACAATCAACTGCCCCACGCCCAGTGACCCACAGCCTCTAGGCCACCTGTATGCTCAAACTTTCACAGGGGTGGCCTCTCCCTGGAACCTCTGTCCGGGAACTTGACTCAGTCCTCAGGGCTTCCTCCATGGCCCCCAAAATATACACATCACACAAAGTGGGAGCCATCTCCCTCCTGCTCAGCCCTTGTCTGTCACCCTAGCCACAACCTGAGATCTCCGGGGCCTTGCGTGTTCACCCCATTCCCTAGTCTCCAATGGGGACACCAAACCCTCCATGGTCAGAGCCCATAGGGCTGGATCTGCCACCCCCACCTCCAGCTGACTCCCACACAGAAATGGCTAGTCTCTATTTTGAGCAGAGGGATGGGTCACACCTCCTTGGGCTGGGACACCTCCTCCCTTGCCAAGAAACCACACTCCAACTGTGTTTAGACAATGACATTTCAGCCCAGTTCTGCAAAGGCCTTGAGGACTGTTCAGGTTGCCCAGATCCTTTGAACCTCCTAAAAGTAAATCTCATTTTCTCTTTCTCCCCAGCAATCAGCTATATAGAGCTCCACACAATAGCTAACCTTGGACAGCGGAACACTTGGACAGGCTTGGCCCATTGTCTCAACACCCGCCCACGTGCAGCCTGAGGCCTGCAGCCACCCTCTGGGATCTGCAGGGAGTGGCCCAGAAGGAGGGAGAGGAAATGGGTGCAACCACTGCAGGCCCCACAGGTCCTGGCTCTGTCATTTCCTTGCTGTGCAACTTTACATAGCTGACTTCAGGTCTCTGAGTCTTGTTTTTTTTTTTATTTCAGTTGTCAATGAAACTTTATTTTATTTATTTCTATGTGGTGCTGAGAATTGAACCCAGTGCCTCACACATGCTGAGCCTCCGTTTTTTAAACTGTCAAAATAGTGTAAAATTGTTGGGAGGATCAAGAGAATTGCTGTATGTTTGTCAAGAATCTGACTCTAGGCGGGGGTCATAATGGTTGCTAAATAAATACTTGCTGTTAATTATAGTATCCAGTAATTTTTTGAAATCTCTGAGTATTTGGGCAATTTAGAAAGTTGTTATTCTGTTTCTTTCTCTTGTGAACAGAGCACACAGTTCTCTGGTCCTTCTTATCTTAATGTTAATTTTTTCTCATTGATACCCTACCACTACACTTGTCCCTAACCTTTGTGCAGTTCAAGGCTATTGTACTTAAGGAGTCCCATATACTATAGGCTTTTAACAGATTTATTGAGATATAATTGACATGCAATAAACTATGCACAATAGATTGTGACATTTTCCTGGACCCATGAAACCATCACCATAATAAAGATAGTGAACATAGAGCATTACTCTCAAAAGACTCCCACCCTTTTGTAATTCCACCCTCCCTTTTCCCATTCTGCCTGCCCCCCCCATCTGCAGGTAACTTTTGTTCTGCTTGATTTTCTTTTTAGATTAGTTTACAGTCTTTAGAGTTTTATATAAATGGAACCATATAGTATGTTCTGTTTTCATTTGGCTTCTTTCTCTCAGCATAATTATTTTGAGATTTATATTGATGAATATCTGAAAATTTTATCCCCTTTTATTGCCAAGTAGTATATGAAAATAACAGATTGTTTAATGAACTGTTCTCGAGCCTTTGTGTTGTTTCTCTTTGGGGCTGTATCAAATGGAAGTGCTAGGAAAACTAATGGACAAGATTTTCTTTCTACATATGCTTTTTTTTTTTTCCCTTGAGTAAATATCTTGCAGTCGAATGGCTGGATCACTTGATAGTGTGTGTTCGGCTTTTTAAGAAACCACTGAACTCTTTTTCTTCCCAAATGATGATACTATTTTATGTTCCCACCAGCAGTGTATGAGAGTTCCATGCCTTTCACATCCACACCGTCTAGATTATTTACATCTTAGAAGTGAGTGATGTTAGCCTTCCAGTTTTATTTGTCTTCAAAGTTATTTTGTGTAGCTAGGTTCTTTAATTTTTTTAAATGTGATTTTTAGAATTAGATAGTCATTTTCTTACCAAAAGAAGAAAAAAAAGAAAAAAGAAAAATAGCCACTGGGAAATCTGGAAGTGTACTGAATCTTCAAACAATTTGGAGAGAATTGACAGCACACAAAGAAGGTATGTTTCTCCACTTACTAAGTTTTCTCTCATTTTTCTCAGCATATATTTTGTTACGTTTACACCTAAAATTTTTCTAGCTTTCGGTGCTTCTGTAAAATGGTATTTTAAAAGATTTCAAGGTACAGTTTGTTATAAGAAATGCAAATACAATGGATTTTTATATGTTGCTACTGAGTCCTGCAACCTTGCTAAATTCACTGATTCTAGAAACATTTTTTAGATTCTACCAGTTTTATACACATTGATCATATCCCCTATCAATCAGGACAGTTTTACTTCTTACTTTCTGAATTAGATAACTTTTATTTATTTTTCTTGACATCATACTGACTAGAACCTTCCATGTGATGTTAAATAAAAGTGGTAAGAGCAGATATTCTTGTCTGATTTCTGATCATAGGGGTTATCTTTAATACTTTAGGATGGTATTAGCTGTAGGATTTTGTTGATGTGATTACCAGATTGAGAAAGCTCCCTATGGTTTCTAATTTGCTGAGAGTTTTTAAAAATTATTATTTATTGCTATCAGGATGGATATTGCATTTTTGAAGGACTTTTCTAAACTTAATTGCTATGATGGTATAACTATATCATAAGATAACTTTTTTTGGGCTTGTTAATATAGTGAACTCTATTGATTGACTTTCAACTATTCAATCAACCTTCCATTTTTAGAATAAACCTACTTAGTCATGATGTATTATCCTTTTTATAAATTATTGAACTCTATTAAACTTCTATTAAGAATTTTAGTATCTATGCCCATGAGGGATATTGTTCTGTTGTTTTACTGTAATGTATTTTTCTGGTATCAGAGTATCAATGGTCTCTTAAAATGAGTTGGCTTCCCCTTTGGTGTGGTCTGCTTTTGGGAGGGTGCCCTGAGAAGGCCAGCATAGACCCTGGAATTCTAGCAGGCATTTTTGGTGTTCTGGTCACTGGGGTATGATCTAGAAGAGTTCAGGGTGTACACTTTCCCTTGGTTCCCTGATAATTGCATACTCTTAAAAGTATGCCACACTGTGGAGAGGGTTGCAGTCAGAGTTCTTTCAATCACTAAGGTTAGGGAAAGGACCCGTTTTGCCCAGGACTAAGGCACTTCTTCAGGAAGCCTGACCAGCTACCATCTGGAATCTTTGCGCACTATAAATCCCACTTCTTCTCCCTCCTAGAAGTATCCCTATGTGGATCATTCGCATAGCATTTAGACATGCTCAAGGCTCCCATCAGAAAGCTCCACCACAAAATAAAGCTCTCCCTACCTGATGGCCCTTACTCTCTCTGTCCTTTCACAGCCCAACTTGTAGAAAGCACTCAACATCCTCACTCTGTCCCCATGTCCCCCTCCACCCCTTAACAAATAGGAAGCCAATTCTCATCCTCCCCACCCCTGACAATGTCTCCAAAAAACTCCTCTTTACCACAGATGCTGGGGCGTCTTCTGCATGACTGTTCACAGCTTCTGGCCACGATGGCCTCTACTTGGTTCCACTTATGCAGACTTCTCTAGCACCCTGTTTTTCCTGCCTGTCTGATTTTTGCTTCTTTTGCAGATCTCTTTGTACTGGTGTTCTCTGAGATTTCTTCTCCGTTCTCACTCCTCAGCTGGATCACCTTATTCCAGGTCACTTATCCCATCCCCACCTGCAGCTAAAATTGTGCACTGCATGACACCAGAGAATACCATTCACACTGGCCAGTCTGAGGAGCAATGCCTGATGTCAGTCATGCATAATCTAGCCATGTGTGGCAGCCTGTTTGTACATACTCCAGACATGTCACTTGACATCCTTCAGAGCAATGGTTTGCTATCTCTGGATTATAAGGCTTTTGAAGGCTACTATTGCCCCCCAAATCACCTCTGAAGTGTCTGACACACAATGTGCTGAATGGATGAGCCCACCACTGAATTCCAGCCATCATCGATTTCCCCATTGAGAACAGCCATCATTGCCATAGTGGGGACTGTGCTTCCATTTGGACTCTCCATCCTTTGGGACTAGAAGAAGAGACTGTTTTCCAGCCCTTTTCTCACCAGACATTCCCCTTCTTTGAGCTCAACACTTCTGTGCATCCTCCATTGCTCTTATCTTGCCCAGGAAATAAATAACAGGTTCTACCTTGCAGATTATGGGGAGGATTACTGAAGCAAAAGTGTGCAAAGTCCATCTATCTTCTGTCCCCCCTTCCCTCTACTTCATGTCACTCAGGATACTGCCTCCGGTCAAAGTCTATCCCAGGAGGAAATGTTCTTTTTGATCATGGAAGGGCATATAAAGTGAACAAAAGCCCTGTGAGGTGTATCCTGTGTCAGCCACGGCTAGCCCTCAATTCAACTCTGCTTGTTAATATCATTTATTTTTTTATTCATCTATTCATCTAACATATAGTGAGTGCTTTATACTGCCAGGTGCTGTGGCAGGCACAAGGGGAACAAAGATTAGAAGAAGGAGGCAGGTTTTCAGGGCTCTGAGCAGGGAGGACTGTGATCTGATTTAGGATTTACAGAGATGGGGGAAACTTCCTTACTGTCCAGGGATATTTGCCCACCAGGGGGAGCACCTGGGACACACCAACTGGGTCCCTGCCTTTCTGCTGGGCAGTTCTCATTCCTAAACCCAGGCTCCAGCCCCAAAGCCAGGGCTAGATCAAATGGTTGGGGGTGAGTTGGGCATGGATAGCAGGGGAAAAAATTGCTGGCAATTCTTACTGTTTGCAAAACCTATTCTGTGCCTGGCCTGACCGAAGTTCACTGTTTCAACAGAACTTCCTACACCTCCAGCAGGAAATACTATTAATAGCCCAATTTTGGGATGACAATTTGGCAGTTACTCGTTTAATGTATATGCCATGCAGCTCAGCAATTCCACTTTAGGGAACTTATCCTCAAGAAACACTTGCCTGCCCAGCACAATGGTACACTTGTGTACTCCCAGCGGCTGGGAAGACTGAGGCAGGAGGATCACAAGTTCAAGGCCAGCCTGGGCAACTTAGTGAGACCCTGTCTCAAAATTTAAAAAAAAAAAAAAAGAGCTGGGGATGTGGCTCAGTGGTAGAATGCCCCTGTTTTCAATGCCCAGCACCAAAAAAGAAAAAAAAAAGAAAAGAAACAATTGCCCATGTTCATTCACTCAGTTAGCAAATGGCTGTGACGGAATGTCAATTGTCCACACACTATGCCAGGTACCAGGGAAACATAGGAGAACAAAATGAAGATCCCTGTCTAATGAAGCTTACTAGCCATTCGAAATATTTTAAAGCAAGACAGACAGACAAAGACAGACAGACAGACACTACAGGCAACTTTCTTCCTTGAAAAGTTCAAACTTAGGTTTCTATCCTTGAATGACTGTATCCTGTTTTTTAATTCCTGACATTTCAGTTACTTAAATCCCCTGATTCTCAGTTTACTCATGTGCAAACTGGGGCCAACATTACTGACTTTAATTGTTCTAGCAATTAAATGACATAAATGCTTAAACCAGAGCTTGGAACATAAGGTGCGCTCCATAAGCAGGAATATAATTATTGATTATCTTTGAGGTCCCTGGCTCTGCGTTAGGAATTGTATGGATAAGGTTGCCATTCAGTTTCCCAATTCTCTAAAAGGAAAGAAATGTAGACAGGGAAGTGGGGTAGGGAAAAGGAGGAATGATTCACCCTACTTCAGCCATAACGGAGTTTTTCTTGACCTGAGGCGTTTTAGCCCTGCTCTTTCTCCTGGGCCATGGTGCCCCAACTCATTCATTTATTCACCTCTCCAACCAAAGAGCATTTGCTGACAGGACCTCTGTCCCCAGGGCCCAGCTCAGGACTGGTTCAGAGTCTCGGGCTGCTGGGGTGGTTTTCTGGAGGGCGTGGGCTACCCCATTTGCCCGGGAGCACTCTGAAGTCTTCAAGGAGGAGGGGATGCTTCGGTGGCCTGGCTGCGGGACCCCTTAGGGGGTCAGCGACCTGCTCAGCGTGTGCTCCGCCGTTCCCTCCCCTCCCCTCCCGCGGCAGGCTTGGTCCCCTAGGACATTCCCGTTGGCGGGGGCGCTCAGGGATCTAGAGTCCCTTCCAGACCCGCTCCCCTGCAGGCGGGACCGGCTGACGCAGGCCTCTGGGGGCGGGGAGCACCCGCAGCCCGTCCCCTTCCACGTCACTCTCTCATGGTTTAGAAGTTTCAGTCGCGCCACTTCTGCCGGGTCGGCTTTAGCTCAAGCGGTTACTTCCTCAAGGCAGGCTTTCTAGCTGTCCAATCCCGAGTGCTGGGGTCCGAGACCCGCGGGTGCTTTCTGACCCTTTTGCACTTTCCCTCGAACTATAGACGCTGTAGAATCGCTCCTTTTGAGGATTTTTAAATGTGCTCTCTGTCCTTTTCAAATTTGCTAACTTAGCCGGTTGCTAACATAATTTGAGTGGCGCTGAAGGCCTGACTCAAAAGTATGTAAGGGTCACTTTGACCTGGGGCTGCTCTGGACCCACAGGGTGGGCTGAACATCCTGTCCTTCTTGTTCAGGGTTTAAAACAAAACAAACTTAACAACTTGCAGCAGGAAGTTCAACATGAAGGTCAGAGTCCTAGGACCTTCAGGCCTCCATGTTGATTATGGACTTTATTCCAAGAACAATTAGGAAGGCCTCCTGAACTCGCTAGCAATAGCTGCCATCTATTATTATTTTATCTGTACGGACTATTTTCTTTGCATATAGTGTGGTCCACAAGAACCTACTTGCTAACCGCAGCTAATGAGACCCTACCTGTTCTTACTCTATTGCAGAGACCAGGGAGTTTTCTGTTGGTCTTTGAACATCCTAAATTCTTTCCTCCCTGGCCTGTGTCTGTGCTGTTCGGGGGTAAGATACTAAATGTAGAGTTCCATCTCAGTCTCCCTCTATCCCTTCTTTCCTTCTTAGCATTTTGCACAACCTCCAGATATTTTATGTGGTTTCATTACTTGGAAAAAAAAACACACCTAAATAAACTTTCTAGCTTCATTTGTTCTTAGTTGACTTAAAAATCACTAATCTGCCATGAGTGACAGCACCTGCCTGTCATTCCAGCAATTTGGGAGACTGAGTCAGGAAGATCACAAGTTGGACGGTAGCCTGGGCAATTTAACAATACCCTGTCTCAGAAAATAAAAAGAGATGGGGATATAGCTCAGTGGTTAAGTGCTCTGGATTCAATCCCCAGCACCAAATAAATAAATTAGAAAGAAAGACTGGGTATAGCCAACCTCCCTGGGTTCAACACCTAGTATCACACAACTGGGCATCACAAAATTAGTTTCCTATTAGATTCACTGCAGATAGCACCTCTGATGTATGGGTTATGATGATAACAATTGTTTAGGTTACTCTTTTTTTGTTTGTTTGTTTGTTTCTTTGTTTTTTAGTACTGGGTATTGAACACAGCAGCATGCTCTGCCATTGCCAACTCTTTTCATTTATAATTTTGAGACAGGGTCTCTAAGTTTCAGAGGCTGGCCCCCCTAAATTGCAATCCACATGCCTCAGCCTCTGGATTTGCTAGGATTATAGGCCAGCACCACCATATCTGGCTTGAAAGATGTTGTCCAAAACTATAACATAGGATTATTTTGACCCAGAATTGACTAGCACACCCCCCTTTAATAGTAAAGACATATACTATAAGCTATAACCAGAAACACCAGACCATAAAAGGAATAAACAGGTGGGTGCTCTTGAGTTCCTGGAAGAGCTCTGCCTATGTCCAGAAAAGACAAGAATATTTCTCTCCTTTGTTAGCCTACCTCTCTCCCACATTATTCCTATCCTTTATCTGTAACTCATCAACCCCCTGGAATGGAGAAGAGGAACAAAGCTCCCTCTTTTGCAATCTTTAGCCACTGAATAAAACCTTTCTCCTGAAGGCTCTTCTCTTGAACATTGCTTTTTCCATGGGATAAACTTCCAAATCTTGGTTTGGTAAGAGTTTCTCTAATGTGGAGCTCTCCTCTAGAACACAAGCTGCCTGAGGACAGGGACCTATTACTACTCAGGCGGTTTAGACATGTCCAACTGTTTCTCATATTAAATTTCTGTCCTGAAGTTATGAATCAGAACTTACCAAGGTTTTAGATAGATAACTATGGCATCAGTTCCCTCAGGGTAAGGTTGAGTGGAATGGGGAGAGGTCTTCCGAAGCCCAGCAAATCCCTGCGACCCCAGGGAAGCTGAGACAGCAAGCGCCAAAGCAGCGGGTAGCATTTTGGGCAGGGAGGGGGAACTTGTGGGGGGGCTCTCAGGCTATTGTCTTGGCCCTTCTAGGCAGCTGTCCCACCCGCCATCCACCCCTCTAGGCTCTGGTGACTTTATATACGCCTTTGATCATGCCGGACTATGCTTCTGAGCCTGTGAACTCTCCTCAGCTCCCAAGCTTTGGAGCGTCCCTCTGGGTTACTCCCACCCTGAGGGTCCCTGAGATTGTCTGGCCCGCTGCCAGCGCTCTGATGCACCTAGAGCAACCAGGTGGAGAGGTGTTGCCGGAAGCCCTTGATCTGTCTGCCAAGGCCCGCCCTCCCTTGGAGAATGAAGTACCCACTCTGCTTCCAACCTGCTGCCTCCAAGGGACCTGGGGGGAGGGCGGGTGATGAACCTCCGGGAGCTAGCGCCAACTTTGGAGCCCCTCTCCCCACTCCCCACTACCAGCGGGCCTCAAACTTTGGAAAAGAGAAAAACTGAGCTAAAAGGGAACCTAAACTTGACCCAACTTGGAAGCTCATGTATTAGTAGCAGTGCTTGTAATGGAATGAGGGGCTAGGGCAATTCAGCTCGACATTTTGATCAATCGTTTTCCAATTATTCATAAAGAACCTGGTGTAAAACAAAGGAGACAATGATCCTTCCTGCGGAATGTAGGAGGGCTCCCCCACGGAGCATCCTGAGGTGGTGAGGAGCTCTAAAACCTCGGAGTAGGGATTCCACCCCAGCCGCAGCAGCAGAAGTTATCGCTGGTGGGTGCCAGGAAACCTGCATCTCTAAAGAACCCTAGGGTGACTATTTCACACCTCTTCTCAAACTTCCTTCCCAACTGATGACTGTACCTTTTGGTTCTTAACAGTGAGTTTGTGGAAACTCAGAATTTCTTCACCTTCCCTCACCAAAGCCTGCCTCTCCCACTTGGATCCTAACACAGTGAAAGCCAGATTTAAAGAGAGACAGTGAGTGTAGCTAGATAAATCGTGTCTGATGTAGAAAATGGAGTCCAATTTGAGTCCGGGAAATTGGAAACAGCTCCTGGGAGAATGGAATGTTCATGCCTCCAAAGCTCTTTGATACTGCCCCTTCCAAAAAGGTTATTAATTAAGCAACTCCTGAGCAGACTGGGATCTGCTAATCAAAGCCTCCTGGGCTGCCCAGTTCCCTTCCTGCCTAGCACTCCACCTAGACCCTTCCAGCTCACCTGCTCACCCCCAGGCCATTCCACTGAAATCCCCCAGTCACTATGCAGGAATGAGGAGGAATGAACAAGATAAGGGAAAAGAATGCGGGAGAACAAGGGAAACTTTAGAAGTATTAAAGGGACAGGGCTTCCTCATCCCAAAAGATTCCCCTTCTTCCACTAGGGAGAAGTCTGTTTTACTATTCTTTATAAGCTTTTTACTTTCTACTCTATGCTTGCCTGGATGTGCTTCTCTGGTGTTGCACTTCAACATTTGAGGAAGCAGGACTTGTCAAGGATCAAGAGGTGACCCCAATTTCAAGTAGGGATCCCAGACGCTAACCTCCCATACCACCAACTTCTTCATTCCACTGAATTAGTCCTGGTAGCATATAAGCCTCAATATGGTCCACCTGGAGGAAATAGACATGGTCCCCTCCCCCTAAGAACAAAGTAAAACAAAGCAACACACATATAATCTCCCCCTGACCCAAGTCCCCTCCTGCCAACCTCCCATTTCCTTGACCCCTTCCTGGCAAAGCAGTTTTCTCTGTTTTCTTCTTAATATACTTGTAAAAGGCTTCTCCCTCTACAAGTCACTAGCTTTGATCAAAGAGACCTGAGGCCAAATTCAATTCTCTTTCCTTATTTTACTGTATTTCAGCCAATTTAGCCACACTTTCTCTTCTCAACCTCCTAACATCAACCTTTCCTCTTCTTTTTTCCTATTCCATGGGACAGTCTTTCTTAGTCTCTTGCTTGCTTGTACTCTGTCAGGTAGGAGCACCCAGAGCTCTGGAGTCTTCTCTATGCCTATACTCTCCTCCAAGAGTTTATTCAGTATGGAGGCCTTAAACTGTATGCTCATAATTTCTAAATATATATCTCAAACAAAGGAGACAATGATCTTTCCTGCAGAGTGTAGGAGGGCTCCACACGGAGCATCCTCAGGTAGTGAGGAGCCTGGAGTAGGGATTCCCCAGCCGCAGTTGAATAGTTGTCTCTGGTGGGTGCCAGGAAACCTGCATCTCTAAAGAACTCTAGGGTGACTATTTCACACCTTTTCTCTAACTTCCTTCCCAACTGATGACTGCACCTTTTCGTTCTTAACAGTGAGTTTTTCCTGACTTTCAGATTCTAATATTCAATCATCTACATAAAATGTTTCAGAGACATTTCAAACTTGATAAACCAAAACTCTTGATCTACTACCCACTCAAAGTATTTCTTCCCTCAGTCCTTCCTGTCGGAAAATTGTGGGACCATCCACTTAGTTGCTTACTTCAGAAATGAGACAGATGTATTTGATTCTCCTTTTTTCCCTCACCTACAGTTGAATCAATCAACAGATAATATTGGCTCTATTTCTAAAATATATCTGAAGTCAATCATGTGTCGTCATTGTCACTGTAACCTGGTCTACAGGAGTCCTGACTCTATCCCCTTTCACCTGGACCACTGACAGACATCCATCTGGGCTCCCTCTTTTTTGTGTGTGTGCCTGCCAGCCCATTCTTCACACATCAGAGTGATCTTCCTTTCCAATTTTCTGTTGTGAAAAAGGAAAGGAAAACCTCAAAGCTCTTTGGGTCATTTTAGGATATAGAAGCTAGTTGGCCTAGAGAGGTCTGGGGAGATGGGCTGAGCTCATTTGAATCTGTGAGTGTGAACCCTGGGAAGATGACTGAAGACACGCTCCATTTCAATGCAAAAGCCTCGGGCAGGAAGCCACTGGATAATGAAAAATGCATGTGTCTGGCAGAAGATGAAGCAGACAGTGCTCTCTTCTGCTCCATCTCAGTTCTACTGGCTGCCTCCTGTGGCTGTGGTTATGTGGCTCCTCATGCTCCCCTAATTTCAGACTTGGAATTGCACCACGACATCACGACTATTCTTCTCTGTGAAGAGGTAGTCCTTCAGCTATCCAGGGACCTCTGCGTGGAACTGTGCCCTTCTGTGTGTTTGGCCCTTCGTGCTGATGTCCTAGTTTCTAAAAACTTCCATGGCCAGGCAGAGCGGCTGAGCTTTCAATGCAAAGTTCATGTCAGCCTCCCAGAACCCAGAGCGGGGAGCCTAAGGGCAGGGCCTGTGCTCCAAGAAAACAGAGGGGTCATGCCTTTTGCCCCTTACCCCTATGGCCCTGGCTTTCTTCTTCTGTTTCCATCCACATTCAAGTGTAACTGAGCACTCTCTGTTCAAAGGCAAGGTTCTCCAGCTCAGAAAGGCATGACTATTCTGGGCTGGGTGTTTACAAGGAGATTATTTGAGAGTTTGGGGATATAGGTCAATGGTAGAGCACTTGCCTAGCATGCACAAGGCCCTAAGTTTGATCCCCAGCACTGGAAAAAAAAACAAGAACAAAAACCAAGGAGATCATTTGGAACACTTTCTCTCTCCCAAGAACCGTTGTCTAGAAACCAGTAGTCTCTAGGAATGTGTCCCTGAAAAGAGAACCTGGTAATCTAGTAGGGGAGAGGGATGTTGATTTCTGACTTCTGATGTCTGGGGTGGGTGTGGGATTGGTGGGATGGATCTATTTAGGATAGAGGAGGAAGAGGGCTTTGGGGATCCCATCAGTCATGAGAACTGGACAAGTGAGTACAAGTCAGCTATCCCTCTATCCCTCTATCCCTCTCTTGTTTTTCTAATTCCCATTGTGTCCCTGGTGGCAAGAACCATGCCAACAATAGGGTCAATGTAAAGATGGAAGGTGCTAACTAAACCAGGTAGAGATCAAACGGCAATGGTCTCAGGAGGTGGACATGTAAAGCCCAAAGGCTCTTCCCTTTTGTCAGCTCTCCTGGATCTGGTGTGGATGTGTCGGGCAGAGGCACACACAGTTAGTGTAGGTCAGCCTACCAGACTCCAGTGGGATAATTCTTTACATCACATGTAGCCAGTCCCTTTAGGTTCTTTAACCAAGTACCTCAATCCACAATTTTGCTGGATTATAGATAATAGATAAAGAAACCCGTTTTTCACCTTCCTCCTTACCCCATGACCCCCACCCACAGTCTGTGTGACCTGGGTCATGTGATGATTTCTTTGAGCCTCAGTTTATTATCTGCAAAATTGGAGGGTGGATTAATACTATTATCTACATCATAATGATTGTGAAGATACCATTAACTAACACAATAAATGGTATTGCCATTTCTCACTCTAGTTCGTATTTTGGGGCTTGTATATAACAGGCATTCTACATACATTTATAGAAAGAATGAAGGAATGAATTTCAGAAAGATAAGGCTGTAACTCAGTGGCAGAATGTTTGCCTAGCATGTGTGAGGCATTGGGTGCAGTCCTCAGCACCACATAAAAATAAACAAAATAAAAACATTCCATCCATCTACAACTTCAAAAATTAAAAAAAAATCATTTCCCCAATAGTTTTCTTTTTCCACAATAATATAATTAAGGATGGAAATTAGATTCCACAGTGCCCATGTAATTGGTAATTGGAAAGTCCCTCTCTGACTCAAAAGGAGGGTTATTGGT